>NC_135783.1:107958321-108691446 GCF_051106095.1 Pogona vitticeps | reverse complement strand
GAATCATGTGGCAGAAATTATCTATACAAGCTTTGAAAATGGACCAGTATTGCTGCAAATTCCAGGGGCATTTAGAAGTGTATTTTGCAGATATTTCAAATGTTTTCTCGCTTCAGAGCTATTGCTTCTAGATTTAAAATTAATAAAAAAAAACCAGTGTTGATAGTGTGTTTATCCTTTAAAATTCATACTATCAGTAATCCTAATTTTAAAGTTGATTTTTTAATATAGTCAGGAGCTTCACAGGTCAAGCATGGTCTATTTATATAGAATTTGATATTTTCTGCCTTACTTGAGATAGTAGAACATCCTAAGAGAAGGGTTAGCAACTTGTAGCCCCTTGGATTTTGTTAGTCTGAATTCACATCAGACCTGCCCAACAAAGGCAGTGGTGAAGGATGGTGGGAGATGTAATCTAATGACATTTGGAAAGCCGCCAGTTGCTCACTCCATCCTCTAGGTAAGGGACTACAATGTACTGTTGTATCAAATCAAAATAATAAGAAGAAAAGAGGAAGAATGGTAAAACTTTTAGCTGTATTTGTACTTGTCCAGATATTGAAAATGTCCTTTCCATTCATTAGGAGGCAAATTCTGTTTTTTAAAAAAGTTATATGTGGGGGTATTGGACTAAAAAGTTGTCTATCATTGCTTTAGGGCCTGCCTTTTTATTGCCTCTCCAGTAGCTTTCCTGCCTGTGATAGATCCGCTAGATAGAATCTCTTTAGGCAGCAGCAGAGAGTAAAGTCCTAGTAACACAGTAATGGATTTTGTACCTTCATAGGTAAAGTCAGTATACAAGGGGAGATGTGTGTTCAGAAATGGTGGTTTACACTTGTGCAAGGAAGTACTTGATACCATTTTGCACAAACAATTAAAAAGACAGACTGTTCATGCTACCTCCACTGTATGAGTGATTTTACTCCATCAGGATCTTCTGCATTATGTTTTCCTCATTGTAAATTATTATCTGTAAGTGGAATATGCAGTTTTCTTCCTAACAATGGCACAACGTAAGCAATGGTTCCTTATGTGTAGCTTTCTCATGGGTGAAAAAGCTTCCCGTGTGACATACTACTGTTTGGAACTTGTTTTGAATTCAAAATGTTGTTTGAAAATGGATATACAAAATATTTCATTTGTGTTGTAATCCATAGTAAAGAAACATAATCAGGTTCATAGCTCCAACTTTCTCAGCCTTCTTTGCCAACCGCCATTTTAGGTGGGAATGTGTTTTACCTGTCCTTTTCGCTAGCAACTCAACATGTCTTCTCTTCCAAACTTATGGAGTCTACATTTTGCAATATAAAAAGGACATCTTTTTGAATTATGATCATAAGTTTTTCTAAAGAGGCCTGCTTTTAAAAATTTCAGTAAGCTGAAAATGCTAGACAAATTTTGTGATTAAAGATTGATTATTATTTTTTACCAGCTGAAGGAAAGGAATTGATCACACATTAGCAGTCCAGTATAGTTGTGGCTTGGACAAAACATAAGATACCCAGTTGTTCAGGATTTTGTGCCATCAGGAGTATCCACTGGAGTTTTTCCTTTCATTCGTAGTTGGACACAGGATTTTCTATCTTTGATAGAAAGGCACATCCACACGTACATGAGGGAGTCATTTTACTTGCTTGATTCTCCTAACCTTGAAATGAGGCTTTTCAGGGGATGGGAAAAGTTGCAGTGGGGAAGAATGTAAAAGGCCCAGTATACTGAAGACCATGCCTGGTATAGAAAGTACATTTGAATTCAAGTCATAGAATCTGTATCTGGATTTATACAAGTGGAAATGTGCTTATCCAGTGGGGGACTCCTGATCCTCTGCATTGTAGTTCTCTGCATTCTTACAAGCTTTTTCTGGGGGGCTAGGAACCCCCCCCTCCCCGAAGGGAATGGAGCATTGTTGGAAAGACTGCAGGAGGAAGTTTGCTATCCAAAACCTTCGTATGTGGCCTTAAATTTATATATGTTTGGAGACTCTTTTGGAATAAATAAAAAATACAGTATATAATGGATGGGTGGATGATAATACTCCAATCTTGCTTCTAGGAGAGTTAAGTAAAGTGAATGTGCCACCTGTTAGTAACAGCCACACAATACAGTTTAGTACTTTAAAAAAGTTTTTAAAAAGTCAAAACTGTTAAAATGATTGGGCAAGATATTTCCACTTCTAGCACTCTGTCAAGGCCTGGGAAGCTTCAAAGGAATGTGCCCTAGGGTAGTTAATACTTGCTTTTGGGAACTAGAAACACTGGAATTTGGACTCATTAGCTGAAATTCTTCTCAGGCAATTGCACCCACAGTGGTATTATCAACCTGGGGGTGATTTTCAGAAATTAATCATTTTCTATTCCTGTCTTGTGCCTCATGTAATCCCTTCCTTCCATCATTGGAGAGCCATGGGATAGGAAGTGGAAGTCTTTAATTACCTAAAATTGCTGTTGCAATTATCAGCATTACCAGCAGCAGTTATTCTCACTAGTTCATGACTTCCTCCTCCTGTTGGACAATTGCTATGGCTTCCAAACAATTAAAGAGATTCAGAAGAGATGTGTAATTGTGTGAAAAAGGATTTCAGCCAGTTGGGATTGACTTCCCATTGTCTTTTTACTTCTGACAATATTGATGCATTTTCCAAGTTATTCTCTTGAGGAAAAGATTCTTTTTAAAAGCTTGCCACTTCAAGATGAGTCCAAAAATTGGAATCATATACAAGCTTACTTTATGTACGTAAATCCAATTGTTGAATCAATGGGGCTTACTTCTGACTGGGCATATATATAAGTACATTAACTGTATAATAGTACTGAGAATTTCCTCTTGATTATTGTTTTGAGTAATAGACTAATCAAGAATTTTCCTTTATCTCCTTAGAAAACTGTGCAAGATTTATTGCAAGACCTGAATACTTATCATGAAAATTATTTCCCAATTCTGCGATGTCTTCATGCAGCCACATCTTCTATTCCAAAATATCCATTAGGCAAACAAGTGTGTATAATGTTTTTTCATCTTCAGTTCTGCTCAGTGTCCTACTACTGGTCTGTTACATTCTCTATAAACAAATAAATGTACATTAAGCAGTATAATCTGACCCTCAGTTTAACTGTTAACACTATTTCGTACTGAGGATATGACTACACAGCAAGGGAAATGAGAATTCACTTGCATTCACTTGCTGTGGAGTTGCACTGGAGAATTCAGGTATGTGCGAAAACAGGAGAGAACCCACCCACCCTGTTTGCTTACAGTTCTGTGTATAGCTCTGTAGATGGCACCATTACAAAGTACTGCTTCATAAATAATAAAAAGGCTTCTTACTTCAGCTTCTTCATATAATGATTTTGTTTGCTTTAAAAAAAACTTTTGCTCTCAGAGACAACCTAAGTTTCTTAACCTATCATATAAAAATAAATCCCAGGAGTGCTGCCGATAGAAAATTATAAAAGAAAAGAAGTGTCAGAGGCTTTGCTCCCTGTAAATGTGTGCTCTGTGTGTGTGCGTGCGTGCGTGCGTGCATGCATCTCATGAGAAAAGGCAAAGAAGGAAGCACTTGACTGGGCTTCAGCTTTTAAACATTTTAAGGATTCAGCTTTTAAAAAGTAGAAGGATCTGTGCTGGGGAGGAAAAACTACGGATTGGGAATGTGGAACTGTGGGCTGATTTGCATTTCCCATTGAATCATGGGATGGGGGGGAATGTGAATCAGCCTGCCCCAAACCTGCATTTTTGCTCTGTGTAGTCAGGCTCTGAGTCCCGCTGTCGGGAGGACAGTGTACAAGTGCCGTAAAATGAATAAATAGACTGACAGACAGGCAAACTTTGTGTAGTCCCTACTAGATATACGATCCTGTGGCTATCCTGAGTTTGAAATGAAGAGTTGGAACACTCTGATTGTCTCCTAGATGTAAATACCAGAAATTGCAGATTATTTGGAAAGCAGGTAGAATATTAAAAAAAAAAAAAAAATTCTAAATGTCAGCAAAGCTGGTTTAGGTTTATTGTATAAACCTGGCCTTATCCATTTTTTTTTTTTTTTTACTTTTCTTTGCTGTGATCTTTAGCTGGTTTCCTGACTGTCTGGCTCCTGAGCACTAAATATTTTTGCCATCTCTTTATTTTTTTAGGTCTAGATGATGTGAATTTTGAATCCCCAAATCTGACATTAGTGGGTTCTGAGCACTTATTAGATACATCGAGAACACAGTCTTGTGATAGTCTCATCTTTTCCGTTGTAAACCAGAAATGTGCTTTTCCCTGCTTGTAAATTATTCTTTTCCTTTTTGCAGATCAGAGAATTGTATTGTGCTTGTTTAGAGAAGAGTGTTTGGGAAACAGAAGAATATGAGTCAGCCATTCAACTGGTGAGGTAGCCTTCTTTTCATTTCCTTCTGCTCAGCTATATAAAACACTTCCATTCTGCTACTCAGAGAGGCCTTGAGGCTCTTAAAAACATTGCCAAACAGGAAGCTTTTTTTGTAACTGGCCACATTGTTTCTTGTAGATAAAATGAATGTTTTTAATTTACATTTCTATCCTTCATGGTGGAGCTGCCAGGCAGAACAGTGCCAACCTCTAAATTTTCATTCATGCTGAGTAGCCCATGGATTAAACTATTTTGCTCTGTGGCCTGTTCACTATGCTGCATTATGCTTTTATTCCCCCAACACCCTTTTCTCAGAATAAGTTGGGGGGGCATTCATATCCCCCCTCCTCTCTCACACACACAGACACATGCAGACCCCATGATTTGAATGGTGCTGTGGAGTGTGTTAGGCTTTAAAAAGTGATGACTAACATAGGGGAGAGATATGAAGCTCAGTTGCCTTGGTTTAGCATTTTATTTGCTATAACACTCTGCTGCTTATACGAAGGGTGGTGTTTACCTTTGAAATGTCAGGATTTAGAGAAGAAGCTATGAAGTTTGAGCATTTAGAAGAGTATACTCTTGATCATCCCTGGGGCTAGTCCTCCAATTAGGGGAAATGAGACATTTGCTTCAGAGAGCAGAGAATCCAAATGGCAGGGAGAGGTTAGCAGAGACAGCTGCATGTCAGGGTTCCTATCCTGCATCACTTAAGCTAGCCTGCTTCCTTTAGGCTTAGTGGAAAGTGCTGTTTCATTGTCAATGTTAGAAGAAAAGCTCACTTTGCCAGTCCAGTTAACATTTGTATATGAAATCCTCCTGTGAGTTCACCCTTGCCATTTTGTTGTTTACATCAGTATCTGGCAGGATAGATTCGTCAGGGTAGAGGAGGCCCCTTCATAGCCTTCAGCATCATTATGCTGTGACGTTATGGTGCAACTGAATTAAGTGCAAGTTCAAGTTCCTTGTTCTAGATTTGGAACTTCGGCGTGATGAGTGATGGAAAAATAATTTGCCACCATGCTGAGATCTACGTTAGCAGGCATGCTGCAAAACCTGTCTGTGGTTGCTCTGAAACTTGAGATGCCTGGTGGAGATTAAATAAGGAGGGTGGAATGGTATGGGAGTTGAAAATGAGTGATGAGTAGAGATGGCTAAGCTCCCTATTCCCTTCTTTGATTCAGTCGGAATTTTCCCAGTACAGTTTGTAACAGAAAAGATACAACAGCTAAGGTTTGTGAACTCAGTTGTCTGTCTTCATATTCTAAGCCCTTTGAGTACATTATAGAAGGAAAGAGGCTCTGGCTTACAAATGAAGTGAAATCAGCATAATTAAACATTTAATTCCTCTTCAAAATCAGTACATTCCCCACCTCCAGTCTGCTAAGATGCACCTTTCAAAATGCCCTGTTTAGAATATATGAATTATATTCCAAACTTCTTTTGATGTTTCTCTTTATTTCCATCATCGTTAGTCTCAATGGTGCTAGGAGACAAAATACAAGCACCCCACCTCCCAAGTAATTAGAAGCAGTAGTGCTCTCACTTGAGTTGGCTCTAGGTGTCGTAGCCTCCAGTTTCCTGGCTTTGTGGAGCATAAGGCAACATGGGATACTTTTAGCACTGATCTTAGCCCAGCTAGGTTTTGTTTAAATCATAGAGTGCAGGTAGTTTTAAATGGTTTTAAACCGCCTCCCTGATAACTGTTCCAAACACAAGAGGAAAAAGTATAGCATGAAAATCAGGGTGGTTTTCCTGTCTTTACAAAGGGTAGACAAATGCACAGTAAAAACCAGTCCAGTTAATACCTACCTACCTACCTACCTACCTACCTACCTACCTACCTACCTACCTACCTACCTACCTACCTACCTACCTATTTGTTTAGTTATTTAATTATTTCTATTTGTATTCCATTTCCATTAGTGTCACAGCACTACTCTGGGCAGGTTGCAACTCATAAAATAAAAAAACACAAATGAAAATAGAAATACTAAGTTAAGTACTTTAGTAGAGTCTATTTTTGTGAATCTCTAGTAAGCTCTTAATGTTGTCAGATTTTTAAAATTTCAGGATGTTGGCCAAGGATGAACTGGTGGTCATTTTGGAAAAGTGTTTGGAAATTCTTACATCCTCTTCTGCAAAACAACTTGGAACTCCTGCCGAGAAATTAGAAGAATACCTGGGTCAACTTAAAAATTTTGAAGGTATATCCTAAGCTACCAGTTGGTGTTAAAATTTTAAATGTCACCTTTATCTAGTCACCATTGTTATCAAAGAGATCATCAACCTGGAGAATACATTGAATATACAGAGCACTGTTTTGAGCAGAGGTTTTTGGCAGATGGCATAATTCTTAGGGAATTTGGTCATAGTTCTTGAAGGTTTTTTTAATTGTGAAATGGAAGTAGGTTAGTAGGGAAAACTGTGAGTTATGACCCTTTGTATGTCATCTGCTGAGAGACAATTCTGTGTTCCATCAGCACTAGAGATAGGCACAAACTGCTAGTTTTGTGGTTTGTGCAGTTCATGCAGGTTTGGTTGCAAGTCCAGCGGGTGTTCTGTGGTTCGGCGCCCCAAAGGAGGCGGGGCAGGGAAGCTGCTGTGCTGCCTCTGAGTAGATGCCAGCCGAAGGAGCCCTCAACCTGTTGGGCCATTGTCTGAACCAGCACGAACTGCCAAATGAGTGGTTTGTGTTCATGTCTAATCAACACTATGCCATGAATTGGGGGGGAAAAGGTGGTACGTGACCTCCTCTGCTGCTCTCTAGACTGAGTGCTCTTTGGAGCAGTGTGGATGGGCTGTGGAAGAAGGAGTATCTTCTCTCCCCTGCAGCTTTCTCTCTTGTCCATTCATAAATCTTCCTTAGGATCAGACAGCCTTCTGTCGATGGAGGGATGCAATAAAATCCAAGCCTACAGCATTACCCGAAATTTGGAATATGTCATCAGCAGACCTAAGAATTTTTTGGAGAGCATATTCTAAATGGGAACAAATGGCTGGGAGACAGTTTAACTGAAAAGATGAGTTGCAAGGGATTAGGATGCAGACTTGCAGCACTGTGACAACCTCTGTACCAGTTAATGATGTTTTCATCACAGAGTAGCCTAAAACGTTGCACTGTATTCTGTATTCAGATAATACTATGACAATACTGCGGTCAGCAGACAATACAGACTTCTATTTGCTACGCTTCTTCATAAGCACCCTGCAGTTCATAGTTGAAATGTGCCTAAGGATCTCTCTCAGATTATCTGCTGCAAGGGTGAGCAAAGTCAGTAGGGCCAAGAGCTGTGTTCTCAGAAGGGTGAGGCTAAAGGGTAGAAGTGGGGCCAAAGAGGTTGGTTTTTACATTTGTTTTATTTTACATTTTAATGTAGTGTTTATATCCTGTAAAACGGTGATACCGTGGTTTTTTGTAGTTGAAACAGTTTAAGAGAAAAAATGGGGAAGGAGGTAAACACCGGGGAAAAGATGGGGGCTTTGGAAAGGTGCAAGGGTGCTGGTAGGCCTGAAAATGTGGTAAAATTTGGCCAGTATATAAAAAGGGGGGGGGGATTAGGGGACAGAGGGCCGCAAAACTGCCCCTAGACAGCTGCATATATCCTGTGTCTTTAAAATGGCGGGTCTAGCTAAAAGCTTCCCTGATGTAGTTTTTGTCATTGATTGAGATTTTAGCTGAAGCCCAGTAGCAGAACTTACACTGCATGACATTATCAGCTGTGGCAGATTTTTGGGAATTAAACATTTTCAAACCTTCTCAAAGGTCTTAAGGCTCCCTTTTCTCTTGGGGAAGCCTTTGGGGCTTCAGAATGAGACAGGGTCTTTAATTTCTGAAAATGCCGTATTTTACCGTGTATAAGATGACACTCTTTTCCTAAAATAATTAGAGGAAAAATTGAGGGTCGTCTTATACACTGTAGGTAGCAGTCGCGCATGCATTCGGGTACCTCTTGCTGCCACCGCTGTCGCCCAATTGCTTCTTCCAGAGCTCACGGCTTGTCCCCTCCGGTGCAGTGGCTGAGGCAGCAGCAGCAGGAGGCAGAGAAGGATGCAAAGGAGCATTCACACGCTGCCTCCCCCTTCCCACCTGCCCGATCACCACCTCCAGTGAGATTGAGCAGCTCAGCTCAGTCTCTGCCTTGTTCCCCCTGCCCCCTCCAGGGGCGGAGACTACAGGAGGCATAGGTGAAGGAGCATTTACACACGCTCCCGCCTGCACTCCCCGCTTGCCTGATCACAGCTGCCTTGTCCCTTCTGTGGTGGAGCCAGTGCATGCGCTGGGGCGCCTCTTCTTATCTCATTAGGAAAAGAAAGGGAGGAACGGCTCCGCTTCCTTTTTTTGCTACACTCAGTGCGTCCTCGCTTTTTGAGAAGGCACGGAAAAGGCGTGCCTTTTCAAAAGGCGAGGGTGCGCTGGGCTTAGCAAAAATCCTCCTCAAAAGGCGAGGAAAAGCAGCAGTCACTTTGACAGCCACTTTCCTTACCTTTTGCTGAGGTATGGGGCTTACCAAAAAGGGAGCCCTTTGATCTCTGCTTTTTAAAATTTGGGGTTAGAAAAAGGGGGGATCGTCTTATACTTTGGGTCATCTTGTACACGGAAAAATGCAGTAACTACAGATGGTGAAATTACTCTGGTGCAGTGGAGTTTTGTTATTGTTTGTTTGTTTGTTTGTTTTTTAATTATACCCCTGTTACTCCCTTTCCCATAGCTAAAATAGTTCACATAGGAGTCTTTGGACCATCTGTTGGTGGGGAGAGGCCAGATAATGTTAATCCCTGAAAAACTGCTGCAGCTGGTGATATCACAAGCCTTACATGGCATAACTTTTGGCAACAGGATTTCAGCCTTTGTTTCTCCAACACCCACAGTGATAGTCCTAAGCAGCACACCTTATAAAATTGCTGATTGTTTTTTTAACCTAATGGATGTGTAGTGAGCATCTTTATGTTGCATGTTCATGCATTTTAGTATCCAGAATGGGGGGGGACATACTGAGGGGTAACTAAACTGGCCATTTATAAGGGTGCCCTAGTCTTTGATTCAGGAAGAATATTTGTACTTTTCAAAATGATGCCACCAGATCTTGAGTACATTGTTGCTGTCTGTGCTAATTCTTAAATATAGAAATTGCATTTTGGTTACCGGCTGCTTCAGTCCAGAACTGTAATGCAGAAAATCTCAAAAATGTTTTATATGCCATTTACAAAACAGCTATTGTCAGTTAATCAGTACAGTAGAGATTCCCAACAGATGGAATTTGCTCACGGGAGGAATTTCTATCTCTTTTTCTGGGACACCTGTGTGTGCATACACGCTCATGCATGCACGTACATACACAAGGCTCAGCTCCCTCCAGCCAGCAGGAATGACTGGCTCTCTCTGCAGCATTTTCCCAGGACTGGAAGGAATGCCAGGGGGAAGAAGGAAAACAGAAGTTCCTTCCCACTGGCCTAATTCCATAGGCCCATTTCCACATCCAGCCTCATATCAGTCAGCTGATATGAAAAAAAGTCAAATGAATTCATTAAAACAAACTTAATGTGAATATTGGGCCAGACAATGGATACAGACATGTGATTAGTTTGACAGTTTTGTCCAAAACGGATCTTGGCAAGATTTTTTTTTTAAACTAGCATATCTCAGGATTTGTGTCTATCCTGCACTATTTAATTTAAGAATAGGAGCAGGTTGTCAAATTCACTTCCTCCGTTTTTGGAAGTGAGATTTACTGTTCTCTACCTTTTTGAGAATTTGATGCAGCATTGTTTATTGGTATTTAGTAAGTTGGACAATGGCCTTTGATTAAGTTGTTAACACTTTCTTTGTTGCGGGGGGGTCAGTTCAGTATGAAAGCTTGAACTACATGCAGAACTAAATTACAAATGTTAGATCAGAAAATGAAAAAGGGAATGTAATTCTGATTGCATATGAAGCTTCCTGGCTTATCTGATGAAAATGTGTGAAATACTCATTGCACCTTGTGCAGTAAAAAAGAGGTTACTTACCTGTAACTTTGGTTCTTCGAGTGGTACTCTGTGAATTCACACTAATGGGTTAATCTGCGCTTGCGCAGAAGGCCTCGGAACATTCTAGAGCTTAAAGTAACACTTTTGGCTCCGCCCCCCCAGGACCTCATGGTCCGCCCGCCCTAACAGCCATTCAGTTCCCCAAATTCCGCTGCTGCTCTAAAGGCGAGACAGACGTGACGGAAAGTGGGGAGGACGGGCGGGCCGTGTGAATTCACAGAGTACCACTCGAAGAACCAAAGTTACAGGTAAGTAACCTCTTTTTCTTCTTCGTGGACTCTGTGAAATCACACTAATGGGTGACTAGCAAGCTTACCTCTGGAAGGAGGAGGGAAACGTCACGGCAGCACAGCCGACAGGACAGCCCGACCAAACCTCGCATCCTCCTTGGCTCGCAGGTCGAGTCTGTAGTGGGATGCAAACGTGGAAGGCATGGACCACGTGGCGGCTTTACAAACGTCCTGTAGTGGGACTCCACGGAGAAAGGCTGTGGAGGCCGCAACAGCCCTAGTAGAATGGGCCTTAACAGACGCCGGGAGAGGCTTCTTAGCCAGTTCATATGCCAGACGGATGACCTGAACTATCCATCTGGATACAGTTTGCGGAGACACTTCCCGACCCCTATGGGGTTGCTGGTAAGAGACAAACAGGCGCTTGGAGAGACGGAACGAGGAAGTCCTTTGAACATAGAAGGCTAACGCCCGACGAACGTCGAGTAGATGGAGAGATTTCTCAACCGGAGAAGAAGGTTGGGGAAAAAACGTTGGCAGGACTATAGGCTGCTTGACATGAAAATCCGTGGTGACTTTGGGCAGAAAGGACACGTCAGGGTACAAGACCACCTTGTCTCGGAAAAATTGCAAGAAAGGTGGGTCAGTCCTCAGGGCAGCCAATTCAGAGGCCCGTCGGGCCGACGTAATAGCGACCAAGAAAACCACTTCAAGGGTAAGGAGGCGTTCCGAAACCGTAGCAAGTGGTTCAAATGGTGGTTTTGAGAGACAGTTTAAGACCGTATGGAGGGACCACTGAGGAATAGGATTGATTGTAGGTGGACGAAGGCGTACAACCCCTCGAAGAAATCGTTTTATCTTCGTGTGTCTGAATAGCAGAGCACTATCCGTCTCTGGTGGTTGATGGGCTATGATGGCGGAAAGGTACACCTTCAGGGTGGAATGAGAAAGATTCATCTGGAAAAGGTAAGCCAGAAACTGTAAAACAGTATGGAGCGTAGTGGGCGACGCGGGCAGTTGACGAGAAATGGTGAACTTCAGGAAGGCCTTCCACTTGCTCCCGTACAGGGTGTCAGTGGACGGCTTACGACAATGGGCGAGGACGTGAGCTACCGTGGGACTATCCTCCAGGCGGTGGGGTGGAGTGACTGCACGTCCGGGTGGTAAGTCGTGCCCTCGTTCTGGGTCAGCAGATGAGGGAGGTAAGGTAGCCTGACGTACTCCGTCGCCCTCGAGATGAGCCTCGCGAACCACGGTTGGCGTGGCCAGAATGGAGCAATCAGAATGGCATTCGCATTGTCGTCGCAAACCTTCACCAGTGTTCTCAGTAGGAGAGGAAACGGTGGAAACATGTAGAGAAGGTGGTTGCTCCACGCCACCATCAGAGCGTCGCCGTGCGAGTTCGGGCTGTGACCGCCCCTGGAGAAGTAGATGGGGCATTTGGTGTTGAGGTGAGTGGCGAAGACATCCACCATGGGAGTTCCCCATCGCTCGCAGAGTGTTAGGAACACCGCTTGGTCCAGCACCCATTCGTGCATGGTAACAACAGTCCTGCTGAGCCGATCCGCAAGTATGTTGTCGTGAGAGGAAATGTATACAGCGGATGATGTTGGAGACACCACTCCCATAGCTGGACAGCAAGATACAGGAGGGAGAAAGAGTGGGTACCGCCCTGTTTGTTGATATACGCGACAGCCGTCGTGTTGTCCGAAACGATCTGAAGGGCTGTGCCCCTGATAATGGGCAGAAACGCCCGGCAAGCTTTGAAGATGGCGAGAAGTTCTCGATTGTTGATGTGGAGAGCAAGCTCCTTTGGAGACCATCGATCGTGGACCTGCAGACCGCAACAATGGGCACCCCAGCTGATGTCGCTGGCATCCGTCGTGATGCGAGTTCGTAGGGCAATGGGAGCAAAAGGGCGTCCCATAAACAGATTGGCCGGGTTGAGCCACCACTCCAGCTGCTCCGACAACTCCTTGGACACCAAGAGTCTCTTTTTGGGGAAGTCCCAGAGGGGATTGAAGAGTGACAGGAGCCACACTTGCAGTGAACGAAGTTTCAGTCTCGCATGAGGGATGACTGAAGTGGTGGAGGCCATAAGGCCCAACAGCCTCTGAGCAGTGTGAGCGGTGACATGATGAAGAGGGCGGAATTTCTTCATGAGAACAGCCATCTTCCGCGCTCTCTCTAGAGGCAGGAATGCCCGCCCGGTCCGAGCGTCGAGAGTGGCACCTATGTAGGAGGCAACCGGCGAGGGGACAAGGACAGACTTCTTGTAGTTTACCTGCTTCGTAAAGACTCTGGGCGCGGTGGAAAGTCCAAAAGGCAGAGCGGAGAATTCGTAACACTTTGACCCCGTGAAAAACGCAGGAAGCGACGATGGTCGTGCCTTATATTTATGTGGAAATAGGCGTCGCTGAGGTCTATGACGACGAACCAGTCGCCCTGTCACAAGAGGGGCAGAATCCTCTCCAAGGTTACCATCCGGAAACGGCAATAGACAATGAACTTGTTGAGGCGCCTGAGGTCTAATATAGGGCGGAAAGAGTCGTCCCTCTTTGTCACCAGAAAATATCTGGAGAAAAAACCAGGATTGGCAGGATTTGGAAACACCCTGGTTATTGCATGCTTTCGTAACAAGGTGGTTACTTCTTGCTTTAGAGGGTCGGATGGGGGAGTAAGAACTAGACGGGGAGGAGGCGTCTCTAAAAATTCTATCGCGTAACCGCGAGCGATGATGGAAAGGACCCAGTTGTCTGAAGTAATGATAAGCCAACTGGAGAGGAAAGGAGACAAGCGGGTGGCGCAGGAAGGAGAAGAAATGGCCGTAGAGCAGTCAAAGGCCCTGTTTGTTCTTACGGTCGACCTTTTTGAAGGAAGCACGTGTCCTGTGTCGTTGGTCATGTCTAGTGGTGTAGCCGGAAGAGGGAGAATACCTCTGTTTGGAGGGATAGGATCGACCTGGTTGTATAGCAGGGGAGAAGGATGGACGCTTCCATGAGTAGCGTTGTTTGTAGAACGGTTGAGCAGCATAGGATCTGGCAGCCTTTTTAGCTTCATGGAGACCCTTCAGGATCTCGTCCGTCTTGGGATCAAAAAGACCCGAACCGTCAAAGGGGAGGTCAAGGATACGGGCCTTGGAGTCTTCAGGAATGGCCGCAGACTTAAGCCACGCCTGCCTCCTCATGGCAACACCCGTCATTAGATTACGGGATGCAGCATCCAAAATATGACGAACCGTGACCCGTTCCTGACGAATGAGTTGTGAGGCCTCCTGATGAAGAGAGAGACCTCTAGGTTGCAGCTCATCAGGTGCAGCTTGTAAGGATGGTAAAGCCAAGTCCCACAAGTGTTGATGGTAAGCCGCCATAGCGGCGACATAATTAGCAGCTCTCACGATGAGGGATGAAAAGGCATATGAACGCCGACCAAATATGTCCATTTTCCTCCCATCCTTGTTATTGGGGGATGCGGCTGATGCAGGCCGAAACTTAGACTGGGCGACGTCCACAATAAGGGAATTGGGGGCGGGATGTTTCACAAGGAAGTCCAGTTCAGATCCCTGAATCCGGTATAAGTTCTCAACCCGTCTGGACATTCGAGGGGTAGAACAAGGTTTGTCCCAAGGCTGTTTTAGGGTTCGCAGTAGCGATGGGATGAACGCTAGACGCATGGGCAAGTTCTGATCCTCATCTATATCGCCGTATACCTTGTCGGGGACCGTTTCCGGCGGTCGTTCGACAGGAAGTTCCAAGGCGGAGGCTATTCTATGTATTAGTTGAGAATAGCTGGGAAAATCGGCCACAGGAGAAACCGGGTTCTTATCAATGATGGCAGAGTCCGGAGTGTTATCATTAGGAGCTGATGCGTCCGAAAATGAACATTAGGAGGAGGAATCGTCGGGATGATCAGAAGGGAGGGACGGGGGGAATGGGAGTTCCGGCATGGGAAAAACGGGGGCCGGTATCGATTTGCCTCTGCGTTTGAAGCGTTTCTTGCCCTTCGGTCCGGTATCGGTACCGTGTCCTGTACCGTGCCCGGTATCGGGATCGGGATCGGTATCGAGGAGATCCAATTGAAAGGAGTCAGAGTCAGAGGAAACGTGGCGTCGTTTCTTCTTGCATGGTTTCGCCGGTACCGAATCGCGAGGACGCTTTGGTTTCGGTGGCACCGCGTCGGTACCGAGTGGCGCGGTACCGACTCCGGTGTCGGTGGTGGTACGACGTGGGATACCGGTCGGTATCGGAGCCGGAGGCCGCACACAGCTAGCGGCAGTGGACCGTTGCTCTGTCTTTCGTAGATAGGAGGGTTGTCCCGGTACCGATCGAGACCCTTTCGCTCCGATATCGGGAAAGGACGGTACCGCCTGGACGTGTCGGTGTCTGCCCCTGTCGGTATCGCGGGGTGACGGTACCGACAGTACCGAAGAATCGGAGGAGACCGATGAGGAGGACGAGGAGTCGGATGAGGAACTCCGCACAGCGAGGCTGTATAGAAGCCGCGGGTCGTAGAGCTTTTGCATCTGCTTCCGCCATTTTCTTAAATAGCCCTTGGAAAGTTTGAGCGGAGCGGGTTTGTCCTCCATAGCCTCATGCCTCTTAGGCTTCTTGGGGCGAGCATGTCGAGCCCCGCGGGGGGAGACCTTCGGTCCCGAGGGGCTCGGAGACCGGGAATCTCCAGAGGCTGTTTCCAAATGCTTAGTCTTGGCTCTCTTCTTCCTAGGGGATGGGAAGAGAGGTATGTCCGGCGTATCGACCGGCGGTGGCAAGGATGGTGGGGAAGAAGCTGCCGACGAAGCCTGGGACGGAATCTCAATAGGAGATTGCGGAGTAAGAGCAGGCAGGGAGGGCGACGGTTGGAGTTGAGGAGTGGCCGCAGGAGACGGCGGGGGAGGAATGGCGGCCGTGGCCTGACTCTGAGGAGGCTTGGGTTTTTTAGAAGCCTTCTTGGTAGACTTAGTCGGCTTGCCATTGGCCCTAGTTTTAGGGCCGGGTGCAGGACCCGAATCTGCAAGCGCAGAGGACGCCGCCATAGCAGGTGCGGTGAGGGATTTTTCCCAGAGCGCTGCCCGAAGACGTTGCTCTCTAAGTCTCAGGCCTTGCCGGGTAAAGCGTTCGCAGTGGCGGCAAGTCTGGGGGATATGTGACTCCCCAAGACAAAATAAACAATAACGATGGCCGTCTGTAGAAGGGATCTTTTTAGAACAGGCGGCACAGCTTTTAAAAGTAACTTTAGGTGAAGAAGGTGCCTTGGAGGCCATAAAAGAAAAAAGGCGGGAAAAGAAACAGTCCAAGAAATAAGGGGGAAAAAGGGGTAGGGGAGAGAGGGAAAACCCTCAGACACAGTCCAAAAACTCCCCTAATAATAAGATGAAGGAAAGTTACTTCCCTTGAAGCATGAAAAGCGGAGCCAAATCCAGGAATCTTCCAGATCTTTCCAATATTTCACGGAGCTCTAGCTAGGAGACCTAACTGCAGCAGCGGAAAAAATGGAACTGAATGGCTGTTAGGGCGGGCGGACCATGAGGTCCTGGGGGGGCGGAGCCAAAAGTGTTACTTTAAGCTCTAGAATGTTCCGAGGCCTTCTGCGCAAGCGCAGATTAACCCATTAGTGTGATTTCACAGAGTCCACGAAGAAGAACCTGGGGCTTTCCAATATGTGCCTTTGTTATGCTGATGTATGTGAGGAAGCGTGTGTGTGTATGTGTGTGTGTTTGTGCATCATCTGCCATTGAAAGAGAGTGCATGTTCCTTCCCTTGTTCATCTCTTGTCTCTTTACAAAGCCTCACTCCTTTTCACCCAGTCAACTTACAGACCAAAAATAAAACTAGCTAGTGAATCGCTGCTGTGAGGAGTAGTTTCCCAGATTCTCCCATGGTTGTTTTCTGCCTGTAGCCCATCAGAGAGTGAAGCACAAACCTAAGGAGAAGATTATTTTGAGCTGTAAAATATACCGCTCCTGAATTAGACAGTGGGCAAATGTGAGGTTAAAATATATAAAAGCACTTTAATGCTGAAACCTCAGTAGTTGAGGGCTCAGAGAATTACGAACAGAATTACAAATATAGGAATATGTGCAGAATTTGAGGAGCTCCATATTGTCTATATCACCAACAAGAAAAAGTAGGAACCAAACACAATGAAACAGGAAGCTATAGTTGAGGTCTGTTGTGTTTGTATGGCTGTTTTTATTTTAATTCTGCAGATGTCTTACTGCCTGAGGCAGTAAAAATAAGCTGCTTTTCTATCATAAAGATTTTTAATATGGGGAGAGGAGGAAGGGATGGAAGGAACAAAAAGTAAGTATATATGCTTTTAAAACAATCAGACAATGTTTCATAGAAGGCAGTAGAACTGAGCTGTTTAGTTGTCGAAAATGTGCTCAGGAAGACAATGCAGGATTAGGTGATGCAGAAGGATTTCACAGTTTGCTGCATCTTATCTCTTATTCTTAATGTCCTTAATCTTGTCCTATTTGACTATAGAAAGCTAATTCAGGGAACAGAAAGACAGAGAAGACTTGAAAGGTTTCTTAGTTCCTAATGAGCTGGATCCTGACTTGTCTTTCTTGAAGCAGAATGCAGTTCCATTGGGAAAATGAACTGCATCCCAGTAGAGGCAAAGGATGGGGTCTGTGGGGAAATGATATTCTCTAGTTCCCTGCAGCCCACAGTGCCACAACACTCATTGTTTTGTAGAGGGGTCTGAACAGCCATGGGGAGTTGCATAGGCCTGCAAGGGAAGAAGAAAGAATTAAGGAAAACCAGCACCCCATCCCCTTCCTCCAAACCACCAGGGCTCCACTGAATGCAAAGTACTGACTGCCACCTATTATTCCACAAACCTTCCTCTTCCTTCTATGGATGAGCAGTTTCTGGCCATCATTTTTTCATGCTGAATTTGACCTCTGTTCTTCTGATAGCTGAAGCCAGTGATGATCAAGACACGTCTATATCCTCATTAAAAGAACTTCAGAAGAAGACGGACCTCTATCACCTTCAAAAGGTCAGACCGCTTAATGGGTTGGTCACTGACTGACTAGTTAATTGACTGACCAAATTGAAGGGCATATTTAATTAGCACCTTTGGAATTAAAACCAGTGAAGGAGAAAAAGCTTGTAGTCTTGAAATGCCAACAGAGGCAGTGTGAAGAGCGGGGGCTGAATACTTCACCACCAGTGCCTCCCTTTTTCTGTTTGTTCTTTGCTGATTCTTGTCTGAATATCCTGAATTCTCTGAGGATGCCATTGCCGCAATTTGCTGAGAAGCAAATAATTGTGTTAACTGATTAATTCTGAAATTGTTTCATTCATGTCTTTCCTATTCCCATGTTCCAGGCCTAACTAAATTTCATGTTGAGTCTACTTGTTAGTTTAGGTTTAGTTAAAATACATTTACCAAGGTTACAGAAGAAAATGACAACAACCAGCAACCTGTTTCATACCTGAGCTATAGATAATCTCTAGTTAGTTTCCACATTGACTAATGCAAGAGAATCTACCAGCTGGCTCACCAGCATATGTAGTCTCTTTTTGTCAGGCACCTTTCTTACCAGAACATAGACCATAAGAAGAGCCCTGCTGGATCAGGCCAAGGGCCCATCTATCCCAGCTTCCTGTATCTCACAGTGGCCCCACCAGATGCCTCTGGGAGCATATGAGGCAACTAGATAGCTGTCTCTTGATACCCCTCCCCTTCATCTGGCATTTTGAGGTACCTTCCTTTTAAGCCTGGAGATTAGACATCCCCGTCATGGCTTGTCACCTGTGATGGACTTTTTCTCCAGAAATCTGTCCAATCCCCCTTTAAAGGCATCTAGGCCAGATGCCATCACCACATCCTGTGGCAAGGAGCTCCACAGACTAACAACACACTGGGTAAAGAAATAATTTCTTTTGTCTGTTCTCACTCTCCCAACACTCAATTTGAGTGGGTGTCCTCTGGTTCTGGTATTGTGTGAGAGGGAATAGAGCTTCCCTCTATCCACTTTATCCATCCCCTTTATAATTTTATACGTCTCAGTCATGTCCCCCCTCAGGCGCCTTTTCTCTAGACAAGAGTCCAAAACGCTATAGTCTTTCCTCATAAGGGAGGTGCCCCAGCCCAGTCATCATTTTAGTTGTTCTCTTCTGCACCTTTAGCTGTAACTTACTACTGGATTTCAGTCAGTAGGTTATTTGCTCAGGTCAAGGTTCTATACTTACTCGTGCTGTAGTAAAAGTATGTAAGAAATGGATGTACGTATTTCAGAAAGCAAGGAGAATAACCTAACCTTTTTGTGTAAGGTGCTCAAGCATTTCTATAATTAATTATTTCAAGCTACAACTAATGCATCTTTCCATATGCATTGTTGCTAATACTTGCAAAATAGCAACAGTACCAGCTAAGAAACACATTATTATTTAGTCATCACGGCTAGTACTCTTTGTGAGTAGTCTCTAGAAACTATTGTAACAATCAGTTGCGTCATCTGAAAAATGGAATAATCTTATTAATGTTGCTCAGTGATTTACTCAATAGGACTTCAACATTCTTTTTTCCTTTATATGTGTGTGTTGTTGTTTTTTAGACTCTGTTGGAGATAAAAGAGTCAAGAAGGCTTAAGAAATTAAGCAAATTTGAAATGCTCCGTTTTGAAATTGTTGACTTCATAGATGGGCTTGTGAGGTAAGCACTGCTTTCTTGTACCCTGTTTCCCCTAAAATGAGACCTAACCTGAAAATAAGCCCTAGTATGATTTTTCAGGATGCTCTTAATATAAGTCCTACCCCCAAAATAAGCCCCAGTTAAGTGAAACCCACCATTGTGCAGCAACTAGAAGATGATGTGACTGTATTTGAATAAATGTAGATTGTTGTACATGAAAAAAACCCACATTTATTTATTTAGTGGATTTCTATCCCGCCCATCTAGACCAAAGGTCTACTCTAAACATCCCCTGAAAATAAGCCCTAATGCTTTTTATGGTGTAAAAATTAATATCAGACCCTGTCTCATTTTGGGTGAAACATGGTACTTATTTGTGTGTGAAACTTGTGGGCACATTTCTAGTTAAAAATAGTGCTTGAGACAGCATTTTTGACATGGTTGCTCAGTTTTGCATAGTGAATTCAAGTTGGTTCAGTAACAAACAGCTCACCTGCACTGTGGTTTGCTGTGGAAAGAACAAATGCATATGTATATGTTACTTATACATTTCCAATGTTACTGCAACGTGATTTAAACAACCCTAGAAGTATAGAAGGCATTCACGTGGGATGGATGGAAATATCTACACATTTGCTTCCATTAAAGGATTCTAAATGTCTAAAAACATATCTTTTAAAAGTTTGTTGGTAGAGTTCCGTAGTCCTTAATCCACTGAATGATAGGAATTAGTCAGAGGGCCACTGCTGATGCTTGGACCACAGGCGATCCATCTCTATTTGTAGAAGGAAGCAGTGCCTTCTTCACATGGATCTGAAAAGAGCCCATTATTGCTTAGGAAACTATCCAGACAGCAGGTAGGACAAGATACCGTATTTTTTGCACCATAAGACGCACTTTTCCCCCACAAAACAGGGGGGTGGAAAGTCTTTGCTTCTTATGGCGCGAAGAAAACAGATTATATTTTCCTGTTTTCTTCTCCTAAAAAATTGGTGCGTCTTATGGAAAGGTGCGTCTTATGGAGCGAAAAATACGGTAGTTCAAGAGAAAAATAAGTCCTACATGATGGCACAGGCCCAGTACCAGTGGTCAGGAGTGGTTTTTCCCCCCCAGTTTCAGTCGGTTCACCGCATGCAGCCTCATCTAGAGGAAGCAGACCTCATTTCAGTAACACACAGTATTGCTATGTCTAAGCTGGGTTCCTGTAGTATGCTCCAAATGGGCTTGAGATCTCTAATTAGCATCAAACTCATACTGTGAATGCTTATGGTGCACCAAGTTCTTTGTTGGCTACATTTCTCAATGCAACCATTCTCCCACTCGGGAACTTCCTACCAAGGCAGAGCAGGCACCTAACACTGACTGCCACATGATACCAGAGCAAAATGTGAAATGGATGTGCTTTCTTGTGGCTTCTTCCTGCTGTAGAAATTGAGATCAATCAGTCAGTCTCACTGTTTATTCCATGATGCTTTTCCAGAAAGTACCTTGTGCCTGTGGAGATGCAAACGCTGCATGAAGTGATGTATTTCAGTGCAGCAAATACACTTCGTGAACATTTGAATGCTGCCCCACGTGTTGCCCTTCACACTGCCCTCAATAATCCATATTTCTACCTGAAGGTAAGAAATAAGAATCTAGGCACAGTATACCCATGGTGTATTTTTGTCAAGTACTTCCTGTCTCTGGAGTTATTTATGTTTGGAAAGCAGTGCATGTTGTCTGGAGCAGTGCATGGTTTTCTGCACTGGCTTCTTTCATTGGATTCTGTGATTCTCAGTGTGAAAGGGTGTGGAGTGTGTTAGATATGTAACCTAGTTGGCTTCTGTGGTATTTTGAGTCCTGCAGTCTGTCACAAAGTGGCCGTTCTGAAATACTTGTTAACCATGTCAGTTCATACTTTACAGTCTTAGGGTTATTAGGCTCTGAATCCTAACTTGTTAGCAGAGATGCTTCCCATCTCTCCTGAGATATTGGAAAACAGCAGCACTATATATGAGGCCTAAAATATCTGCTAAAATGTCTGTCCCATCTCACGTCTTTCCCTTACAATCAATATTCCAGCAAGTCAGTTCGATGAATTTCTCAATATCTACATGCTGGGAGGCAGAGTTAGGGACTTAAGTAGAAAGAAAGATTTTTAAAAAAGAAATTTATCAAAACCATACATCTAATTATATTTACCACATTGAGGCAGATAGTGGAATACAAATCAACAAAGCAAGGTTGGGAAAAGAATGTAATATGTATATGTTCCCAATTATTTAATTGAACTTTTCACATTTATTTGATTTTAGACAGACTAAGAACTTAGATTGGGAGAGCAAACTTAATTCAGTTTCCAGCATGTATGATGAAAGCCAAGTCAGAGGCCTGGCATTAAAATATCTGAACATGCTTTAGGAAAACGTTTGAAATCTAAGGGGAAGCAGACTCTTTGTTGCTCCAGTACACAAAGTAATTTTCATAGTATAAGTTCAGCACCACCTGTTCTTTCATGAATTATAAAGCCAGGATGAAAGTTCTCATGATAAATATCAGTCTCTGACTACAAAGAGATGCAGACAGCAAAGAACCGACACTACTACAGTGGTGCCTCGTTCAAATCTCTGTTAAGCGAAATCCTCGTGAAGTGAAATGAAAAAGCCCACTGAAATGCATTGGAAACCGGTTCAATGCATTCCAATGGGCGAAATACCTCAGTGTCCAGCGAAGATCCTCCATAGGGCGGCCATTTCTGGTGCCTGTAAAGTGAGGAATCCTTCCTAAAACACAGCGGGGAGCCATTTTAAACAGCGGGCGGACATTTTGAAGACCCGACGATCAGCTGTAAAGATCATCGTTAAGCAAAAAATTGGTTCCTGAAGCAGGGAACCGATCATTGTTAAGCTATTTTTGCCTATTAAAACATTGTTTTGTGGTCACAAAAGCGATCGCAAAAACTTCATCGTCAAGCGATATCCTCATCTAACGTAATTGTCAAGCGAGGCACCACTGTAACAGTTTGGGTACAGTTTCTCCTGGAGACACAATCCATCTCTTAGCAAAGGTCTCCTCACATACAGGTACTGAAAATATACTAGTCCTTGGAGAAAGTGAGGCCCTTGCCTTTTGTTCTCCCACAATCTCTTGGGGCTGAGCCAGCATCATTTGGACAGCAGGGCACATTCTTTCTTGCTTCATTCCTACTGAGAACAGTATTCACATCCCTGTATGGGAATATTCCCCCTCATACTTTGATCAGCCTCTCACTTTGGTTAGGATTTATAGCTGCTAACGTTGCTCCCGGTTTACAGAAGGACTGGAAGCAGAACTTTGCTCATTTGATTCATACACATGCTGCACAAGTTATTGGACAGTTTCCAAGCTCTGTGTAAGGGGGCATCAGTGTGAATAAAAATCAGTGATTTTTAAAAAATATTTTAATCACAATTTAATCAAAAAGCTTTTTTTAAAAAAACTAAATGATAAAAAAATGTCATTAAATCAATTTGAATTTAAATTACATCGACCATTGGGGGGGGGCACCCAGAAACATCAAGTTACTCAAGGCCAGAAAGTGACCAGCTAGTCACATAATAAAGTGTAGCATGAGTGGAGGGAGTGGACAGGATTCTGCCCGATATAAGCAATCTATACTAAAAAGATTTTGGAATTCTTACAGTTGTTGGTGGTGAAGGATGTTACTTATGTTAAAGTTGCATAGTAAGAAAGTTAGCAATTGGTTCTCTACAACTTTACATCATTTGGTTTATGCTGTAAGAATTCCAGCAATAGCAGCAGGTTTCCCTCTGTCTCAGCTGTGGCAATGGAACACTGCCCCCCCCCCCCCAGATCTAAATAGGTGATTCGCCAGCTTTACTGCCACCATCTTCTGGGTAGCATATTCTGGGTAGTGTTCTCATCTTTTTGACAGATTGTGCTAAGTCTTGGCTTACAGGACATATACTGTATTTTTCTGTGTATAAAACTACACTTTTTCCTAAAATAATTAGAGGAAAAATTGAGGGATGTTTTATATACGCAAGGCAGCAGCAGGAGACGGAGGGGCGGAGGAGCAGCAGCCACACTCAGCCGCCTCTCGCAGCTGCCCATTGACTGCTGCCTCCGCCGTCCAATCGCCCCCTCCAGCAGTTGTCTCCTTCGGGCAGGGGACAAGGCGGCGACCTGAGCTGCAGGTGAGCCTCGGCAGTCACACTGGAAGAGGCGATCGGGTGGCGGAAGCAGCAAGAGACGGAGGAGCAGCTGCACTGGGCCATCCCTTGCGGCCGCCCATTGACTGCTCCTCTGGCAAGGGTAAAAATTAGAGGGTTGTTTTATACATTGGGAGGTCGTATACATGAAAAAATACGGTAGATCTAATCTCCATAGGCAGAACTCTGCTCTGTTGCTATCATTGTGTATGTCTCAAAGAGGAGAGTAGCAGGGGTTGTAGTGTTCATGTTATAGGGCAACAGGTTAGTGACTAGGAAGTGTGAGATCTCAACTTTCAACCCAAGGCTGTGACAAGTAGCTGGAAGTGACTAGACCCCTACACCAGACTACCACTTCCTCAGCTTGCCTGTACACATCCAAGATGATGTGCATAGTTAGACTTATATCATGCCTTAATTCAATAATCCAAGACAGTATACATGGCTTTCTTCCTAGGCACTTCATCTCCTCAGTCCTGTAAGACAGGTCAGGCTGGAACAATGTGATGTGCCCAAGGTTGCCAACTGCATTTTACAGCTGATTGGTGGTTGAGGCCAGATCGTCAGACTTCTGGTCCAGTACTTGAACTGCTGCATCCACTGTCTGTTGTCTTCATCATAACTCTTTGTCTTCCCAGACTGCCTGTTCCAGCAGAGCTGACAGGCAAGAGAGGATATTAGCCCTGGGTGAAACAGGGCTATCTATTATGTGTCAGATGTGGTTTGGGTTACTCAGAGTAATGGATAGGACTTATTGTAGTGTAGAGTAAGTCCTATCCATTGTTGTCATTTACTGATCAGGAAGAAAGCAGTGCTTGCTGCTGGATAAAATGAAAAATTAACGTGAGGAAAACATGTACTGGATTAGTTGCACTTTCCCACTTGCAACTGCTGGACTGATGTAAGAGCAAAGCTGGAATCATGCTTACAGATTAGTATTTCTAAAGGTTCATTACTGCAGCTTCTGACTGAGTGGTGTATATTATGATAGCAGTATCTGAAGTTTGGCCTGTTTCTTAATATAAGGGGAAGGGAGTGAAGATGATGGGATCATTAGCATATAAATTAAAAGTACATTGTAACTATTTTCCCCACTGTGAATTTTTGTTTGTCAGAACGAATCCTTGAAAAGTGGTGCGGGGTCCATTTCTAAGACAGCTCCTGATATTTGTATAGCATACAAGCTTCATTTGGAGTGTGGCAGATTAATTAACCTTGTTGACTGGTTAGAGGTATGTGAACATGAATCAATTTGGTAACTACTTTGCTAAATGTTTCTCAGCTTGTCATTTTTTCTTGCTAAGCCTCTCTTGTGTTCTGACAATTACATTCTTGTTGTGTAACATTGCAATATCTTGTGCTGTCAGGCTACAAAAATTCCAATCTCTGTCCCCTTCCTAGTTAGTCCTGGGCAAGTTGGGTTCAGAAAATCCATGCTGCTGCAGCAAGGGCATCGCTTGCCACTGTTGAGCACTGCTATGCGGTTTTTATCAAAAAGTCTTGCTTGTATGAAATAAGATTCTCCTTTCATCTTCCATTCTCCGCCACTTACATGCAGCATCTTCTCTCCCCCCCCCCTAAAAAAAATGACAGCAGGTGAGATGAGCCACATACCTTTTTTTTCTACACAGAAGAAAGCAAAAATGTCTTTCCTTTGCTTCTTTCTTTGGAAGCATCAGTAGGGTTGGAGGTAGCACTTTCTCCAAAAGATCTCAACTGTCAGGAGAAAAATGCCTCTCTTTTTCGTCTTAGGAGGAGGAGAAAAGGAGTGGAGAAGGAGGAGTGGAGAAAAGACTTCCGTCATGGAAGCTAAGCTTTGGAAGAAAAAGACCAGCCATGTCTCACTGATCTTTCTTAGATGGGAAAGAAAATAGGAAGGAGGAAAAAAACAGAGGGACCGTTCCCCTTTGTTTCTTTCTCTTTAAATCCAGTAGGCGTGAGGCATGGCTGGTGCTGTCTCCAGAAACCCAATTTGTTGGACAGAAATGATCTTTCCATACTTTGAAGAGGGAATGACATACGATTTGCTCTCACAAGTTACATTTTGTGGAAAGCACTAGCACCCCCACTGCTGTTTCTTTGCGAAAACCTTGTATAAAATAGGGAGAAAAAGAAAGGCAAACACTTTCCTTTGATCCCCATTTTTGTCTGATGTAAACAAACAAGAATGGATAGACTCAACTGGTGCTTCATTCAAAATTTCTGGTTATGGGAGTAAAAGCACATCTGTTGTCCACATGGAGATACCCCCCCCCCCATCCTCCTAGGTGGGACTTTGCAGTGTCCCACTGCTTCCACTTCTTGCTAAATACCAACAGAAAGGGAAAGAAGCGATTCTACAAACTTTACCTCTGGAAAGCTTGTAGAAAGGGAGACTGCATTTATTTTCTTTCTTGTGAGCTTTTGCTGAGGAAGTAAATACATTTGCCCAGTGCACTGCCTCCTGCCCAGTTTGCAGAAGACAAGCCGTTCCAGTGCAGGAAAGGAAGGGAATAGCTTGGGAGGCAGCAGCAAAGTGCTGGTTGCTTTCTCTGCTGAAATTTGGTACCCCTTTACCTGAGTTCTCAGCCAGTATCTTAAGGTGAGGGGAGAGAACTATGATGGGCATAAGTCATCAATTTGGATATTAAGTGGAGGCAAATCAGAGGTTAGGACTACAGTTTTTTTCTGCACAGTTTCCTATCTGAT
The DNA here is from genome assembly GCF_051106095.1 of Pogona vitticeps. Classification (NCBI taxonomy): domain Eukaryota; kingdom Metazoa; phylum Chordata; class Lepidosauria; order Squamata; family Agamidae; genus Pogona; species Pogona vitticeps. The sequence continues at coordinate 108,665,290 of NC_135783.1, read as the reverse complement.
ATTAAATCATGTATGTACTGTAGCTTGATTAAACTTCAAGGCTAATTTTTATCCTAGTAGTATTTGGATTTGAAATTTGCAACCAAACCACAGAACAAATAACTTGTTCAAAACTTTGTCATTAGCCAAGTGAAAATAAATCCCCAGGAATCATTAAAAGCCTACCCACAGCTCTTTGTAGATGTATGAAGTCTTCCTCTCTAATTTAAACAATTTAGCATGCTGTCTAGTGATGGCAATCATGCTGGTGTGTGAATTTTGTCTGTTTTGCGGGATGTTAACAAAATGTAGTACATTCAAAATGTTGCATTTTCTATTAGGCTTTTTCCACAGTGATAACAGCCACTGAAAATTCAGATGTGACAGACCCGAAACAGGACCAGATAGATGATATTACTCAGTATCCTTTCCCCCTCAATTTTCCAATCTTTACTAATTCTTTTTTAAAACATGTATTTCTTTGTTAAATATAACTTGAGGCTAGATCAAAAAGGGATCAGCAAAACATCTTGCAACTCCGTAACACTAAACATGTTTTAAACAAGGGGGAAAAACCACCTTATCAAAAAGTTAGGAAGATCCATGTATGCCAGGGGGCGGATGACTGCTGACTAATAGAGGCTTCACATTTCTCACTGCCAACCAGGAAGAGAGAAGCTGGTTATTTCTCCTAACTTGTCAAAGATAATGAGAACTCATTTTCCTATTTTCACTGGGGATGAGGGTATCTTTCAGAATGGCCACATCCCTTGATGTTCTGTTAGTTCGCAAGAATATTTGATCAGCTAACGGAGCAACACTGCTTTGTCAGCTTAAATTCTGTCACTACTTTTTTTCAAGTGATTCTGAGGCAGACTTGGGAGAAAATTCTGCTGGTAGTTTGAGTAGACAGGTAGAGGATTGTGGTTTAACACTCCTGTTGTCTAAACATTTTCCTTAGAATATGTCCTATTGGGCACACTGAGTTCTGAATAAAAAATACAGTGGTGCCTCGCAAGACAATATTAATTTGTTTCGCAAAAATCGCTATCTTGCGAAAACATCGTCTTGTGAAATGCGATTCCCCATTGGAATGCATTGAAATCTATTTAATGCGTTCCAATGGGGGGATCATCATCTTGCGAAAATCGCCCATAGGAAAGCTGTTTTGCGAAGCTGTCAAAATCGCTGTCTTGCGAAAAACTGTCCCTAAAAAAACCATTTTGCGAAGCGTGGACCCAGCAAAATCCCATCGTCTTGCAAATTAACCGTTTTGTGAGGTAATCGTATAGCGAGGCACCACTGTAGAGGACTGTGACATAAAACGCCTTTTAAGAGTATCATGCACTTTAGGGACCGTCTCAGAGGCTATGAACCCCAGCAACCTTCTAGGAAGCCTGCCTGAACCTTTCACAGTCTTTTGTAGCGTGTGTTTGCCAGCTGCCTACGCCCCTTGAAGAGCTGGCCTGGAAAAGGCTGGAACACCTCAAGGAAAGCATGAGGAATAGTAGGTGAAGGAACTGCAAAAGCTACCTGTCCACTTCCTCTGCTGGCAGGGACATTCTGAGTGGAACTCTGTTGAAGAGGCTACTGATAAGAGAGGCAAGCGCTACATCCAGATCTTGTCAGGCGGTGAGCAACTTTCTGGGTTTGGGAGGTCTCTTGCCTCCATGAACTCCATTCAGGGCTTCCTTCTCCCTCCAAAAAATCTTACTGACTCATTGCTCTCGACAGCCCATAAGGTATGGAATTTTTGCAGGGAAATAAGGTGTGTCTTCCCTATGTGGTATTGTTTCCTAGCAGGATCACTGGGATCTTTTGTGGGGAGACCAAATATGTATCAATGTGTGAAGGTGTGCTTCAATGACTGGTCCAGAATTCATTCCCTGCTTAGATTTAAAAACTGTTGGGTTGGTTTGCATATACTCCCCTGAAGGAGGTAAAGAGTGTTCCTTGACGGGCCGTTCCCAAGTGCTCGATTCATTAGAGCAGTCTCGGAGTTGGAACTCTTGGGATTCATAAAGCCTACCAAACAGAAGACTGATCATGTGGCACGACTGACCTGGGGTAGCTGTTAACTTACGCAGTCTCCTAAGAAAAAGAAGTAAGTGCTCAAACAGGACTTCAGTTGTTAACAAGTGAAGGTATCAGCTACTGAATTAATTGCATTGTTTTGTATTAAAACAAAAGCTGCAGTTCTAACATGATAACATAGTACATGTGCTTCTTGTGTGGAACATGCCTGCAGATCTTTGTCCTGCTGCAGACAACGGCTAGTGTTTCTGATTAGGGGATATGCCATCTGGCTGTGGAGCCAGAAGTTGGAAATTTCTTTCCTTACTGTGCCTCCTTGATAGGGGCTGGACTTGATGATCCATAGGGTCCCTTCCAGCTCTGCAGTTCTAAGATTGTTACTAAGATTACATTGCTGCACAGATGAAAAGATTACTAATGAGAGGGATGTGCGTAGGGTGCCTATTGATACAGTAACTGTTATCTAGACTCCTTCAGTCAAGTGAAATTTGGAGAGAAAAGTTAAGGTCTTACTGTAATGCAATCTGCTGTAATCCTGAATTATAAAGAAAATTAGAAACACTACCTGAAGGTGTGGTCTGATTTGAAGTGTATTCATGTCTAGTCATGGTGGTTTTTTTACAGAAGTAAATTTGCCTTCAGTTGAGGCAGATCAATACAGCACTGTTCCAGCCCTGCCCTGCAATATTGTTTCCAGGAAGCTGGGCAGATCTTGAAGCTTTTAGTTTCTATTTAATCTTTGACATATTAAATATTCAGTCATTTCATTTTGGCAAGTGTATGTCTGCTGCTCTTCAGATAGTCTCTGTATATTTTTCTAATTCTTACCTTTCCCTTTGCAGGACACATTCAAGAGGCTGCATATTTTTTATATCAGAAGATTAAATAAAACTAAATTTAAAATAAAATTTCTATATCGGATTAAAATAGCCTTGTTTTTGTAAATAATTCCATTGCTTACACGAAATGGTTGTACAGCACGCACATAAAAGATGTAGCCAGGTTTAGATTGTAAAGGCCCTTTTTAATTGTCTCATTCTATTATTTGATTCTATACTATTTCATTTCTCATAACTAAGGGTTTTTTTTGTTATTAAGAACTTCATGGTGCAGTGGTTGAACTGCAATATTGCAGCTAAGACTCTCGCAACCAGTTTGATCCCAGTGGATCCAGGTAGTTGACTCAAAATGACTTTGCCTTCCATACTTCCGATCTGTAAATTGAGTACCCAGCTCACTGGAGGGGGGGGGATTGTGTAGCCTGCACAATTGTTGTAAGCCACCAGTGTTTTAAGCTCTATGGGGTGGTGTGTATGCAGTTATGTTCTTTGATTTAAAAGTGGGATAGAAACATTTATCTTAATATCCTTTGAGGTCCTAGGCCTTCAGTTTGTTTCAGCAATGAGCAGTATCAAACACGACACGTTTCTGGCATGACTCCGTCACCCACACTTGTCTTTCTAGTAGGGAAAAGACTATAGAATATACATCCTAGCTAGCAGCTGTTTCTCAGTGGAGGCTTTCAATACCTTTTAAAGCCTTGATATTGCAGTTGTCTCCAAGGATCTTGCTTCTGGTCAGTAACAACCATCGCAGTACTGTACATAAAGAGCTTCCTTTAAACTAGGTTGGGATGGGGGCAGTCATACATTAAGCAACTTCCATTCATTCCACAACAGTTTCCCTCCTGCTCTACCCCTGCCTGAAATCTACACATGGGTCTCTCAGCCCTCATAAGTATATTCAGGGGAAAGATAAAATTAAATGGTCCTGCAGTGCCCATTCCCATTAGACAACAACTGGTATAACCTCGTTTGTCCATCTAACCGGTACCATCTACACAAGACTGTAGGTCTTAAGGTCTTATGCAGGATTTGCTTATCACTGGCAGTCCCTTTTGCCAGTACTGTAATTAGACATCTGTTAATCCTTATCTTCATTCAAGGTATATTAAATGAAGGTAGAATTTTGCTTATTCGTAAAATTATGTGCAATTAATGAAATTAGGAAATTTATAACACCTATTACAGGCATTTTTTTGTATGAGTAAAACTTCAAGTGAGCTGGATTTTGAGCAGAAATTTAAATAATACAACACTAAGGCAAGTTAGAGTGTGTGGTCAATATCTCCTCAAATATTGCCAAGATCTGAGATCAAAATATCTTTTACCATTAAAGGAAATCTATAAGCATTGCTTTTTTCATTCAATTTAATATTTCAGGGCTGGAGACACAGTGGTATAAAACATATTACCTCTACTGGATCCTAGCTGAGGAAATAATGGCCTTCTATTCCATATCACTTTCTCATTAGTTCATAAACACATGCATAGGGCCTCCTGCTGATGTTAGATATTCAGTTTGTGGAAGTTCAAGTGTATTAGGCAACTGATAATTGAAACTGATTATTTAATTCTCATCTGTGAAAGTAATGTAAGCATCATTCTTCCTGTTTCATTAACCATTTAAAGCAAGAATTTGCTCCAATGCAATTAAGCACCACCATTTTCAATGAAAGGGACACAAACTCCTAATATCCACAGGAAAGATGACAAGCAAACAAGATGTAAATGTAGTGAACAATTAAGGATTTCCTGTCCTTCAGTGACAAGATTCCCACTTCTACGACTACCATTGGAGCTTCCATTACAGACTGAAAGAGGAAAATATGCCAGTATGTAAATCTGTTGTAAAAAGCAATTACTGCATTAGTTCATTTCAAAGAACCTCAAACCCATCCAATTTTATTAACATTTATAGATGCACCTCACTCCTCCTTTGAAGAGCTCAGGGCAGTTTCTCTCTTCTTCACTGACAACTTTTTGATCCAGGCCCATTAATTATAAAATGCTTCTCCATATTATAGATGAAAAAACACTTTAGAATGTAACAGGTAAAAACCAGTAAAATCTTATCTCAGGATGAAGAAGTGAGTAAAACACAGGTATACAAGGGCAAGATGCTTAATGGAAAGTCTGTAGAATTCATAAAATCAGAATGCTTTTATCTTACACAAAATTTTAACATTTTCAGTAGTATCAACCACAGTATCAACAGAGCCTAGCGTGGACTTGTCCACAAAAGCTCACATTAAAATATAGCAGTTACGTCTTTAAGGTGTCACAATGTTTTTGTCTAGTTTTATATTTTTTTGTTTCTTGCCTGATATGCTGGCCAGTATCCTATTGATTCTGTATTGTGCAGTTCCTGTTTCTTCATATTTGTATAAAAGGAATTCACTTAACACCTTGTGCAAGTAGAAAGCCCTGCTGGGCAATCTCAGGCTTATGCAACTGCAGGCTAGATTGAGTACAGTTTACACATTTTTTTTGGCAACAGCGTTTTTTCATCTTGACACAAAATCTGAGTGTTGCACCATCTGGAAGTGTTGTAGTCTCTAATCATGTTCACTCAACCAGAAAAGAACCAGGGGGCAGGGGCAACTAGATGACAAATAAGCAGCAACCTTAAGATTGCTCTATACAAGGACTTTGATCATACTAAATAATCCTTAAATGTGTATGAATGGATGTTTTTTACTGACTAATATAGTGTTTTTAGACATTGATACTATTGATGCAAACAGCAATGTGGACCATGTAGAATAAATATATCATCTGTTCATCCTGGGATTGCTTACTGTGCAATGCTACTTCAAATGCAGATTCTTGTCAGGGTTTCAGACGCAGAACGAAGGCAGGTTTTCCTTGACTGCTTGCAATTTCAGTTTGTACTGTAAGCAGCTTTCCAGAATCATGGACTCACCTTGGTCCCCAACCCCAATCTTGACTAAACCACTGTCAATTGTCAGCCTCTACTGCGGCATGTTCTCTAGCCTTGTGAAAAATAAAAGCTAAACAAGAATTATGTTTTGCCAGGTTAGAGGTAGATTGGAAGCAATTTTTTCAGAGTTGGGGTGAAATCAATGGTGATTGTGCAGCAGCATTAATTTTTAGCAAAAATGTACAGCACCAGAAGAAGAAAAAAAAACAAGCACAGAAATGAGGGGGGTGGGTAAGCAGCTCATAGGCAACATATCCCCCAAATGTTTTCCTTTGTTCAATGATTTTGTCCTTTGCGCAAACTAAGTTTTATCATTTTATTTGCTTTTAGTGATGATGCCAAACTGCCTGAAGTGCTTTTAAATAGAAAGATAGGATAGAGATGTAGCAATAATTGCAAAATTAGCTTTTTTGATCTGGTGGCACTAACAGTTGAAGAATCTTAGCTCCAACCAGCCTCAAACAGCCCTCTCAGGCAAATAGTAGCTATGTTTCTAGTTCCACACTGGCTTCAAGTTCCACAGCTTATACTTAAACGTAAGTTGCAATGCATACTCTACAAAGCCAAGGTCATAGAATCCCATCCTGACTTTTTGCAAGGGCTCCCTTTACAGTATCTTACATACCTGGATCTGCTAGGTAATACAAAAGGTAAGAGGTAGATGCAACTAAAAATGAGATTGCTTATGTCTGTTTTCTCTGGGCCATAATAGAATAGGTCTGGTACCTACAACACAAAGGCTGATTCTGGACTATACAGAGAGGAAATCACTGCCACTTCAGGAGCTGATGATTTTTCTAAGACATCTACACATTTCCACATGCACCAAACCTCTTCAGTAGCAGTTCTTATTTGTTAGCTCCTGATTATTCTTTCCAGTCTGTATGCCTTTGGACACTTCCCCTTTAGTTACTTACCTTGGTCATAAAAGGACACTGGAAAGAAGAGCTGGAGGAGGGAGTGTGCCAGAAAAGCTTTTAAGTTCCTTCCATACCCTGCCTCCCTCTTTTTCTATCTGCACCATCTCTGAATGGAACTTCATAATGATTAATACTCAATTTTACACCTATTTCCTGAGTCTGGTTAACTAGAAGTTTCACTCAACACATCTATTTGTTTTTTTAAATGGTGGCAAACCCACCACATATCAAACAGTCAAATTAGAAGTAAATGTTTTATTCGTTCAACTAAATTCCAGTACTACAAGGGCAGTAAAACAATGATACACTGAAAAATTGCAGCAATAAACATTTGTTAAAGACTGATAGAATAAATAAAACCTACAAAAATGAGAAATTATATAAACCCATTCTTAACACCCCCCAAAAGTCATGGAATACAGAAATGCCCTCCTTCACTATTTCACAGGCAGTACTGTGGGCTATTTGTGTAAAGTTGTCCAGGAGTTACATTCTAATTTAACTGTGAATACAGCTTTGCAGTGCACAGTTATGAAAACCACACTAACTTCCATCAGAAGTGTCATTCTACACTTTTATTTACACGACCATTGAAGGGCAGAGTTCTAGTACACCAGCTTTAATCCTTTTACTTTTCAAACTTATTAACATAAGCCAAATTGTAATGATACAGCAAATGAGACCACTGGTATTAACAGGTAGCAAAGGTCCACATCCAGGTGGTACTGACATCAGGGAGCACTCCAAAACCAGCTGCTGCATAAGAGTGGTTGCCACTGACAAAAAGCTTGAAATAACCAGTGTATACAGAGGAGGGAGGGGAAATATGGCATTGCTGCAAGTCTTTAAAGGACAGCTTGCAACAATAAAACTGGGTTTCAGGGCTGCCCACATATGCAGAAAACATGATTCATGAAACATCTGAAAAGAGAAAAGGAGAAATGAAGTCAGAAATAACAGCTGATAACGTAACTGAACATTAATAACAAGCAAGGAACTACAACTTGCTTTAGGATACAGAAACCAACAATCGTATGTTCTGGTGAGTGTTACGCCACTCACAGGATGCTCCACCCAACAAAGAGGAGACAAACAATTTTCACTGATCACCAATGCATCCTCCCACCAATGTGTTCCAGAGTGGACACACTAATACTATGCAAGAAGAGGCTCAAGTACTTACAACTTGCAGGCTGTTCTCCATATCGTCGCATGATCTGGTCATGCGTGAACTTCACAAATGCGTCATACTGTTCTGTGATGGGGAAATATACAAAGTGAATAACTATTCAGAGCAATCAGACTGTCAGCCTAAGAGTAAAGTCCATTTACATTTATCTGCTGAAGGAACTGCTTCTGTCAACAACTAAGAAGGCAGTCTCCCCATCCATATGGCCCCTTGCACACCCACAAGACTTGCTGCACAGATTAAATTCCTGATTTTTTAATGGAAGCCTCAGAGCAAGGGCCAGGGAGCTTTTTTACCTTTTACCCCCCAAAAAATGTATATACGTTGACATTACCTCCCCCCCCCCCGCTCTTGCTGTCCACGGCCAACCCCACCCCGCCTCTGGGCTCACCCGGGACCTGTGGCCACCGTCTGGGCAGCCAGTCTGGAGCCGCAACACCGCTGGGAAAGCGCGTCCTTGGCGAGGGGAGGCGGGTGCTGCAGGGCCGGCAGGTCCACTGGCCATGAGCTCAGGTGAGGCGGGGTGGGAAAGGGGCCTCCTCACCAGCGCACTGGGTGGCTGGGCACGGGCAGGAAGGAGAGCCCCGTCCAGGCAAAGAATCCAGCTGGCCTGGTACACCGCCCTCCCCCCCACACACTTTGGAGGCGAGGAGGGCAGGGCAGTGCCCTGTGCAGTACCTCGCTGAGGCTTGCTCTCCCTGCGATGGAACGCCCGCCTACACACAGCATTGTCGGAAATGAAATGCCTAGGGGTAAAATGCCTGCCACGACCATCCTCATTACCCTCAGGATTTTCATTTTTACCCCATTTGGGGTAATTTACCCCTGTTCCCTGACCACTGCCTCAGAGCCTACAAAGGGAGAAAAAGAGGACAGAAAACCCCATTGTACAAGCAGGCTTTCAGTGAGAATAACACTGGATCTCATCCTAAACTTCTAATCTTTTAACCATTGCTGCTATGCCATCTGAATGCATAAACTTGAATGTCAAGCCTAGTAATTTATGTATTTGTGCACTATTAAGTCAATTCTGACTTATGGCAACCCTTTTCAAGGTTTTCTAGTTAGAGAGTATTCAGAAACGGTTTGCCATTCCCTTTTTCTGGGAGTATCCTGCGGCTGTGCAGCTTGCCTAAGGCCACACAGGCTGGCTCTTCTGAGATGCACAGTGTGGAACTGAACTCTCAATCTCTGGCTCCACAGCCAAATGCCTCACTGAGCTATCCATACAGCTGATCTATTATTACTTAGGTGATTTACATGAATAATGCACTCCTTAAATATTCTGTAAATTTACAGCGCTATATTGCTGATTACAGTATATGATTTTCCACACAGACAAAAAAACCATACTCTTATCTTTGGTTTCTTTCCACAATTAACATGAAATAAATGAATATAAAATCTTTATTTGCTGTTGATAGCTATTTAAAAGGTTGCCCATTACATTCTCATTATGCTTAATGACTGAAGGGCAGTCAGAGTTTGCTTTCAGGGACGCGAGTCTTTCCTCTAGCAACAAACTCTGTCTGGCTGCTTATTTGACAATTTGTGTGGATAGATGGACAATACTGACTAAAGTCTTCCTGCTTCATATCATCCCATATAACCTGCCTCTGAAAATGCAGGCGTTGAGCATTACCAAATCAGGTCTAGAAGGCAATCCCTCCTACACAAAGCAGTCCACTTTAAACACATTCGTGTAAAAGTGATCCATGTACAAGTGGCATGGAATATTTCAGAATGACCATGAGAAAACTTGTGCAGCTGTGCTACTCCTTGTATTCTGCATTAGGGTTGAGAAATGAAACTTGGTTCCTTATCATTCTATGACTGCCACCACAGAGTACGTAGCTAACAGCAAAATGAAAAAGGAAGCAAGTATTTGCTTTTCCTCCTTCAGAAAGAGCCTATATGTGGGAATTCATAAACCAACAATTAGTTCTAGGAAAACACAAAACTTTATTCACAAGTGTGTAATGTCAAAGAAGGTATCATCACTGCAAGCTCAGAATTTATATTTATCATACCTGCAAGTTTTGTGGTCAAGATTTCTTCATATTCTTCACGAATTTTCTCTTCACGTTCTTTAAGTAAGCGTTCACAGATCATTCCAACTTGTCTGAGAGTAAAGAGAGGTTGTTCTTTTTTCAGTGGCGGTGATGCTGCAGATGAAGTACCTTTCAACAAAAATTCCCATGGTTAATTCAGATATATTTTAGAAATTATTCTCTTGATTCCTTCTGACTTGTTCAATTTAATGAGGTCAGAGGCAGGAAAAGAACATTTTTGTCAAAAACAAAACAAAAAACAAACAAAAAAAGCAGAGATGGCTAAACTCCCACAACAACATGTACCTGCAGTAACTCAACAGTATCCAAACATGCGTAAAACCCAGAACTCCTCTGAATTCTGCTCAGTAGATATGCTCAATTTTCACGAATTCTAATCCTCCCCCAAAACTCACAGTGGCATCTTCTATGTTGTCCCTCAACCCTTTGGAAGTTTATCAGAGGGCCAAATAGGACTATAAACAGGAGTAAACAAAAACTGGCCTCCCTCTTCCTCCAGCAGAAGTCTCCACTGTATCACAGTCTGTTCCACAAACCAAAGGAATTGTTCTGCAGAAGGACATGGCTTGAACCTGACTTTTTTTTAGCACACATGTAAAAATTAGAAATCTTTTGCCTGCAGGTTCTTTTGTCATGCATAACCAAACTGCTGGTGGATGGAGTTACACTAGACATTAACATAAAGGGCACTTCCAATCAGCACTCTCCAAGTCACTATGTTCTCCACTATCACCATTAGCAGAACATGGGCTTGCCTACAAATGATAGGTGCTGATGATCACAATTTATGGCTCAGTCAGTTAAAAATGGACTACTGGTGCTACAAACAGCATGACTTTCACACAATCTCAGAGAGGACCCAGCTGGCTATAGCTCAGCCTTCATTCCACCTGCCTTTATCCAGGCTCTTCTTACTATGTGTTGTTGGGCAACAGAAAGTCAGAAAATTTTACACAATCAAATGAGACATCCTTCTCTTCTAGCTTCAGTCTCTCAGTCTTCCAACCTTGCTAGGGTGTTCAGACACTGCAGGGAAATCTATTCCACCACCTAGGTTCATCCCATTGGTGGATGGATACCACTACATTTCATCTATGATCTGCTTCTTCTGTCAGAAGTAAAACTACAGTTCACTCCCCTGCTTTGCTAGAAGACTTTCTTCATAAATCCTTTTAATGAGACATACAACTGACAAAGTCAATCCACTCATCTAGACCCCAAATGTGTTAAACACTGTGTAAGTTTATGCTTTTTAAAAAAAGAAACACCCTTCACCTGGCAAAGCTGGTCCAGTAAGGAGAAATGCTTGTGACTGTGCATCAGTAGAACAACAGGGATCTGTTTGCTGAAAGTTTTCTAAGTGTCTCCTCTTCTGCATGCGTTTGTACTCCTGTTTTATATTATACAGAATTTGTTCTAGAAAAAGGAAAACATATTAGCTATGTTTCTGCACATTATCCTGACCCACATTTTGTATCCAAACACTAATCAAACATAAAATATTTCTACAACTGCTTTTCAAGAAATTATGAGTACATAGATGTGCTTTAATAAATTATACCAAAATGGATATTACAGTTAAGGAGTTCTGAGTATGACCAATTTCTCTCAAAAATAAACTGATTTTTATCAGCATTCCAAACACTGTCTAACACTCCAATTTTCTTCCCTACTCAAATTCCAAGGACATAAATATGAGGTTATTAAGAAAACATCATTTGTGCTCTGCTTGTTTCCCACATTCTCCTAGAAACAACATGGGAAGCATTACATTGTGTCACTGTTCCCCAACATAGTACTAGCAGTTTTAAAAACAGAGAGGTTATTAAACATGAATTTCAGGGATATGTCAAATCCACCTCCTTTATTACTGCAGGTATTTCTTCTACCACCCCATATACTGTTAATGGCTGCCATCCTGTTATGTAACTTGTGCCTGCAGATGAATCATAACGTCACCAACAATGGGTGATTTTTGTAATTAATAAATTTCAACTTCTGTTCAATAGCATTTTCTAACTCCTGTGTTAAGTGTAATCCCTTTCAGCATGTTGAACTCCCGAGAGCCATGTTCCCCTCTAAGTTTCTGTCCCACTGCACGGGAACCTCACTGTGTGCGCGGGGTTAAGTGAGGCTTCATTGAAAATGGGAAGTAAACAAACTGGCTGCAGGCTGTCCATGCACAACCCAGACGGAGCTCTGGGCAAGTGTGCACAGCTTAGAGGGAAAATTGCCTGAGAACTATGGGACAGGAAGGAGTCTTTAGTAAACAAAAATAACTTGCTAATAGCTATATCTTACATACACACCTTTGCAGGTGTAATTTATACAACAGGATTTGAATCGATGAATAATACACACAAAAACATCTGTTACTTTAACAATGGCAATTTAAATAATAATTGGGCACTAAAGGTGTACTGGGGATGTGGTGGTGCTGCAGGTTAAACTGCAGAAGCCTCTGTGCTGCAAGGTCAAAAGACCAGCAATCATAAGATCGGATCTGCGCAACTGAGTGAGCTCCCGCCAACCTAACAGTTCGAAAGCATGTAAATGCAAGTAGATAAATAGGTACTGTACCACCATGGTGGGAAGGTAATGGTGTTCCGTGTCTAGTCATGCTGGCCATGTGACCATGGAAACTATTTTCGGACAAATGCTGGCTCTATGGCTTGGAAAACAGGAATGAGCACCGCACCCTAGAGTCAGACACAACTGGACTAAATGTCAAGGGGAACCTTTACCTACAGGTGTATTAGAATCTACAATAAACTGAGCATACTCCATATTAAAACTCAAACATTGTACAAAATATAATTCAGGTCTAGAAATTGCTGCACACTACATGCACCATTTACCACAACCAGAAGTACACAGATCAAGTGAAAATATTCTTAAGCCTGCTGCCTCTTGGGGTATTTATCCACAAAAGCAAATCTCTTTTGGCTTCCTTTATAAAGCAAAACAGAAAAAGCCAGGTTTAAGTATCTGCCTCACTGGAAAAGGATGGGGGTGGAAGCAGCCCCTTGTGTTTTTGTTCACCCTCTATATCCCAGTAGAGAGAAATGTGTCCTCAGAAAAGCCAGTATTTTCCTTCAGAAAAGACTTCGTTTCTAGAGCTAACTAACCATTTTATGGGCTCACAGTTAAGCAACATGTTGATGAAAACCAGAGAAAGACCAACATTACTGTGAATGTTTGAGTTCAATTTTTTTTCCTCAGTTATAAATATTTATAAAATATCTGACAGTGCTTTGCTAAATGTAACGTTAAACCTTCAACACCTCATGAGAAATCAAAAATTAGTACTCTCAATAGTGTGCTATTTAAGCAGCCCACTTCTCTCTCCACAGATTCTGTTCCAGGAACTAGGAGAATTTAAAGGATTTCAGTGGTGCCCCACTTGACGATTACCTTGTTAGACGAGGAAATCGCTTTACGATGAGTAATTTTCAATCACTATAGCGATCGCAAAACAATGTTTTAATAGGGAAAATCGCTTGACGATGATCGGTTCCCTGCTTCGGGAACCGATTTTTCGCTTAATTACGATCAAAACAGCTGATCTTCAAAATGGCCACCCTCTGTGCAAAATGGCTCCCCGCTGTTTTAGGATGGATTCCTCGCTATACAGGCACCGCAAAATGGCCGCCCTATGGAGGATCTTCGCTGGACACTATTTCACCCATTGGAACTCATTGAACTGGTTTTCAATGCATTTCAATGGGCTTTTTACTTTGGCTTGACAACGATTTCGTTCTACAGCGATTTTGCTGGAACGGATTATCCTTGTCAAGCGAGGCACCACTGTATTAGGCCCCTAGGCACAATGACATGTCAACTTTAAGTCTTCTGCCTTTTTAAAAAACGTTTTCCATGTCACATTCTTTTAATTCTTCAAAATATTCAGTCCACACCCAGAACTTTCAAATGCTCAGCTAAGAACTACAACTACATTTTTATTACTCAGTATGAATCCCCACTGTTAATGTAAGTCACACATGCTCCCAACAAATTGTGAACTGTATCAGTTTCTAGAGGAAATAAATTCTAACTGTGCACCTTCACTTTTTGATAGAACACAAGAGGCTATCTCACCCAACCCAGTAGCTAAAAAGGACAAAAGATAACCTGCAATTTAATCAGAATTAATTCTGAACAATACAATGCAGATTTGGTTCAGCTATTTCCAATAATTAATGGTCTATAAGTATGCCCTCAAAATACTCTCCCCATTCTATGTGTGTGTGTGTGTGTGTATATATATATATATATATATATATATATATATATATATATATATATATATATATATATATATATATATATATATATATATATATATATATATAAAGGAAGCCACCATATATTTTCACACCTGGGTCTGAGGAAGCGGATTTTGATCCACAAAAATCACAGCTGGAATAAATTTGTTAGTCTTTAATGTGCCTCATGGCGCAGTGGTTAAACTGCAATACTGCAGTCAAAACTCTGCTCACGACTCAGGTTCAATCCCAGGTAGCCAGCTAGAAGTTCACTCAACCTCCTATTCTTCCAAAGTCAGTAAACTGAGTACCCAGCTTACCGGGGCGGGGGGGGGGAGGGGAGAGGAACACAATGTGTAGCCTGCATAACTAAACTGCAAACTGCCCAGAGAGTACAGTGGTGCCTTGCTTAGCGAGCGCTCCGCTTAGCGATGAAATCGCATAGCAACTAAATTTTTGCGATGTTACCTATGGGGGAATTTCGCTTTGCGATGATCGGTTCCCTGCTTAGGGAACCGATCATCGCAAAGCCACCATTTTTGCACAGCTGATCGACGGTTTCAAAATGGCCGCCGGGAAAAAACATGGCCGCCCGCTGTTTTCTGGGAGGGATTCCTCGCTTAAGAGGCACCAGAAATGGCCACGCTATGGAGGATCTTCGCTGAACTGTGAGTTTTAAGCCCATAGGAATACATTAATCGCATTTTAATGCGTTTCTATGGGCTTTTTTTATTTCACATTGCGACGTTTTTGTTCAATAGCGATTTCGCTGGAACGAATTAACGTCGCAATGAGAGGCACCACTGTATTTTAAGAATTATAGGGTTGTATATAAGCAGAATACTTTGCTTTGCTGCAGTATTTCATATTTTCCCCCTCTCCCCACTTTATTTTTGCCTCTATAAGTTATTTTTGCAGTTCGACACCTGTTCGTTTCCAAGTCTTTCCAAGTGGCAGCTGCTTTTTTAATTCACTCACCACTTTCAACAAGAGCCAGAATCCTACTGATAGTCCCAACCAGAGCATATTCCCTGAATTAGTGTGATTTACTAACAGTTGATTTATTTGCTATTCAACAATTAATTTCAATGGATCTAGTTTAGCTGGGAGCACAACAGGGCTCTGGCCAATCTCCATCAGTCATACTATCAAGATTAGATTGTTCACTTGGCTGGATATATTCTACCACACATATTATTTCAGTCCAATGAAATGCTAAGATTTCTAGCAGGAGGCCAAAAGATATTTGTTTTGTTAATTTTTTTGAGAATTTCTACAACACATTTCAAAATTCAGCCACAAACAGAAGGCTAAGCATCCTCCATCAGACTTTCTTATTTCACCACTCCCACTGTAGTGCTCCCTAGCCCCCTCTGGACTGTCTTTTCAGAGACACATGTCTGCACTGACTAGAGAGGGAAAGATCTGTGCCTTTCAATTATACAGTGGTGCCTCGCTTAACGATTGCCCCGCATTACGAAGAGTCCGCTTTCGCAATTGCGATCGCAAAACGATGGTCTAAATGGGGGAATTTCGCTTAGCAATGATCGGTCCCCTGCTTCGGAAACCAATTTTCACTTTACGACGATCAAAAATAGTCAAAAACAACTGCTCGTTGGGTTTTCAAAATGGCTGCCAGCTGCTTAAAATGGCTCCCCACTGTGTTTAGGGACTGATTCCTTGCTATATAGGCAGCGAAAATGGCCGTCATATGGAGGATCTTCGCTGGACTGTGAGTTTTTACCCCATTGGAACGCATTGAACGGGTTTCAATGCGTTTCAATAGGGTTTTTAATTTCGCTTTACGATGTTTTCGCTTAACGGCGATTTTCCTGGAACGGATTATCATCATTAAGCAAGGCACCACTGTACAAGTTATCACTCTCTAAAGCAGATTTAAGTTTGCATTTCATATTTCTCTGCTACTATGAATGCTTAGCTGGATCAGTAAGAACTCTTAAGGGACCTTCCATGGGCAGGGGCACCAAAGTTAGTAATATGTGAGATGCAATATGATTCATTAATCATGAGCAACTATACACTGCTGAGGTACTCCTTGCCTTCAATGTTACTTAAGGGAAAGGAATTCCCTTCCCCATCTTAATTGCTCTGTAGTTGCAACTGGAAATTCACAATAGAAAATGAGTCTATCTGCAGCTGCAAAGTTATGAGCTACAGATCAGGATGTTTCTGATTCAAATTTCACCTCTGCCACAAACTCACTGGTGGCCTTATATGCAAGCCACATTGTCTCAATTTCATTCAATATGGAGAATAAGGCTGACCTTTCTTAAGAGGACTTTCAAAAATTATTTAATAAAACTTATATACCACTTTGGCCGTTCACTGCACCACATTTAAGTTACAGAGGTGTCACTTTGAAAAGCATTATGTCCAAGCAATACAGACGGAGCAGTATTCTAGTGAAAGTGCTCTGTGAATAGTACACTGGCGCTACTGCAAGTTACGTCTGTACAGCTTTTCAACAAGATTTCTGCCAGTGTATAGTAGAAAACAAGAATATGCATAACAAAAATATCCATCATATAGACATACTGTATATATTTAAGAAGAGTGACCAACAGTCATGGGCATCTGCTTAAAAAGTGTTGCTGCACAAATCTCGGTATCAGAATCAAGGGACAGAGGAACTACATTTTAAATGCCCTTTCCTAACTGGCCAGTGGACAGGATATAGGGGCTAGAAGAAAAGATAAGCCATGAAGCAGTTTCAATTGTCAGTTAGAAATAGGGTAGACATGATTTAAATCATGATTTAAAGTCTAAATTTTAAAAATTGGATTCCTGATGATTTATATAGAATATTTTATTTAAATTGTGATTTAAATTAATTTGATTGTTAAAAAAACACAATTTGTCTCCACCTTGATTGGAAAATGTACACCAAACATCTGGATAACTAGCAGGGTAATGATTTCAAGAGCTCAAAATACATGCCCATATTCTGTCCATCTACATAAGAGCTAGAGAATCTGTGGTTGTCCAGATGTTGCAGCACACTTTAAATCCCACCATCCTCTAGCTGTCTTACTAATACATCGAATGTCATTCATAAGCATCAGCAAGGCCTCAGGTTCCCCATTCCTGGTCTACATTATGCTATTTCCACTGCAATAACTGACTGGTTTTTGTTTTTCCTGTAAATGCAGAAACAGGAAGCAGACAAATACCTAGGGCTGGTAAAAGTCATGTATGGAATTTCTGTGCCAAGGAATGTGAAATTATTTATAGTCAAATGCTGACAACAAACCTGATTTATCTGCTTGTTGAAATCGTGACATTCCTGGATCTCAGAAGCTAAGCACTTCAAAGGCATAAAGAAGAAAAAGCAGCAGGTATTCACAGCAACAGCCCTGATGCAGGGACACTGCTGCCAACAACCTCAGCCGTCACTAAACAACACTCAGCAAGAGGAAGTGCCTCTACTGAAATAACACTCAACAGAGAAGGAAAGAATCAACTAGAGAGTAGGAATAGGCTTCCATGTCCTACTGCATTCAAAAATACGTGGTAGGATGAAAATTGTTGTGCAAGTAGGGCTGCATGTGGAGGTATTTAGTAGGGTAATAATGAGAAATCTTGTAGCATATAAAACAAATTTTGATGAAACAACGTATGGCAATATCCATTTCCATTATTACAGAAGAATTCCACTGAGTACTGATTTTAATATCTGATATAGTGCCAGATTAATTTAGAAAAAGCAGAATACTGGTCTTCAACTGATGGGTTGCAACTGAAGTTGGTCATACTAAAGCGATCATCAGAGAAATAAAAACACATATCAAGACAATTAAAGCAAGTTTCATGTGGATTAAGAAAACACTGAGGGCTTATTGCCATATATAAAAATGTAAAAATTTTGGGTGTCAAACAAGTCTGGAGAAAGCTGCTGCAGGCACTTTATTCACATGTGTTTGCATATTCACATTTTTTCTGCTACACATCCTGTAAGGGAAAATGTAATACCAGCAAACCAACTGTACTTCCCCCTCCCCCATTCCCCCTCCTTTATTTTAATGTACAAGGTTTTTTATACTAAAGATAAAACAAACAGGATTAGCACTGATCCTATCAAATGAAATCATGCTACTTTGTTTAATAAAAATATCTGGCACAGTTGACAGCATATTAGAGGTATGTCCTAAGATCTTAAGTAGTACCTGTGTACAATCAAAAGCCTGTACATACAATCTATGTCCATTGTTCCTAGCAGGTGATAGAGAGATGGACAGGCCATAAGTAAACCAGTTACAGGAGAAGTATCACCCGTAAGGTCACATGAAATTACATGCCTAATAATCCAAATCTAAAACTGATTTTGAAATACTGTAACCTTGTTTCAAGCAACAGTCTACTTTTCATTGAAGAAGTAATTCTGCCTCTGGCCTTTAACAACCTTTGATTGCACACGGGGTTCACACGACTGACCAGATTTGTCATTCAAGTTAATTTATCAGAGTATGCTAATTAATTAATTACATCATAGCAAATCAATTCCAATTTATGGCAGCCCTTTCCAGAGTTTTCTGGGCACAGATATCTCCTATTGTACTTGCTACTTAAATGAAGGTGCATTTACAATACAATACTAGGCATACCCACTCAGAAATTCCACTGCATTTAGTAGGACTGATATCCAAGTAGGTATGTACAAGACTACAGACTCCCACAAGTGAGCCTCCAGCAATAAATATATAGCTCAGGCAGCTCAGTCAACAGTCTAACATCAAGGCACTTGCAATGACAGGTGATCTAATTTCTTTTTAAGCAAGGCCTAGCAACAGAAAAAGTACCATATTTTTACGTGTATAAGAGGCTCCCATGTATAAGATCCCCCCGCACTTTTTTAACCCAAAAGAAAGAATCTAAGTGGGACTTAGCAAGTGTAGGGGGAAAGAGATGAAAGCACTGCAGGATCGCTTTGATCCTGCTTTCCCCTCCACTTGTTTTTGTTCTCTCCTCAGCTTACTTCCATATATAAGTCGACCCTCAATTTTTATTCTAAAGATTTTACACAAAAGTATAGTCTTATACATGGAAAAATACAGTAGGTTACACTGCTATTAAGCTTGATTTATTAGAAAATCTAGTCAAAAACTTAATTAAAACTTCCCTAATGGAAAAAAGCCATTTCTGACTCTGCCTGATTGTCATGTACACATAACTGAAATTAAATCTGACTTACAAATTATAAATATGTCATTTCCTGCAATGTGAACAAACAAGCAGAAAAACAAGTAAAAAGAAGTTTAAACAAATCAAAAGCAAAACAGCAGCTGTCCAAACATCATTAAAAACTACTAGAAACTTAGTCTTTGTTCTGAGTATTTCCTCTTTCCTCTCCTCCAATACAGTGCTAATGTATTTGTACCAAGTGCCGTATGTACTCAGCAAAGCCAGAACTTTGATAACACACCATCTTACTCCAAAGCAAGATTTTGTTTCACATCAAGGCAACTGGCCTCAATGAAACCAAAAAATTCAATAATTCACTAAATCCAGTTTCCTCTCCAATTAAATAAGGCTGACAAAAATCAATTTTTATATTATGTTTCACAAAATCCTTTGGTGCTATTTATTGAATTGTTTCAAATGCTTCCTATGAGTCTGTATTGAACCTTCAGACCTATATTTAAAAGCTGGTTCACTGACAACCACTGTTAGGCAAAAGTGAAAGACCCCAGAATTAATATACAAATGCAACTGGCCCCATTGTGCCAACAGAGAAACCAGATACCAAGGCAAATGCAGTTAGTAATGCAAGTCAGAAATTTTCCACAACCGCAATTTAATTGCTATGTTCTTCCATTTTATAGAATGCATTTTTCATGATTAATCAGTAAAAACTGTTTACAAACACAACAGTAAAACCTGGCAACTAACTAGAATCGATACAGCACGGATCAAATCTAAGGTGAATTCTTCAACTACCAGCATTATTCTAGAAAAGGAAGCAAAAACACAAGGAAAGTTTTGAATGTAATATTTGAAGAAAATAGCATAATTCTATGCATTAGATGGGACTTAGAGGTAAGTGTGTGCAATTTCACAGAAATACACTTTATTGAATGGTTTTCAATAATACTTAAGTTTAATCCATTTTAGCTACTGGAAACACTTTCGGGATATTTACAGATAGCAACTGCTTTGTGCAGTTTGATCACCGATTGAAGAAATGTACTGTATTTTGCATTTGCACAGTAAAAACTGCCTTAACGCAAGGTGGAAATTTTTGAACAGATAAATTAAATTTGCTAAATCAGCTCTCAAGGCAAATTTAGGGCAGCACACAACAACAAAACTTTGCAGAATTCATATCCCAGGCTGCATCCACAATCTACAGCAACACCCCAGAAGCATCTGTAGAATAGCCATATTCTATGGGCAAGAGCCAACAGTGGTGTCCCCTTGGCACAATCCAATGCAAAGAGGAGGAGTTACGCCTCTCCTCCAAAGGAAGCTCTTAAGGGCTGGGCAACCCTCCAGAGCTGGTTTTGAAGCAGCAGAGATCTGAAATATTCAAATATATTACATATTTTGCACAAACTAATTAGCATGCGTTAATGTACTGGCTTTAACTAGTTTTTAATAGATACAGTATTTATGCAAATATAACCCTATAAGTAACTGGAAGACTTTCCTATGACCTAATCTGGGGAAATCTATGTATGATTGATCAGACAGTTCAAACTGTATTATGATAATGCACACAGAAGAGCCATATACTATTCTATTAACAATAGAGTTATTGTTAATACTTTTAACAACAATCCCTATAACTCTGAAACTGAGTCATTTATATATGTAATGAAATTAACAGTTTCTTATTCTATTTCATTTTAGAAATAGCCACAATATTCAAACAAATACACAGTAATATTTTACTGCATAAAAAGTTGTCTGCGTTCTTCATAAAACAGTGATTTCGTTGGACTATGACAGGTCCACTATTCTATATATTTTAGTAGTTTTATACCCTACAGATCGAAGGGCAGCTTGAGTAACACCTCATGTTAGAAAAGGATACACTCCTATTAGTGTTTTCAAACTGAATGCTTGCTTCAAGTGCTGTCAACTAAATCAATTTTAACCCAATATTTAGATTAAATATTCACAGCATGGTTCCAGTGAAGTCACCCATTTTAAGAGCTGGTAATTAAATAAAGATATCCTACTCTACACCTCAAACAGTTTTCAGTTGCTTTATAATTCAAGGAACTGCAATGCTGAAAACACAAAATACACTTCAGTAAATTCCAAAAGAAATTACTGACAAGAAAGGTGTTTAGGAGGAATCATTCATTCAGCCACACTTGTATAATCTCATTAAAATCAATGACACTATACCAGGTTAAATAAGACATTGAGTCAATACTCAATCTCATAAACCTACCTTTCAAAATATATGCTAATCAGGCAGAAAAATATCAATACTGGAATACAGTGTGATACTTTTGTAATCTGAAGCAAGTTTTAAACCATTTTCAAAGAACCAGATTTATGGACCAAATCAGAAGAATTATGTTTGTCCTATGGCAAACTACAAAAACTCTGGGACTATGCAAATAGAAGGCACAGCTACCACCCATCATATTTTTAAACACAATAAAATATTAACCATTGAGAAAGGCAAACTAGTCTGCTTATTCTCTCAGCTGATTTTATCAAAGGCCAAATTCCTAAAATACATCCAAGGTCAACTGAATATAATGGGACCAACATTATTTAAAGCACTGAAAATGGCAGTAAAAAGCAAGAGAAGGCAGGTGGGTCTTTCATAACAAAAACTACAAATCCTCTGCATAAATGTTTTAACATGGACTAGTTAAGGGATGCCACGCTGTGAGCTAATTAGACACTAGTGGGTAGCAACGCCTTGATCCTGACATTAATTCTCTAGTTATTTGTTGAGACAGGAAAAGACCAGAGTAGAAATGTCCTATTTTAATTTTCCTGGTTAATGAACATTTTTAAAAAGTGTTCCGTAAGGGTCAGATGTATCTGCTACCCTACCCTTTCAGAAAAGCCTTTACAGTATTGGGCTAATCTCTACAAGAATCCTGGGCAGTCTTGGAATTAGCACCAAAGAGGTGTGCGGAAAGATGGGGGAGGCAGAAATCAATTCTTTTGTCGTTGAATCGGCCTTCGCCCGTGCACCAGCGGCCTAGTGCGGGTGATTGATGACAGACCCCCGCACCGCTCGTCTTCCCCTCCCTGGATGTTTGAACTGGAGAAGAAGGCGGTGCCGCCGCCGCCGCCGCCGCGGCTCAGGCAGCAGACTGACGCCCAGAGTTAATGGCTGCAACAAATCGATCGCCTGCACCCGGAGGAGAAAGAAGGGCAAGGAGAACGGCGGGGGGCGGTGGGGTAGGGAGGAAAAAGGGGGGGCAAGAGAGACCTCCGCCAGCCAAGCTCTCTTCTTCCTCGCGATGATTCCCCAGTTCCTCTTTCCCCCCCCCCCCCACGACACCCGATTATCTCTAAAGCCGTAAAAGGCCACCCTTCCCCCGGTGGCTCGATCGCCCTCCCGGAAAGAAGGGGATTGCCCCCCCCTGCGCGTAGCAGGAGACAGAGCAACGCCTCCCCGCCCTTCTTGACACACACACACACATCCCGGCCCGGCCCATTATCACCCCCCCTTCTGCGGCCTCTCCCGTATCTGCCACTTCCCCGCCCCCACCGGAGGGAGAGCGGCCATTTCCATTGTGCCGACTCCGCGGCGAAAGCAAAGCCTAAGGCGGGGAGCGGGGGGGGGGAGAGAGAGGAAGTGGCGAGGAGCGCCGGCGGGAGGGGGGGGAAGAAAGGGAAGCCTGTCCCGACCCCCCCCCGCCCAGAAACAAACAACAGCGGCTCTCCCCCGGGACGCCGGCCAACCTCGAGAGCCCGCTCGGGGCCTCTCCCTCCCTTCCCCCCCATTCCTGCCTCCTGAGACCAGGCTGAGCCCCCCCCCTCACGCGCCCCCCTTCCCCCCCGGCACCCACGGGCGCCCCTCGTACCTGTGGTGAGGCGAGTGGACACTTCCCCGAAGGGCGAGGGCTCCATGCGCAGGTATTTCTGCGGGGAGGAGGCGAAGGAGGCCGCCGAGGAAGAGGAGGCGGCGGCCGCCGAGGCGGACAATGGGGTGCAGCGCCGCCGCTTCGGCGAAGCCGGGCTGAGCAGCGGGTCGAAATCCAGAGTCCGTTTTAAGGTGGCACCGCAGGCCATGGCCGGACTGGGCGAGGGGCGGAAGGAGGAGGAGGAAGAGGAGGAAGGGGAGCGGAGGCTGAGCTGGTCGGGCCTTCCCTACTGGAAGGGAGAAAGCCAGTGGCCAGAACAGCCGAGCGGAGCCGAGGTGTCTGCGCTGCTGCCACGCCTCGCCAAGCTCAGGGTCGCCACCGCTACCAAGCCGCCCTCGCTTGCTCCGGCCGGCCGCCGGCTGTGCCTACGTCTCCGGGGAGCGGCCCGGAGCTCTTGGCCCGGTTCAAGCTGGATTTGTAGGCTCCGCCCGCGGCAAATCCTCCCCGGGCCGTATCCGGGAGGGTGTCTAGGCCGGTGGGCGCGGCTCGACGGGAGGCTACCGGGCCTGGGGCCGCCGATGACGAGCGATAGCCGCTGCGGTAGTCGCCGAGAGTCTCTCTGTGACTCTTCCACACCAGCAATATGGCGTCAATAACAACGCCGCTGATTCAAAAACCAGCACTCACCAACGCGCTTGCGCAGTAAGGGGGCGGTAACCGCCGCGAGGAGCTGTGGGAGTTGTGGTCTCTCTTGGAAGGGTTCTCTGTGAGTGACATAAAAGGGTGGTGGGAGAGAGGGAACTACATTTCCCGTCGTGCGCTGCGCCAGAGACCTGATTTCCGGAATACAATTTAAATCCCCATAGAGGAACGTGGTAAAACAGGAATGCAAGTGAAAGGCGCTGAAGGCATGCAAGTGTCTGTGAACCTCGGTTCTCTACGTGAACCAGAACAACAAAAACAAATGGGGTTCTTTCTTCAAGAAAAGGAGCAGGAACAAGCGTGGGCTGCGAATATTAGAAATGGCTAGTAGAATGTAACAGTGCCTACCGCAACCCATGTGGGGGGAAAAAAGGAAAAGCGTTTTCATTTACCTGTTCGTAAAACACAAAATTGATTGTCCAAAAACATAAATGCCTGAAAGAAAAGCAAATAAAGAGTGCCTGTACAGCAATAGGCCCAGGAATTGGCTTGACCCTGCTACCCTGTTCCCTAGCTGGGACCCTTTGCTGGTGAGGGGACAGGGGTAAATAACACTGGGGTTGTTGTTACAGATAGCAATTTCTGTAAATGAGGTATACGAAAAACACAACTGTATGCTTTTAAATAGTGGCAGAAATCATACAGTTCTGATTTATATAAATAAGCTTTAAGGTGTACCAAAACAACACATGTCGGTTATATCAGTATGGAAATTGAACACTAGTATGTCTATTTCTTTACGTTTTGAAAGCCAAGGACAACAGATCAGTAAGATATCTTCTTGAAAAATCTTACTACTTTTGGGCTTGGTGGAAACAAATTTAGTCTTATATAGATTTTTTTGTTATATGCCGTCAAGTCACTTCCAACTTATGGTGACCCTATGATTTAGTGACTACCCAGAGGTTTTATCATTAACAGTCCTGCTCAAATGTTGCAAACTGAAAGATGTGGTCCCCTTATTACATTAATCTGTTTTGTCCTGGGCCTTCAGCTTTTCTGAGAATCCTATTTAGAGTATTCCATTTGAAAAAGTCTCATTGATTTAAACATAGCTGCTCAAGAACAACTAAGTCCCCCCCACCCCGAAAGTGGTTGTAGAGCTTGCAGTCAAACTCTGGAAAGGGTGATAGACTATATATGGTAGGTGTTATGTGTTGTCTAGTTGGAATCAACTTATAGCGAGACTAATAGGGTTTTCAAGGTAATTGAGATGTTTAAGGAGTAATTTTACTAGTTCTACTCCCCCAGTTAGTTCCATGGCTAAGTGAGGATTTGAACCCTGTTCTCCAGAGTGCTAGTCCGTCATTCTATCCACTTCACCACACTGGGAATCCCTGAAAAAATTGTGAGTTGATATAAATTGACACAGTGGTCTGCATTTTTAGATTGCCCTTAAGGGTTTGGTTATGGGGATGTGGAGATCCATTCCTTCGTTTTTGAAACTTAAGTTGACATCACTGTATAGAATCAACAACTTTCAAAAATGTTAAAGCAGGCAGAAATTCACTCTATACAAAATGTAATACACTTGAAAGAAGAGTAGGTCCAGAGAAAGTAAAGCCTTTAACTTCCAAGGAAAGTTATGCCCTGTTAAAAACCCAACAAGCAGTCATAAAGCAGTTGTATCTATGTGATATCATCCTTTATTATGCAGTACGGTGATGATGTATAGTCTTGATCATTTATTCCTAGGACATTAAATCTAGTGATCAAGGGGAAGTGTAGACAGGATTGAAGACATCAGAAACTGACATGTTTGCCTAGTTATCCACAAGTATGTGTTCTTAAAATGCTCTCAACCTTGGCCCTGTATTCAGTTCTGGGAATGTAGATTGTAATCACCCAGTTTTACATGGTGATCCCAAAATAAATGGATGTTATTTGTTTTTCAACTCAATGCAACCTGTCCCACTACTACAGTTGTGATGAGAAAAGCAGCAGTAGCAGCACTGATTACCTAAAGCAGTGGTTCTTAACCTTGGGTTACTCAGGTGTTTTTGGACTGCAACTCCCAGAAGCCTTCACCACCAGCTATGCTAGCTGGGGTTTCTGGGAGTTGCAGTTCAAAAACACCTGAGTAACCCAAGGTTAAGAACCACTGACCTAAAGAACACCACCATCATCAACAACTGTAGAGCTAGAATTAATCATATGGATCACTGAGTTCAATCTTGGCCAAGGAGGCAAAGTGGGGAATTTACCCTCTGGCCCTGCAGCCAGACACCTTAGCCGCTGAGCTACCCACACCGATTCATAAGATTGTGACATGCTTTAGATCAGGGATGAGTTGTGTTCAGATTTTGTTTCACTTCAATTCCCATTAGTTTTTTTCAACCAAATCCGGAATTATGGACTGTTGGATGGGTTGTGGTCCAACAGCACCTGTGGGGCTATACAGTACGTTTGCCAACCCTAACTTGGATCATAAGAGTTAAATAGTATGAACTAGAGTCAACCAACTGAATCTGTAATGCTTACATAAGCATTGATATAATATGTTCCATTCATTTAATGGGTCTGCTTTACTTGGGATCAATAAGTCAATTTAGGCATATTTTTCTTTAATTTACTTGTTTTTGTGCTTATACACACAATGCACAAACATGCTTACTTTCAGGTTCTGATTTTTCTGTACCAAATTGTTTTTGTAGCATCTATTTTGTCTAAAACTCACTGTCAGGGAATAAAGGCTAGAAAGAGTGGCTCCCAGGCAACTTTGTGATTGAACACTAATAATCCACCTTCCTTCTATTTTTTTACAAAAATATATGTATTTCAGCCTTTTGACTAGTTGATTTTTAGGTTTTCTTTCATTCTAATATTTTTGTGTAAAATACAATATAAGAAAATCCACAACAGTGTCACCACAAATGAAAAGAAGCCGCAGGTAATCAAACAGCACTACAACAGAAAATCAACATGAAAAGTCAACATAAGCTGCGTAACATGTATGTGGAAAACCGCTAGTCTGCTTAGTAGACTGGCTATATTATATCACATGTTGCACTGATGGGCTATGGCTGGCCAAGATTTTAGGCAAGAGTCTTTTCCGGTCATTTGTGGGAATGCAAAAGATGGAATGAAGAAATCTTAGTGCAAAACAAAATTGGCAATTAATATGTTAAAATAATGTGATGCCACTGGTAACCTGTTATTTGGTGGTGGGGGGTAATAAGTGGTAACAATGGTATTTTTTAAAGCTGCAACAACTGTTTACACAATTTCTTTGTGCTACAAGTTATATATATTGTATTCTGAATGCAATCGTGATCTCTGCAAGGTTTGGGGCCATTTGTCTATCAAGTGTATTTAAGAAAAAAATAACACTAAAGGCAAACCTTAGTAAAGTGTTGTTATTTAAATAGTAAAGAATGAGTAATGGTAACAAACTGCTTTTTTGAAATAAAAAATGATTTTTAAAAAAACAAGCTCAGATGTAACATACATGCTTTAGTATGGACCTATAGCCCTTCCCCCTAAGATCCAAGCAGTTTTCCCTATGTGGCTATGGCTTCTCTGAGATACTGTATGAACTCAGGATGTCTCCAATCATGTCTCACCAAACAAGCTTGGATAAGTGAGAACAGGGACAAATCCACCAGTTATTGTAGTCATACCCAGCCATGTGCACTTGTTTATTTAGGTGCACATACTGGTCCCAAGCCTGGATAAATGGGGAGGGTTAAGGAAAGACCTGAGAAGCTACTTTGTAAAAAATGTTCCCAAGAAAATTCCATGCAAAGGTTCTCAAATGATTTCAATATGGTGCCCGATTGTGAGACCCTCCATCCAGAAAGTACCCAACAAGTGTCGGAGGAAGAGCAAGGACCTGTAGCAAGTAGCTCTGGCTTCTATGATGCACCTAGGACAGATCTAGTAGGAAACACAAATGCTGATGCTACCCATTGTGAAAGCAAGACCTGCACTGTAATCTGCACTGCACGTACAGTAAATACAGTGAATAATAACTTGGAATGTCAGAGGAATGAGCCAAGATAAATTGGACATTGCAAAATGAGAAACGATCAGATTGACAATTGACCTCCTTGGCATTAGTGAATTACACTCAACAAAGAATGGTTACTTTCAGTCCAAGGAATTTACCATTTATTTCTCAGGTCATGATAACATGCACAGGAACGGGGTGGCATTTATTGCAAGCAAGCAAATGGCCAAACCAGTGGAAGGCTTCTCCATAGTAAATGATTACATAATGACAACAGGAATTCACACCAAGCCCACCAACATTACTGTTGTTCAAGTTTATGCTCCAACGAACGATGCAACATTGCAAGAAATCAAGAATTTCTATGCCACTGTTGAAGATACATTGAAGACAATACCAGGAAAGGATATTATTTACTCACTTGGTGATTTTAATGCAAAAATAGGTTTCTAAAAAGAGGCAGAAATCACTAGCACTTTGGGCTGGGAGAAAAAAAATGACACTGGTGACTGAATGGCACAATTTTGCCAAGAAAATCAGTTTGAAGTCATGAATACATGATCTGAACAGCATAAGTGGCTGCTTATACACGTGGGCCTAGCCTAACAGACTATATTGCAATCAAAGTATGTCCTATGTAATCAGTGATGGACCAGCTCATTTCTTCCAGTTAAAACTTATCCAGGTGCAGACTGTGGTTCAAACCATGAACAGCTGGTAGCCAAGATCCGAGTCAAACTCTGTAACATCAAGAGGACAACATCAGTAAAAAAGTTCAATGTCACTAAATTCCCTTCAAATATGCCACTGAAGTTATACAGTGGTGCCTCGCTTAACGATTTTAATTGGTTCCAAAAAATTCATCGCTATGGGAAAAAATTGCTAAGCGAAATGCATTTTCCCATAGAGATGCAGTGAAAACTGGATAATCCATTCCAATGGGAACGGATTGCCGTCCTTAAGTGAAAATCGCCATAGGAAACATCGCTAAGCGAAACACGGTTCCCCCATTGGAATGCATTGAAACCTTTTCAATGCATTTCAATGGGGGGGGGGAAATCACCAAAAATTCAAAAAAGAGTCAGAACGAAGCCACATTTGGTTAACAAAGGGTTTATTAAGTGCACTAACGATTTCAAGCACTCTAAATCTTTTTTAAACAATTTAACACCTTTTAAAAATAGCGAAAACGGAGCTGTCAAAAACATTGCTAAGCGAAACAGGGGACCTAAACTGTCATAGCTAAGCGAAGCAAGGTCCCGAACATCGCTATGCGAAATTCCCCCATAGGAAACATCGCTAAACGGAGCGCAAGATCGCTCCAAAAAACTCATCGCTAAGCGAATACATCGTTAAATGAGGCAATCGCTAAGCGAGGCACCACTGTACATAGATTTGAAGTTCTGTTCGTTGCTGAGAAAATGCCTGAAGAACTATGGTAAGAAATTAAATCATCATCATTAAAACAGCAAATGATTATGTACTGTACAATGAAAGAAGGTAGAGAAAAAGTGTAGATGGCGCTTAGAGAATACCATCCAAATAGTCGAGAGGAGAAAGGCAGCTAAAGCAGTGGGTATCTGTGAAAAGATTGAATGCTGACTTTCCAAGGGCAGCAAGAAAAGATAACGTTTCAACATTTTTACCTCCAGATATAGTTCAGGCTTGATTTCATCTAGAACCCACTTGCTTGTCTTTCTGGCAATCTAAAATAATAAGATCTTGTCTTTGCACTAAATATTATGGGTGGTATTGAGTAGGTAGTGTTATTTTTTCATTATCTGCTGTCTGTGGAACGTAGTAAAATAACTGAAACTCCTGATAAATTAGTAATATGTTTAGAGAATAGGAAGCTTTGCCTTATTAACACTAGCAGATGAAGACTTATGCTGGGAAATATTCTCGCCTTGCTTCTTTTGTTAATGTGACTAATTGATACAGGAAGAAAATAACAATTTGCGGAGGTTATCATCTTCAGATCTTCCATCTCCTGCATTAGTGCAGTTTACCACAACACCAAACAAACAAACAAATCCTCTCCCATGGAAGGTCAGGCAGAAATGTTATATACAGGAGTACTTGCTAATCTGCTGCCACAGATATTGCTGAAATTGACATAGTAATTTCTTACTAGAAGTTGCACATCCTCAGCCTTGCTTCATGATGAATATTGGTTGTACCTACATAATTGTGACAGAAAATCAAGCTCCTTTCCAGTTCTGCAGTTCTAAGATTATTACACATGATAGTTCCAAGTACTGTTTCTGCAAGTTTGGACATAAATCCTACTTGTACCTATAGACAAGTTCTAGCACCATATGCCAGATTTTGGGTGCAGGGTGAATACATCAGGGTTCAATTGTGCAAAGCCTAAACACAATTTCTTAGTGATGCTGCAATGTTTTTTTATATAAGAATGGGATTGGTGCTCTTATTTTACTTGGTTCAACAAAAGATCATCCCAATTTTTTTGCCTGATTCAGATATGGTAGGATGATACAGAATGAGAAATGGAGGGGGAGAGAGAGTTGCCAATGAATGTAACCATTAAGGGCTTGAGGGCTATAAGACAGGTAGACAAAATCTAAAATTATATGAAGTGACATCTTCAGCAGGAGCATGTAATGTTGTCTTCTGCACTACCTATTACTACAGATGAATGTATACAAGCCTGGTTGTTCTGGGTTTTTCGGGCTCTTTGGCCATGTTCTGAAGGTTGTTCTTCCTGACGTTTCACCAGTCTCTGTGGCCGGCATTTTCAGAGGACAGCAACCAGAGCACAGGTTGCTGTCCTCTGAAGATGCTGGCCACAGAGACCGGCGAAACATCAGGAAGAACAACCTTCAGAACACGGCCAAAGAGCCCGAAAAACCCAGAACAACCATTAGATCCCGGCTGTGAAAGCCTTCGTGAATATATACAAGCCTGATTCTTAATTTTTCCAGAAGTAACTGTCAACATAACTGTTATGTTATGACGAGTGGGCACACCAAATAACATATCATCTGAGTTCCCATAAACTGACCAGCCAACAGAGACTGCTGTTGAGTCCTACAGCCACTGTAGAATTCTATGATGAATTTAAATTTCAGACACCCCCAAGCCATCACCTCAAGACTTTACATTCTTCATTCAGTGAAAACAAAGCTACATGAAATCTTCTACTGAATAAAATCTGTAAACCTTTGAAGTGCCACAGTGCTTTTTCTTGTTTTTGTTGCAACACACAGAGCAGCTTCTCCCTTGAAACAATAATAATTTGGAAACTAGAGAAATACACATACTGATTTCCTTCTGTGCAGGGCAAGTAATTAATTTGCATCTATCCACAATATTGGCAGGAACTAATTCTAATCAAGCCTGACTGTTCCCAAGTGGCCCACAGTAGCTTGCTCCCTACTGCTAGTGTAGCCATACCCTTAGCTAGAATTAGGACTTTGACCATCTTTCCTATCCCAAGTGTATTCTCTAATAAACACAAGCTTTCTCATTTTCTTAGAAGTATGGATGAGATTTCTTTACAAAAGAAGTGTGCTTTGATAATCATTCTGGGTTTCAAAGTGCTGAATCCACAAGATAATGTTTCCCCTGTACCACTGTATACTTACTCTCCAACAAAGAAATGGACTTGTCTATGACAGCTCACATTAAAATATAGCAGTTAGTTTGATTATTTTCATTTCTGTTTTGTTTTTGCCTGACATGCTAGCACAGACTAACATGGCCACCTCTTCTAAATATCCAACAAAGTAATCACAAGAAGCATTTTATTTCGAAAAAAAAAAAGAAAAACTCCACATGGTTATGTCAGAACCAATGGAGATTTCCTTCCTTCAAATATAAATCAATCTGACTAACAAAGATTGCCTAAAATCCTGTTGCGTGCACTCAGGATGCACATGATTTTGACTCATTCCATGTGAGCTGTGTGCACCCTGAAATTGCAAAAGGAAGTCTCTAATTAATCACTATCTGCCATTTACAATGATATCACTGACTGAGCAGGAGGAGCTGTGCAACAGGATGTTGGCCATTATGCAGATTGATGTTGACATTATCTAAACCTGTTTCATTTCATTTCTCCCCCAACCTCTCGTCTGCGGCCCGGTGCTGGTCCATGGGCTTGCCGGAACTGGGCCACAGAGACGGATCTCTGCCCCCCTGCCTGCATGCACGGCGGCCGTGTCATGCTCATGGTGGGTGTGTTGCACTCACGCAGAGGCGTACTGCGCTCACGCAGGAGGCGTGTCATGATTGCAGGGGGTGTCATGCTCAAGCAGGGGCATATCACACTCACGCATAGAGCCCACCCCCCCGCACATAGAGTCTGCCCCCCCAACCAGTCCATGGTCCCAAAAAGATTGGGGACCGCTGTTCCGCACTACTAGTGATATAGGGAGTGGAATCACAAGTGGAATCATGCACCTAGTATGGAAATGAAGGTGCAAAAGGGGGTGTATCAATTTTCTCATGCTCTAAACAGTGTGTGTTTGGGGGGGGGTCTGTAGCCTGAATTTCTTTGTTTTGGGATGTATAGCTTCACCAATAGCTTTTGACTTAAAACTAAAAATGTAGTCCTGTTCAGAAATTAGAGTTTGATGTAGCTACTAGCATAAGGTAAAGGTAAAAGTCCCACTTGACATTTTAGTCACTCGTGTCTGACTCTAGGGGGCGGTGCTCATCCCCGTTTCCAAGCCGTAGAGCCAGCGTTTGTCCGAAGACAGTTTCCATTGCCACGTGGCCAGCGCGGCTATACACGGAACGCTGTTTACCTTCCCACTGAGGTGGTAGCTATTTATCTACTCACATTTACATGCTTTCAAACTGCTAGGTTGGCGAGGAGCTGGGACAAAGCAACGGGAGCTCACTCCGTCGCGTGGATTCGATCTTACGACTGCTGGTCTTCTGACCCTGCAGCACACAAAGGCTTCTGCAGTTTAGCCCGCAGCACCACCACGTCCCTCTAACATACTACAGTATAATCTGCAGAGTTTTTTGATATGCAAAAGCCAAGTTGTGTGCCATAGAAAAAGGCAGTAGAATAGTATCTATATGACATTTTTGTTTCTTAAGTTGAAAAGACCTGAAAATAATTTAAACACTAAACACCTTTTGCATCCAAGCTGGGCTTTTAGATAGCTTTTTAAAATGGGGTTCTAACCTTGTAAATGTTTTTGAGAGTAAATCCTACTGAATCTGGTAGTACTTATTTAAGGCAGTGCTCTAAGAAAGGGTAGAACACTCTTGGATTCAGATATGGTTTTGCATTCAGATCGTTTCGCCCCCTTACAGTTCACATATATTTATCAGTTCTTCTCTGTTCTCTGTACTAGAACAGAATCTCTGTTATAATGAGATAATTCAAGGCAACCTTCAGCATAGCTCGATGTTTGAAAGTATATCAGTGGCAAGGACAGAACACTGAGTTACTAGCCTTTGTTCACACAGGTGCTTTTTGTAAGAGACATTGAAAAATAATTTTCAGCACATAGCACTGGTTTATGTAAAGGAGAAACCCCAGAGATTATTCTATTCATTTTCCGTTCGTTATTGTTAATTACATAAAGGGGGGGGGGAAGCTGCTGCAGACCCTCTTTGGGCCATAATTATGCTTATAACAAATGTTTTGAAAATTTATCTTTTCATTTGTGCTTCCTTTTTTCCCCTTCCAGTTGTGTCAACAGCTAGGGTGACTCCCATACCCATAGAAAATCTGACTCTCAATCTGAAGGCAGACCAAGCAACGAAGACTGCAAGAATCAACCACCTGAATTAAAAAACAAACCAGCTTGCACTGGGATATTTTCTGACCCCATGCCAATGTACTGAAGGCCTGCAGTAGAGTCAGGGTGAACTTTTTAGTTCCTGAACCCACTGAAAATTCCTGTGCACCCCCTCTTTGATTGGGGCCAACCTACTGAGAACCATAATATGTCAGTTCTGCTAATTGGGATCTTGTGTTTTCAAATACTTGCGTGGGATTTTCTTTTTCCTCAATGAATTCCATTGGCTGCATTGCAACAGCAGAAAACAAACTATTTATCTGAAGTATTTTTTGCAGTGTGGGGGGGACTGGCTGTTTTTTTAATTGTTAAAAAAACCCTGTCCATGGCAAGTGGTTGAAGTAGGGGTGCATTATTTACAACTATTTGGGTGATAAGGTTCTTAAATACTTCCCTTCTATATTTAGTTCTGTGTGGATTCGGCAACCCATTGAGCCCCTGGTGGACTAAAATGTCACACTTCGGTGCATGAGAGTTAAGTTGGAGCAAATTTTTTCCTGCTTGCTAATAGAAGTAGTCACCCACACTTTCAAAATTATATTATTCCCTTTTTTAAAAAAATCTTTTTATTATTATTATTTATAAAATCCATCCATGCTTATTTAACATCGTGTCACCTGAGTTCAGTTTGTAATCATTTGTTAATACAACTACAATACATATTAATCTTTTAATCTCTACAATGTGCTTCTAACCATTGATAAAACAAGTTCCATGTTTGATAATATTCTGTATTTTCCTTTCCTTTGATTTTCAGTGTCAGTCTATCCATTTCGGCGCAGTCCAATATCTTTTTAATTATTTCTTGATCTGTAGGTGTTTCTTCATTTTTCCAGTACAGTGGTGCCTCACATAACGATGTTAATTGGTTCCAAACAAAACATCATTATGTGAAAACATCGTTATGTGAAGCACCATTTCCCATAGGAATGCATTGGAAACCGGTTAATCCGTTCCAATAGGAATGGATTATCCGGTTTTTTCCCTCCCCCCGTGGCTTGGATCTGACCCACGGCGGCTAACTCAGCCATGGCTTGACTCCCTAGAGTCCAGCCATGGCTGGGGTAGCCGCCGTGGCTCGGATCCAAGCCGCGGGGGGAGGGTGGTGGGATTGGAATGCCTTTCAGGCATCCCGGGTTTGGATCCCACCCGCCGCCGGTTAGGGTAACCAGCGGCGGGTGGGATCCAAACCCGGGATGCCTGAAAGGCATCCCAATCCCACCACCCTCTCAGCCTGCCCCCACAGCTTGGATCCAAGCCGTGGGGGGTCGCTGGGAGCGGACACCCCCCCACCCTGCAGCCGCGGCTTGAAGCCTCCCCGCGCTGCTTTCCCCAGCCATTCTCGGACGTCCAGGCGTCCGAGAACGGCTCGGGTAGGCGGCCCGGGCAGGCTTCAAGCGGCGGCTGCAGGGTGGGGGGGTGTCCGGAAGGTTTCCAGGCTTTCACCTGGAAACCTTCCGGATACCCCCCCCTCTGTCCCCGCTGCTGGTAGCCTGCCCGGGCCGCCTACCCGAGCTGTTCTCGGACGTCCAGGCGTCCGAGAACAGCTCGGGTAGGCAGCCTGGGCAGGCTTCAAGCGGCGGCTGCAGGGTGGGGGGGGTGTCCGGAAGGTTTCCAGGCTTTCACCTGGAAACCTTCCGGATACCCCCCCCTCTGTCCCCGCTGCTGGTAGCCTGCCCGGGCCGCCTACCCCAGCCGTTCTCGGACGTCTAGGCG
Source organism: Pogona vitticeps (assembly GCF_051106095.1). Taxonomy (NCBI): domain Eukaryota; kingdom Metazoa; phylum Chordata; class Lepidosauria; order Squamata; family Agamidae; genus Pogona; species Pogona vitticeps. The sequence continues at coordinate 108,629,878 of NC_135783.1, read as the reverse complement.
TCCGAGAACAGCTCGGGTAGGCGGCCCGGGCAGGCTTCAAGCGGCGGCTGCAGGGTGGGGGGGTGTCCGGAAGGTTTCCAGGCTTTCACCTGGAAACCTTCCGGATACCCCCCCCCCCTCTGTCCCCGCTGCTGGTAGCCTGCCCGGGCCGCCTACCCGAGCTGTTCTCGGACGTCCAGGCGTCCGAGAACAGCTCGGGTAGGCAGCCTGGGCAGGCTTCAAGCGGCGGCTGCAGGGTGGGGGGGTGTCCGGAAGGTTTCCAGGCTTTCACCTGGAAACCTTCCGGATACCCCCCCCTCTGTCCCCGCTGCTGGTAGCCTGCCCGGGCCGCCTACCCCAGCCGTTCTCGGACGTCCAGGCGTCCGAGAACGGCTCGGGTAGGCGGCCCGGGCAGGCTACCAGCTGGGGCTGGCTGACGCTTCGGAGGAGCCGCGGGGAGAGGCCTCCCCGCGGCCCCTCCGAAGCGCCGGCCAGCCGGCCGGCATTCTCGGGGCAGGCGCTTCGGAGCAGCCGCGGGAGAGGTCTCCCCGCAGCCGCTCCAAAGCGCCCGCCCGGAGAATGCCTGCAGGCTGGCCGGCGATTCAGAGCGGCTGCGGGGAGACCTCTCCCGCGGCTGCTCCGAAGCGCCGGCCAGCCAGCCGGCATTCTCAGGGCAGGCGCTTCGGAGCAGCCGCGGGAGAGGTCTCCCCGCAGCCGCTCCAAAGCGCCCGCCCGGAGAATGCCTGCAGGCTGGCCGGCGATTCAGAGCGGCTGCGGGGAGACCTCTCCCGCGGCTGCTCCGAAGCGCCGGCCAGCCAGCCGGCATTCTCAGGGCAGGCGCTTCGGAGCAGCCGCGGGAGAGGTCTCCCCGCAGCCGCTCCAAAGCGCCCGCCCGGAGAATGCCTGCAGGCTGGCCGGCGATTCAGAGCGGCTGCGGGGAGACCTCTCCCGCGGCCGCTCCGAAGCGCCCGCCGGGGGCCTATGGGGGAAACATCGCTATGCGAGTTTCCTCCATAGACTGCCTCGCTATACGAGGCAGTAGTTTCCCCCAGAAACCCCCTCGCTATGTGAATTCATCGTTAAACGAAGCATTCGCTAAGCGAGGCACCACTGTATTGTGCGAATATAATCCTTGCAGCTGTTAAAATATGCAGTATTAAATATACATTTTTAAGCAACATTTTCTGGTATTATACCTAATAGAAAAAGTTCTGGCTTAAAATCTACATGTTTTTCGATTATTTTAACAAGCTATATATGTATTCCCCCCCTTTCTTTCTTTCTTTCTTTCTTTCTTTCTTTCTTTCTTTCTTTCTTTCTTTCTTTCTTTCTTTCTTTCTTTCTTTCTTTCTTTCTTTCTTTCTTTCTTTCTTTCTTTCTTTCTTTCTTTCTTTCTTTCTTTCTTTCTTTCTTTCTTTCTTTTTTGCTTTATCACAGGTCCACCAAAGGTGATAATAAGTTCCAGGTTTTTTATGACATTTCTAGCATTTACTTGACCTACTAGAGTACATTTTAGCTAATCTATTGATGGTAAATGCCATCTATAAAACATTTTATATACATTTTCTTTATAAGATGTTGCCATTGTCATTTTATAGTTTCTAGACCACAGTTTTTGCCATTTTTCAAAGTCAATATTATATCCAAAAATGTTTGCCCATTGAACCATCATTTCTTTGACCTGTTCATCCTCCATTTTTCAATTTAAAAGAAATGTATATATTTTCCTAATTAATTTATCATCTGATGTTAACATTATTTGGTCAAATGTTGTCTGTTCTTTATAAAAATCATACATTTTTGAATCCCTTTAATATCTAGATTGTATTTGCATTATGGGCCACCACAATGCATCTAATCCCTGGTCTATAAGGTCTTGTTTCGGTTTGAATCTCCTATCTATATCTATCTGAATAAGTCAACAAAATTTCAAAATTCAGAAGACTGGGATGAACAAATGCTTCTATAGATGAAAGCCATCCTAGTATTTTTGTGTACCTTTATGTTTTTATTTTTTCCCATGTTATATACAAGAAACTTCTAATATAGTGCTTTTGGAAATACCTGTGGCTTTTAGTTTTTTGATACCATAAAAAGGCATGCCAACCCAACTGTAAATCATGCCCCTCCAAATACAAAAGTCTTTTGTTTTTCAGACTAATCCATTCTTTCAGCCACATTAGGACAGATGATTGGTAACATAAGGTCCAGTCCAGTAAACCAAAGCCTCCTTTTTCCTTGGATTCTTGCAGCATTTTCAATTTGATTCTGGCTTTCTTCCCTTGCCAAATAAAATTTAATATCGTCATGTTTAGATGATCAAAGTATTTCTTCTCTATTTTCACTGGCACAGTTTGAAACAGAAAGAGTAGTTTTGGCAAGATGTTCATTTTGATTGTTGCAATCCTTTCTAATAGTGATAGTTGTAGATTTTTCCATTTTTCTAGGTCCATTTTTATTTGGTTAAGTAGTTTTATATAATTATATTCTCTTATAGTTATGCATCTAGCAGTTAGATATATTCTGAGATATTTAACTTTTAAAACTATTTGTAGGTCTGATGTCTCTGAGAGTTGCTCGTTTTCTTGGTTTGGCTGTTAAATTTTTCACTATAACTTTAGTTTTTTTTTGTTTATCTTCAATCCTGCTACTTCTCCAAATTCATCAATTTTCTCCAGTAGTCTCAATGTTGTTTCCAACGTATCTTCCAAAATAAACACCAAGTCCTCTGTGAATGCTTGTAATTTGTAATTCTTGTCCTGTATTTTGGTGCCTTTGATTTCTGGATCATTCCTCACATTCCTATTTAATACTTCCAAAGTTAATAATAATAACTAAGGGGAGAGTGGACATCCCTGTCTAGTGCTTTTTTAATAGTAATATTATCCATCAATTCACCATTTACAATTAGTGTACTTTAGTTATTTGTTCATTATCGATTGTTTCAATTACGTTTGTGAAGTTTTTGCCAAAATCCATAGCTTTTATTTGCTGTATCATAAATTGCCAATTCATATTATCAAATGCTTTTTGGGCATCCAGAAAGATTGATGTCGTTTGTTTCTCCATATGCACCTCACAGTATTCTAATATGTTTACAATCATCCTTAGGTTGTACCTTAGTTGTCTTTTTGGCAAAATCCATTTTGGTCTGAATGGATGAACTCCATTAAAAAATTCAGTCTTTCCACTATAATTACTGCAAAGATTTTATAGTCCACATTCTATAATGATATTGGTCTAAAAAATTTTAAATGTGTAGAGTCCATATCTTCTTTTGGCATTAGGGTGATATATGCCTCTAGCCATGTCTTGGGTATTTTAGCTTCTAACAGAACTTTGTTTTAGACCTCTTTTATTGGTAGGCTTAATATATCTTGGAAGGATTTATAAAATTCCACTGGTAATCCATCTGGTCCTGTGGTCTTATATTTTTTTTTGTTTTTTAATGGCTTCTATTAATTCCATCATTGTTATTTTCTCATTTAGAGACTTTTAATGTTTTCTGGTACTTTAGGGAGGTTTGCTTTTTTGATATATCATATTGTTTTTTCAAGGGAAAATTCTTGGATATCATACAGATTACCATAATATTCTTTAGTTATTTTTTTATTTTCTCTTTTTGATATTGTAATTCACCATTTTCATCGTGTAGCTTCCTTATTAATCTTTTTTGTTTTCCTTTTTTCAGTCTATCGGATAGCCATCTTCCAGGTTTGTTGGCATTCTCAAAGAAATTTTGTCTAGCCCTTTTAACTTGTTGAGCTAATTCTTCTGATTCTATTAAGTTTAATTTATGTTTCACTATCTCCATCTGGTTTTTAAGGTGTGGGTTGTAGCAGAAGTATGGAAACCACTGGAAATGTTGAGTAGTCAGGAATAATACAGTGGTGCCTCGCATTACGACATTAGTTCATTCCAGCAAAATCACTGTAGAACTAAAACGTTGTAATGTGAAAAGAAAAAATCCATTGAAACGCATTAAAACCCATTTAATGCATTCCAAAGGGCTGTGAACTCACTGTCCAGCGAAGATCCTCCTGCCCTGAAGGACACACTCATTAGGCCCATTAGGAAGAAACCTAGTTTGGCGGCGGACGAAATTGGCAACTACAGGCCCGTCGCCAATGTTTCCTTCCTTAGCAAGGTAGTCGAGAGGGTGGTGGCCGACCAGCTTCAGGCGCTCTTGGAAGAAACAGATGCCCTGGATCCATTCCAGTCTGGCTTCAGGCCGCGCCACGGCACAGAAACGGCTTTGGTCGCCCTGTGTGATGACCTACTGAGGGAGGCCGACAGGGGTAAAGTGTCCCTGTTGGTCCTCCTCGACATCTCAGCGGCCTTTGATACCATTGACCACGGTATCCTCCTGGGGAGGCTCTCCGAGTTGGGAATAGGTGGCCTGGCATTGTCCTGGCTCCGTTCCTTCTTGGAGGACCGTCCCCAGAGAGTCCAGCTTGGGGAGAGGGTCTCGGCCCCGTGGAGCCTCAATTGTGGGGTTCCACAGGGGTCGATTATCTCCCCAATGCTATTTAACATATATATGAGGCCGCTGGGTGGGGTCATCAGGGGGTGTGGAGCTTCGTGCCACCAGTATGCGGACGACACGCAGCTCTACATCTCCTTTTTGCCAACCGCAGGAGAAGCCGTCCTGTGCCTCCAGCGCTGCCTGGGGACTATACTGGAGTGGATGCAGGAGAACGGGCTCAGGCTGAACCCGGACAAGACGGAAGTGCTGAGGGTGGGCCCCCCCACAGTCGGGGATTTGGGTAACTCCCTCTCTTTTGGGGGGGTGACTCTCCCTGCTAGGGATGGGGTACGCAGCTTGGGGATCCATCTGGACCCGGTGCTCTCCATGGAGTCACAGGTGGCATCGGTGGTCCGCACCGCCTTTTTTCACCTTAGGCGGATAGCCCAGCTGCGGCCCTACCTGGAAGTGGGGGCGCTCACCACCTTAGTACACGCGCTCGTAATCTCAAGATTAGACCACTGTAATGCGCTCTACGTGGGGCTTCCTTTGAGGCTGCTGCGGAAATTACAGGTGGTGCAGAATGCGGCAGCCAGATTACTTAGTGGAGTGAAAAAATTCCAACATATTTCGCCCACTCTGGCCGCATTGCATTGGCTGCCCATCAGGTTCCGCATCGACTTCAAAGTGCTAATGCTTACGTATAAAGCCCTAAACGGTTTAGGGCCTCGATACCTGGCGGAACGCCTACTCCCACCAAGTTCTACCCGGATCACACGGGCGAGCCAGGAGGTGAGGCTGAGGAGCCTAACCCCGAGGGAGGCCCGGAAAGAGAAAACAAGAAATAGGGCCTTCTCGGCGGTGGCTCCTCGCCTGTGGAATAACTTACCTCCTGACATTCGCGGAGCTCCCTCGCTGGGCACTTTCAAGAATCTATTAAAGACCTGGATGTTTCGGCAGGCCTTCTCATAAAACTACTTTTTGATTCTCTTATCTCTTTATCGTCTTTTTTCTTTTACCTGTTTTTGTATTGGTTGTTTATTCTTATTGTATTTTAACGTTGTTGTAAGCCGCCTAGAGTAGTCCTCGCGACTAGATAGGCGGGATATAAATAAAATAAATAAATAAATAAATAAATAGGGCGGCTATTTTTGCTGCCTGTGCAGTGAGGAATCCATACCAGAAAACAGTGGGGGCCATTTTGTTTACCCGGTGGCCATTTTGAAACCGCCGATCAAGCTGTTGGAAAATCATCATTTTGCGAAGAATCAGTTCCCGAAGCAGGGAACCGATCATCGCAAAGTGAAATTCCCCCATAGGAAACATCATTTTGCGATCACAAAAGCAATCGCAAAAAGTTCATCGTAATGCGGTTTCGTCATTAAATGGGGCAATCATAAAGCGAGGCACCACTGTATCATTGAAAAATGAAAACCACAAACTGGTCCAGGCTAACAAAAATCTAACAGATTCAATCACAGTAATGGAGATGGAAAGAGCGTCAAACAGTCCTAGATTCCAAAATATACCAGAAGACAAACAGGAGGACTTACCAGAATTGACGGCAACCATTTTGGCAGAGGCACTAGGAATTGGAAAAGAAGAGTAGGAAAATGAGATAGACCAATATATAGATTAAATTCAAGTTATACAAGCAAGAATAGAATACCACGTGAAGTATAGTGGAACCTGTACTTACGAACTTTAGTCCTTCCCAGAAGATGTTTGTTAGTTGAAACATTCATAAGTAGAAGCAAAATTTCCCATAGGAATGCATTGAAAACTGATTAATCCGTTCCGGCTGTTTTTGGTTCTTATATAGAGGCACCGTTTGTACGTTGAAGCATTAGTTCCCATAGGAACTAATGCAAAGCTGGTTAATCCGTACTGTACCACTAGGGGGAGGAATTTTTCTTCTTTTGACCTAAAATGAACTTAGGTCAAAAAAGGTCAGGAAAGGAGGGGGGGAGGGAACACCTTCTAAACAGAACACCTTTAAAAACAAGCACCTTTTAAAGAAAGCCAAGCAAGAACCTTTTAGCTTAAAAAAAGGGCAGGAAAGGAGGGAGGAGGGAACACCTTCTAAACAGAACATCTTTTAAAAAGCCACAGAATCCAGCAAGCATTATTCCAGCACAGAACTCCTCATCACAAAAAGAGAACATAGGAGGTAGAGACTTGAGTCTAAATTCCATTTTAAAGCCTGCTTGCACCAGAACTCCTCAACACAAAAAGAGAGCATGGGGGGGGGAGAGTTGAGTCTAAACTCCATTTTAAAGCTTGCTCACCTGGCTGCCTGCATCTACAACAACCACAGCCCCTCACAAAATATTTTCTGATTCAAAACATACTTTAGAGCCACATTTTAACCACACGCATTTTAAAACTAAAATCTACACTTCAAGACCCATCAGAGCACAGAAACATAACCCCCACCTAGCCCTACCCCCACACCAAGCTGCAAAAAACCCTGTACAGTACAGTAAATACAGTGTACTCACCCAGAACAAGCAGTTTCTCTGTTTTAAAAAAGTCAAAAATCCAAAAATCAAAAATTTAAAAAGCCAAAAAATTACAGTCCGTACAGTATAGTAGTTTGCTTTGTCCCCTGTGCCGTCACTGCTTCTTCTTCTTGATTTTCCCTTCATAGATCCACAGATTCACATATTCCTTCTCTAACATGCTTGCATCTTTGCTAAGCTCAAATCTTATCCTTTGTGATCCTTTACTTAACTTGGTTGCATATGCCAACTCATCACACAGAGGAAGGATACATCTTCTCCAAGAAAGCCTGCAGAATTTTCAGAGTAGAAAGCAGGGAAAGGCAATGCATAGTGATAATGTGGTACAATTCACACATGTAGTGTGCAACGTTGTTACACTGTGGCTGAAATGTTTTGCATAGCATAAGTAAAGTTGTAGATTTCAGTCTATTTTTCACTGGAACATTTTAAAAAACCATCTACAATTCCTGGGAGCATGCCCACATGCTTGAATTTAATTCCTATGGGACCACTCTGGAGTAGGTTGTGTCCACAAAAAATATGAACATGTGCTATACAACATCCTTCCCCCTTTACAAAATTTTATGTACGAAGGATGTTGTTTCTAGAAACCAGCAGAAAAAATATTGTCTGCAGGTCATTTCTTTATGTGTGATTGACAGTCTTTGGTTGCTTTATTTATTTGCCAAAGTAACCATGCATATGCTAAAATTAACCTGAAACTTTTTTTTACTGTGGACTAAAGGATCAAAACAGTTCCAGTGATTTGCAGTGTGAATAAGTGGAGGTGAAATTTGCTTTAGCTGGTCAAACTGGAATCAGGGAAGAAAGAGGAAGAAATCAACAATCCTCCATTGTTTGCTGCTTGTTAAAGTAGCTCTCAGCTACTCTTGCCTCTTACAAATCTGCATGGCTAAAGGAGAAGCTGCCTTAACAAGCTGCAAACAAGAGCTGGTTGCCAGTTTCCTCATTTCGACTATATAGTTGGCTAGAGCAAATTCAAGTGGGGAAACCTGATGTTCTGGGTACAAATTCACAGTATTTTCATGCAGATTTTTTTCTCTCTCTGTATAGCTGTACCTTGATTTAATAATCCAAATACCTTCTCTTTAACTATTGGCTTGATGGTGCATTATTATTATCATTAACTATGAGTCAGAACACATCAATCTGTCAGGGAAATATGAGTATGGAATTACATTCTTTCAAGTCTCAGTCTCCTTGTCCCCCTGAAGCGCCCCTCTTCCTAAAATTGCTCCAGCATCTAATGTTAACTTCTACCAGCTCACTTGAACTGAGCGAACCCAGTTGCCTTCTGGAAGGAGCCCTTTTGTGAGTGGAAAACCAATTTTTCTGAACAGAAGAACATTTCTTTCTCTCTCCCCCCCCCCCAGCACAATCAATCTTAAGGACAAATGAGACAGGACACAAGATGTCCATATGTCTTTTCTGAAACTTCTGCTCTAAATGAAGAACTTCCTTGGAAAGCTGAAATCAGGAGAAGGAAAGCAATCTGCTTGCCATATTTCTTTCTAGACAAAATTGTCCTCAAGTTGCTTTATCACCCACAGTGAAATGAATCATGAGTAGCGGAAAGGGAAAGGGCTGAGCATCTCTTCCACATCAGTCTGCTTTCAAATGCTGCTTCACTTGAAAAGCTGTAACCCCCCCCCCCAAAAAAAAACTTTGTCATATCTGTTTTGGCAGTTAATCATATGAAAAACAAGCTTTTGAGCAGCACCCTCAAGCTCAAGAAGAGTTCATAGTTCTAGTTCTCAGAGTCTTCCCTGTTTATTCATGAAGCTCGTGCTTTAACAGGATCAAGTGGCCCAGATAAGGCAGAGGGTATAGAATAATTTATCAGCCAACATTCTGCGTCACAAGAGCTTAAGTTCTGATTTATCAAAAGCTTGTGCACAAAAAAGGGGAATAGAAGCATCCCTCTTCCTGTTATTTCAGATAAGATGTTGCTTATATATTTTGCTTAAGGAAAACTGACATCTCTGAGAAACAGATTTCCATGTGGGAACAGTGATCTAGTGGCGCCAGGGCTGATGGGGTTGAAGTGCTGGGCCTTTTGATCAGCGGGGATTATGACATTGTCTACCACCATGAGGGCCCAGGCCTCCTTATATACTGTGAGCTTAGCTGCAGACTTCACAGTAGCTGGGAGAGAAACAGATTTTCTCAAGACCAGTATATTGTTTCAGCCTATCTCTCTTGTAATGTGGTGGCCAGTATTCTAGTTCTACTTTCAGCTAGAATGTAGATCCACAGGACAGATGGAGTGCTGAATGGTAAATCAACACTTCCAGTTGAGCCAGTGGGTCTGCTCTACTTGAGATTAGCAATCGGATTCTTGTTTATGTGCCATCTTGTTGCATCCAACTTAGAATGACCCTAACAGCTTTTTCAAGGTATGTGAGATATTTAAGAAGTGCTTTTACCATTACTATCTCCTAGTGACCTTCCATGGCAGACCAGGGATTCAAACTCTGGTCTTCTGAGTCTGAGTCTCTCTCTCTCTCTCAGTCTGTCCAGTCTACCACACTGGCTCTCAAGCAATAGAATACTGGCTAATACAGTTGAATGTGGCTTAGTTGTGAAAGAGTAATTAAAAGCCATTAGCTTTACAAAAGGGCTGCTGATCATTTATTGATGTGGACTGCTCCATCTATCTTGTTTTTCATACACTCCTGGGGAAGAGAGAGAGGGAGGGTTGGCTGGCTGAGGTTGGCATTATAATCACCTCCACTTCCAAATTCAACACTTCTCCCCTGCAAGGAAATATTTTATATCAAATATTCATATCAAACTTGCAGATGACACAACATTGGGTTGAACAGTTAACACCCTGGGAGATGGGGGGAGTACTGGGCTGAAGACAATGGAATAAAAATTAACAGGGATGAGTGCAAAGTTCTATACTTAGGAAAAAGAAATTAAATGCAGTTATACAGTGGTGGCTATGACATGCAAGAAGGATCTTGGAATCATTGCAGATCACAAGCTGAACATAAGCCAACAGTGTGATGCAGCTGCAAAAGAAAACAAATGCTCCTTTAGGCTGGATTAACCAAAAAGCATAGTCTCCAGATCCCACAAAATACTAGTTCCCCTGTACTTGGCACTGGTTAGGCCTCATCTTGAGTATTGTGTCTAGTTCTGGACAACATACTTTACAAAGGATGCAGTGAAACAAGTTCAGAGCAGGGCAATTAGGATGATCAGTGGACTGGAAACCAAGCCTTAGAAGGAAAGACTGAAATATCATTTAGCCTTGGGACAGTAAGAGTAAGGGGAGATATGATAGCACTAATCAATACTTGAAAGTTTAGCATATAGAGAGTGGGCAGGACCTGTTCATTGCAGAGTACAGGACACATGGTATTGTTAGAGCAGTACAATAAAAAGGTAAAAGGTTCCCCTTGACAATTCGTCCAGTCGTGTCCGACTCTAGGCGATGGTGCTCATTTCCATTTCCAACCCACAGAGCTAGCGGTTGTCTGCAGACAATCCTCTGTGGTTACGTGGCCAGCGTGACTAGACACGGAACGCCGTTTACCTTCCCACCAAGATGGTACCTATTTATCTACATTTTTGCATTTTGCATGCTCTCGAACCGCTAGGTTGGCGGGAGCTGGGACAAGCTACGTCGTGTGGATTCGATCTTACGACTGCTGGTCTCCTGACCTTGCAGCGCAGAGGCTTCTGCGATTTAACCTGCAGTGGAACCAATTATCTCAGGAGGTGGTAAACACTGCAGGTGTTGAAGAGGTGCCTGGACAGTTTTCTGCCAAACATAATTTAGCTTGGATTCTTGCACTGAGCTGTGGGTTTGATATGATGGCTATTTGAGTCCCTTCCAAAGTGAGGGGTGGGGGTGGGGGCTCACCTTTCCAAAGGTGAGGCTTTCTTTGTTCAGCACTCTCCAGAAAACATCTCTGTATCTATCAGGTGCCACAATTTACTGGCCATTAAGAAACATCAGACAGCCCTTAATCCTCTTTTACCTAACAAAGACTATAGCCAGGCCAGCATACATAACAATATGATGTGAAAGAGATTAAGCCCCCCCCCCCTTTTGATGGAGTTTGCTCAAGAAAAGGTATTTCTTGGACTTGGGAGAATTCTCCATAAGGATTTTGGAATTCTTCAGTTCTGTTGCACTGAGAATGGTTTGCAGAAGAGGCCAGAATGTCTCACTTTGCTTAAAAGAAGACATGTCACAATATAAACAATATGAGCACTGCATTTGGAGCACTCCACTACAATTGCCTCCACTCTATTGGCTACTTTTTGTAGGGTTGTCTCCTTGACAAAATGCTACTCTGCTCTTTCCAAGTTCTACCAAATAAATACTTTTGCCTGGTCAGAGAAAGGCATTGCCCCTACCCACAACTCTATCACACACACACACAAAAAAGAGGGGGAGCAAAGATACTGGCAGTGTACAACATTATCTGCATTGCCTGGATTCTTGTCTCTCTCTGTCTCCAGAGTCCCTGGCTTGCTCAGTTACATGGAAACAATTTATGAACATCCTTTAGTAACAAGAACGATAGCGGTTTCTGCTTGTAAGAAACTTGTTTCTTTAATCACTCCCGTCAATCCTCTGAACACAATTCACTGGCTTCTTGCATTCCTCTATGGGCAGGATATTGATGGGGTGGAAGCGAAAGTGGCAATATTTGGAGTTCCACTTCATTGCTTTGGGCATTGGGCCTGAAATTGCACCGAAGGAAAATGGATATCACAGTTCTTAGGCCGTTCTTTTCAAACCCAGAGTATGGCTCGAATGACAGATTATTTATAACCCAACCAAGTACAAACTGCACCATACTTTCCATCAAATAGATTCAGGAAAATTTACCATATTATTAGAGAACAAATGTACATAGGTGGGCAACACCTTTATTGAGATGAACTATAAATTCACACAATATGCCAGCCTTCAAGTTCTTCAGAATTCTTCATCAGATAGTAATAAATTGGGGAGGATGGAAAAAAGATGAAAATCCAAAAAATTCAGCTAAATGGTTTATGCCACAGGGATCTACTATCAAACACAGTCTGAAGATGGAGTGAGAGGGTCATTCAAATACGTAGCATGTAAACCACATATTCATAGAGCTCACTTATTTATAAGGCCTCTTGTATCTTAATTTTAAGCGCATTGGCCCTACTCCAGAAGCTTACTTCATGTCTGCCTAAAGCCAGAGTGCACCCAGAGAGACCTTTGTATGCATCCCACCAGTGCACTGGACCAATGCCTTGGCTCTACAGGGATAGATCCCTTGTGTCCTGTCATGAGCTGAATTTGAAAAAACCCCCAAAAAAGGGGGGCTCGTCATACAGGGTGAGGGTGGGTCCAATTCAAGCTCAGAGCTTTCCTGGGGTAAATAATGTGGTACTCTCAATGGCAACTCGGGACTGTGATTCAGGGTCTGACTATATATTATAGACAATCTGTCACTAAAAAATGAAGTTCCATGAATGTTCCAGAGGTGTGATTGTGGCAGACCTTTTTTGCGTGAGCAATCATCCTTGTAGATGAAGCCCCTGTTTATTTCCTGATGACCAGTTACAAAACAGGCCACAGGAACCTGCAATGGAAAGTTTGAAAAGCTTATTCAGTGACAGTCGGACGTCTTTTGGCCCATTCTCTCTTCTAATGATGTGCTATGTGTATAATTTGAACCTTAGTGGTTTCCATGGAGCTTATTCCTATATGTTCTCCAGTATATGACAAGCTCTAAATTCTAGCATGCTCCTCGGTTCTGACTCCCACTCATTTCCTGGCTCTGGCTTCTTGGCTGAACATCTCACTTGTGTTTCTTGGACCCTCATGCTAGACAGCTGCATATGATGCAGACCTCACAGAATGGAGGAGAAATTAGACCCTGCTGGACTGCTTTTCTTAAGGCTGAAAATATCCCTCAAAGACTTAGCTAACCACATTCCTCCAAGAATTATAAACCTTCAGAATATAAAAAGGCTAACTGAACATAACCTCTTTGCTTCCTCCTCTAATTCACCAGGGAGCTTGTCCCCTGCTTTTCAGTTTCTTCCCTGTAACCTATTTAAAACTTAAATAGAACCAGGAAGAAATCTAAGCAGCAGAGGTGCCTCACCCCCAAATTTCAAAGTCCTCCCCCCTTCCTTGGACCATGGGCAGCCTATGAATAGAATAGTAGACAGCACAGGACAGGGCAAATGTTCCCTTACCAGTGGAGCAGAGGTTAGGAGTAATTGGTTCTTGTTTCCAACAACAAAGATATAACGTCGTTACCTTACAATTGTAACTTGATGATGTTGCTCCTTTTGCAATGAAACTGTAGTTTTATTTACTTTTATAGTTACAGCGGTGTACAGTAAATAGGAGGAAAAAATGTTTCAAGTACTGTGCCCTGTGCTTTGTATAGCTGCTGGGTAGCTCTGGAGCCAGGGGTTGGGAATTCAGTTCCCCAATGTGCCTCCATGAAGGGGCCTGGACCCAATGATCTATGGGGTCCCTTCCAGCTCCACAGTTCTAAGGTTATAAATTCTAGGATTATTATAGTAGATACGGAAACAACAGTGAGGCAAACAGGAGGGGGGGAAAGGAAACAAAAAAGTAACAGAGAGTTATAGTTATAAAAAATGTGGCCTAAATCCAGATACAGCTAGAGTAGGTTCACTGAGTTACCTGAATTTGCTTAAGTGTTATTCAGAAATAGACCTATTATTTGTATTCTTGAAGCCTTTCACGGCTTCCAGAACACAGAGTTCTGACTCCTGCCCTCTGAAGATGCCAGCCACAGAGACTGGAGAAACATTAGGAAGAAAAGCCTCCAGAACATGGCCAAACAGCCCAAAAAACCTACAACAACCATCAGATCTATTATTTATTTATTTATTTATTTATTTATTTATTTATTTATTTATTTATTTATTTATTTATTTATTTATTTAGTTAGTTAGTTAGTTAGTTAGTTAGTTAGTTAGTTAGTTATTTAGTTAGTTAGTTAGTTAGTTAGTTAGTTAAAATATTTTTAGCCCACCTTTCTCCTTAAAAAGGACCCAAGGTGGCTTATGTCAATTAAAAGACAGTATTTAAGCTAACAACTGTGAGCGTAAAAATTCTGAAAAGGGTCAAATGAATACAGTACTTAAAAACATAAGCGTAAGTAGCGCACACTCCTCCAGTGGGGACTAGCAACTGAATTCAGGCATATAACTGTAGCAGTAACAAACTACTTTTGCAGGGTGTGAAACTATAAGTGACAATACATTATTTTCAAAATTCATTTTCTTGGTTCCTGAGCAGAAGATGTAAAACTCTTCCAGAATGGGGGAAATGAGTCTTCAGCTCCTTTCCCCATAGTAGTTTATTATGGGAAAATGAACAGGAGCCTGCCTGCTGAAAACTTTTTTTTTAAAGTTAGTGCTAGCACTGCTCTGATGCTTTGGGCTTTGCATCTGATAGAAATAAAAAAAACACAACTTTCACAATTTCTCTCTTCTTAACATTTATTTATACTCTGTAGTGAACAAAGGCAGCTTCCTGGATAGTTCAGTGGTTTAGGTATCTGGCTGCTGAGCTGAAAGGTTGGGAGTTTGATTCCCCCACTGTGCCTCCTGAGAGAAGAGCCAGCCTGTGTGGCAAACTGCAGAGTCTCAGGATGCCCCTGGGACAAGGGAACGGTAAACCACTTCTGAGCATCCTCTACCTAGAAAGCACTGACAGGGGTTGCCATAAGTCAGAATTCACTTGACATTTATTGTTGTTGTTGTTGTTGTTGTTGTTGTTGTTGTTGTTGTTGTTGTTGTTGTTGTTGTTGTTGTTGTTGTTGTTGTTGGACAAAGTGATCCATCAAATTGGTAAGGAAGGTTTCTGAATGGAGACATAATGCATCTTCACTTTCCTCTTTCTGAAAAAAGCACTTGGAAAAAGATAAAGAATTGAGATCTGCTCATTGCATGTTCATATTACACAAATCTGGCCATGTATTTGAGGCAACTGGGCTTCCACACCCTTTTCTACTTGTATTACATCCTTCTGTGCCATCAAGATAAAGAAACTGTCATCAAGGTTAAGAATCCCTTTCCTTACTGTATTATAAACAGCTGTAATTATATATGAACAAATCTGGAAAACAACCTTATGAACTCTGTATCTCAGACTCACCCAGTAAAGTTCATCAGCTGTCTTATTTCTCCCACAAAAATTACAGAGTGACATTTGAAGGGATGAGGTGAGAATGTCATCCAATTCCTTTTTTTAAAAAAACCCTGCAGTTTATAAATAAATTTTGTATGTATCATTCAAAATTCCAGGAAATGGCCCAACATTGCTGCACAATGTACAACAGAGAGAAACATACATACAGTTTAACCTCTCAAGTAAACCAATCTTTTCTTGTCCATGCCTCAGAATGCAGCCTTGAAAGCTATCTTCCTACTGTATTTCCAAACCTTTTCCTTGGGGTTGAAAACCTGAGGAAGAAAAGCTAACTTGGACCAAAAGCTCTAGAAATATATGTTGCCTGCATGTTTTCCAAAAGATGACCTCTTGTCTTTTGAAAAAAAAATATCAAAAAAGGGAGTGCTGTAAATTAAGAAAGGCTGTCACTGGAGACCAAGGTCAAAATTATCCATACCATGTGAAAAAGAGAAGGAAGAAAGATGTGGGCGGAGGAGGATAAACTTATTTGAAATGTGGTGTTGGAAGAGAGCCTCACAGAGATCATGGACAGCCAAAAAGGCAGAGAAGTGGGTGCTCACTCAGATCAAGCCTGAACTCTGACTGGGGCAAAAATGAGTAAACTGAGGCTATCCTGCCATGAACACATAATGAAAATTGTCATGAGTGCAGCTGAAGACCTGGAACCAGAAGGGTTAACTGAGGCAGAGGAGAATGCTGAGAGATCAGAACCACCTGAACCACCTCCAGATTCTCCTTCCCCAGCAGACAAGCTTCGGGCCAGGCTTCGGGAAGGACTTAGGACCAAAAGGTCAGAGGATCGCTCAAAGGCTGTCCACAGAAATATCTATTCAACTAGCCCTGAGTATTAACAGGATGGAAAGGTTTCCAGCAGCTCAAGGAGCTGTTTTACTATAAAACAACTCCTAGTCAGCCAGAATTTCTGTGGAAGCAATGAGACAAAACTCCTGGCTTGCATCCACGCTTCTTGAACCATGTTCCTGACTCTGAACTCTGACCCTGGACTATGCTGTGTATTGGACTCTGGACTCTGACTTTTGACTGCATTCTGTGAGTTGGTTTATGGACATTGGCTTTGTATTCTTGGTATTCCTGACCCTGGACTGGTTTATTGGACTTTGGCTGTTGTAACCCCCGGGAACGTGACAAAAATACAGAACTGACCAGAAAAGACAATATTGCTGGGAAAAGGAGGGGAAGCAGAAAGAGAGGAAGATCTAACATGAGATGGGTTGTCTCTATAAAGAAAGCCACCCCTGTTAGTTTGTGAAACCAAATTTCAAAAAAAGCAGGTGAGGCCTTATAAGATAAACAAAATTGGTCTTTTCAGATCGTATGGGCTATTTTAAATCTGTTTCTAAATTGGGGGATACAGTTTTACAGTGGTGCCCCGCATAGCTAGGTTAATCCGTTCCGGATTAACCTTCGCTATGCGAAAACATCGCTGTACGGGGCAGGAAAAGCCTATTGGAACGCATTAAACTTAGTTTAATGTGTTCCATTAGGCGCCAAAACTTACCCCTCCAGCGATGTTTTCGCTGGTCCGGAGGCCATTTTGGAGCCGCCGATCAGCTGTTCGGCGGCTCCAAAATGGCCGCTGGATGACCCGAAATGGCCCCGTCAGTGTTTTCGCGCCCTCCCCTTGCTTACCGAGGTTGCGAAAACGCTGCGGGGGGGCATTTCGGGTCGTCCTCAGCCATTTTAATGGCTGCGGATGACCCGAAATGGCCCCCCGCAGCGTTTTCGCGACCTCAGTAAGCAAGGGGAGGGCGCGAAAACACTGACAGGGGGCCATTTCGGGTCATCCGGCGGCCATTTTGGAGCTGCCGATCAGCTGTTCGGCGGCTCCAAAATGGCCGCTGGACGCCCCAATCGTTAAGCGAGGCACCACTGTATTTTAAAAAAATTGTAACTTGAAACTCCTTGCCAAAACGTCTTCAATTCTAGCACAGAGCAGGAGCAGACCGTCTGATACAACTGTTCTGAATCTGGTGCTGATTCAAAGTCCAGTTTCAAAGTTATACATATTTTTTGTTTGGCCTGCCCCCCCCCCCATTTTTAGATTGCCTTATAGGAGGTTGATTTGGTCAGTCACACAATATCTGTTATCACAGTTCCCTTCCATCAGATAACTAGATGTTTTGTGGTTTTCACTTGTGGTGTTGATTTGCCTACAGATGAGTTCTTTCCCTCTACAAAACCAGTTGGCATTACAGCAGAAACTGTCTTTTAAACAGAAATTGACAACATTCCTTTTCTGGACTATCAGACTTTCTCTAGATTCTGGGAATTGTAGTCCACAAAAGTAACTTTTCCAAGCTCTGCTTTTAAAGTAGGTGTGCCACAAGCGTACAATGAGTGTAGCTGTGTCATTCGTATATCTTTTCCAATCAAAATGCCTGAGGGCTTTTTTGCATGCCAGAGTTCTATAAGCAGCTATGATTCATAGCCAAGAAAAAACCCTTTGGAGAAGGAGATGATCTTTCTGATCTCTTAAAACCAAGTTGCTTGTTGTCACACTCACATTTCATTTGGTTAATCTCATTAGCTTTGGGGAGAATATTGCCACGTATGAGGGCCCTGTTTGCTAGACATAAAAGGCAGAACCTCTCATAATTTCTTTTAAACCTGCACATCTTGTTGAACTCAGGTTAGGTCATTCATCTGCCAGTCTTTTCTTTTGGGAGCAGGCTGGTGGAATTGGAGAGAAGACGTATGTGGAATAATTGGGAGCCAGTAAACTGTGGGTGGGGAAAGGTTAGACACACCCTCTTTCAATCACTTCCCTTCTCTTAATGACAACTCCCCAAACTGTATTTTTTCAAAGCTGTGACTCATGTATACCTAGAACTGCCATCACTCATGTATACCTAGAACTGCCGGTGGGCCAGATAGGCGGGGTATGTATGTATGTATGTATGTATGTATGTATAAATAAATAAATAAATAAATAAATAAATAAATAAATATAGTGGATTCAGGAAAACTGGACTCAAATCCTGGATTGGCCATGGGAAGTTGTGGGGAGTGGCATGGGTAAAACCACTCTTTAAACTGGAAGAGTGAAAGCCATGTTAGGGTCACTGTCAGGCTATAGCATAACAAGTACCGTATACATTATGCCTGTGTAAAATGTCGGTAGCTGTGTAAATGTTCTACTCCACACCGCACCTGGTCCCGTGTTCCTTTATAGGAATTGATATTTCACCAATAAAGTCCATACACAAATGGAGATTTGCTTCCTCATCTCTGCCTATCTACCATATGTATTTGCCATCCTACAAAACTTCCCTTTTTATGTCGAAGTAATGTGGGATGGAGAAAATTTTAAAAATCGCAAGAATTTGTGAATGTTTTGTTGGGGCAGGTGGAAAGCTTGGCATCAGACATTCACTTTCATGGGCATCCAGACGAAAACAGAAGCCAAACAGAATAAAACACAAAACAAAAGCAGAATGGCACCTTAAAGACCATCTTTAAGACTAACAAACACATGCCTGAGAAAGGTGCTAGTATGTTTTTGTTTTGATGCTGTGTCTCATTTTTTTCCCTTCACTTTTTGTTTTAATCTGGATATGCTTGTATGGACTAACACGGCAACACTGAAAACCTTTTGGGGTTAATTTGGAAGTGGAGGAACTCATGCTGATAGCCCCACAGCCAGCCCCTCCCTGCGGGGAGAGCACAAAAAACAAAAAACAGGAAGGTGGATAACTGTAATTCACATTAAATTAGAGACATGACTTTTGTAAAGCTAATAACCTCTAATCACTCATTTGTAACCAAACCATTCTAAAATATATTGGAATGTATGCACCATTTGTTCATGAGAAAACTTTCCCTCTCATACTTCAGACATTTCCCTAATAATAGTAAAAACACTGGAGCGCAGAAAGAAGTTACTTGGGCTCCACAGTAGATTATAGAGTCTACTTTTTGCTGTTCTTTGTGACACCTGAGACCAGAGTATGGAATTTATTTCTAATTTTTGTATTTTTGTGGGGACCTGCACATGCCAGAATTGCCCATTCCAAGGTTGGTAGAGATACTGATTGGGAGATTCTGGGACTTGTAGGCCAAAAAAGTAATATTTCAAAGCTACTGTATATTCTTGACTTGAGATGTAGATAATCAGTACTGAAGTTTGGCAGGGAGTGCTGGTTAAACTGTGTGAAGTTAAACAAATTAAGCATATTAAAAGAAATTAAATCTATTAGATTAAATTAAAATATTTTAAAATCCATTTTTTATGATAGAGTTCTTTCACAAAATGATGGAAAATTTGGAAATGCTAATCACTCATATTCAGACTGAAGGTCCTGTTCTACCATTAGGTAAAGCAAGGTAGCAGGTGCTGGTGGCAGCAAGACATATGTGACACATGGACAACCTACAGCTCTTGAGCTAGCTTGCTGCCTTTTAGTCTCATGGAGGACACTGCCCCATTGCCGACATGAGAGAAAGATTAATCAGCCAGATTTTATCCACGGAATGGGAGAGGGTACTGATGTATACTTTGACCCAGGTGGCAAACTTGCTTACACTGGCTAAGCCTGTTCGTCTTTAAAACCTCTCCCCAGGTTTTGACATTCCATTAATTTTTCTTTTGCTTAATTCCTGTTTGCTCACATTTGCCCTAAATCAAACCGGAGTCGCCTGAATATCTCTGCCACTGCTCTAAGTTATGGGGTTGATTATGAAAGACAGGAGGCATTATAAGTTGCCACCCTTTTGCAAAAAAGATGGCGGGCACTTAGCAGATTCTATAGCTGATAGTTCTCCTAGGCTTGCACACAGTAATCCTCACAAGCAGCAAGGTACTGTAGTTGCAAAACAAGAAACACCAAACGGAAAATAATAATTTTTGAGCTGGCTAATAATACCTTTTCTGTTTCTCTGAAATGCCTGGCAGGAAGATTGCTAAACATGTCATCTTATTGATTCAGCTCCTTTAAGTCTTGTCAGACTTGATCTTCTTAGTTTCTCCAAGGCAGTTCTTGATTGAAAAGTAGTCTATTAGCCCGTCAGTCCATTTCTGCAAACTAGGCTATCAATTCTTGGGAGCCTCAGGCATCATTTCTCTCATAAAAGGGTCCACAATACCCTGACAGGATATTTTAATATATCAAGAGTCTGTAGGAACAATTGTATAAACACAGAATAGGCATGCTGGTCACTGGGAAGAGGGTAAGCCAAAATCCACCTCTATATTAAGATAAACTAAAATGTCACAACTATGTCAAAGCCGTCAAGATCTCTGGAACTCTTCTTCAGATTAGTTACTGTTTTCTGTTGTCAAGTTGGTTCCAACGTATGGTGAACCTAGGAAGGTTTTTGAGGCATGTGAGATGTTCAAGTAGTGGTCTACTATTTGCGGGACTTGCTCTTCAACAGGATAGATAGTATAAAACACATGCCATAGAGCAGTGGTTCCCAACCTCGTGTCCCCGCACACAAAGTGCTCAGATGAACTCCCAGAAATCCTGGTCAGCACAACTAGCGGTGAACGTTTCTGGAAGTTTTAGTCCAAGAACATGTGGGAACCCGAGTCTGGGAATTGCTGCTATATAGGGAAGAAACTGACAATTTCCAAATCAGGCCATATGTTGCGGTCATGAGAGCAGCAGTTGAATTCTACCCCCAAGATGGCATTCGGTGATGGAATAAGTCCCAGACTCCATCCCAAGAGGGTGATGGCTGACTGAATACAGCACTGGTGACCTTTGAGTTGCAGTCAGCCTTGAGGTTTCAGAAACTGAGATCCATCACTTTCTTTTCATCCAAGTACACATGACTAGGTGTAATCAGATATATCTCCACAGCTACCAGTGACTCATTTAGTTGGAAATCTCCATTTCGGAACTAAATTCATCTGCATTTTCTTTTTAACAGTAATGATGGTGTAATTCTGTGTGAAAACCCTATAAATATGCCACTGTTCTAGCTTTCTTCAGATCAAATTAACTCAAAAATATTTAGCTGTCAACATGAGTGGTAACAGCCTTTCTATTTAGGTTGTAAGCTATATATATATAGGTCGCAACGCTTTCCCGTCTCAGTTTTCCCCAGAAGCTCTCCTTCCCAAAATGCTGTTGTCAAGTTAGACTTGTGATACACTTGGTACCAGTGTAATCCCCTTCCAAAGTTCCTATACCAACATATTTTCATATAGATGTATGCCTATATTCTCAACCTCATCTGATCTACTGCATCCAGTTCTGGACACTTCAGGTCAAGAAGGCTACGAATAAGCTTGAACCCATGAGAAACAGTGAAGGAAGTTAAATATATGTAAACTGCAGAAGAAAAGACTGAGAGGCAGTCTGACAGCAATCTTCATGTGAAAGGTAATAATAATGTAGATGATAGAGCAAGTCTGGCCCTGAACCAACAGATTCAAATTACAAGAAAGGAGATTTCAAATAACAATAAGAGCTGATCACTAGTAGAACAGACTACTTTAGAAAGTGAGGGATTCCCCTTCACTGGAGGTTTTCTAAAAGAGAATGGAGGACTTTTTCCTGGGGATACTGTAGCAGAGATTCCCTGCATTGTCAGGAAGCAGGGCTAGATGACAGGCATGAAGCTTCCACTTATTTTAGAGTGCAAATCCAAGGCATTTCCAGAGAAGATCTTGTTACTTACATAAGAGCTTTCAATCCATCATTTGGTTTTGAAGGAGGAGGAGGAGGAGGAATTTGCACGTGTGGAGGCTGGGATGGCCAAGCTGTAAGGACGTCCTAATGAATCATGGGATGGATAGTATCATTAGTCTCTATAGAGGGCACCTCTCAAAGAATGTTCTATCCCATAATTCATTGTGGCTCCCACATAGCCTTGCCACTCCCAGCCTCCACCATGGAAAAGTCCTTCTTCTTCTGAAAAGCCAAATAATGGACAGGAAGCTTGCATATAAAGCAGTGAGATCTCCTCTGTAAACGTCTGGTTTCAGCTGTGGCAAATTCTGGGAGCTGCAATCCAAAGGAAATGGAAGCCCTATGCCTACTAGATAACTCCTGGAATCCCTTCCAGTTCTACAATTCAGTGACTCTGTTATTCCAATGGGCAAGGCAGCTTAGCTTGTCAGCTCTCGAACCACCAAACTGGACAAATTCTATGTGCTTGGCTTTAAAAAACTGAAAATTTCCTTGGCTTATTTATTTATTATTTTTGTCCTGTCAGGTCAGTTCTGACATATGGCCATCTTCCTGGGTTTTTAATAAAAGTATAAAGTACCCAGACGTGGTTTACCAGTCCCTTCATGGGGTGGCACTCTGGGATCAAGTACCTTGCCCAAGGGCACAGAATTGTAGGGCACTTAATGCCACCAGGCACATGTGTTGCAGGTGATTTCAGCTGGTCCATCTCATAGTGATGATTTGAACTCCCAGTCAAAAGGGCTTTACTCCACTGAGCTACAAGGGTTCTAGTTTATTTATTGCGTGTGTGTGTTCTGCCCCAGCAAGTCAGAGCTTATAGCAGCCCTAATAGGGCTTTCAAGGTACGAGCGATATTTAAGGAGTGGACTTACCAGCTCCATTCTCCCTGTGAATTTCTACGGCCATGTGGGGATTTGAACCTTGTTCTCCAGAGTCCTAGTCCAACACTCTGTCCACTACACCAGTGGTCCTCAACCTTGGGCCTCCAGATGTTCTTGGACTTCAACTCCCAGAAATCCTGACCAGAAGAGGTGGTTGGTGTAGGCTTCTGGGAGTTGTAGTCCAAGAACATCTGAAGGCCCAAGGTTGGGGACCACTGCACTACACCACACTGGGAATCTTGTTTATTTATTAGCTGAACTTATATCTTGTCTTTTCTCCAGTAATCTTAAGACAGCACATTTGGCTCTCCTTCCTTTCCCATCATCCTCACAACAACACTTGAGTGAGTTCAACTGAGCTCTAACCTGGATGTCTCAATCTCAGTCTAAACATTAAACCATACTGGTGTTAAAAAGATGCTCTGTATTCAGAAACTTACATTGTGGGAGGCCCAGAATATCCTGTATCTCAGGGAGTTTAGCAGCTTGGTAGTAGTGGGGATTCATTTTATGACAAAGAGTTGAAGAAAGAAAAAGGATTAAGCAGCACCCTAGTTCTCTGTACTTTTGCCTCACCTCTTTGAGAGGGATTTGGAATATTTTTAGTGCAGAGAAAAATGAGGAAATTTATTTTCAGTCTCACATATCTCCTTGGAAAAAGAAAAAATGACCGATCTGGCTGCTTCTTGGTTAAAAGAAAAAAAAAGTCTTTCCTCACATTTCATGGCTTTGTTTTTTCATACATATAGTATGGAGCTACAACTCCACATATCTATTGCCAGAGAGCAGAAAGAGGAGGCGAGAGGAAAGGCAGTGAGCAAAGGAAGCAACAGGAAAGAAGGGACAATCTCAAAGCCTCTGAGGCATGGGGAAATAAGCCCTCTACGTTTAGTGCCATGTACAGAGCATGTTAGTGGGAAATGGTGGCCCTGCGGTTTAAACCGCAGAAGCCTCTGTGCTGCAAGGTCAGAAGACCAGCAGTCGTAAGATCGTATCCACATGACGGAGTGAGTTCCCGTCGCTTGTCCCAGCTCCTGCCAACCTAGCCGTTCAAAAGCATGTAAATGTGAGTAGATAAATAGGTACCACCACGGTGGGAAGGTAACAGCATTACGTGTCTAGTCATGCTGGCCACATGACCACAGAAACTGTCTATGGACAAAACGCTGGCTCTAAAGCTTGGAGAAGGAGATGAGCACCCCCCCCCCCAGAGTTGGACATGACTGGATTATTGTCAAGGGGAACTTTTACCTTTACAGAGCATGTTCCCCAATGACACTCAGTGTTGAAGTAGATGCATGCAAGATTGTATTTTCCCAGCAACCACCTGGCCTCCTATGCTCAGTCTGAAATTACCACCAGCAGCTTCATATGATCAAATTGGAGGGGGTAGGGGAACATAACACGTCATTCTGTCTTTATCGTCCAGATTATTAGTCACTCTCCAGCCTAGTTACAAGGTTCAGTTGATTTTCCTATTTCTGCAGCGCAAACAGTATGGCCTGAGACTGCAGTAATTGTAGGATATTCCCATGCACCCAAAGCAATGCTCAAGATGTTATAATACTCTTACTAAATATGGGATGAGACATGCTAGATTTTGAGGCTGGATTCAGGAGAAGAAAAAGCAGAAAAGTTCATATTGCAAATATGCGTTGATTCCTGGAGCATACAAAATAATTTCAGAAGACAATTAGTTACTGTCAAGATAACCGTGAGCCAGAGAGGCCCACACTAACCACTCAGCCACTCTACCCTGAACTTTCTTGATGCGGGTAATATCCAGGAGGGCCAATTGTGCTGTTGGCTGTGGAAAATCATCCTGCTCAGTATTCTCACACAACTTACTCTGTTCTGATTAAGCAGTGCTTCCGGGGAGTTACCAAAAATCCACAAGCTTAAGTCTTTTGACTCTTACGCAACCCTGCAAGGTAAGAATACAAAAAATGGCCACAAAACACACAGATTCCTGGTACATGGTCGGGACAAACCTGATTTTACCCCCACCAATTCTCTTAATCCAAAAGAACCAAGCAGTTGTAAAACTGTTTTTTTAGAATGGTGAAAAAGTCAAAAGAGCAAAACTTTGAAAGCAGTTTCAACAGTAACAGAATAGTTAAAGAACTGTGGAGCAAAAATAGACAATAAAATTTTTTTAGGTAAGAACAATTCCAGAACATTCCCACTAGACAATAAGAAAGCTAACTACCCTGTGCTAATGCTTATATCCTGGTATAGCTTCAGCATACTGTAGTTCCAGGACATATATGGAATACAAGTTGAGTAGCAGATGAACATAGCATTCCCCTAAGAGATAACTAGACTAAACCAAGTAATTTCTCTCTCCATTTGGTACATTAAATTCCAGTTTCCTGACCCTTCCAGAAAATCCACCAATCAGTCATTACGTTTCTCTGAACTTTCACAAAGAGGAAGGAATTTCTACCCCACTTCACTCAGTTAAAATTATTCTACTAATTAGCTCTGTACCAAGGAATGAGTACAGACCGGTCTTGAAATTTCCTTTCTTACAAAGATAACACACAGGTGATTGTTACTTTCCAATTAACAGTGGGCATTTCCCCCCCCCTTCTTCTGATCAGCTTGTCCTTGCCATGAACTACAGGGCCTGATTTTCTATAAAAGCAACAGAAACCATGAGCTCTTGTTACCGAGTCTCTTGCTGGGGACAGTACATCATTTGACTATGTTCTAGAGGAGCCAGACTGCAGTGGTGGAAGGAGCTGACAAACTCTTAGTAAAATGTGCCTGACTACAATTTTACTCTCCAGGCTCTACCATGACAATTATTATTTCCTGTTGCAAAATCCTTAGCTATATAGAAAACAGATCTGAAGGTAGCTATATTGCATTGGTGTTGTTAGTGGAAATGCAGGCTTGGCTTTGTCTCTGCCCTAGAAGAATGCAATAATCAGAGTTTTCATTATGACAAAAATGGTAATTTGGCAATGAGAGAGTCAGAAGCTTTCTGACAAGGTCATTTTCAGTTGCCGTGACCCCCTGCCTCCAGTGAGTGTTCTATGAAGAAAGATGAGAAGATAATTAATACACAGACCTACTGGTTCCCCCTTCCTCATTAATGCTTTCCAATCTGTAGTGATCAAATAACCCAGTAGTTATAATAGCCTTGTTAATTCATATTTGCCCAAACATTTGCCAGTTTCAGAGTTATCACAATTGTCAAAGCACATATGCAAAGATGAGGGCTCAGCTGTTTAAAAAAAGTTCATTTCTCAGTGCCAAACTACACATTACAAACAACTGTGTGTTTCTGTCTCATGACTGATTGCCTGATATATTCAATTATGTCTTTACTTATAGCTGCTTGAAATTAGAGACTTGTGTATGCTGCTTTTTTATTGCACATATACTTAGCAAGCAAACAACTGCCATCAACAGACAAAAAAAGGGGGGGAAGTCTTTTCAGGTGGACAGTCACTTTTAACTCCCCCCCCCAATCTGCCATTGAGGTAATTCAAGTAATTAATTAAAGGTGCAAAGCAGAGATTCATATAGTAACCTGGAGATGGAGAATCTGTGGCCCTACAGATACTGCAGGAGTATAATGCCCATTATCCCCAAACACTGGCCATGCTGTTTAGGACTGAGGAATTGTAGTCCAAGAATCTCTGGAGATCTACTTCTTCCCCCCCATCCCCACATTGGGCTGTAAACCCTACTAAAGCCAAGATAGATTACTCTGATTAAGCATGTGTGCAGTTGCCTTGTACAGCTGTAAACCTTCAGAATTTATTTAGGGAATAAATCCTTTTGCAGAAACAAGATCAGCTTCTCTAAATAAATGTGCATGGGGCTGGAACTATGTTTATTCTCTATCTACTCACTGACTGATGTGGGAGTAAGGCTGCCATTGGCCAACTCCATAGATACTGCCTGGAGTTCCTTGGAGGAAAGATCAGAGATATGTTAATCCTTCATTCTACTTTTTAGGCTTGTATCAGTCTTGCACATCACCAGAATAGGCTGAAAATCAGTTATATGACTAGTGCCTGCATATCTTAAAAGATAATCTGCAGAATGTGAAGTTTGGGTTTTATGGGAGACAAAGCACATTCATAATACTTCTAAAGTACAATCCTGTTTTGTCAGTGAAATTCTCAACAGTCAGAATTATTACCTTGAATCCTTCCTGGTATTATTACAGTACCCTTTGTTCTAAACCTGGTTTTGCAGAGACTCTCAGCAAATTTATTAGTACTTTGTTTAATCCTGACCAAGTTCTCTTTGAAGTCAGCTGGACTTTTTCCATTGAGCATTTACATGAACTATTCCTCTACTCCATTTAAATGCATATAGTTATGGCATCCAAACAGGAGGAGGAGATGATGGAGGCAGACAAAGGGGATGATTAAGCATGTTCTAGTTTGAACTCCTCTGCTTTCTTATAGACATCTATCTCTAGCTTCTCTGTGGAAAGGAAGAGAAGAGTGAGGGAAATATAAAAATCTAGGCCAGTTCTACCCTCATGCAGAGTGAAGGATTTGCCAAAGAGGTAATTCTCCCTACTTTTGATTGCCTTAGGTGGCAGAGGAAGCTGTATTTTGGGTTAAAACTCTCATAGTCCACTAGTCAGGATGGATAGTGGCTGTAATGGCTAGGAGAATCTGGGAGCAGTAGAACAACTTTGCCAATCTCTACTGATGCGTAGTGTGGAAGGGGCAGTGGCATTCTCTGATGGAAAATAAAGCTATTGCGCTATGTGGCCTGCCTTGTGCCCATTAAGTTAGCCTGATGTCCTCAGGTGAGGTGGAAGATACTATTCCATGAGTAAGAGCCACCTTGAGTCCCATTGCTGGGAGTAAGGCAGCACAGAAGCGAAGCGAAGCGAAGCGAACCAACCAACCAACCAACCAGATATGTGAGCCAAACAGAGTTGTTGAGTTGGAAAGGACCCAAAAGGCCACCTACTCCAACTCCTCACCAATGGAGGAAATTCAGAGCTAAAACATTCCTGACTGATGGCTCTCTCACCTCTCTGTATAAAAACTTCCTTTGAAGGAGACTTTGGCCCTTCCCAGAGAATCAATTCTCAGACAGAATAGCTTTTATCTTCAAGAAATACTACGCAGACCCGGGCAAAATGTGGCCCTCCAGATGTTGCTGAACTGCAACTCCCATCAATCCTAGCCCACACAGCCAATAGTGAGGAGTGTTAGGATTTGCAGTTCAGCAACATCTGGAGGGCTGCACTTTGCCCATGTCTGAATGCTTAGTTGAAACCTCCTTTCATGTAATTTGACTTGTGGCACAGTAGTTAAACTGTGGCGGTGCAGCCAAGACTCTGCTCACAGTTCGATCACAACAGGCTTAGGTAGCCACCCTGAGATTGACTCAGCCTTCCATTCTTCTGAGGTCAGTAAAAGGAGTACCCATCTTGATGGGCGAGGGGGGGAGGCAATGTGTAGCGTGCATAATTAAATTGAAAATGGCCCAGAAAGTATTTTAAGCACTATAGGGCAGCATAGAAGCAGCACACTTTGCTTTTGCTTTCAATTAGAATTCATTGATTAAGTGCCTGCCATTTGGAGCTGTAGAAAAAAAGCTTGGTCCATTTTCCAAATAATTGAAAATAACAGGAGATGATTGCTATACCACCTTTCAGTTTTTTCTCCAAGTCAAACATACCCAGCTTTTCAACTGTTCTTCAAATGACTTGTTTGTCAGACTTTTTCTTCAAAATGGGATGACAGACTGAATCAGAACACTTGCACCCTGGAACACCTGGAGCTTAAACCCTATTTAGGCAACCTAGATTTGTTATTCCACAAACGTTTGGAAGACCAGTCTAATTAGCTTTTGCACATGGGATCTGCCATCTTGTCCATCACCTCACACATAAAAATGTCTCATGCTGACCCTGAAGAAGATTCTGCTGTAGCTGGACTGTTCCTTCCATTACTTACAGGGTGAATTGTCACTAACTGCCTTGTAGTAAGGATCCTAATTCATTGTTATTTTTTAGGTTGTGTTTGATATTGCATTTTCATTTTACTTGTAAACCACCTTGAAAGGATTTGAACACTGCAAGGCCAGACAGAAATCAGCTTCCTTCCTGTCCTACTTGAATATTTTCCTTTTTGAAAGGCTCCCAATTTTTCTCTCTCATTAACATACAAGAGCAAGGACGAAATGAGCATAAATCATGGCTCTCTCTTTCATCTTGAGTTGTGAAAATAACCAAGTGAATGTCATAAACAATGTTTTCTTGCCTAGTGTTACTGTAAATACATGTTTACATTGATTACTTCTGTGCACATCACACAGAAGTGGAGCAGTCTGATAAGAGGGATCAAGCCCTGTTTCCAAGGTTTCACCCAATAACAATGGAATGTAAATAATGCTGTAAATGCCTGTGCCAAGGAATATCAAGTAAAAATTAAAACACGATCTTTTTGTTTGCTTGTTATCCTGTCACACGTCAGATTTTCACCTTCCAAATAAGCACTGCCAATTCCAAACATAATGCACAGCCAAATGCATTTCCAGTTAATCTAAAATTTCATCTATTTCCTTTGGACATTCTGTTTCAACTGTAAAAAGCTCTGACAAGATTGCTTGAGGCTTATGCTGTACTCATTCTTACGCTCTCTGTTGCAACAGTGTGGTCAAAGACAGGATAAAAAGTCCATAACAACAAAAATCTCCTGAGTAAAATTTCCATGAAGAACAAACACTTGAGTGCTCTCGCTTCTTTATCATGCATGTAACCATGGTGACTGTTTTCTTTTTGTGTAAGTTCACGGCTATCTTTCTATGTCATCCTGTTTGACAAATTTGTTCCTGACACTGCCTGCCTGTTGTGGCACGACCCGGACCACTCAGAACAAAAGTGGCACGGCCAGGAGTCACAAGTATATGATACTTGATATCCTGTGGGAAATAACTTGTGGCCAGCTGGGAAACTGATGACGTTCCCCTCCTGAAGTGTGTAAACATTCCGAGACAACCTCTTAGTGCCCAAGGAGTTGCTTTGGTCCGGCCCCGCTTGTTGATAATTTTTCACTTTATACACTTAGGGATGGTGAGAAAACCAGCTGTGATTCCCATAAGAGTCTGCTCAATGGAATTTAACTCCAGCTAAGCATGGATGGGATTGTCACCTAACAGGCTCATCTGCCCATTTACTTGGCAGGGAAGTCTAATAGGCACAGTAAGGGTTTCCTCTGTGTAAATATAATATTAGAGTGCTGTTAAGCTTTAAAAGTGCCCTCAGTGTGTCCTGCACATGTCCATATTTTCAGCTTTAGCTAGGCAGCGTTATTGTTGTTATGGTATGTGGTTTGTTGTTGTTATAGTTCAATTACATTTTTTTCTTATTTTAAAATTAGCCCAAGTAATTTGGCAAATGTAGTTTGGTACATTCATTGCTATGAAAATGTTTGTGAAGGCTCTCAGGGGAGAAAAAGGAAGGAAAAAAACCCAATTAGAAATCCCATGCAGAATGGACAAGAAGTGCAGGGGGAGGTATTGTTCAACTGTTTCGTCCTGTGCTGTTTCTGAAATCCAGATTGTACTCTGGAGGTGCTTATTAGCACCCACAAAACCTGGAATTTGTATGCTTTTCTCTACAAAACAATGGCAGCTCTTGGCTGTGTGAAGAGATTTAGATTCTTTTTGTTTAGAGAGGAGAACATGACTTTTAATTTGTTATTTTACTTTGTTACTTTACTTGTTGATAACCAAATGAACTCATTAGTGTTACACTTAGGGAGGCTTAAGGAACATCACAATACATGTTACATTACTACTACTACTACTACTACTACTATTAGTATTAGTATTAGTATTAGTATTAGTATTAGTATTGTTTATTGTATTTATACCCCGCCTATCTAGTCATTTCGACCACTCTAGGCGGCTTACAACATAAAACATAACAAGTTCAAGAAAAATTTATAACAATTAATTAATTAAATGATTTTGCAATGGGAAAAATAAAAAATAAATCAAATAAAGAGAGAGAAAAAGGAAAGAGGACAAGAATTAACTGGAAGGGAAGGCCTGCCTATACATCCACGTTTTTAGTTGGTTCTTAAAAGTACCCAGCGAGGGTACAGCACGAATCTCCGGAGGTAGGTTATTCCAGAGGCGAGCAGCCACCGCTGAGAAGGCCCGGTTTCTAGTTCTTTCCTTCCGGGCCTCCCTCGGCGTCAGGCTCCTCAGCCTCACCTCCTGGCTCGCGCGGGTGACAAGGGTAGAGCTAGTTGGGAGTAAGCGTTCCGCCAAGTATCGAGGTCCTAAACCGTTTAGGGCTTTATATGTAAGCATTAACACTTTGAAATCAATGCGGAAACGGATGGGCAGCCAGTGCAGCATGGCCAGAGTAGGAGAGATATGTTGGTATTTTCTCACTCCAGTAAGGAGTGTGGCCGCCGCATTCTGCACCACTTGAAGTTTCTGCATCAGCTTCAAAGGAAGCCCCACGTAGAGCGTGTTACAGTAGTCTAATCTAATCTACTCATAATTTTGGGACTGGGGGGGAGTTGCCACATACTTTATACAAGGTAGCCAGGGCAGGGTATCTCTATTTTTTTAAAAAAAAAACTTTAAAACAGGATTCAACAAATAAGGTTCTCCTATGTTAAACACTAGAGGCTAATGTGGAAAGCATGTGTGATTATGTTAGGGTAGCCCCGATGGGGTTTGAGAGATCCAGGTTGCAATCCCCACATTGCCTGACCTTGTTTGTTAGCTTGGTCTTTCTCACAGCAAAGCAACAGAGCTGTTTGGTCTATGAGCCCAATTCAAAAACAGGTTGGCTATCTTCTAGATGAGAGCACAAAATATAAAGACATCAGTGCTCTAGGAATCTGGCTAGTCATTGCAGATGATAGGATAAAGTAAGGGAAGAAAAGAAAAACCCAGAAGAGCCCCAAATTTTCCGAATTAGACCTTGAAGTTACAGGATTTGATAAATTTAGGTTAAATCTAATCTCCATGTTTCCTGATATAGGAATCACAATGTTTCTGGGAACTGCTCTTTCAGCCAGCAGTCCTTTGACTGGAGGAACTGAGAGAGAAAATTGATTCTGCATCCCATGAGATAAAAGCTAATGTCAACTACATATCAAATCTGGTCTTCAAGCTTGCGGTTTCTAAAGGAAATTCAGTTTATCTGCAGATCTGGACAGGAAGACTTGTTGACTTTTCTTTTCCTCACTATACATTGCCATTCCTGATGAACAGTCCTAAGGTAAGCAAAAAGAAAGGAGAAGCTTTAAGGGAATTAGATTAAGAGAGAGGGGAAAACAGAAAGGAAGAGAATGATTTTCATGAGGATGATAAAGTAGGTTCTCAGAAACACATGCAGGTGTTTTGTTCTCTCCAAAGCCCAAAACAGGAGCAAGAAGAGTAAGGAGGAGTCATGTCATGGATTTTTCTCCCACTACCACATCACTTTGGTGGGACATTTTGGGCACCAGCATAATGTAAACCAGGGGTGGGCAATTAATTTCTATAGGGGGCCACATGAAAAATCTGAACTGTGTTCGGGGGCCGAACCAACTTTACTTAAAAAAATAAAATGAAACCCATTGGCTGAGGCCCTCTAGTGAACAAACTACTTTTTAGGGAGTTGACGATGTGAGCGTTGTAATTCTTTCACCTCAGGGGGGAAGAAAAAAACCCCGACACTGAGCTAACTCACCTGTCCTCCATTCCCCCATGGCCTTCCTCTCCGACTATCTTCTATCCCACGCAAGCGACGTGATGCGTCATCAGGTCACCTGCGCAAGGATCGCTTCTGGCCTCTTGAGCCGCAGGCTCTGCAGCCTGTGGCTCAAGAGTAACAGTCAAAACCCGCGAGATCCCAGTGTCGGATCTTGTGAGTTTTGCTTACTGCCGTGCTGGGTGACTGGTGACGGAGCTCCGGCTCACTCAGCGACGACCAGCGGGCCGGACAGGAGCTGCTCGCAAGCCGTATGTGGCCTGCGGGCTGCACTTTGCCCAGGTCTGATGTAAACTGAAACTCCAATTTAAGATTAGTATAAACATTAAAAATACTCTGTTTTCAACAGAGGTGTAGTTAAATTGGAATGTTTCATTTTTTGATGGTTAATATACAATCATTCCCCACAAATGTTCTGATCTTGATGAAACTGTTAAGAGATCACACTATGGCTCATCTCTGTCCCATGCAGCCTCTTCTGGACCCTATAACCTTGCCTACTGCCCTTGGATGCTCTGGAAGATGCTGCCCTGTCACAAGTGCTAAAGTAGGCTTCCTGGATTTGGGTTTGAATGATGAGTGTGTGGTAGTTATCACACTGTATACTTGGGGAGACAGCTATTCAGAGAGGCATTTTATATACACCTACCTACCTACCTACCTACCTACCTACCTACCTACCTACCTACCTACCTACCTACCTACCTACCTACCTACCTACCTACCTACCTAATTATGACAATGCAGCCAATTATCTCAGGAGGTGGTAGTGCTCCGACACTGGAGGCATTCAAGAGAAAATTAGACAACCATCTGTCAGATCTGCTTTGATTTGGATTCCTGCATTGAGCAGGGGGTTGGACTCGATGTCCTTATGGGCCCCTTCCAGCTTCATCATTCTATGATTCCATAGGTTGAAGCTTTCCCTCAGAAGGCATTTACTACTAATACAGTGGTGCCTCGCATTATGAGCACTCGGTTTTACGACGAAATCGCTTGAAGTTGAAGGTTTTGTGATCGCAAAAGTGATCGCAAAACAATGTTTCCTATGGGGGAATTTCACTTTGCGATGATTGGTTCTCTGCTTCGGGAACCGATTATCGCAAAGCGATGATTTTCGGCCAGCTGATCGGCGGTTTCAAAATGGCCACCGGGTAAAAAACATGGCTTTGCGCTCTTTTCTGGGACGGATTCCTTGCTGCACAGGCAGCGAAAATGGCTGCGCTATGGAGGATCTTCACTGGACGGTGAGTTTCAAGCCCATAGGAACGTATTAATCGGGTTTTAATGCATTTCTATGGGCTTTTAAATTTTGCATTACGATGTTTTCGTTCTACAGCAATTTCGCTGGAACGAATTAATGTTGTAATGCGAGGCACCACGGTACTATATTAATCATAGTACCCTGGTCACACGAGATAAACGTTTACTATTTCTTCTGATACTTTCCATACATTTCTTGTACTGAATTGTAGTCATATGGTTTATGTCCCAGGACTAACATTCCAAGAACTTTTAGCAGTACCAATTCATTTCCTCCTATTTCAATTGTTATGGCCAGTTACACTATGGTACGAGTTTGTTTTCTCTCTTGCTTCAAGGGATCATTTAGCCCTTTGATTTATTTATATAATCAAATCAAATTATATATAAAATCAATGGGCTAGGTAGATAGATAGATAAGTTTAGTATATATATTAACTTATAAACTTACACACACACACACATACATATATATAACTTATATATAAAATATATATAAACTTATATATAAAATAATATTTATCGACATATCAACAGAACTCCAGTTAGGGGGAGCAGACTTCCACATGGGGGTGGAGGAAATTAGAGGGAACATTGATTGGGAAGGGGTTTCTATTTAGGAAAGTGTCCTCCTGATGCATTGGCTGCTCGTGCAGAAACGCATTGCACACTATGGACTTGGGACATCCATCCAACAGTACTGGCAACCCCCCCCCCCCGGACACTCACATACCAATGTTTAAATATATCTTTCCACAGGGAGAAAAAATTACTCACCCATAATTACTCGCTTTGGGGCTATATAAGCAGCACACCTTGCTTTGCTTTTTTTGTAATGTAATGGCGGCGGCCCCCTGGTGACATATTTTTGCTAATGTTTTGATGTATTGGGCACAAAAGATTTTTTAAAAATAATGCATTATTGCAATAATGGCAGCTACCTTTCTGGCATCAGTTCTGAAAAGAAGCAGGGCAGGTCATGCACACTGGCAATCCCTGTAAGAAATGCACCAGTACAGCAAAGGTACAAGATAACACAACCTTCCTGGTGATGGAGAAATGTTCAGCAGTTATACCACTAGCTGGGAAAATGGCTCAGTCTTGACTCTGTGTTGTGTGACGATAAACTGGTGGATAACTACACAACATTTCCCTCATGTGACCAGGGTCCTAATAATGGAAGTAATTGAATTTGGGCTAAAATAGACTTCGCCTCAATTGGTGTAAGTTGTCATAAAGTTAACATAATAGAGAATTTGAATAGTATGGGGAGGTTAAACAATTCCTTTAAATTCACAAAGCAAGAAGAAAATAGGTAAAGCAAAGAAACAGTGCTAGAAGTTGAGGAAGACGAGGTTTAACTTCAGTACCAACTGACTAAGTTGGCTTGGCAAATATTTAACCTTGTTTCCTGAAATCAGAGTTAAATATTTAACTCTGATTTGGGGAAACAACATTTCCTATTTTCTCTCAAAGGGCAGATTACTATTATTTTTTAATTAACAATTTCAGTTAGTCAAACTAAGGTCCTGCTCCTGGGTATGTTAGCCTACATTTTTTTTAATTAAGTGGACATATTTATTCTGCTTGGTGTGACAAGAGTGCTAATTAAAAACTGTATCATTAAAACTGATGAACCAGTCACAGGGTTATTTCAGTGTTACACACCAGGTGCTAAGCAGACATCCCTGAAGACTAAAATTCTCTTCTCAGATCAGCTTTCCTGTGTCTTTCATTAATTGCCAAGAAAAGTCCCATCCCATCTGGCCTTTCAACCCACCTCATACAATCCTTCCAGGAAAGCCCATTTCTTTTTAATTTTCCTTTGACCATCAAAACTATGTCCTTATCACAATTTTAGCAGGTCTCTTGGCGCTCAGAAACACGCTCCTTCCAGGAATGAGAAGAAAATATGTCTAGTTGT
Source organism: Pogona vitticeps (assembly GCF_051106095.1). Classification (NCBI taxonomy): domain Eukaryota; kingdom Metazoa; phylum Chordata; class Lepidosauria; order Squamata; family Agamidae; genus Pogona; species Pogona vitticeps. The sequence goes on along the minus strand of NC_135783.1, from coordinate 108,594,288 downwards.
AGAAAAGCATTATTTTTGCCATCTTGAAGAATTTGCTTATTGTTTATTCCTTAATGTTCATTGTTTATTGTTTAATGTCTATTCCTGTATATTTTTATTTTTTGTTATATGTATATGCTATTGTATTTTTACTGTCTGGAAGCCGCCTAGGGTGGTCGTATTGACCAGATAGGCGGGGTACAAATAAAATAAATAAATACATAAATACATAAATAAACAAACCCCAAGCTAGACAGCAAGGGGAATGTTATTAACTCTTGTTCTTTGAGTGGGCCCAGTTCATGATATTTGAGGGTATCTAACTGTTGGTAAAAGTAGAGTGAAGACTTATTTCCAGAGAGATAGCTGTATTATGTCTGTTGCAAAGGGGTGGGGGAACAGAAAGTAGCAAGCCAAAGACCACAACATTCTATTTGGTATGAACTTCCATGGACTCTAGCCCACATCAGATGCAACAGAATATGTTTACTGTATCTGCACAATAACAGTGATTTCTAAAAATATATATATTGCCATTTCTTCAGCCCAACTTATCCTCTGGATATTAGGGACAAGAGATTAATATCTTCTAGGACATGATACTTTCAACAAGATAGAACAAGCATCAACCCATAAGGCTGGATAGCACCACCAAAGGTTATGTGATCTGCTATTAGAAACATGGAATCAATGCCCTAGAATTTAAGTCATGCTGTCACTTTTCAAGCTTACTCATAATGGGTCACCAGCAGAGCTACAAGTTGCTCGGCAGGGGAGGGGAAGGGAAGCAACATTACTTCCTCATTATCAGTACAGTGTGATGAAATAATATCTCAGAAGCAGTTTCTAAATCTTGTTCTGCATTTTCCAGTAACACTGTGTACTTAACAACAGAAATAAAACATTAAAGGACTGTGTTAAATGTTATAAATATACGACAATGGATTGTGTGTCCCGTAAGGAGGATGGAGGAGCACAATCATGAAAGAAAGATTTGTAAAGGTAGTGGGGCAGGTAGGGCTGTCTCTTGGCCTTAAGCAAAGGCTCCAGGATTTGAGAGGATTATATCAGCACCTGGGTGACAACAGCTGATATCTTGTTCCTGGTCTATACTCCCATTCCTCCCTTGCTTGAGGGCCAAACTTGACACTGGGGATATGCATATTCCCTTCAACCAACCTGTTTATGGCCTGCAAGGGGATTTTCTCAGAGACAGCCAATCTGACTTGTAATTTGACCCCTGTTTACTTTTCGATGACCAATCACAAAACACAACACAGAAAATGTAAGATATGCAGTCAAGGAAAAGCACATGCTCTGGACAATGGTTGCCTTCCGCCACTTGGGGGAGTCTCTCCTTCTAAAAACACATTAATCACAGTATCTCATTTAAATCTGAAATCCAAACCAAAGCAGCTGTGTGTATCACACAGCCAGTTCTGTTCCCCCCTCCTCCATTCTCACCTACCAGTACTATCTGACAGTTCTCATACACAGTGTGTGGGAAGAGGATGACCAGTTGTCAATGTTGAAATTAAGTTTCTGCTGCCAGCTTATTCAGTTTTTGTACATGGAGTGGAGGGGGTACTATTCCATCCTTTGCCATAGGCCGCAAAATGTTTTGGGCTTCATTGCTGACCTCTTATATATGATCAGCCAACATGGGTAATGGCTATGCTGACTGGGGATTCTGGAAGTTGTAGTCCAGCAGGGAAGTTTTTCACCCCCGCAAGTCAGGAGGTGAGGCTGAGGAGCCTGACACTGAGAGAGGTCCGGAAGGAAAAGAGACGAAATGGGGCCTTCTCGGCAGTGGCTCCTCACCTCTGGAACAACCTCCCTTCAGAGTTTCGTGCAGCCCCTACGCTGGGAATCTTTAAAACCCAGTTAAAAACATGGTTGTACATCTAGGCCTTCCCTCCAGTCAATACCTGATTTCTTTTCTATTCCTTCTTATTTTATTGTCACTTTATTTTTATTGTAAATGTATCAAATGATTATGTAATGTTCTTGTGTTTTATTGTTTTATCCTATACTGGAAGCCGCCTAGAGTGGTCAAGTAGACCAGATAGGTGGGGTATAAATCAAATAAATAAATAAACAAAATAAATAAATAAATAAATAAATAAAGTATACATGTACACCTTTCTGTTATCTGTATACATAAACTATTCCTACTAAGACACCAATAGGCAGCCACTGCCTTGGGAGTCAGACTCCTTGTAATCTCTAAGCGTTTCTTTGTTCTTCACCTCTTTGGATCACTTAGGCAGACTTCGGCCTCTGGCCATTTTATGCATCTGACTGAGAAAGAGGTTAAAGGCCAAATGTTCAAGCTTTAGACGGAGGAAAAAACCTATCTGATGCCTGGTTACTATTTGTGTTCGACATAAACGTTCCACCTGGCTCTAGGACAGTAACTGCATTTCTCCTCTTCTCCCTCCTGCCTCCACCTTGTTGTCTTTTTCTTGATTAGAGAACAGAATGGGGACAGAGCTAGCCCACAATGGTTTGCTGCCTAAGGCAGAACATCCAGTGTTGCCCACCCCCTCAACTGCTGAAAATCAACATGCACAGTGCCAATTTATTTTAGCCCATGTGGCCAAAAAACAAAACAAAACAAATAGTCCACAAGTGCTCCTTGCTTGGAATAGAAATACAGTCATTATCACTGGTTGCCCTTTCATAACAAAGTCTTATGGTGCCTTAGAGACTAACAGGTTTACTATGACAAAAGTTTTTGAGGATTGTAAAAGTTCTTCTGATGCATCTGATGCTCCAGTCCACAAAATGTGCCTAATGAAGTGGGCTGCAATAATACATCAAGTCCTCATTTTATTTTTAGTCTTTAGGGTATTTCAGGACTCACACACACCCGGGTCCCCCACTGTTCCTCTGGAAATTTTCCACTTATGACATACAAGAACCACTGGAGAGTTGCAACCACCTTATTCTGCTCAATGACAAGGACAACTTGTTTTGCAGGTTTACAGTAGAACCAGCTTTAATAAGATTTTTGAAAGTTATCTCATCATTCATAGATAGAACTTTATTATGGTCAAAAGACCACTCACAAATAAAACATCGAAATATATAATTATACAGAGGTATACAAAAATATTGGGATCAAATGCAAATACTTGGTTCTGAGGTGAACAACAACAGCATCAAAACAACTAAAGCAATTCCAAAATGTCTAACAAAACATTATCTAACTACAGAGGCTCATCCACTTTTTGGGTCCTTTTTCCAATGCCCACTGCAACAGTAAGAAACTTGGCAACACTATGTGTAAGAATGGGATTGGAGTCAGACAGCAGCACATGCATACATTGTTGCTCTGTATAACCAGGAAATCAGCCAATCAAAGGGGAAACAAGTTCTTCACCGTACTTCCTTGTAATATGTACACCACATCATTCATCACTCTGTTTTATTGTAAACCACCCAGAGTGGCCTGGGTTGCCAGATGGGCGCTACAGAAATCAAACAAACAAACAAATAAATTCATTGATTGGTTTTGCCTGTTGCATCTGGATTTGTCTTTACTATTGTAGAGACAGATTCCAGTTGCCTCTTTTAACAAGGGTAGACACTTTTTGTTGCTCGTCCCTGATATATCCTAGTCCCTTGTTTGTCTCTATTTGGCCTTTGAAAAGGTTTGGAGATTGCCGTTCTTGCTGCTCTTCAACCATGGGGAATGAAGGGGTCTTTGATGCTCTCACTAGTACGGTCATGTTTTGCACCTTTGCTGCTAAATGTTACAAAATTTCCCATTTAAAATAAATGAAAAGGTGGGGGAAAGGAACATTTGTGGTCAGCCATGTTTGATACGTCTCGGCCCCCTCTCCCTCTAATCGTTCATATCCATTACCTCCCTCTTTGCTGCATCTCTGATAACCCCATCACTCCACCTACCTAATTTTTCTGCTCATTTAATCTTCCAATGCATTCTGTAATCAAAAGCAATAAAGCTAGAAGCATGGACTGCAACTGACCTCATATGTAGTGATGGGAAGACAGCTAAAAACTAAAAACATGAATTCTTCCCCATCTGGGTGCTCTGCTATCATCCTGTCCCTGCTCTGTGCCTACTTCTGCGCACCAGGCGTAGCTCCTTCTCTCCTGCTGGTCTTACATGAGGATGACCCCTTTGGCCCAAATCTGCTTTATCATCAGGATTCCAAAATTACCAAATAGCTAACTTCTCAAGCTCAGGTGCCTTTGTGTTGTGAAATGGAAAATGTCTTGTTAGGAACTCAGTGGTTTAGAGACATCTGGTTGGGAGTTTGATTCCCCACTGGGCCTCCCTGACAGCAGCTGGACTCGGTGAGCCATAGGGTCCTTTCCAGCTCTGCAGTTCTAAGATTATTATCTTTATTGTTTTAAGTAGACTTAAGAACACAGTAGCTCAGAACACAAGAAAAGTTTGTTCTCTGAAAGGCCCTTTTTTTCTTTTTAATTGTCTGCCTATCCAGCTCCAAAAGTGGCTTCCAGGAAAAAAACAATGAAACCATAAAACTCACCATCGTTCATTTTATCCTCTCTTTCCTGGATTTTTATTTGCTTGTTTAGACAAGTCTGGGAGAGGGTACAATCCCATCTGGGAGAATCCTAGCTTTGCAAGTCATCTTTAGCACAACGTAAAAAGTTCCTTTCCCCTCAAAGGATTGTAGGACCTTTCTTTGAGAAAGTCTGACCTTATCCAAGCTCCTGGACCGAATCAGGACGCTCTATGCTCAAAGTAGGCTGACAGGTCATGACTGAAACCCATTGCCCAGGTTGTGGGACAGTGCACTCAAAGATAAAAGAGCAAGAGAGAAATTCCAGGGAGGGCTGTGCATGCCTGAGAGAGAATGAATGAATGAATGAATGAATGAATGAATGAATGAATGAATGAATGAATGAATGCATCTAAATGTGTGTGCACTTGTTCACGTACGCACACACACAGGACAAAGAATTAGCAAGCACATCCTGCCTCTACCATACACAAAAAGGTCAAAAGCTGTTGGGAGTTGCAAGTCACTCTGAACTTAGGAACAGCTCCTTCCTGACCTCTAAAAGCTTGAAGATTCTGTCAGTTCAGTCTGTCCCAAGCTTGTAGATCACTCCCTCTATTAGAGGGTTGTTTTTGTTTTTTTGAAACAGGGATTCCACAAATGTGGCAACCAGTTTCTCTTTGCAAAGCTCTAAATAGGGCTCTTTTTCAATACCCAGCTGCTGAAATTCTGTTGTTCGGTGTATTAGTAATTCATCTCTCTGGAATAGGCCCAGTGAGTTGAATTAGTGGAGATTTGGACAGTCATCTCCTCCCTAAGTGCCATTGATTCAAATGGGCCTAATCTATATGTGTCTTACTATGAGAAAGCTGGAACTAAATTAGGCCCTTTGGAATCAATTGAATTTAGGGAGTTCACTCATAAAATCTCTACTGATTTAATGGATCTAAGTTAGTGAGTCTCACTATGCTAAGTAGCACGATTTCAGCCAATGTCTTCGCAATTCCAGCTTAACAATTTTACACTCTTCAAAAATCTTTTGTGACTTACAGGGACAATTTATTCATTGACGATTTAGATTCCTGACGATTCAGATTGGGACCTAACAATAAACCTATGTGTGCCTACTCAGAAGTAGTATTGAGTTCAAATGAATCTAAAAAGGGTTGTATAGAATTACAGACTAATCATGCAAAGAAAACCCTTATTCACATCCGTTCCCTTCTTTTTGATGTCTTCTGAAAACCAGAAGAAAACGTTTGGAAGATCACAACATCTCAGTTTTTTTAAAAGAGCATTTAATTGTTTGATTGTATTATTTTATTATACTGCATATACTAATTTATTCAGTTACATTTATTTTTTAAAAAACTAAAGGCAATTTATAACAGCAACAACAATAAAGGCCAAACAACAGCTTGTAAAGCAGAGATTTTAAAAGGAAACAGACAAAACAAAACGAAAGAGAAAATGTGTTGGAGTTTTATTTGTAACCTCGCATTCTGTCTGTAATTTGTGAGACAGGGTGGCACTTTTGTGAGATGGGGTGATTGTCTATCAAGCACTAAACAGCCTTTGATTTCAGAGAGAACCCTGCCTCTCTTCTGAGTGCTTCCCCCCTCTCTTTAGTCTGCTAAAGCAGTTGTTTGTTTGCTGTTGATCTCTCTGGTTGGTATGTATACGTGCGGTAAAGAAAACAGCATGCACAAGTCTGTAGTTTCAAGCAAATATAAGAACAGATTTTTTTTAGAAAAATCTACAAATATTTCAGAGGGGTTATAGAAATTTTAAGTGCCAGTTAAATGAGAAAGGGTTGGACTCTGGGGAATTTGTAGCTATTTTTCTCGGTGGGTTGCTGTACTTTTACTGTGTCACCAAAGGAATGTTACCAGAAATTCAAAACTCTGCAACAACGTAGTCACTCAAAACTTTCCTAAACAGACAAAGGAATGTATTCTCGAAGGCTTTCACGGCTGGGATCTGATGGTTGTTGTGGGTTTTCCGGGCTCTTTGGCCATGTTCTGAAGGTTGTTCTTCCTGACGTTTCGCCAGTCTCTGTGGCCAGCATCTTCAGAGGACTGGAGTAGCAACTCTGTCCATGCTCTGCTGCTGTTTGTTGAGTTCCCACAGCTATAAAGGAATGCCTAAAGTCCTACGTACCACAACAGGGCATGGGAGATCTCATACAGAAGGGAATTTCACAATCTGGGAACTTTCCTTATCAGTGATCCCCCACCCCCACCCCAAATCTGGAACAAGAGTTCATATGTTGAGCAGATCATTCAGGGAAGAGCATACAGAGAAGAGCAAACCACATGTAATACCAATAATTATAATGAACAAAGCAATAATAAACAAAATATACAAACTAAGAAGACTGAAATATGCTGATCATTTACATGTCTTGTAAATGTCTAACCATTGTGGTTCTAATCTCTGCTGAGGGTCACTCTATCTATCTACAGCTTCAATACTGGAAGCAAGAAGGCCCCACCTTCTTCAGGAGCCTGTCCTTTCTTGGAACATCACCCTTTCAGGTGACCATGTGGGAAGGGCCCAGACTGCACCAGTTCCACTGTCGTTCACAAGGCCAACTATAACATTAGGGAGAATGAGGCAACACATCATGGAGGGAATCAGCAACAGCATTCCCTTGGCCAATGAGGCAAATGGGGGACTGTCCACCATAGGCTTAGGCTGCACCCACACAGAGTTTTTGTAAATATGTGTGAGAGGAGAGTTGAAGGAAACAGCAATAGGTAGAAAGTTTTCTAATTCTGGTAAGGTGCTTCCCCCCATCCCCCACCTGTTAGTGAAGCTGTGCAGAGAATGAAAGTAGTGAGGGTGAGATGGTATTTGAACAAATACACGCATGTCTGCTTCTCTGTGTCTTTGCAAGTGAATACCCATGTCTGCTTCTAGCTCTGCTGGTCACTCCAGCTTCACCCAGCACTGGCTACTGTGTCTTCTGACTCAAAGGGGAACCAACCATAATTACTTTGGATGTTCCTCCTGAACCTCTCAGGTAGTTCCCCTCTGTTGGACCTCAAAGCTATGTGTACCACATGGCCTGTTCTCATTCCACAACCTGGCCCCTGCCTCTTAGACATTGTTACGGTAGCTTGGAAACCACCTGTCCGTCATTGCTGTAGCTGCACGTCATCTGCCAATAGCGTGACGGAAGGTGGGACATAAGGGGTGGAGCCAATGTATATAAGGGGAGCGAATGGGCGTGAGTGCTTTAGACAGGGACTTGATAGGGACCAGATAGGGACTGGTTAGGGACCGGTTAGGGTGTTAGGGTTTGTTCCTGTTGTGAAGAACTGTGCTATATAGTGAGGGTCTGTGAGAGAGTGTGTGAGTGAGTGATACTTTATTACATTGATTGCCTTATTATTTGAGTTATTAAAGTGATTTACCATTCCTTTTGTTATAACCAATAAACACAAGTTTTTATTTTCAAAATCATTTATTAGTCTGAAGAGTCATTTGAGGGAATGGTTGGTGGCAGCGTGAATAGAGTGAGTGTGTGATAGTGACGTGGCACCTCCTTTGTGACGTGTGAGGAGGCTGTCACAGACGTCATGCAGAATATTGTCCGCTTCTCTTTACCAAAGTAAGATTCAAATGTCATTCTAGTCAGTGTCAAGATGTGCCATTAAAACATGGATGAAGTAGAGGCAAGGCTGGCAGGGTCAAAACTCCAGGACTTTTTGACTAGCAGGAATTATGATATTATCCACACCCCAGGCTTAAGGGGAGTGTCCCCTCTGTGCTTAGCTGAAATTCTCGCAGTAGCTGGGAGACAGATGGTGTTGTTGCTACAAGCTACCCCAGTTGTAACGCAAAGAATTACAAAGTGGTTTGGTCTTGGATGGAGAATTGTGACCAACCTTTGGCCAGCTAATCACATTTAAAATCCCCTTACTTTTAATAGGCTTGCCTTCATCCTAAAATCATATGAGTCCAAGCAGTTTTAAGATTGCAACATAAAAAAAAATCTTTATTATAACATAACCACTGGTAAAACTAAACAGAGTTCAACTTAAGGTTAAACTGCATTACATGCTAGCTCTTGAACATCCAGCCTCAAACATCTCTCCCAGATATAAAGTAATTCTCTGACGTTCTGCTGTTTAGTCACTCAGTTGTGTCGGACTCTTCATGACCCCATGGATCAGAGCACGCCAGGCCCTCCTGTTTTCCACTGCCTTCCAGAGTTGGGTCAAATTCATGTTGGTAGCTTAGATGACACTGTCCAACTGTCTCATCCTCTGTCATCCCTTTCTCCTCTTGCCTTCCCACTTTCCCAACGTCAGGGTCTTTTCCACCAAATATCGAGGTCCTAAACCATTTAGGGCCTTATAGGTAAGCATTAGAACTTTAAAGTCGATGCGGAAACGAATGGGCAGCCAGTGCAGCATGGCCAGCATGGGAGAAATATGTTGGTATTTTCTCACTCCACTGAGGAGTCTGGCCGCTGCATTCTGCACCACTTGAAATTTCCGCATCAGCCTCAAAGGCAGCCCCATGTAGAGCGCGTTACAGTGGTCTAATCTTGAGATTACAAGCGCATGCACCAAGGTAGCGAGCGCCCCCATGTCGAGATAGAGCTGCAGCCAGGCAATCCGCCATAGGTGGAAAAAGGCGGTGTGGACTACCAACGCCACCTGTGTTTCCATCTTCTGCATCTTCTCCATTTCTTCTGCATTCTTCTAGCCAATCATCTTATTGCTGCTGTTGCTAGGTAGAACTGGTGAGGGTTCCATCACAACAATTAAGAGTCATAAGCTTTGCAGAAGATCTGTTCCTGGTGCAAACAACAACTGTTTAAACTCATTTGTTGATATGGATGGATATAGCTGCCTAGGTTTTTTTTAACTTTCCTTATGTGGGGCTGGCTATAGTGACTATTATGGTGAGTACAGGTGCTCATCATAATAGTTCATGCTTCTCCGATACATTTGGGGAGGGGCGCAAAATCCTGCTCTTTACCTCAGGCAACAAACTGTTTCAAGTTGGCCCTAGTTGTGAAATCTCTGAAAAGGGATAGGCTAAGTACAAGAATGTTAGGTTAACCCTGACCATAGTTTAGAAGAAAGCACTCTGCGAAAAGAACTCTTTTTGCTTCCACACTTCAATATTAAACTTCTTTATTCCTTTTAAATATATTATATGCAGTATAATGATTTAAAATATCAGATGACCCCTGTGCGCTTGGCAATTTTCAGTTCTGCAAACTGAGCAAGAACAAAGAATTGGTTATACTGTAAAGAAAGGGTTATGTGGGTTATACCATTTTTTAAATGAAAGAACATTAGATGATTTTTCTCTTTATAAATTATTTTCCAGGATCATTTTTAATTCAGCCACTAGAGAGCAAACGTCTTCTTTTTATCAAGCTGTAATTTATACTAGAAAGGAGAAGCTGAATAGGCAGCCCCCAGTACTTCATGCTTGAAAAGCTAAAAAGTGAAGAGTGAGACACACACACACACACACACACACACACACACAGAGAGAGCGAGCGAGCGAGAGAGAGCGTATATGTGGATGACCCAGAAAAGAAGTGGGATGTTTGTGTGTTTTAATAGGTGGTTTAATTTTCTGAAGAAAGGAGGACAAAGTAAACAACTGTGCTTCAGCTTTGTACTTAGTTTTCAAAATACAGTGTGTGAGGAACAAAGAGCATTTTAGATGATTCTGTTTAATACATTTCCCCACTTCCCTGAATATATAGTTAAATCTGAACAGCATGCACAAAAAGGATATGTCAGCAGACATGAAGCAATGCAATCATTTACATAGGGACAGCAAAGCAACACAAGCACACACCCCTCCAGACCCAATCTGCAGGGGAAAACCTCAGTGTAGGGAAAAGGGTGAGAAGCCACATAAACACCCCAGTGATAACTCAGTAACAAAGAATGCTGACAGATGAAGGGAAGCAACACAAGCTGGGGAGAGGGGGAATGGAATAAAGTGACTGGGGGAAACGTGAAAGCCAAGTTAGAAAGGAAAATAGCATGGAATGACTGGATAAGAAGGGAAATACTGTACAGATGAGGAATAGCTAGAAAGGATCTTGCTGTTCATTGCCTGGATAGGTCATTTCCTGATGGGCACTGAAAAGTAATTTTTGAACGTTCCCAAGGATGGAAATCAGAGCTGCTCAGAGACAGCAATGAAAACATCGTTGATTTTAATGTAACCAGGGTTGGGCACAAGTATATGCCAAGAGAATGAGACAGAAATAGAAAGACTCAGAATTTGGGAGGATGGGGTGGGGACTGGCCTGAAAGGCAACATTCGTTGCTGGGCGAATTTGCTCCTTTTGTATTTGTGTTGGCCGTAACCTAGTGTTAATTCTGTGACTACTGAAGGGGGGAAAATCCTTGAGACTGTTACTAGGACAGATATTTTAAACATTACTTTTCATTATGTAGAAAACCACATACAAATTATGCAGAAGAGAGGTGTGTGTGTGTGTGTGTGTGTGTGTGTGTGTGTGTGTGTGTGTGTGTGTGTGTGTGTGTGTGTGTGTGTGTGTGTGTGTGTGTGTGTGTGTGTGATTTCTAAACCATGCTACAGAACACCTTGAGGTGACTTCCATGTCTTGAGGGTCCATTAGCAGCCACTGTTTACTTCTCTGTAGCACAAGAAGAAATGAGAGAGAGAGAGAGAGAGAGAGAGAGAGAGAAGGGAGATGGGGAAAAGCCTCAAATGGCTAACTTCCAATCTAGAAAAGACAAGAGGGGGAAACCCCATCTTCCTCTTGGCCCCTCACACACACACACCCCGAGTGCAGATTAATTGCTACATGAATTGGTGATCTTTTTCTACAATTCCTTCTGGCTGGATTCTATGACTTCATAGGTCCCTTCCAACTCCAGTATTCTAAATAATGTGAAAAAGGCTGAAATTAATTTCTGGAGGATGAAGCTACCAGAATGGAAAGGTCTCTGAATAGCCATTGCTGAGAAGCAATAGTTGAGAAGGTGTACTGCCTTCACATCCTACTTGTGGCCTTCCTGGTAGCAGGTGGCTGAGCACTGTGGAAAGGAGGTTGCTGAAACAGAAAAATCTTTGTCTTCCGCAGAGCTTGTCTCAGTGTCATTAAGAGTAATGAATTGGGATAATTCCCTGAACCTCTTCTGTGCTCCTCTGGTGATTTGAGGCTAGCACTGAAGTAAGTCTCCGTCTGCTTTAGGATTCAGACGTAGTTCCTTTTTTTTTTTTTTTTGGAATACTGCTGCCAGAATCAACCTGCCTAGCCAGAAACCATGCTTGCTAAGGGATTTGCGGGCTGTAGATACAGGACTTCAGCAGTTAGGAAGAACTTTGTTGTCAGCAAAGGTCTTACCGCTTGGAAGCATTCTGTGAAATTCTGCAGTAGCATCAAAAGCTCTCTGTAGTCACCATCATCTTGAACATCGCAGTGCAGTGGAACAGCATGACAGACAGATGAGTGCATGCATGAATCGGCATGTGTTTCCTGCGTCAGTGGACATAGGCGGTTGTTGTCACTCTCCAAGCCCACAGTCTTGAGAAAGAATTCATCATTTTACTCACACTTTCACACAGAATATGTTATGTGCCTGCCTTGGACATCAGAAACAAGACAAATGTGCAGCCCACATATTTTTGAGAGGTTCCCAGATGTTAGGTACCAAGGAAATGTTATTGACTATGCTCAAGGATGCCAAATAATAATACAGTAATAATAACAAGCCCTTGCCATAACTATAAAAATCCAGCAGGCAGAGTGTCCTTGTCTTTTTCTGAAACTACACAGATGAATCAGCAATTAAATTTGAAATGATCAGCCAAGTGCTTTAATTTATATGTAGACAACCATATGTGCTTTGCAGCTTACAAATGCTAACTCACAATTATGACCATCTGTGCCAATATGGGTGGGAAAGCCACAAAGTCACATTAGGCAGTAGTCCACCATGCCCTTCACCACAGACAGATGGCTTCCCATTCCTTAGGTGCAGATCTCGGAAAAGGGCCATGCTGGCTGTGGATGGCAGGATGCACTCCAATACATCTGGAGGACACCAGCTTGAAGAGGACTGCTCTACACATTATCCACATTAGTGCCAGCTGGCCTTTCAAAAACAATTACCTGGTGCCATGTTTGTTTGCTTTTTTTTTTTTAACTCCTCACATTATGCCAAATGAGATATACTTAAGAATTGCTTTGCTGGAATCGGACCAAAACCTAGCAAACACAGCAGCCATTTCTCACCAGGTACTTTCCTCTCTGTAGATCTAGGATTTTTGTTTTTGTTTTAAATTACATTTTTTTAAAAAAATCAACTGCAGCTTTGCTCTGTCTCTCATGCTGTTGCAGAGGTCCCACAGCTCCCTGAACTAGATTTTCAGAAACAACAGAATTGTAAAGGGAAGCAAGAATCCAGAAAAATCATCACTCTTTTGGAAACACATATTTCTGGGGTTTTTTTAATTCAATATTTTCGCACAGTTGATAAGTGAAACCGTGGGTATGGATCCCACAGTTATGGCAGTCTTACCATTAATGAATGAATGAATGAACAAAATTATGTCGTTTGGGATTAAGAAGCCTCATTAATTTCAGTGTGTCAACTCTAGTTGCTATGAATCTTGAATTTAACCTTCATTGTATACAATTGTCTATAGCGACATTTAATAGATGCCTAGTTTAATATTCTTATCACTCCTAGAATTCAGATCTACTGAACCATTGCTACAAGGGAAACATTAAAGCCCAGCAAATTCTCCTGAGACAGCAGCATATCTATGGGGCGGCCTTGATATAATGTGAAAGATATTCTTCTGAGGACCTGAAAGATGTTAAAATGAAAAAAGTAGATACATTTTGGCAAAAATGGCTGAATGACAGGCAGTCCTAATGGAATAATAGAGATGGAATAAAACAATTCTTTAAAATTAAAGACAGCAACATCTTCACAGGGATCCACTGTGATTCCTTTAGACAATATTAATTAGGTGCTGATTAATTAGGTACCAAATATAAGATGGACTGAGTGATAAGGGAATCAAGCAGCATGAGCACTGCTTTTTGTTTTTCACTTGACAGTTTTTGGGAACTAGTGGTGCTTGTTAATGTCTGGCTGTCATGGAAAAGTTTGGTGCATCCTTGTCTCTGCCTTAGATTTCTTGACACCCATTGAATAATTGCTGCTATTGCTATTTTGTAAGGATTTAAAAGTGTTACAGTGTGAGTATTAATGAAATGAGTTGCCTGGACTGATATAATCTGTTATATCAATGTATTATTGCAGTGCTGCATTTTCGTTATCTAAGTCCTTGTGTTGTGAGTTCGTTCAGGTACACTGTGTGGAAAAGTGTTGTTATTTAGTTGTTACGTTGTGTCCGACTCTTTGTGACCCCATGGACCAAAGCATGCCAGGCCCTCCTGTCTTCACTACCTCCCTGAGTTGGGTCAAATTCATGTTGGTAGCTTCTATGACATTGTCCAGACATCTCATCCTCTGTCGTCCCCTTCTCCTCTTGCCCTCACACTTTCTCAACATCAGGGTCTTTTCCAGGGAGTCTTCTCTTCTCATGAGATGGCCAAAGTATTGGAGCCTCAGCTTCCAGATCTGTCCTTCCAGTGAGCACTTGGGGTTGATTTCCTTTAGAATGGATAGGTTTGTTCTCCTTGCAGTCCAGGGGACTCTCAAGAGTCTCCTCCAACACCACAATTCAAAAGTATCAATTCTTCGGCAGTCAGCCTTCTTTATGGTCCAGTGCTCACTGTAAAAAAGTAACATAAATTAAAAGTGATGAGGGGCTGAGTAGCAGAAACCTGGATGTATGTGTAAAAGAATATTATTATACTTGTCTCATTGAAATGCCTATTGAAATGCATGCTAGAGATGATGGCGGAGTGTGTTTGTGTGGAGCAATGGTACAGACAGAATAAATAATGCAAAATAAGAAAATTCACACACCCTAACTTCATTTGCATACTTTATACAGGTCACAGAAGAAAGCTATACTTGATACAGAAGGTGGATTTGGGGGAGGTCACAGAACGTTATTTTTGTAGTGCACACAGCCTGAGGTTTTCTGAGGTTTCCTTTGTTGACAATCAAAATCATTATCTGCCCATTGGTAATGTTATTTTTGTCCTGCCACAGACTTCTAAGTTGTGGAAGAGAGTAGGACCAGCAAGGCCTAGCAAGGAGTGGCTGGTTTTAGATTCTGAAGTGTTAACCAGAAGCCCCAATTTGCTCTGTCACTTACATAGTTGTGGGTGGCTCTGCAAAATGTGACATTTGCACTACAAATTTCTGCAAAATATTTGCAAACCATCAACATAGTTTTTGAGTAAAGAAGACAATGTTGGATTGAAGGCATTAAGTGGTCTGTCTGGCTTGATTTATGAGCTACACAGTGGTAGATAGCACTGCAGAACACTGAGGGGTTCCTACCATAAAACCAAAAAATGGCTATGAAAGAGGTATTGTTAAGACAGGGCTTTCAAGAAGACTCTGGTGGGTCTTTCCCATTTTCATGGATGGTAATCCCATCTGCCATTCTGCTTGGGTTTCTCTGTCTTCTTCTAACCTCACCTGCAGTCCTCATAATAGCTGGTACTTGGAGCAAATAATACAGTACAGTACTGTATATTGCTGTGAAGTTTTCATTATTGTTGTGTGACTTCAAGTACTTCTAACCTAATGGTGATTTATGAATTAATGAGTTGGAATACTTGGAGTTGGGAGTTTGATTCCCCACTGTGCCTCCTGGGAGAAGGGACAGACTTGGGGAAGCTATATGGTCCCAAAAAAAGGGCTAGTAAACTACTTCCAAGTACTTTATCCCGAGAAAGACTTTAGAAGGGTTGCCCTAAGCAGGAATTTAATTGATAGCACACAGCTATTATTAGAGGGTCCTACAATTAACAATCATGCTCAGGTCTTGCAAAGTGAAGACCATGACTTCCTTTGTTGCTCAGTCCACCACGTTTGGTCTTCCCCCTTCGGCTGCCTTCAACTTTCCCCAGCCTTTTTCACTGAATCTTGTCTTCTCAGGATATTCCCAAAGAGTTGCACCAGCTTGTACATAAAGTATTTTATTGTGGGGCTGTCTTAAAAGGGCAGTTATGAAATGTTGGCCATATAAAAGTTCTGAGAGGTGGTTTGTTCAACACAGCTGCATCCATTTTTAAATTATTCATTGGGATGAGGCTATGAGGATTTTCATTTACATTTTAAATTCACTGCTGCAGTTTTGTCCCTGTGCTGTCAGGAACTGCTGACCACAGCCTCATGTGGTAAACTGCACAGCAGTGAAGACTCTTCCAGCTGAATCCCATCATGCTGTCCGTTAGTTCCTCGTGGGAAGCCAGATATAAGAGATGGCTTTTTCTCACTGTGGTGCTTTGCAGTACCAGCAATGTATCTCCAGATCTTTTTCAGTCCTGACTTCTGGCTTGTTCTCTGGTCCCACCCTCCAGTTTTGCCTTTGGTTGTTCTCCAGTCCAGCCTCCTGGCGGTAGCTTGATCCAGACATGACAGTACCACCGTCCACAAAAGTGCTAGTTCTAGACCCAAGAATTTTCTTAGCATGAAACATTAAGCCAGACCCTCCAGTGTCTTCAAGGTCCCATCAGATGCATCAAGTGGGCAGCACCCTAGGGGACTCCGATTGCCACTGACTGTGTGTGACCACAGTAGCATCCTGAATAAAAGTTAGTAGAAAGGTAACAGAGCACCAGGCTCTTCTTAAAGAATTCCCATTTCATAACAAGAGGGCAGAGCTTGAGAGGAGTAACTGGGCCTTTCTTAGCAATCAGCCATTATTAGAGCCAGCTATCGCTGCCCTGAGATCTGTCCAGGGTTCTGAAGGACCTTTCTTTGATCACTCTTGCTTCCTAATTCCTGTTCTTGGTCTGTTTATTTGATGCAGTCTCTGCCCATCAATCCTCTCTTCAGGATCACTATCAGCCCTGTTTCGTCTAAACTGCAGAGTGAACTCAGCTTCAGTTGTATATGACGACCCTTTCGTTGATGGTTTCAGTTTAACAAATGGGGAAGGTGAACATCCTGCCAAAAGTTAACAGAAAACAAATCAATGTCTTTCAAATCCCTCATCCAAGTATAATTTGCTATTATTATATGCCATCAAGTCATATCCAACATATGGCAATCAATGCTGTAATGATCTCCCAAAAGTCCGGTGATTAATACGCCTGCTCAAGCCTTCCACACTAAAAGCTGTGTCTTTTTCTATTAAACCAATACATCACATATTCTGCCTTCCTTTTTCCTTCAATTTTCTTGACATTATAGTCTTTTCCAGTGAGTCTTGTTTTCTCGTGGTTAAGTCCAAAGCATGATAGGACCAGGCTAGTCATTTTTGCTTTAAGAGAGAGTTCAGTCTTGATCAGATCTACAAACCACTTATTTGTCTTCCTGGCAGTCCAGGGTATTTTCAGAGCTCTCCTTCAACACCATTTTAGTGGATCATTTTTTTCCTAATCTACTTTGCTCTTCATCTCACATCCATACAGAATGATTAGGAACACCATGGTACAGATAATCTTGGCCTTAGCTTCCAGCAACACAACCTTACTCTTGAGGATCTTTGTAATTTCTTTAAAGCTGCCCTTCCAAATTTTAGTCTTCTGGTTTTTAGGTTGTGATCTCCATTTAAGACTGATGATTGGATCAAGGCATAGAAGCCTAACGAGCATAAACAATTTCTTGCCATCAAAGAATATCTTGCCACCTAGTAGCCTGCACTCAAAGAATTTGGCTGACATGTTTGAATCTGCACATCAAATGAATCATGCCAGGCTCACTGGTATTTGGCTCATGTTGTATTCCAAAGATTGCCAAGATAGATGCTGCAGTGACCCGAGATGCTACAATTGGCAGGATTCACCTGTAAGGATCTAGACATACTGGTCTAGCAGCCACTTCCAGGAGCCACCGGTTCTTTTGAAGTGACTCCCAAACATTCTTGTCTCCTTTTCTCAAACACCATCATATATAACTATACTGTGCAGAACTTACTGTATATATGTTTTATATTCTTTTTTTTATACCCTCCTTGGTCTGTCCCTTCTTGCCTCAGTTCCCAGTCTCATTTCGTTTTCCCCTCAAGCTGTCAATTATTCCTATAGCTTCTTCTTTCTCAGTGCTTTTCCTTTTTGTAGACTTTTCCTTTTCTTTGGGCTCCCTTCCTCTTAGCTTTTCAGTATCTCAGGGCTTCTTTCCTGTCCTCATTTTACTGCTTTGGAGACTTTTAATCCCTGACAAAATAATTGCTTTCTCTTCCTTAGTCCAATATGGCTTACAAACTATTTAATTTCTGTTGTACTGCTGAATATTCAAAACCATCACACTGGTTCAGCCATTTTGCATCGGAGCTTCACTGTCATGAATACCACAGAGACAATGTCCAATCTAAAGGGGAAAGATGCTGAGTAGGAATCAAATGTTATGCAAAATGTACAGTATTGTTCTTCAAGTCAGTCCTCTCAGGCATGTCAGAGAATATTTCCTATAGATGTGTGTCAGAGAAAAGGTCTCTCCTTTGTATAATGGCTTGGTACTGAGTCATTTGTTGAAGTGATTGGTGCAATAAAATTAAAACTATAAAATTATTCTGCTACACTTCTATTTTTTCTAGTATTTCTTGATGCACGAATTAATCTCATGCAGTACAGTGCAGATTTGACTATTTACTAATGTATTCAAATTTATGCAATGAAAATGCACTTTGAATGCAATTAAGATGCCATTTCTGTTCATTCAAAATGCCAGCATAATTAGAGTGCATAGACAATGTCATCTGTTAACTGTGTGCAATTTCCGGTGGCTTTTTGATTCAGTTTGCACTGCTGTGTGAAAATTTCAACGACTATTATTACTGATTATTGGTTAATTGGAACATTCAGTAGTTCAGACAAGCGCTCCTGCAGACCAAATTCTAGTGAGAGAAAAAATATTTGATCTGTAAAATTAGTAAATTTCAAAGTGCTTTGTCACATATCAATTCTCAGACTAATAAAAGACACTGACTTTTTACCAAAAACATAATTACAAAGGATGGATAGTACTTACCTATTTTCAGTATTAAGAGCTGGATGGAATCTATTCAGTGTATGCTTTCTTATCCAGCAAGCGTAGATTCATGTAACTGGGATCACTATGGCAGCTGCCTAAAAATTATCTGGTTATACTTGTAACTACATGCGCATGTGGTCACCCACAGTATATGACCAAAGCTTGGGAAGTTTGTTTCTCCCCCCAAAAAAGTAACTAGTTAGGTCACTACAATAGATAAGTAGTAGTTATTGTTACAGTTACAATTTATTTAGAAACAAATCTTTGCTTCCGGGTCTTCTGAAAGGACACAGTAACTTGTTTATGCTCTTACAAAGTTTTAGTAACACAAGCTGCCATGAAAGTCTGATGAGGTGCCAGTTGCATGAGACCATGCACACAACTGGCAACTTCTGCCTTTGGAATTCCACACACAAACATAAATGAACAGGATATTGGCGTAGCATTTTCACTTTTTAGTGCTATTTTTAAGAAAACATGAGTGCTGCATGGCTACACGGGCCTCTTTTACAAACTCCACAGTTCTCCCATTGACTTTGTCATCCCCTCAGCACCCACAACAGAGTATAAGGCTGCCAGGCATGCCAGCACTTCAACCAGGGGACGTTCCTCTTCCACCAATTATGAAAGCCGCATTCCTACAACTACAAAATGTAACTAGCATAACACAAAGGAAGAAATTATCTGCCCTTGAGTTACAGTTGGAATGTAACTTATTTTTTTAATCTTTACTCCTGGAGAATGGAATTAGTTCATGTAATTTGTTATTTGTAACTACTTACTTCTGTATGTGACCTCTTGTTTAACTTCATCATTCCTTATACCTGTTCAGAAATATGGGGCTTTGTGATAGTTATAGAAAGACTCTACGGTGGTTTAGAAGTATTGCCATTTGTGCTAACTCAGGGTTCAACAGAGATATTGGAAGAATTGCAGCCGATTACCTATTCCCCAATGTGTTTTCTGGATGGTGATGCAGGTACCCAACTTCTGTCTTACCCAGTATGGTGGGTTGCAGAGGTGCTGTTCATTGGTTCCATTCCAGCCCTTTCTCCACTGTGCATTTCAGCTATGTGTCTCCTCTGTTTTCCATACATGTATCCCTAAACGCTGCCCAGAATGGCTTCTTGAGGCACACAGTCCAATGTTGTCTCTTTCATTTTTCCTCCTGTGCTAACCCTGGGAACAGGATGACTATTTCCCTCTTGGTAGAGTGTCTGGGAAAAGTAGGGCATAGAGAAATGGTGGAGATCTCCCATGAGCTGCATGTAGAGTGACAGCACAGTGAACAATAAGATGAGAATAATGGTATAATAACAAAATAAATTCTTGTGGCACAGCGGTAAATTGCCTCTGGATCACAAGTGCCACAACATGACCCCACAGCACTCTGGATCCAGAGCGCCCCCCCCCCCCCATACTTCCAAAATTAACACTGAGGAAATATGCCCTCTTTAGGGGATACATTTTGCCACATTTTTGACTCTCTGGCTGCTTTTAGGCCGAGTGGGTATCAAACCAGAAGTGACTTCTTATAATTCCATTTCTGAGGGGAAAGGCCCTGGAAGAGGCTTGAGATCCCATAATGTGTCAAAACTATCCCCTGTGCTCTCAAACAACATGAAAGGCCTTTCCCCTCCATTTTGTAAAAGCACATTTTTTAAAGAGGGACAGGGAGAATGGGTGAAGTGAGAGTTGTGGCCTTCTTCACAACCCCCAGACCTCTGGAGGTCATCAGCCCTACTTTAACAGCACAGACCAATACTTTCCTCTCACCAAAAAGCTAGCGCTGGCATTTCGCTTATGCTGCTGGAAGTCTACCAACACATGGGGAAAACAGGACAGAGCTGAGGGACAAGTGAACATATGTTGAAGTCTGATGCTTGGTCAAGGGCTGGTTCCACAGCTGATGATGTGGAACCTAGTTAGTTCTTTTTGGAGGGCAAATGGTATCACTGTGTACACTCCCACTTGAATAAATACAGAGAGACTTAGATGACTGCTCTACCCAACTCTTCTATCTGATTCCTCAGAGCTTGAAGAGAAAGAAAAATGTCAGCTATCTCTGTGAACCAGCTGCAGTATACATACCCAGGGGTTCATGAGACCCAACCAGAAATAAAGCTGACATCTCAGGGTGCCCAGCATGGGTTGATATATTCCACCACAGAGCCTTTATCCTCAAAGTGAAAAAATTGGGGGGGAGGGGACAGTTTCCACAGCATCAAATTAATAGGAAAGTGGTGATGCTTCTTTGGTGTTGAAGACTGTGTGTTTGTTTTGCAGAACTAGTTCATCCATTGCAACAACATCCATTACTGCCCATTGTATAAATCCCTGACTTCTTGAGGTTATAATTGGATCAAAGTGATTTATAGATTGTGAAATAAATAATACTACTAGCCTTGGGGTCAGGTGAAGCCTTTGCTCAAAACAGAGCAGTTAGATTGTTTTCACTGAGTGAGTCTGATAATAAACATGCAAGATCATCTTACCACCTATAGGGTTTCACATGTTTTGTTTTTCATTGACATCATTATGCCGCCCTATCTTTAGAACTAGGAATACATGGAGGGAGTAGGACTCTGGTGATGGCATGCCTTAACCCTTAGGGATTCCTCCCTTGCCTGCCACAGGATTCTAAGAGCCACCTCCCACTAAGATTCACAGCTGCACTGATTCAACCAGAACGTCAGGGATAAAATACCCCACACAAGTAAATAAGCAGGAACTTCTACAAGGACCGGGAGCAAATGTGTCATGACTCCCTTCCCCCACTTTCCCAAGGACATTTCCAGTGAGGATGAGTTGTAATGCCCACAACTCTGATATGATGAAGTGCTTGTGAGCTTTGCAGAGCCTGGACCCTTAAGGGTACAGGTAACTGTATGCTCCACTGGAGGTAGGTCTACTCCAGAGGTCTAATCTTGTGGTGGGTGGGTGGAGGGGGGAAAGAGGAGGCTGGAACAGCACATCCCAAAAGCAACAGCCACCAGGTGAAATGCTGACTTTGAAGGAAGGACCTCTCAAGAAGCTCTTTAAGAGTAGGGGAGCTCCCTGAGGGAAAGCCATCTTGGGTCCTTTTTAAGGAGACAGGTGGGATAGAAATATTTTAAATTAATTAATTAAATAAAGATCCCCCCCCCCCGGGAAATCAACTGTCTAAATGTCTGTGGCCAACTTGTGGAAGGGACCATCGCAGCTCAGCCATATACTCCTCAGTCTTGGAACTGTAAAGCTGTTGGAAACAAAGTATTTCATGCATTCTAGACACTATTTGTTGTGCTTCTTGGATCCTGTCCCCCTCCCCAATGACTAATCAGCTGTGTATGGCCTTGGGCCATCTTGAATTTGCCTCTTGCAAGCTCCCTGCTTTTTGCTACTTGCAACTAGACTGGTTAGATCCTGGGTTGTTACTGCACTGCAGGTCTGGATCCTCCTTACTAGCTCATGTTACTCTCTGTGAGGACTCTGCTTGTTTCCTTCACCTTGTCATTAATCTCTGGATTTTCCTTGGCTTGCTCAGTACTATGCAATCCTTACATCAGCCATTGAAGAGAGATGGAAGAAGATATAGGAGTGAGGAAATAATAGATAGAGTTCATCAGCCAACATGAAAGAGAAGGTCAGAACAGATGGACAAAAGGGGAAACATCCAAGCAGCTCTATCTCACCCCTCCATTACTGTCCTCTGAAGGCTTTTTTGTGTAAAACATGGTTGCAGCATTCTCCATTTCAAAAACAACTTGCTTGAAAGAAAGAAAGAAAGAAAGAAAGAAAGAAAGAAAGAACGAACGAACGAACGAACGAACGAACGAACCCAGGTAGTTTTGCAGAGCATTTATCCAAGACTGCATCATTTCTCTGCGTGCCATCTCCTTCCCCAGAATATGGAGACAGTGTGCACTGATTTGATCAGCCAACCTTAACCCATAAATTGAGATTTCAAAATACACAATTTGCATAATAGGCATGGGCAAATTAGACTATGCCATTTATCTCTTGAGGGACAGGGCTTCTGTCTCTGGGCATTTTATGTTGGCTAGGAAATCTGCCACCTTGCAGAACTGCCTCTTTACAATCTACCTGTCTATTTTTAAATAAAAAGTATCACCCAATGCTAAAAGTCTCCAGTGCTCTCCAGTTAAATTAAAAGAAACCTTGTTCACCCTGACTGAGGAATCTACCCGTATTCATAGAATTAGGGAGGCCTTGAGGAATTAGACAAACAAAACAAAATATTGTTGAGAAGAAGCCATCATTCCCAACTGGGTCAAAAAGTTCTGTGTCTAGGTTACTGCTATCGGTATATTGTTATGCAGCACGACTGACCTGAATCTTCCTTTCTGAGACTGATGAGTCACTCACCCTGTTCCTAAGCACCAGGCCGGCAGTAGATTTGATAACATGTTGATGCTATCTGTCTTCTTGCAGAGACAATCTGAAAAAAAAACACTCAAGAGAGATTATAAAATAAATTAAGGAGACAGATCACACAGTTAAAACTACATAGTCTATGGGGTATTGGGGAGGGCATAGCTGATTTTATAAACCAAAGAGAAATTATTCAGGGAAGCAATTATTTGCCATCTAAATAATTAATATCATTCCTACTATTGCAACAATGGGATTAGAGATAATTTTACAACACTCTACACAACTAGACCCTCTTTCGTATTATCCTGCTGTATTTTGTATGAAATCTTGGATTCAAATATTGCAGACAAACCAAATGTTTCCCCAAAGGACAAATATGTTGGTGCAGATTTTAAAATAATAATAATAATAAAGTATTAAATGTATGCTTATGTAAGGCCCTAGAGTTGTATACATTGCCAACTTCCATTCAGGGTCCATCTCCTTGTCTTTGATCTCACCAAAGGACTGTGGTAAAAAGATGATTCCATGAGAAAGATAACAGAATTTATTTCTGATGCAAAGCAAGGTCTGGCTGCTTCGAAGTTTGACAAGGAAGAAAACTTGCTACAGCAAGACTATGGGTATATATAGATTTATAGAAATCTGTATCTTTATCTCTCATTTTCTTGGATTTATTACTTGCTCAGTTCCTGAAACTTCCTTTTCTTTTTTGCTCAGTTCCTAAAACTGCCAATCACCTCAGAAAAAGGAAACCAAAGAATAAATACAACTGTGAGGAGATATTATTCATGACTATGTCATCAGAACACTCTTTCCAGGGCAGATAAAACTGAGCTACTCTTCAAATGAAACATTAATCTACTCTTTAAAAAAAACCCTAATGACTCAAGAAGGTTTGTAGCAAACATGACCTTCATGACTGAAAAGGTGCAGTATAAGCTATCTTGTGCGTTTACTACAGAACAATGCAGGAGGGGGGCGATACTAGGTTGAATGCGAATTCAAACTGCACTTTGTGAATAAACATTTGCAAAGACACCATGTATTTTTAGCTCTCTCTCGCGCTCTCTCTCTCTCTCTCTCTCACTTTAAAAAAAAACCCTCTGATCTTGTAAGGTTTGTCTTCTCACTGCATAAAGAAAAGAGAAGGAAAAAGCAGAGTACTTACTGTGACCTTCTTGCTGATGCATTGGTGACATTCAGCCAATGTACCGGGCTATAATTTGTTATTAATATCCAAACTAGTATCAGCTAGCAAATCATGATTTGGGAGAGATTCCACTCAAGCTCAGGGTTCTGATAAATAGGCAATAGGATTACCACCAGTCAGTACAATGCCATTATCAGAGATTTGAAGGGCAAAATCTGAGACCAGAGGGTGGACCCTTGAAATGTAATAGGGATAGGCCTTTGGGATAGGCCTCTCCGTAGATGTTGAGCTGGACAAACACATTGGCAAAGCAGCTACCATGTTCTCTAGACTCACAAAGAGAGTATGGCTCAATAAGAAGCTGATGGCATATACCAAGATCCAGGTCTATAGAGCCTGCGTCCTGAGCACACTCCTGTACTGCAGTGAGTCCTGGACCCTTTGTGCATGGCAGGAGAGGAAGCTGAACACCTTCCATATGCGTTGTCTCCGACGCATTTTTGGTATCACCTGGCAGGACAAAGTTCCAAATAGTGTAGTCCTAGAACGAGCTGGAATTGTTAGCTTGTATACATTACTGAAGCAGAGACGTCTACATTGGCTTAGGCATGTCGTGAGAATGGCTGACGGTCAGATTCCAAAAGATCTCCTGTATGGAGAATTAGTGCAGGAAAAGCTCCCCAGAGGGAGACCACAGCTGTGATACAAGGATATCTGCAAGTGGGATCTGAAGGCCTTAGGAATGGGCCTTAATAGATGGGAAACCTTGACGTCTGAGCGTTCAGCCTGGAGGCAGGCGGTGCAGCATGGCCTCGAAGAGACACTTGTCTAGCAGGCTGAGGCAAAGAGGCAGTCCCGAAAGCAGCAAAACCAGGGAGATGGACAGGGGACAGATTGTATTTGCCCTCAGTGTGGAAGGGATTGTCGTTCTTGAATTGGCCTTCTCAGCCACACTAGACGCTGTTCCAAGACCTCTATCCAGAGCATGCTACCATAGTCTCTCGAGACCTGAACTTCGAATAGGGCAGACAAGGGTTAGGAAGGGGAAGGCCTTCTTCCATATTTTTGCCACCCTTCTGCAATGAAGGTCATGAATTACTACACTAATTCTGAACTATCTTGGTCCAAGAGGTCTATGGAGCTGAAGATCAGTGCACCAAACCCAGGGCCAGGGGAAAAGACTGCAGAGAGAGCCAATGGATGCATGTGCTTGTGCCCATCCTGCCATTCAGAAGAACAAACACAAACTGTTTCATAGTGAGCCCTTCAGCCCTGGCACCATGAGGGAATGGGTGCAGATGGGTATATAGGCTATAAGACAAAGACTTCTCAGACAAAGACTTTCTCAGACAAAGTTCAAATGGACTCCTCTTGTTTACCCTGAGATTTGTCTCTCTTCTTAGAGAACCGGAGAAGCATAGTAATTCCCTAGACTTTCTGCTGATGCCCTGCAAACTGGCAACCATAGTAATGAGTTTGAACTATCCCTTATTACATTTTTAAAATGTAATAGCTACAACATCATTCTAGATGCAGGTAAAATCCAACTAATACTCCTGCAAGTAGAGTCAGTAAGCTCCAAATACATATTGCTGAGCTTTCATGAAATTATATTTATATTGTTTAAACTCTATGTTTGAAATAGTGCTTTAGAACTTCACAAAGCGAATTAGGTACTGCTATTTTTGGATGCCCATCCGAATGCGGTGAGGCTTGAGCACATCAGAGAAGCTGAAAGCAATCTTGTTAGGAGGCTAGAGTCCATTAAAAGTCTAGATACTCAGTAGGGTCACCCCAGGTGGGATGATGAAAGCTGAAACATCAGGTTAAGTTGCAGCCAGTCTTTTTAGAATGCATTAATGGTTGCTGTGATGGCTGCGATGACGTCACCTGCCTATCAATGTTATGCTGGAGCTCATCTGCCTATAGCAGGGCAGGAGGTGGGACTCCAGGAGGTGGAGCGATGTATATAAGGGGGGAGTGAATGATGTGTGGGGTTTTTTTTAGATTAGCTAGGATGAGAAGATAGAGTTGGAGTTAGGGCCTGTATGTTAGGAAGTACCGTGTTAGATAAGGTCTGTGTGATGGAGTGACTGAAGGGATTCTTTATTTTATTGATTGACATACTCAGTTCATATATTGACTTACTATATATTAAGTTGTACCAATAAACAATAATTTTTATTTTTAAAATCCATACCTTTGTCTGAAGAGTCAGATATATGTGTGTGGTTGGTGGCAGCGTGTTAACAGAGAGCAAGTGTGGAGTGGCGTCCCCTCTGTGACGTATGAGGAGGCGGCCACAGTTGCATCAGCAGAAAATAATTGATAGTTCCAATAATAATGGGAGCAGAGAAATTCTTGAAGGATGGCTACTGGGCAGCAACGGTAAAGACAGATGAGGACAGTGCAGGATCTTTCATAGACAACAGCACTGACGTGGGAGCTAATTCTTGTTACAACTACACTCAAGAAGGCAATGGTAAACAATCTGAGAACATTTATATCTTGAAAACTATTGGTGACACAATCCAAAACAAGAGATAGTGCCAGAAGATGAGACTCATAGGTTGGAAGACTCTCAGCCAGCTACTGGAGAAGAGCAAAGGATAAGCACAAATAGTGCTGTCACTAATGCAGCAACTGAATTAAAGCTGACAGGAAATCTAGTTTTAGAAGAAGTAGCCATGTTAGTCTGTGCCAGCAGGCAAAAACAAAAGAAAAATAAAAAATAAAGAAGACAAAAACTTTGTGGCACCTTATTGTGGCACCTGCTAGAGGCTTCTATTAGAAGTAATCTGGGGTTGTCTGTTAGGAATCTGTTTGTCTCTTACTATGTCTGATTAAAAATATAGTATGAAGCTACTATAAGTCTGTCAGGCACAAAATTGATACCAAATCTAAATGTTTCAAGCACTGCTAATTAATTCCACATACAGTGGTGCCTCGCATAGCGAGGTTAATCCGTTCCGGATTAACCTTCGCTATGCTGAAGCATCATTGAACGGGGCAGGGATTTCCATTGGAATGCATTAAACATGGTTTAATGCATTCCAAATGGGCCAAATACTCACCGTTCAGCGAAGCTTCTTAATGGCCGGCAGCCATTTTCGCGCCCTCGCCTCGCTTAACGAGGGCGCGAAAACGCTGCGCGCGGCCATTTTGGGCCATTTCCGGGCTTCCAGCGGCCATTTTGGCCGCTGAACAGCTGATCGTCGGGCTTCGTTTTGCGAAGATCGGTAAGCGAAATGCTTACCGGTCTTCGCAAAGCGAATTTAGCCCTATTTAAAAAACATTAAGCGATCGCATTAGCGATCCGAAAAACGGATCGCTATGCGATTTCGTCGTTATGCGGTGCACTCGTTAAGCGAGGCACCACTGTATATGTTAAACTGTAAATGCTCCTTATATATATTTTATAAGGAACAGTAAATGCTCCTTATAAAATTTATTTATTTATATATTTATTTATATATTTATAGAAATATAAATAAATTTTACACACACACACAGACACATATATAGACATTTTTATTTTCATATCTGGGTAGGGAATGGAGAGGGAACAATAAGGATAAGGATAGAAGGGGAGTGAGATTGAAACAGTACCTTACAAACAATTAATATGGTTTCCATATAGTATACGATCAATTCAAATTATACTTTGAATACGTTACAAAATCCGTTCCAGACATACTTGATATTAATCTACTCATTGACTACGTTACTGTCTACTTTTTATATTATCCATTACTCTTTCTATTTTGGAACCATACATATAGTTTTTCCCAACATTTCTGGTGGTTCTTTTTCCTTGTTTCATCTAGCCATTCTGAAAATTTGTCCATTTCTGCAGTTTCAAAAGTTTTTGCTATCAGTTCCTCTATTTGTGGTATTTCAGGCTCTTTCCAGTGTTTTGCAAAAAAACGAATCTTGCAACTGTTAGAATATGAATTCCTAAGAATGTTTTTACAAGGTCCATTGAGTCTGGCAAAATATTTAATAAAAATAATTCAGATTAATGCTCCTATAGTTTTTACCAGGACCAAGTAAATTTTATTTCAACTGCTGACACACTCAAGGGAGAGTACCATTCATGATCTGTATGGTTTGTTGTACTAAGCTTGAACTGCTGTGTACACTCATACATTTCAACACAATATCCCACATATGTGAACCAAAGGTTTGTTTTTGAAGAGCTGAACCACTATAACACTTGGTGTGAGGAAACTAAAGTGGACTAGAACAGGATATTTTCAATCAGATAACTATGGAGGATTTAGAAATGGCAAATTCTGGATAAAGAGTGTGGTTCTAAGAGTGAGGCAGATGTAGTACAAACAGTTAGGAGCTGCAATGTAACCTTTTACAGAATAATACCAATGAGACTTCATAGATAGTCTGTGAACAGAAGCATCATGCAAGTCACCTTTGAACAACAGATGTTGAAGAAGGAGAAACTGAAAGTGTTTATGTGTCCAGGAGGAAACTGATGACACAGTTGGAAATTGATCACACAAATGAAACAAACAGGATGTGGGGTTAATTGAAAGTGTCTGGAATGGAAAAGGAGATGAAGCAGAACCAAACACTTGTGGAGTGTTTTGCCTAGTAGTCACAAATGAAGCAGAAGTGAATCACAGACTTATGTGACGCCAGCAAACACACATGCTCCAAACCAGGCTTGTTCATGAGGAAGAAACAAACAGCAATAACAGATCTGGAAAAACTGAGCCTACAATAGGAACCCATTTGCAAACAAGCCAAATGACTCTGAAATGAAAGGGAAGTATGAAGAGGGTTGATTTGAAATTCTAGTAACATCATGTGGTTCTGCAAAACTAACACAAAGCAATGGTTAGCTCAACCCTACCTTAAAACAGGTGCAAACAGGACATGTGGATAGTGAAGGGGAATATTTTCCATGCTTATGACAAACCTCCCCCCATCATCCCCACTGCAAGACAGCAAACGGAAGTTTTGTTTCATCCAGCATATTTTTTTTTGACAATTCTGTTCCAGATTCAAGATTGGAAAAGTATTCAGCTGTGTTGCTCCCATTTCCTTTATACAATACATTTTTCACAGCAAGGACTACAAATGTGAAACCGCTGAGTTAACAGCTTGTCTACTTTTCATCCTTTTTCAAATGCTTCTCAGAGGAGATATATCAGTTGCAAACTGAACTGAAAGTTGTCCTCCTAAAATCAATGCAACTTAATTCGAAGGAAACAAGGTAAGAAAACACACTGTTTCCACTCTCAGATCTCCTGTACTAAACTGACACAAAGTCAAAGATGTGGGATAAGTTACCTCTTGGTACTACAACTCCGAGAACCCCAGTCAACATGACTAGCGATTGAGGCAATTCTTAGAATTGATGTCCCAAGAAGTCACTTCTTTGTCTTCTGCAAAACAAACATTGAAGGGAGCTACACTGGGCAACCAGGAAGAATATTGTTCACTGGCAAGCAAGATCAATGCCATAAATGTAACAGAGCCAGTGGCTGTTCCAGATTTTATAGGTAAGACCAAAATAGAAATAAAAAGTTTAAAAGGACAAAAAAAATGATGGCAACTTAAAGACTGGCTTTTGTATTTCTTTAATGTGAGCTTTTTTTGGATGAGTCCACTTCATCAGACATGTCTTTGTTGTTTTTTAAAAAAACTTTATTTCCATGTTGCTTTTACCTATAATGCTCGCACAGACCAACATTGTCTTCTGGTGGGCCCCTCCTCTGCTTTTTGATCCTCATGAGCTTGCCTTAAGATGACAAGCAGCAGCA
This sequence comes from Pogona vitticeps, assembly GCF_051106095.1. Lineage (NCBI taxonomy): Eukaryota > Metazoa > Chordata > Lepidosauria > Squamata > Agamidae > Pogona > Pogona vitticeps. The sequence continues at coordinate 108,564,401 of NC_135783.1, read as the reverse complement.
GTCAGCATAAATTTTCATTTCCCTCAAGGACCTGGTAGGTAAAGGTAAAGGATCCCCTTGACAATTTTTGTCCAGTCGTGTTCGACTCTAGGGGGCGATGCTCATCCCCGTTTCCAAGCCATAGAGCCAGCGTTTTTGTCCGAAGACAATCTTCCGTGATCACATGGCCAGTGCGACTTAGACAAGGAACGCTGTTACCTTCTCACCGAGGTGGCCCCTATTTATCTACTCGCATTTGCATGCTTTCGAACTGCTAGGTTGGCGGGAGCTGGGACAAGTGACAGGTGCTCACTCCCTCACGTGGATTCGATCTCACGACTGCTTGGTCTTCTGACCCTGCAGTACAGGCTTCTGTGGTTTAGCCCACAGTGCCACCACGTCCCTGAACTAGGTCCTGAACTAGGGTTAAAATGGTAGCTAGACTTATTTACCTGGCATCCTGCTAAGAACAGAGAGGGTATCACTGGCAGGCCATAATGAGACTGAGGAATCGAGATGTCCAATGTGGTCAGGCACTGACACTGACAGAACTGGTCCATTGTTTGGTGAGAGGAAGCAGAAGGTTGTCTCCAAATTCCATCCAGGTGCTTCCTTTTCCTTTTCATCACAGACTAATAAGTAATTGGTGGGGTGTTATAAACAATTGATCCTCTGTCAGCAGGGGGTGAAGAGAAAATGAGTGAGTCCCTCATTCATACCTTCCTGCAACAGCCTGGGGCTGGAGGCCCCTGTGTCATAAAAACATAGGAAGCTGCCTTACATTGGCTGAAAATCCCCTTGATATAGGTTATGTTATGTAAGCCTCATGACATTGACAGCAGCTCTGATGATTTTTCAAAAATGAAACTGTTCCAACTCCACCCGAAAGTCCTGAGGCTCCCATGGAATCTCTTTCGTCATTGAGAATCCACCGGGGCCTGCCTGATGGAGAGAAGTCTTTAATTACAGATAACTAGCAGCAACAGGACAACAATACCCCCAGTGGTGATTTTGGTAATTAAAGATTTCCCCTGTTCTGTGGCCCCCAATGGATTCCTAACGAAGAAAGGAATTATGCAGGAACTTCAGGACCTTTGGCAGTGGGGGGAATTGGAAATATTTTCCTTCCAAAAACCCACCGAGGCTGATGATCTCATCAGCATTCTTATGCCTTACGTGGCATAACTTCTAGCAACAGGATTTCAGCCACCGACTCAGACCATTGGTCCATATAATCCTTTACAAATAGACACTGACTAGCAATGGATTACTGGAGTTGCAGACAGGATTCTTCTTTAGGTCTACATAGAGACCTACCATGAAAGGAGCCTGCAATTGTTTGCATCTGAGGCATGTCCTCTGCCGTGGGACTGCAGTCCATCCTCAGAACTAGGGATGGGAATTCTTCTTTGAAGGCAACTGTGTCTCAACTGATGTGGATTTTTTCCCCTAGTCATGGACATGCTGGCTGAGAACTTCCCTTCCTCTTTTCTGAGAACTCCTCCCATGAGGTTCTGCCACCGCCTAAAATCACATGCATGTATTTGCCATGTATGTCTGTGAGAGGGGTGCTGGGGAGCAACCCTAGTGAGCTGTCTGACCCCAGGTCATAAGTATCAGGTAGCTGGGAATAGGAGTTTTCTCAGGAGCAGACCAATGCAGCAGGAGGAGAGACAGTTCCCTGATGAGAAACAGCTGGGGGAGGCAAGGTCAAAGAGAATAAAAAAGCAGGACTGGGAAAGTAGGGGATTGTCCCTGACCTCTGAAGAAGAGGATGTGTAGGAGGATGCAAGAGAGGAGACCACTGGAAACTGTCTACTCTCATCGAGTTTGTTTGCTTGCAAACTGGATGAGAGTAGACAAGGCTACAGTAGCCTGGCCACTGCTGCAGGTTGGGGGAGGCAAGCAATGAGCTGCAGAGCCTGACTTCTTTGGCTCATCTATGACAAGCCTTCCCTAAAAGTGATGGTTTCTGGACCCAAGCTCTCCAATCCTTCCTGATTTCCTGAACCTGGCCTGCAGTGAACTCCAGTAAAGGTAACTGGGTTCCCTGTGAGAAGAAAGGTGAGATGAAAACAACTCTCGCTGGAGCACCGCCCATTCCAACAGAGAAGGGGGAGAGAAATAAACAGTTGAAAGCAGAGAATCAAGCTGGGGAGAGCCTCTTAAAGGGATTGCTAGGGGTGGGACAATGGACAGACAGGATCAGGTAGAGAAGCTGAGGGAAGAGTTAGAAAAGGGGGGAAGAGAGGAAAGAGGAGAAAAGAACTGGTAGAAAAGAGCCTATAATGGAGAGTGGGGCCTCAAGGGAGGGGATAGATGAGACTGGAAAAGGAAAAAGCCGAAAACAAGAAAAGATCCTTCCCCCAGAGTGGGAATGGATCTGGTTAGAGAATCCCTGGACTCAGAAGTGGGAAAGGCTGATGGTCCCTAGAGAAGAAGCTGAGAGAAGGAGAACGGCAGATGTCCCGCAGAATTCCTGCTATTGGGGAGAGAAAGATGCCTAGGAGTGGGGATGTAGATTAAGAGAAGAGAAAGACAGGATAGAGAAAGAAAAGGGAGAGAGCAAGATGAAAGCACTGTCTGAGACCATGAGGAGAGAGACGCAGAGAAAATCAGTTTAGACTTTGAGTGGCATCAATTCACTTTCTCCAATAGAAGTGAACAGGTGACAAAGGACACAATCCTATTAGTAGTTATTTACAACAACGTTAAGTGTAATGACGTAAATCCCAGTAGCGTATTGCCACTAATTACTGTAATGAGTCACTCCTTGTGCACCAGTCATGTGGTCTGTACACTACAAGGAATGCAATTGGCAACTCAGGAACTAGCCAAAGTTTACCACTGAGATGTAAACAATCATGGATGTTTGCGAAGGGGGGCAAGGGAGGGTGCTTGCCCCCCCAATCCTGAACTTTGTATTTCTTTAAATGTTCATACATAACAACTACAGCTAGGTTCACAATCTATCGGTAACATTAATAGACATTGCACAAAGTCACAACTAAATTATTTCCGTGGATGCCTTTGTAGTTAATTGCTCTTTTACTAGGACAAATAATCAACAGACTTCTGACCATTTCGTTTTTTAAATGGTGAAAAGGAAAATAATATCTGATCAGTTTTAACACCTCCTCCAACCTCTAGGTGGTTGTTAGTAAAATGAGGAAGATTCCTTGGCTGTACTTTTGCACCCGACAGTAGCAGGTGGAAATAACAAGTGCACAGAACTCTGCTTGCCTACCCACTCACAAGGCATTGATTGCTCCCTTAGTTATCTACCTTCTTGCTTTAAAACAAACAAACAAAAAACAAACCACATATATGTAAGAAGTAAAAACTGATCCAAGAAAAAGAGCAGATTTTTTTGTACCTTCATACAGGCATTCAGAAATGGGTTCTACGAATGATGTCATTTTATAATCTTCCCAGTTCTATTCAATAAGCTTGTACCAAATGTTGGAGGCAACATGATAGGGAAAAAGAAATATCAGCCCAGGCTAAAACTACCTAGATTACCCAAATTGGCCTTGATAATCTTCCTTGATTTTATTCCTCTTTTCTTTGCATCAGAGGATTGTAGAGGTAGGGATCTGAGAAAACTGCAAGAAAAAAAAAATACCCTCAGGCAGAGATATTAAAAACACCACACAAATACTTGAAGCAAACAGATCTGGGTAGACTGTGGTGAGGATGAAAGTAAGAATAAAATTCCTTCTTCCTTCAGAGAAAAAAAAAACCCTAGGTCCAGGACCATACCTATTTAAAATATCAACAGGGCCAGCCCTACCATGAGGCAGAGTGAGGCAGTCACCCCAGGCAGCAGATCTGGGATGTCATGCAAGACCAGCTTCTAAGACCAGCTTCTGAATAGTTTCTAAGATGGTGAATAATCCATGGAAACTCACTGGGAGGCAGCACTGGTAAAACTCTCCAAAAATGTCACCTATTTCAGAAACCCTACTTCAGAAACTAGGCTTTCCATAAGTTGGAATTGAATTGATGGCATAAAATGTAACTGTGGCATGCGCCCTTGTGGCCCCTGCTAGTCTTTCCCTCACAAAGGCTCATGCCGCATTTTCCTCTCACCGCCACCAGTGGATTACCTCAGTCCACAATATAAATGACGTTTGTCTGAACACTTGTCTTATGAACAGAAGCAGAACTTATTTACTGAACTGAAGCAGATTGAATAATAACAGTTCTTCAGGTACACATTATACATAAGCAAATCATCAACAGTTCTCTCAGTACATACTTCTTTTCTCTTGCTACTGTATATCATTACCACCTTCTCTACCTATTTTCTTAACCAGCTTTATCTCTCTCAGTATCTGTTCCCTCTCTCTCTGACTAACCAGCCCTGTCTGACTCCTTGTCCCAACGAACCTCATGTAGCTGCTGACTCCGCCTCTCCAGTCCTCTCATAGGTTCATGTAAATCAGCTCATGACTATGAATGGCATGAGTGACGTGGCCGATCATCAGAGTAACACATGCTAAAATAACTTCACTGGTTTTGATCACTAAGTGCCTTGTCTGTTGTAGCCTGGGCGAGCACTCAACCCCAACTCCATATTCCTATTTTTTCCAGCTTCTGTAAAGTGCCTTGGTGGTAATTTGATGAAGACTAAATCATAGACCTCAGAGTCCAGTGACAATTTGAACCTGAGTGAATTTGGGAACCCCTAGGCATAGAATGCTTATGCATCTACCGCATGGCCATCTTTCAGCCACCAGCCCACATGTTATGTCTCCTTTCTACTTTCCTTCCCTGACACTGCTTTCCAGTTGGCCCATCTTCACCTGGAGGCTCAAGATAACATGCACAGATTAGACATCCGATGAATAAACCTAAAATGTGCCAGCATAATTAAATTGCAGCCATGCATTTTATAGAAAGGCAAAATAATTTCTTTGTAAAAATGGTGTAACTTGTAAGAAGTGAGACACGTTTGGACTGGAAGAGAGCACAAATTTGAGTAAAACAAATGCAAGACAGTGATAACGACAGCAAGCAGTTATAAAGGCAGAAAGGAATGATTTCTTTAAATACATCAGGTGCAGGAAATCATCCAGAGAGGTAACACAACTGTTAGAATTTAAAGGTGTGAAAGGAATACTAAAGAAGGGCAGGAAGGCTGTGGAGAAGCTAAATGAATGCTTTGTATTCCTCTTTGTTGCAGAAGCCACTGGGAACAAATCTCCATCCGCATGAGTGTGTGTGTGTGTGTGTGTGTGTGTGTGTGTGTGTGTGTGTGTGTGTGTGTGTGTGTGTGTGTGTGTGTGTGTGTTTCAGGGAGAGCACCTGAGGAGCTATGTCAAACAGATGTAGAAAATGAAATTTTATCGACAAATTACAAATTAAGTTAACAGGGCTGGGTGTCATTCAACCAAGAGCTTTCAAAGACCATTCATGTGAAACTGCTTCAACAAAAGCATGAAGCATTTTAAAAACAAACAAATATTAAAACAGTCCTCTTCAAAGTAAACTGGAGGGTAATAGCTCTACATTACATTTCAAGAAAAGATTTGAGGGCATAGGAAATTAAACACTTGTCACCTCAACTCCCACCACAGGCAGAAAACATAATGAAAGCAAGAATGGTGATACACAAAGAACAAGAAGTTTGACTGAGGAAAAAAAATTGGAAAAATGTTCTGCCTCACCAATCTTGTAGAATTCTCTGGAAACATCAACCAATGTGTTGATAAGAAGAACATTTTATAGTTCTCCTTTTCAACAAGTTTTGTCAACACCTTTAAGTAAACATAGTACTCAAAGGATAAGAAAAAAAATCCTTTTATAGATCAGGAATTGATGGGAATTGTAGTCCAGCATACAGTATATGGAAGGCAGTAGAGTGGGGAATGCTGGGTTAAAGAATAGAAGGTGAGGGTCAGAGATACACAAACACAGTGGAAGGAAGTTAGCAAAGGGTGACTCAATTGGCGCTGGAAGTGGTGCTATTTAACATGCAAAAACTAGCTGGTGGTCAAAGGTTAGTAAAGAGGTAGCCAAGTGCACAGATGACTCAGAATTAATCAAGATGATAACATTCAAAGCAGCCTGTGGAAAAAACAACCCCCAAAAGACTCTCTCGCTGCATGAGTGAATAACAGAATGGCAAATAAAGTTCAGTAGATGATTAAATGCAAAATAATGAACAATAAGGCAAAAAATGAAATAATTAAAATTCCAACTCTTGATTTCATATATAGTGATGTGGTGGAGAGTAAAAAGAAAATGGGGGTGGGAACCAAACTAGGTGCAATTGTGAGTTTGAAGGATAGGTTCGGTTTCCTATCTAGAGTCTAATTCAGTTTGTGTTGTTGTGATGTGGACACAGTATTCTAGATGAGGTTTACCCAGCACGGAATAAAGGTGATGTATTATATCTACCGTGTCCCCACTGTACAGCAGCGAGATTACCTGATCAAAGAATGAGATTAGTCTGGCAGGATTTCTTCTTGACAAATCCATGTTGACTTCTAGTTATTACTGTATTGTTTTCAAGGAGCTTGCAGAGTGACTGCTTTACAAACAGCTCTAGAGCTTTCTCTGGAATTGATGTTGGGCTGACTCGTCTGTAATTCCCAAGTTCCTCCTGGAACAGGAAAATGAAATATATCCCTGTTTGACATCTCTGCCAACTGCAACCCATTCTGTCTCTCCCCACTTTCTATCGTAACAATAGCTTCTTGTCCAGAGTATAAGTTAGGCATCAATCAAATATCATGCCATACCTATTTCTTTTAGAACAATTCATAGCTTTTTGTGATCTACACATTCAAAGGCTTTACTGGAATCTCTAAAGCACATCCAATTTATTTATTTAGTTAAAACATTGTTATAAAACCCAACTTAGTGATGTGCAGTACTCTGCACAGTTAGCAATAAATAAAACCCATTCCACTTCCCCAGTCCCAAAGATCTCACCCATCAAGTTAAATGAACAAACTGAAAATTAAGAAATTGCACTAATGATGGTGGTAAAGATAAAGTAAACTTAAATCCTACTACCACCTCAGGGAAATATGTCTTTAAATGCTGCATTAAAAAGCTCTATCTCCAGCATCCTCCTGAACATAGGTAATGAGGGGGGACCTAATGCATCTCCAATGGGAGTCTGTTCCACAAAGATGGGGCCACAACTGAGAAGGCCCGGTTTCTGGGCCTTCCAAGCCTCTCTCGACATGACCACCCACAAGAACAAGGCTTGGAAAGACCAGGTGGGAAAAGTAAACATAACAACTGACTAGGGCTGAGTTTCATTTTCAAGCATTGTCTTTTGTTTCTGAGTACCTGGAGGATTTTGGCTAATGGACCTGGGGTATGATGCAAGAGGGTCCTCCCATTCTTTTAGTACCCTTAAAACTGCCTTCCATTAACACAGATGTATCACCTGGCAGAGCCAGCCCAAGCCATTTTGCTTCTGAGTACAGTTACATGTGATGTCCACCAGTTACTCAAGTCAAAGTGCATTGTACTCAAATCCAGCAAAGTTACCGTATTTTTCCATTTATAAGATGACCCTATGTATAAGATGACCCCCCTTTTCTAGCCCCCAAATTAGAAAATTTGATCCCCACGGGGCTTAAGGAGTGGATAAAACAGCCATGAAAGGGCTGCACGATTGCACCCCTTTGATCCTGAAGCCCTTTCATGGCTGCTTTACCCGAAGGGAGCCTTCCCTTCTTTTTTTGCTAAGCCCTGTGGCTTCGCAAAAGGCAGGGAAAGCAGCTACCTTCCGTGTATAAAACAACCCTCAATTTTTTGTCTAATTATTTAATAATGTATTTTATAAACGGAAAAATATGGTATTTTGGCAGAAGCAGAAAATCTCTGTTTCCTCTTCTCTTCTCTGAGACAATAGTAACAAAGGAAATAACTTACAATTTTTGCCCTCTCACAATCCCCTAAATCTGTTCCCAACCAACTCCAATGTAAAGGCTGGTTCTATAACATGAAAGAGTTTAGATAATCATCATAAAATAATGATACAAATTCCACAGAGAGGGGGGGAAAAGCACTGCAAATCTGCCAGCTACCCCTCTTATATGAATATATCAACCATGTTCTAACCTGACACTAAGAAAATACCTTAAAAACAACCAACCATGGATCATTTCTTAATCCCTAAAGAGCTAGGAAGGGATTTCCAAAGGTCAGCACTGCATCTAATAAAGTTCAAGGCATATAACAAATCTCTCTCCATCACCACATTCCCCAAAGGCTTTTTGTGTTGTCAGCTGAAATCAGCTGAAGAGGTCAAATGCTTAATATTGGGAGGAAACTTCTCCTTAAGCTGGAAGACTGTTGGAGAATTTAGACCAGGTAACTTACCATAGTGAAAACAAAAGCCCTATTTGGTCATTATGATCTAGTTCTTATCAACATGTTTTGAAAGGAGTTACTTCCTCCAAGTGTAGGGTAGTGTGTCTGAGGAGGGCATATTCCCGCTTGCTTGTAAGCACACAAACTGACGTTTCTCCTCTTCAGACACGTTGCTCAACAATAAAGGGAAATGTGGAGGCTAATTGCTCCAGTCTAATACTTTGGCCATCTCATGAGAAGAGAAGACTCCCTGGTAAAGACACTGATTTTAGGAAAGTGTGAAGGCAGGAGGAGAAGGGGACGACAGAGGATGAGATGGTTGGACAGTGTCATTGAAGCAACCAACATGAATTTGATCCAACTCCGGGAGGCAGTGGAAGACAGGATGGCCTGGCGTGCTCTGGTCCATGGGGTCACGAAGAGTCGGACACAACCTAATGAAGGGTCGGACACAACTAAATGACTAAACAACAAAAACATATTGATAATGACTGGGGACATAACTATTGAATATAACTAAGGACACCTCAAAACTCAATATTCAACAGGTTATTATTAATGGCACTTTCAAGTGTGATGAAAGACATTTTACAGTCCTCACAGCTGTACTGTTACATAACATAGAACACATTTGGGAGTTCAGAAAGTAGTTTATCTTTCTGAAAGAGAAAAAGAGCTAGATTGCACCACCCCTGTCTCTTATATGTGAAGAATGACAGTCTGAAGACACACGGGAAGCTCTTCATACAGCCAGAAACCCTGTCTTTTCAAGGTGCCCAATGGGAGGAGAGATACCACAGATAGCAGTTTGCCTCTTCTGCTAGAGGTGGTTGGCTGCAACTCAGCTTACATGGAAGATGATGCATCCATTCCTCCTCATGGGGGAGGCACGGATAGAGACAGGAGGAGCTTCTCAGGTTTCCTGGACTGTCTTTTACCTGCTCTGAACTATGTTCACCTTCCTACAATCCAGATATTCTTCTGGTTGCTAGTATCGCTTCCCTCTTTTTCACATTTCCTCTTTGGCCCTTGCTGGAAGTAGTCATAGGAGACACCTTGCCATTTGTTCTTGAAAGGGGGAAACCACCTCTCTTTGCATCTCCTGGCTAGAAATAGGGATTCCTATTTCCAATCCACTTGTGCTATGTGCCATTCTGGATTTATGGCAATCTCTGTAGGGTTTCTGAGGTGATATATTTTTAAGGAGTTTTGCCATTGCCACACCCTAGTGAGTTTTCATAGTCAAGCGGGGATTTGAACTCAGTTGTGAGTCCTCATCTGACACTAGGACTTATCTTTTCTATCTCAGTCTATTTCTCTATCTAAGACTAGTTTTTCTATTTTCCTGGAATAAGATTATGAAGATTTCTTTCAAAAGAAGAAGTGTGCTATGCTAACCATTCGAATACTCAGATGTCTGTAAGTTATCTCAGTGAGTTAGGTATCTGGCTGTGGAGCCTGAGGTTAGAAGTTTGATTCCTTACTGTGTCTCCCAGGAGTGGAACCAACTTGTGTAGCCTTGGGCAAGCCACATAGCCTAGAGTGCCTCCAGAGAAGGCACCTCTGGGTACTTGATATTCGAAAGGATTTCCATAAGCCAGAATTGACTTGACAGCAGGTAACTAACTAACCAAGTTAACTTAGTTATTGCTTGCTGCTCCTTCCTCTGCTAACAGCTTCGCCAGGCTTTTGCTTTCCACACATGGAGAATGCAGATCTTCAGTACTCCAGATGTTTTGGATTACAACCTTCAGAATCCCCAGTGATTAGACTATGGGACTATGGGACTTGTTGTTGAAAGCATATGGAACACCAAAGATTTACTACTGCTGGTCTACTGTAACAAGCCACCACAAGTTGCCGATTGCATTTCTTGAGTCTTGGATAGAATACAATGACATATTATGGCAGCAAAGACATTTTATGTTTTCCCCAGCCCACCTGACCTTCTTTGCTCTAACAGGCTAGTAAGCTGACAATGAGGCTTTCAAGTTTCTTTACTCTTTGTGACAAATCAGCAGACAGGAACTTAAGGCTTGTCTACATGGGCTCATTGGAGCAGGCTGGAGTGGGCTAAATAGGGTCTGAAGAGGTCAAGTCAAGGTCTGGTATGTCATTTGATGTTATCCTCGCACCGAAATGGCCAATGCAACTCAAGCAACCCTATTTGGTTTGATTCCATCCTCTCTGAATTCCCCATTTCGTGAAATGGCTTAATAAGCTACAGGCACGTTCTGTGAGGAAGTTTTCTTTTTGCTTTTTTATCAGTGATGAGGGGCATCAGTGATGACCTAATACAGTGTAATTTTCATAAAAACTTCATCTACCCCTGCATGGAGGAACAGAAAAAGTGTTTTCTAATATTTTCTAATATTTTGAACTATCATATTTTTGTGTGTATAAGATGCCTCCATGTATAGGACACCCCCACTTTTGGAGGGGGAAAGGGATCAAAGCACTGCAGGATCTCTTTGATCCCTGCTTTCTCCCTTCATGCTAAGCCCTGCAGGGCTAAGCAAAAGGAGGGGGAAAGGAATCAAAGCAATCCCACGGCTGCACAATTGCTTTGATTCCTTTCCCCCTCCTTTTGCTAAGCCAGGTGGGGCTTAGCGAGTGAAGGGGGAAGCAGGGATCAAAGCGATTCTGCAGCGTTTTGATCCCTGCTTTCCCCCTGAAAATCTTTAGACTAAAAATGGAGGGTCGTCTAATACACGAAAGTAAGCTGAGGAGAGAACAAAAACAAGTGGAGGGGGAAAGCAGGGATCAAAGTGCTACATGATCGCTTTGATCCCTGCTTTCCCCTCCATTTGTTTTTGTTCTCTCTTCAGCTTACTTCTGTGTATAAGATGACCCTCCATTTTTAGTTAAAGATTTTAGATAAAAGTACTATCTTATACAAGGAAAATACAGTAACTATCTTCTTAAGCCATTTCCTGATATGGAAAATTCAGGAAGGAAGGCAAATTAATAATGAAAGGCTCACTTTGGTTCATTTCAAGCCATCATAAGCACTGAAATTGAACCAAAATGGAATGATTCCACCTGCACCAAAAAAGTAGAAGCCCCTGACAGGTTCCCAGAAAGGTGCGTTGGTTCATTCAAACAAAGATGGTGTCTGATTGCCAGCTTTAGGACTGAACCAGCTCATTTCCACACTGGACCAAACAGCATGTTGAATGCTCGTATTGTCACTCTCCTAGAGAATGAAAAAAACAACAACAGTCAAACAGGGGCTGGGAAATATTTTCCTTTTTTCCTGTGGAGTTCTACCTTGATGCTAGCAGTTTAAACATAACATATTTTTGCAGAATTGATTGCAGTGCTAATGAATAGCCAAAAGGCTGCATTTTGCCTGGCTGGTGATCTTTGTTAAATAAAATTAGCCCATTTGATCAGAAATCACCCCCACTGACTCCAAAAGGGGTTTCTCCCAGTTAACCAGCAGAATAGTGGTGAATTCTGAAGTGTGGATGCTTTCTGTAGCAATCTCCAAAGCCACATCTGCCAAAATGCAGACACATTCCCTTCCATCCCCCTCCCTCTTTTCTCCATGTATACAACTGAACAAGATTTTCCTGGAGTTTTTTTTTTTCAGCATAAGAAAGAAATCCTTCTCCTCCAGCTATTGTTAGGGCTACATCTGAGCTTGGAAAGAGCAGAGAAATTTGAGAAGGGATTAGTGGACGTCCTCACTGTCCCTGCTAATGAAAAAGTCTCAGCTATCAATCTAGTGAGCTCTGGCTCCACTCTACCACAGAAGTAAATTTTATATAGGATTACAGTCAAGATGATCCAGGTAAACTAGGCACTGTGCTGTTGATCTTTGGGGTGCGGAGAGTTTTGGGGGAGCCAGGGCTCACAGGGACTTTTTGATTAGCAAAGATGAATATGTTATCTCCATTTGCCCTGCAGCTTCCCAGTTCCCCCTGAGCACAGCAGCAGTCTTCACAATAGGTGAGGGAAACTGAACTGTCCAAGCAACAATATATTTTGTGAGTTCTCCCAATTGTTGTGTCTGTTGGGGCAGCTTGGTCTTCAAAGGCAATTAGGACCACTAAAAGGGGGAGTTGCTCTCACTGGAGATGAAAACTGCTGGAACCGATTTATTGATATGGAATAACATGGTTGCTGAGTGGGTTTTTTTTTTTTGGAATTTCCTGGTGTATATGGCTGTGGCGACTGCCATGATGAGCGCAGGCATTTCAGGATTTACCATTACACATGGTAAAGTAAACGCATTTCCACTATAACTTCCTCCAATACTTAAACATTCGCCTCAAACATGCCCCAAGTTTAAAAAAAGACCATTGACATTATCAGTTGCCTACAGTGGAGTCTTGGCTTGAGAACTTAATCCGTAATGGAAGGCGGTTCTCAAGTCAAAAAGTCTGTAGGTCAAGTCTCCATTGACCTACAGTGCATTGAAAACCAATTAATCCCGTAACAGGCTGTTTTTGTTCCATTTTGGGGTTTTTCTGGTCTGTAAGTCAATTCTCAGTCTGCAAGTCAAACCTAAATTTTGCGGCCAGAGAAGTCTGTAACTCAAAAAGTCTGTAAGTCAAGCCGTCTGTAAGTCAAGGGTCCACTGTACTGTGTTATATGACTCAGCTTGCAGCTGATAATGTCTACAGTGAATTCTTCCCTTAGGGCAATTTGCCTTTAAATGTTGGGCCACTTACGTAGCTGCGCAAGAAGATTTTGGCCAATAACTCTTCTACTTTCTGAGTAATGAAACAGGTGGTGTGAGCACATCCAAAAGATCCTACCAATGTGGACAAGACGAGACAGAAGCCTTCAAGAGTGCTGCAGCATCCATTGTGAGACCTTAAGTTATCCATTTCCATTGAACACAAGTCTTGCTTAACTATAATTAGAGCACTTCTATGGGAGCAATTTGTGTGACATTCACTGTAGGCTCCTAAGCAATTTCTATGACAGCCTGACTGAATAACATTGAGGTGTGACACGTACTAAGTTGTTTATTTTCTCTTTGTTTGTGGAAAGCTTCAACTGAAGACACCAGAGAGCTTTCCGCCTTCTTTTGAAATTTGTACAGAATGGCTTTGTGGAGTGTTGAATAAGCAAAAATAATTGTGTTTTCAAAGATTAAATTATAATAGTGAGAGCAAAGAGCATTTGTTTCGTTGCAGCAAGCGCTGCCTGCAGCAGTTCTGCAAATTTTAGATAAACCCAGCAGACACTGGGGGAAAAATTCATTCGGCAGTTAATCAAAAATCTCTTGTGCCACCATAAACTGATCTTGCAGCTGGAACCAGAGGATGATATTCTTACTTACTAACAGCAATAGGTGTATGTTACATGAAATGGAAAATTTAATGGCATTTTCAGAAAAGGCAATTAATAGAATGGAACTAATGGTCAAAATAATATAACTCATAACCTACACATTGCAGTTTTTGCCATTGTCAATAGATACCGATAGTAAAGGAGGAGGAGATTATATAGTATCTTTCCACAAAAGAGATTTAAAATGCATTCTTGTGTATGATTCTGCAGAAGTAATCTCATTGAATTCAATTAGACCTATTCCGGATAAGTGGATATCAGACTCTAGATGAAGATACAGTTTCTTACAACAGACAACAGAATGGCATTTGGTTATTGTTGGTTCAGAAAAACCAGTATATTCAACTTAATGGGCTGAAATCCAACAGTATAACTTATGCTGCACAAGGCTGGTGATGCTATCAACGGTGGTGTTTTTTGGAAATTATTTTTTCCCATACCCTCACCCACCAAAGGTCTGGAGGCTTTCTTGGAACCCTTTACCTTTTGGGAAACCATGCGGGGGGGGGGGAGTCTTTAATTTACAAAAACTGCTGCTGGTGGTAAAGCTGTCCTGTGGGCTATTTTCAGAAATTAAAGACTTCTTTCACCCCATGGCTTCCAACAGGATGAAAGGGATTCCAAAGAAGCCTCTGTGGTGGGTTTAAAAAATTTTTCATTTGTGCCAAATCATCCTGGCTGATGACATCATCAGTTGCACATCGTATGGTCTGCTGCTGGATTTCAGAGAATGTTTCATTAGCAATTGGCCATGAGCTGCAGTTGAGGACTATAGAAACATGATTTGTGACATCCAGCAAAAGATAAAGATTGTATCCCTGTTAGCAGCTGTAATCTAATAAGGTTTAGGTACTTAGAAGCTGTATAGAATCAGACCAAAGCAGCCTCCCAACCCAGAAGCCCTCTAGTGTTTATACATGTTGTACTACAGCTTCCATCATCCCCAGCTGGTTGGAGATTGTAAGAACTATAGTCCAAGACCTCATGGGAGAAGGAGCCTTGTGGTGCAGTGGTTAAACTGCAGTACTGCAGTAAAGATTCTGCTCATGGCCTAAGTTTGATTCCAATGGGCTCAGAAAGCCAGCTTGAGGTTGACTCAGCCTTTCATCCCTCTGAGGCCAGTAAAATGAGTACCTAGCTTGCTGGGAGGGGGGCACAAACTGTTTATTGCATAATTATGTTGCAAATCACCCAGTGTGCGCTTAAGTATTATGGGGCAGTATATAAGCAACAAACTTTGCTTTTTGCTTTAGAGTAGCATTTCAGTGAAGACATCCATTTCAAATTGGGAACAAATACAGCGGCAGATGAGTATAAGCTACTTTGGTAGAGCTGCACTTCATTGTACTATCACATACATTTATATTAGGATGTGGAAGTATTGTCCAGTCTGATTTGCATCCAAATATTTTCTTTATAGCTCAGGACTGACCCACTCTTGGCTAGTTGGAAGCTTGCTTGAATCAACTTATTCTTGGCTTTGTGCATGTATTTGTATGTTTCTGGATCAGAGGAAGAAACTGAAAATAGGGAAAACAAATTTGATACAGATTTGACTTAGCCAACCAAGGCCCCCACAAGAGAGTCAATCATGCATACCACATTCACACACACACACTGCCTTAAATGAAAAGTCAACTTTGGGTAACTACCTAAAAGAAAAAGGGAAGAAAATTCTAGAAACAGTCTTCTAACCAAAGTAGCACCATCCTTTTGCCATACCTGGACTCAAAATGGCTGCTTGGTCTGGTGGAAGGAAATATATATAGTCCAGTGAGATCAATCTGAGCACTCCCCAGGAGCTTAGCAACTGGAGTATGCGGAGTTCCTGGCTTTTACTGGGGCTTCTGCTGTCAATCGTCTATGTTGGCACTTCCTTATTTTGCTAATAGCAGTTGGCACCAAGACTGATGATGACATTTGTCAAGCAGTGATTGAGACACTGTGATGTGCAGGTCAGTGTGTTGGACTTTAACAATTAGGAGATCCAAGTTCCAATGCTCACTGAGCCATGAAGTTCATTGGGTGACCTCAAGCTAATTCCTTTCTCAAAAGTTGGAAGGATAATGTAGGGAGGAGGACAGCTATTTACACTAGTTTGAGCTCATTATAAGAAATTTGGGATGTGTCATTGAATATGTAAGATATATAGGAAATGTAACAAGTATGTATTACCACTAATGGGATATTTATTTATCTGTTTATTTAATAACATCTATATTGTGTCTTTCATTGCAAATCTATTGCAGATGGATCATGATATTATACTGTGGCTCCACTATAGCTATAATACTCATTTCCATGTTACTCCACCATAGAGATGAATTGTGAAAACTGTGCTTTGTTTTCTTCTTGGCAATTTCTTAATTATATTGATTATTTAAAACTACTGCAATTTGGCCTCTCAATTCTGTTACTCTTGAAAATCTGAGGTCTCTCCTTTTATTCAAATGGATGGTGTACAATGGGAACTATAGGTCAAAATTATGTTTTTCTTCATAGCCTCATTGGGAAAGATTAGCATTAAATGGCACATGGCTGATTCTGCAATAGGTTTTTAATGGAAAAACTTTGAGCAGCACCCGCTGTGGGGTAGATCCGTAAGTAACACTTAAGAGTTTGCAGAACCTGTCTCTTTAAAAAACAGGTTTAAAGAGCAGTTCTCAATCTTTTATGAGCAGTGGTTTCCCTGGTGATTCAACTGTTTGGAAGAAGATATTACAAACCTTAGGAAACCAATTGTTTGGATCATAGGTCAACCGTAACTTTTTGCTTTAAATCAAAACCTCTCTCTCTCTGGGAAATACAATATATTGTGAAACTAATAAAAATACATAGGCACTAGCCAGTATCAAAAATTCCATATACGTTGACTATCAAATATGTTTCTCCACCTTGTAGGCTCAAACCATCTCTATGCAAAGACCAGCTCAAAAATGAGGGAACTGTGTACGAGAGCATGCATCTTCAGATACTAAATTGAAATGTACACATGAAAGGGTATGCATATTCCGTTAAGTCATGGTAAATACTGCAGTTCTGCCTCAACCTTATAACCTCCTCAGCACTTGAGGTCTCTCCTTGTGCCTTTTATCTAAGTGGATGATGTACAATAGGTGGGAAATTGTGACTTTTAACACCCCCATTTTGGAAAAGACTAGCATTTGATGCATACCGCTGCTTCTGGGATGTGTTCCCGCATGGGGAAACTCTGAATAGCACCCTAGATTTGTAAGTAACGCCTGGAGAATGTAGAACCTGCCTCTTAAATAAATAGACTT
Source organism: Pogona vitticeps (assembly GCF_051106095.1). Classification (NCBI taxonomy): domain Eukaryota; kingdom Metazoa; phylum Chordata; class Lepidosauria; order Squamata; family Agamidae; genus Pogona; species Pogona vitticeps. The sequence continues at coordinate 108,547,494 of NC_135783.1, read as the reverse complement.
AAATAGCAGTTCTCAGTCTTTTTGTGAGTAGAAGTGATTTCCCTAGAGATCTAGCACTCAAATGCTTGAGCCACTGCTGAGCTAAAGCTTTGGCAGTGTGGCTCGCCTTTGCCTCCCTCCCTGGATAATGCGAGACCCTAGGTCTCACAAGAGCAGTTCAGCAAGAGGGGGGGACGTTAGGTTATTTAAGGGACGTTCCCCCCTCTCTCCACCCTCTTCCTTTTCTGGCAATGGCAAAGGATAGAGCTACGCTGCTCGGTTGCTACCAGCTGTGTCACGGATCAAGACCTTGTGGAACAGCATCCAGGAGGAGGGGAGGATAGCATCGGCTCCCTCCTGTGGTTTTGTTGACATTTTTGTTATTCATATTTAATTTCTATACAAAGTAATACAAGTTGATTTTTTAAAAAATTACTGTATTATTGACGACAAAGAAGTTGGGGGTGGCTGCTGTGGTGCAGTTCACACCGAATGTGTTCCAGTGCAAGCAGGGCTTACGAACACCTCAAGTTTACACAAAAGGAATAAAGGCTAGCAATAGGGGACAGGTCCGGTAGAGGTGCTGGTACCTTCTAACGGGTTGCAAGACTTATGTTGAGGTTTGGGTAGGCTCGTAGCAGAGGAAGTAAGGTGCAGGACCGTTGAGCTCTGGCTGTTTGGTGTATGTGGGTGCTGCCTGGCTCCCAAGCCCTGATCATTTTGTTTTTTTCCCCCTTCCCTTCTTCAATGGCCAGAATGGCATACTAGCCCTGCGAGAGCTGGCCTTGGCTGTGAGGTGCAGTAATTTAAGTGGCCTCGCAGCTATTACTGGCCAGTGTTACTAAAAAAAAAATCAAATAAAAATAATAACAATAATAATTATAATTATAAATAAAATAAATTAATCAAATTAAGATATTAATAAAGTAAATATCTGAATATTGAATTATAATAATTTTATTATTAATTTTAATTGTTTCATAATAAATAATTAATAAAATGAATAAATTAGAGTATTTTAAAAGTTATTGTATACAGTATAAGGGTAATTAATTAGGAGGTTTCCTTGATCAGGAGAATCAATTAATTAACTGGGGTTAGAGCACAAGTGAAGGAGTTGAGATTGGTATCGATTAAGGATACTGAATTGTTAATTAAATTAATTGTGGACATACTTCTTAGTTGGGGCTAATTGAATTGTTAAGTTATTTAAAGGGATTTAATAAAGGAATTTAGTTCATTGCAATTACAAAATTAATTAAAATAGGAACAATTATTAACACTTATGTAGTTTGACTAGCTGGTAATTACCACATAGTCTGGATTGTGTTCTTAATGGAGGAGCATAGCTGAGAGCCATCAGTTGGTTACCCCCCTTCTTTATTGGTGCATAGGTAAGAATTACTATCTGACTTGGCAGCAGTTCTTCTGAGACAATTCTGTGCTTCTCTTCATTTCGAGCACTAGATACATAATGGCATCTTGGAAGGGTCAGGGCAATAAGAAGGGGAAACAGCCTGCCAAGAAAAGGCCAGTCCCCCAAGTGTCTCCCCCCAGTCCTCTTCTGACAAGGAATCATGGTCTGTCTGGCAGCAGTTGCAGGAAAAGGTTTCTGCATTGGAGGCCGAGTGGCTGGTGAGGCAATCTCCACATGTGAGGTGCAGCCATGCAGATCATCCAGGGATGCCAAGAGCCATTGTAGGGCCAAACTTAAGGTGATAGATGATGATCTAATGGCTAGATTTGCTATTCTCGAGGCAGAGTAGCAGCCTGAAGGGATGCCCAGATGTAATGCAAATGGGGCTTCTCCGACACCACTGCCTTGGTGGTCTGATAAGGGAAGAAGGTTGTCAACCCCTGCAACCCCTGAACCAGTGACCATGATCCAAGATGCGCAAGATGAAGCTAATGAGGTCAGGCCTGACAGGCTATATACCAGGGAGGAATCAAGTATGGTGACGACTTCATCAGGTGAGTCGGCCGTTGCACTGGGCACCTATTCACCGATCCCAGTCTGGCCTTGGGCAGGCAGTGGACAATTTAACCCCACAGTTTATACACCATATGACATGCAGAGTCGTAGGCCTCCCAACACTCCGTGGCCGTGTTCCAACATGCAGTTTGGTGGATGGGGTACACCATACCCTCAGTTTACAGTACCAGCCCAGTTTAACATTATGGCTGGTGTGGGAGTTTGGCCTTACCCGTTGGTTCCTGACATGAGTTATAACACCGTGCCTTTACGAGCATTGCCATATGTGACTACTCGATGCCCTTGGACAATAATCTCATCCCGGCACCACAAGAAAAGATATGAAAAAATGATATGTGGATTTATTTGAGTTATTAAAAAGAAATGTAGATTTAAAAGGATATTGACAAGGAAGACGACAAAGAGAAGGAGAAATGGAGGAGGAAGAAACCTGATAGGACATGGTCTAATTGGCTACCTGGGTTTCTGATTTACGCCAGGGTGATTGTCAAGGCCCAGCCATGGTGGGTGCAATCTCTTTTCCAATACCTGGATTAGATTTATAGGGCATATATAGATTTTGCTGGGCAGGTGTGGCTTCATTATAATGAATTGTTCTGTATGTGCGCATTTCACCCAAATCTTCATTGGGATGAGCCCCTGCTGGGTCTGTGGCTCCAGCACACGACTCCAGCCAGACCCAATGTAGGGGATAGGTTTGATAGTGGGCACCTGAATAGGAAAGTCACTCCAGGTCAGAATCCCCTCATTGGAGCGGGGCAGGTGGTTCAACCCTGCCTGCTCTGTTGGGAGTATAACTCCAAGGGCATTTGTACCAGGAAACCATGCCATTTCAGGCATGAGGGTTCCATGTGAGGGTCAACACCCAAACACATCATATTTCAGGGCCAGGGCTCAACGCCAGAACAAGGGCACAGGAGGAGGCAAAAAATGCAGCCCAATTATGGTTACAGTCCTAGAAGTGTGGCTGTGGACCCACCCCCACAGAGAAGATGCTCATTACCTCTTGGAAGGTTTTAAGTATGGATTTAGGATCCCGGCGGTGGGTGAGCGTAGGGCATTTTTTGCGCAAAACCTCAGATTGGTGCACAGAATGGAAGGTGTTGTCCAGGATAAGATAGCTAAGGAAGTAAAAGAAGGGAGAGTGCTTGGGTTCTTCGCAACAGCTCCTTTGGAGAATTTGAGGGTTTCGCCTTTGGATATAGTACCAAAAAAGGCCCAGGGCGAGTTTAGATTCATTCACCACTTGTCCTACCCAGAGAATGCTATCCATCAGGAACATTGTATCGTGCACTACACCTCCTTCAATGAGGCAGTTTGCATGGTGACAAAGTGTGGTGTGGGGGCTTTACCTATGGGATGCTCAGCGTCTTGTGCTGCATTCTAATGGTTCAGCTCATTTGTCGAGTGGAAGCTTAGGAGTAGGGTGGGCTGTAAATCTACGGCTCATTATTTAGAGGATTACTTTTTCTGTGGAGAAAGGAATTCAGGAAAATGTAGATTTATCTTGAACAGTTTTCAATTAATGGCAGAGGAACTGCATTTACCCCTGGCGGAGGAAAAAACGGAGGGACCAGCCATGTCCTTCACATTCTTGGGCATTGAGCTGGATACTATACAGCAGATGTCACAGCTGCCCGAAAACAAATTAGCCAACCTTAGGATCAATATAGCCACACTGTTGCAGAAACGAAAGGTGTCTCTGTGTCAGCTCCAGGAGATTGTGGGACATTTAAACTTCTCTTGTAGAGTGGTTGCACCTGGGCGCACATTTTTGCACTGGCTTTGCAATGCCATGAAGGGCCTTCAATTCTGCTTACATAGGATGAAGGTCACACGTGGTATGAAGGAAGAGCTACTGGTGTAGAGTCAGTTTTGGGCAGGGTTTAACAGGATATCTTTCTGGAGAGGCGAAATAGGGCTGAAAGCAAACTTTCAGGTCCAGTCAGATGCGGCAGGTTCCCTAGGGTTTGGAATTTATTTTAGAGGTAGGTGGTGTGCCGGCATGTGTCCTGAGGATTGGCATCAGGTAAGCTAACAGCCCATCAGACCTCCCAGCGCTGCAGATCATGCGAATACAGTGCTTGGGGGGGAAAGATGTGCTGGGCCATAACTGGACCAACAGTCAACAAGTAAAAGATAGTTTGAGGTCCGGGGGTGGCCAAATTGCAGCTGGCCAGGTTCTCACTGTCTTTAAGACCGTGAGAACTTGGGGCCAGGGACTTGCCCATTTGTTGGTTAAGGGGTACTTTGAGACCCCTGTGATTTAACCTGATTCCACACTACGGCAGGCCCCCCTTTTGCTAAAGGATGGCAACATGGAATTATGATCAATAAAGTGTGGTCCATGTTTTAACCCATGATACTTGTCTTGCATCTTTATTCCAGGGTGGGGAGAGCAAAGCAACATATGCTTTCAAAAAATATTACTCCATGTCAAGAGTTTGTAACATTGCAGATACTGCAGGGAAAGGGAAAATGCTGATGGTGTAGGCAAGGGATTTCCTTTCAAAAGCGTTTGAGTCAACTTTTCTTAAATATTTGTTATCAGAGGTAAGATACGTCTTCATGTACTAAATTAACAAATTACTAAATTGGCTTGTGACGAGTCTGTTCCCTTTAAATTCAAAATGGATTGAACATGTGAAAAAAGAACCCCAGGTTTTGCACCTGCCTGTGTAACACCTTTAGCCAAAACAGGTTAATTTTGACAGTGAGGCGGGAGGATCTCATAATGAGATTGCTACCCTTAACAACGATTGCATCATCCTGACCTACTTCTATAAAGAATTTTTGGATCAAATCAGTCTGCACTGAAGTTGGCTGGGGAGGCTCTGGGCATCTATCAGCCAGGCAATTGGGAAGGGTGCTAACGCCATTTGTCAAAACAAAACAAGACCCCCCTCCCGGTCCTAACATAGGAGTGGTTGTCGTTTTTGTTTGTTTAAAAAAATGCTGCTGTCAGAAGGTAGCGTGGAGGGACGCCTAAGGGTGCACTTTGCCCATCTCACCTGCAGAGTGTAAGAAAATTCATCTCCCCATGTTGATATTCACGCAAGTTTGAATGATACAATGACTTGTCTTTTTCAGTTTGAACTGACTACAATACAATGTTGTGTACATTTTGTTCAGAGCTTAGAAACGTACTTTTCAAAAGTAGTATGTTCCCATTATTCATTGTTGTTTCTGACTGCCAAGCTGAAAAAGGCAACTCTTTTCGTTGCTTGTTTCTTTTTATTATGTTAGCATCACTTCTCATTAGTAACATGAAAAGTATTTCATTAGGAGGGGCTTAGAACTGATAAGAAAATGACATAAAATCTGAGAAAAATAATGTCAAAATGTCTCTAAAATGGCTAAATATACCCTTTGAAGTAACTTTTAAAAGCAAAAAAAGAAGTCATTACTTATTAGACCAATAAAGTAACTTTGTTTTCACTTATTATATCACTTTTCAAATTTGTGTCTCTTCCATCCTTGTTACAAAACAAACAAACAAACAAAAACATCCAATACTACTTATAACTCATTACTCCTAAGTTCTAGATTTGTTGACTGCTTGTTTAAAGCAGAGCAGGTGCAGCTTGATCTAAGGAAGGGCAGCTTTGTGAAGGGCTCCAGCTGTTCCTCCCACCTCCCCCACCAATATTTTTTTTTCACTCAGAAAGCCTTTTTATACCAGCTAGTGACCAATTTGAAAAAAACAATCAATTTCAGAGTTTTGGGGGTTAAAACCAGGGCAAAATTACCTCCAATGCCCCCACCTGGGGAGATTCTGAATTTTTAAAAATACAGTTTAAACTGCGGGGATAAATGGGGGGGCACTTTGGGTGTTGATGACTGTATTTGGGGCCCTGGAGGCAGCATTCTCCTGAATTAAGGGAAATTTGAATACTGCTATCTCACTCTACCAGGCTTTTCTTGGAACCAATAGCCACTCAGTGCATAATCTTACTGTTCTACATTCAAATGGTGGCAGGTGGCAATCCATTGGGGACATGCCATTGTGGTTTTAATTAAGTAACACATTTTTGGCTCTTGGAAGCTTAAAGCTTCCAAGTACCTTTCTTGATGACTACCAGATGGCCAGGATACAGAGACCAGTGAGGACTCTTCTGAAGTATGTCACAGTGCACGTGAACCAGTAGCATTTTTCATACATGGTGACAACACAATGGCTGAAATCCTGTTACTTTGTGTCGTAAATCACAACTAGAGTAGATCCATTGAATCAGTGTGTTAGTTCCTTCATAAGTTCCACTCATTCTGTGGGCCCACTCTAGTTGAGTCTTACTATGCTAAGCAACAGGATTTCAGCTCATGCCTCTATCTGCACAGGTCCCAGTGAGACACGCCTTAGTTACATGCCAGCTGGATTCCCGTAACATGTTCTATGTGGGTCTGCCTTTGGAATGTGTCAGGAAGATTCAGTGGTCCAAAACACTACAACTAAATTGCTAATTGTGTTGGTCTCAGGGATCACATAACACCCTCTTCTAGCAACTCTGCCGGCTGCCCATCTGTTTCCGGGCACAGTTCTAAGTGCAGGTTTTAACTTATAAAGCCCTAAAAAAGTTTGGATCCAAGCTATCTCAAGGACTCTCTCAAAGGGAGCCTGCTCAAGTGTTAAGATCACCAAAATAGGGTTTTCTCTTGGTCCTACCACCATTACAGGCATGCTTGGTGGGGATATGGGAGATAGCCTTTTCTGTTGCTGCTCCCAGGCTCAGGAAGTCTCTCCCATAGGAGACTGGACTGGCCCCATCTTTGCTGTCCTTCTGCAAGCAAGCAAAGATTTTTCTCTTCAGGCAGGGTTTCCCTTAACAATTGACTGTCTAGGAGACAATATGCAATACAGTTTATACCATATTTTTCCGTGTATAAAACAACACTTTTTCCTAAAATAATTTGAGGAAAAATTGAGGGTCGTTTTATACACGGAAGGAGGCAGTCACACATGTGCTCAGGTGCCTCTTGCTGCCGCTGCTGCTCAAATGACTCTTCCAGAGATCACAGCTTGTCCCCTCCGGTGGCAGAGGCAGCAGCAGCAGCAGGAGGAGGAGGAGGGGAAAGAGCAGTCACACGTGCTCGGGAGCCTCTTGCTGCTGCCTCCCCCCCCCGCCCGATCACCTCCTCCAGTGGGACTGACGGGGCTCTGCTGGAAGCAGAGGCAAATGGGCACTCTCACGTTCTTGGGCACCTCTTCCTACTGCCGCAGCTGCCAGATCACCTCCTCCAGCGATCATCTCCATAGGGCAGGGGACAAGGCAGTGAGGTGAGCTGGAGGAAGCAGCAACAGGAGAGGTGGAGGTGGAGGTGGAGGAGCAGTTGCCCATTAACTGTTCCTCCACCTCCATCAAGGGTCAAAATTAGGGTGTGGTTTTATACATTGGGGGTTGTGTACACGGAAAAATACAGTATTTTGTTGCTTCTAAATCTGTTTTTTATTAGGCTTTCACCTAACATTTTAAATATAATGTTATCAATTCTTCTTTAATATTTGAATAATTTACTGTTTTTAACATTTAATGTACTGTATTTTAATTATTTAAGCCACCTTGGGCCCTTTTTTAAGGAGAAATGTGGGATAAAAATATTTTAAGTAAATAAATAAATAAATAAATTCATACAGGTTTGAATGGTTCAGTCGTAGTGAAAGGCAGGAGAAACGCTCTGTCTGTCTGTCTGTGTGGTGTGCAAAAGTAATAAAAACCAGAGGAAACCACAGTATGGCTTAGTAGAAACCACAGATTTTCCCAGTACAAACAAATCAGGTTATCTGGAGAGTTACGTTAGAGCAGTGCATGACATAAAGCAAGAATGTAATGTTTGCCTATTACTTTTTACAGTGGTGTACAAGAGAGTGGGTTTTTTTTTTACATCCAGAGACTTACCTGCTGTCCTTTCCCTTGCTTCAAAGAATGCCCCCCCAGTCATATTTTCCAGGGGGAAGAAAGAAGTTATATGACTGAAGGGCCCACTTTCATGGCACTCAGGAGAGATAAGGAAAAAAGCTATCTAATTTCAGGCAGAAGGAGGAATTAAGAAAATGGGTACCCTTTGCAAGCCTGATGATAGAGAAGGATAAAGATAAAATACAAATGAAAAGGTTTATTCTCTTGTATGTACTGAAGCAAATCTTGGCCTTGGCGAGCAAAGCAGGTTTTGCACTGCTATCTATTCCCCGTGAGACTTAAAAGCAAAGAACATCAGGGCCAAGACATTCATACCATAATATCTGAAATATGTTCTGGTTATGGCTGTAGCCTTGGGGCTAACATAAATTTCAAAGATCTGGGACTCTTGCAAGCCCATAAACACAGAAACAGGATTGGTAAGGGAATTGTGTTTATATGTACAGCCATGAGTTTGGCTGACTTGAACAAGGAGAATGAATCTGTGTGCTTTCAATAATAGAATGTACCTGCAAAGGAAGGCTCTATCTGAAGCAGGGGGGAACAGCCCACCTCAAAATATGTCAGGGTAAGACTGCGCCAGCCACCACTGTGTAAATGTTCCTTAATGACCCTGGAGGACCCTGTCAATGAGCAATCCACCTGCAGATCTGCAATCTGACAAGAGTATTTGGTAGGTATGTGAAGGTCAAATATGCCCTACAGAGAACCCACTGTTAGAAAAGTGAATAAGTCCTGAGAAGTCTGGTTGTCACAGCAATCACTTGTCAAATCTCCCATACCTTGAAAATTAGCTCACTTTGTTTTGTGAGTAGTCATCAGGAGTTAGGCACAGGTTTCATTTGCAGGTATATGATGTCTCAGTTATCAAGTTTGCATCCCTGGAACCCTAATGAATTTCAGCTTGTAATGTTGAGCTATCTATAGTCTGGCCTTCAGAAGCACCAGTTTTAGAAACAGTTATGGAATAATTTGAGTGTCTGGAGTTAGCTGGAAAAATGGGGAGCTGCCAGGGTTGCATTCTGAAGAACTGTGACCTCAAGTCGTGCCTGTTTCTTTGCAATGCATGTTACCCACCTCTGATACATTGACTCTCCAAGGGTGAACCTAATACCCACATATGGTTCACACAAGGGTGGCACAAGGTTCCAATTCCCACTTAGACTTGAATTTTACAAGGTGGTCATGGGTGGATCCCCATTTCTCTGCCTAGTCCACCTCACAGGGTTGTTTTGAGGATAAAATGGGTGAAGAGAGAGAATCACGAAGGCATCCCTCAGCTCCACGAAGGCAAAGACAGAATATAGAAATAATAAATCCATGGATACTATTGCAAATTTGTCCTTGGTGGACAGAGGGTGAGCTGTTTTGAATAATGAACATCCCCTCTGATCTACAAAAAAATCCCCACAAAACTCTAAGCTCCCCCCCTTCTCTTTCTTCTTCTTTCAACTTTCAGGGAACTGCATACCAGGTGCTTCCTTCCCTACGCATGAGCACAGCTTTGGCCTTCAGCTGATGACGGCATTCAGAGCAACATCCCAGACAGCTGCCAAGCAGGTAAACAAGACCTTGGGAGCTCGATGAACTAGTCTGAGAGTGTGGGCAGCAGTGTCTGCAACCCGTATACCTGCTGTCTGGGCTGAATTTTCTTTTACATCATTTAGGCTTTGCAGTTAATCATAGAACAAAGGGGGGCTGTGCTGCTGCTACGGAAAAGCAAACCTATCCATTTGCTTTACTTTGTGCCCATTTTTGGTTGCAACCTCTGCCCGTCTGAAAACTTCACCATCCTACCTAGTGGGCTGCAGAAAGGTTGATTTCAGCATCTAAATGCCAGGTAATAAAGACCTTTATTCAGGTCTTACTGGATCTGTGTTGTTTAAGACGTAACATTGATGAAAGCTTGGTGTGTGTAAACTATGCCAAAGAAAACACCCATATTTTGCTTCAGAGAAATTGTTATTGGGCCCTCAGAACAAAATATGACAATGCCGGTAAGTTCAAGAAAATTTGTAACAATGATTGCAATAGTAGAATTTATGCACAATATGTAAACAATTAGGCAATGACTGAGTTGGTAAAATGGATAAGAACGAAGGCATAATGAGAGTGGTCCGTGTCAGCCAGTAACTGTACGAAGCTCAATGTTTCTCATTTTGACAGGATCTGAGTTGGGAAGTGTTCTTTTTTTGGACTACAATGCTTATAATCCCCAACCAGTACAGCCAGTGACTGTGCTGGGTTGGAATCCTGGGAGCTATAATCCCAAAATGACCCTCCTCCTCCGCCCAAGCTCTATATTGATGTGTAAGGCCTCTTTGGATGAGAAGACACCCTTTGATTTAAATGGAGGCATAAAATGCTTGAAGTGAGCACTCTCTTCAGATTGACTTGATATAGGAATACAGTTCTTCAATGCAACACTAGTCCATATCTGAATCTCATTTGATCCACCTTAGTTCCGTGGATAGGGAGAAAGGTGAGGTTTAAAACAAGTGAGTAAATCCAGATCCAAATCACTGAAGGAATGCAAACTGCCTCCTTTTACCCTGTGGAAGAGCTTTCATTATTATTGGACACCTTGCTTCCAAACTGCTCTGTTGTGAATTGACTCTGCTCACCACTTCCATTTCCATTTGCATTTCTGGTTCAAAAGGAAAAGCCCATCACAATGAAATGAATGGACATACTCCTCATTGTCCTGGTAGGTCCCATCTCCATTGCAACTCTTCTGCATTCCAAGAGAGAGATTGAGACATTTCAAAAAGGCAAAGCAGCGGCCCATGTTGATCACTGACATAGATCTTATGGCGGGGGGGGGGAGTTACAGCAGGGAAAAAAATAATTGTTTCCTTTTAGAATATTGTCGATGTTATTGCTGTGATAAGATGTGTCAAGATTACTCTGAGTCAGAGAGGCTCACACTAACCACGCAGCCCCACTACTCTGACTTTCCGATGTGGCTAAAGTCCAAAATAGCCAAATGGACTGATGGCTGAGGATGATCTTCCTGCCCAATACCCTCCCAACACCTTAATCCACTCTAACTAAGCAGTGCTTCCCAAGGGAGTTATCAAAATTCTACAAGGTTGAAATGCTTCAACCCTGCAAGGTAGGATTACCACAAATACACACAAAATGATAACTAACCCAAGCTAATATTTATATCCTGATATAGCTTCAGCATAGTTCTAGAGAACATGCAGAGTGCAAGTCATACAGCAGATAAACATAACACTATCTGAAGAGATATCTAGGCTAAACTAATTAACTTCTGTACCCAAATTTCCAGTTTCCAGACTCTTTCAAAAAGTCTGCTAACCAGGCATCGTTCGTTCGTTTAATCGTTTACTCGTGTCCGACTCTTCGTGACCCCATGGACCAGAGCACACCAGGCCCTCCTATCTTCCACTGCCTCCCGGAGTTGGGTCAGATTCATGTTGGTTGCTTCGGTGACACTGTCCAACCATCTCACATTCTACAGGCAGAAATCACATTCCAATGGCAGAACATGGAAATGCATCTCTCAAGTCTATGTCTTTAATCAAATGTAATATAAACCTGCCGGTGTTTCATTTCCATCTTCGTCGTTGTTGTTTAGTCGTTTAGTCATGTCCGACTCTTCGTGACCCCCTGAACCAGAGTACACCAGGCCCTCCTATCTTCCACTGCTTTCCGTAGTTGTGTCAAGTTCATGTTGGTTGCTTCCATGACGCTGTCCAGCCATCTCATCCTCTGTCGTCCCCTTCTCCTCTTGCTTTCACTCTTTCCCAGCATCAAGGTCTTTTCCAAGGAGTCTTCTCTTCTCATGAGATGGCCAAAGTATTGGAGCCTCAGCGTCAGGATCTGTCCTTCCAGTGAGCACTCAGGGTTGATTTCCTTTAGAATTGCTAGGTTTGTTCTCCTTGCAGTCCAGGGGATTCTCAAGAGCCTCCTCCAGCACCACAATTCAAAGGCATCAATTCTTCGGAGGTCAGCTTTCTTTATGGTCCAGCTCTCACTTCCATACATCACTACAGGAAAAACCATAGCTTTGACTCTTCGGACTTTTGTTGGCAAGGTGATATCTCTGCTTTTTAAGATGCTGTCAAGGTTTGTCATCGCTTTCCTCCCAAGAAGCAGGTGTCTTTTAATTTCGTGGCTGCTATCTCCATCTGCAGTGATCATGGAGCCCAAGAAAGTAAAATCTCTCACTGCCTCCATATCTTCCCCTTCTATTTGCCAGGACGTGATGGGGCCAGTGACCATGATCTTAGTTTTTTTGATGTTGAGTTTCAGACCGTTTTTTGCACTCTCGTCTTTCACCCTCATTACAAGGTTCTTTAGTTCCTCCTCACTTTCTGCCATCAGAGTGGTATCATCTGCATATCGGAGGTTGTTGATATTTATTCCGCCAATCGCAATCCACCTGGAGTAGGAACTGGCAATTCCACTCCAGTATCTTTGTCAAGAAAACCCCATGATCAGAAACAAAAGGCTAAAACCAGGCATCAGGTTTCCCCAAACTTTCAGGAAGAAAGTATCTTCTTCCTCCCTTCCTCCCTCCCCTCCCTCAGCCGAAACCATCCTCCTAATTAACATTGCACCATGGAGAGGATGCAGACCTGTCTTGAAGTTTCCTTTCTCCCAATGATAAGGCACAGGTGGCTGCTGCCTTCCAAATAACAGTCGGCACTGTCTCCCCCTCCTCTCAGTCAGATAGCCCTGGCACAAACTACAAGGCCTGGTTTTCTAGAAGAGCAACAGAAACCATGAGCCCTTAGTTCCCAATCTCTTGATAAGGTGATCAGATAGGTAAGGGCATGTCCTGTCTCTAGATGCCAGCCAAGGTATTCCCACCTGTTTCCCCTTTGTGTGCTTCCCATTGCTGCAATTAGATGAATTGTGTGGACCTTTAAGCTACAGTGCTTAGGAGAGAGTTATGTAACCTCCTCTCAAAAAGTTTGCTCAAGGAGTTTTTGTACCCATGGCAGAGGATCTTCTTTGTCTCAGGTTGAATCCCATACACCTGCTATCAGAATAGCCTCGTGGCGCAGTGGTTAAATTGCAGTACTGCAGCCAAAACTATGCTCACGACCTGGGATTCAATCCCAGGTAGCGGCTCAAGATTGACTTAGCCTTCTACCCTTCCAAGGTCAGTAAAATGAGTACCCAACTCACTGGGGGGGGGGGGGTGTCAACGTGTAGCCTGCATAATTAACTTGTAAACCGCCCAGAGAGTGGTTGAAGCACTATGGGGCGGTATTTAAGCAGCACGCTTTTTACTATTGGAGTAATTTTTTTAAAAATGCCACAAGTAAGTAAATAATTTTTTATACCTTTTTATTTCTTTATTCTTGTTTTGCATTGCTTTGGGAGTCCTGAGGCCTAGAGAGCAATGGATGAATAAATATCTGTTTATATACTTGAGTCAACATTGTCAACAAAATGCAAGCAGGACAGAATCCTTGTTTTTCAGGTGGGGATGGATTGCATCACCACTAGGGGGTATATTTGGTTCACTGGCTCTTGACACTGCATGCTGCCTTGTGTACTTTGTGGATAAAGACCATTTTATACTGTTTCCTTATTGTTGTGTTTCTTCTGCTGGTCATTCTTTACCCATTCATGACTTACTGCCTCTCCAGTTTTCTTGGGAGATCTGCTGTTCCAGCATTCTGCATGCATTCTGTATAACATATTTTAAAATATTGTAATGTTTTGCCCATTGTGTTGATAACATAAAGGTTTGAGAGTGGTAGGTAGGTAAAACAAGGAGGGAAAGAAGGTGAGAGTGCAGTAGACTGGGAGAGGCCAGAGAAGATATGCAAAGAGGATGGAAAAAAGACATATTAGGGAGCAATCCCAAAGTGGTACGGAAACAACACAGTACATCCAGTGTCAAATAATCTTGCCATGTGTGTCTTTCAAAATTGTGATGATCTATTAAAATCTGCAGTAAAAAATGACCCAGAGCAAAACCACAGCATGAATAAGCCTTTATACTTACAGCAACCCTGACTGGTAGGTCAGGTTAAGAGAGATTGACTAGCCCAAGGTCATCCGGTGAAGCTGATAGTTCAGTGTAGGCTTATATGTGGATCTCTCAAGTGCAACACTCTCTAACCACTACATCGTATTAGCTATGCATACTATTTTGGGCATCTATGTGTTACTGCATCACACACTGGTTGAAATCCTGTTGATTAGCATAGCAAGTTGTACTAGAGGAGACCGACTGAATGAGTAGGGATTTGGTGAGTCAACTCCTCCAAAGTTCCATTGATTCAAATGGACCTACTCTAATAATAAGCATCATGTACCATCAAATCAATTCTGACTCATGGTGACCCTTTAGATGGTTCTCCAGGTAGAGAATATTCAGAAGGGGCTTACTGTTTCTTTCTTTTGGAGGCATCCTGGAACTGTGAAACTTGCCCAAGGCCACACAGGCTGGCTCTTCTGAAATGCACAGTGGGGGCTTGAACTCCCAATCTCTGGCTTTGTAGCCCTATACCTCACTCACTGAGCAATCCAGCCAGATAGCCCTGCTCTAGTCGTGACTTATTTTGGTATGATAAGTTGCAACTAGAGAAGATCTATTTGGATCAATGGAACTTTGGAGAAGCTGACTCACCAAAAGACCACTGATTCACTGGGCCTACTTTAGTGCAACTTACTTTGAAAAGCAACAGGACTTCAGCCATTTTTAAAAATTGTAGGTTACAACAGAAAAAGCAGAGAAAAATGAACAGAGGGAGAAATGGTGGGCAATGTTGGTTTTATACTTGCATCTTACACTGAAACAGGATTTATTTTTCAATGACCATGCCAAAAAAATCATGCTGCATATCACTTCTGGTATTTGGCAGTCTAATCACAAAGTTTCAAGCTCTTTAAGTGGAGGACACAATGAGCACCACAAGTTAAGGTAATAGATTCAATGCTGTTAAACTCATTGCAATTTGCACACAATTAGACTTCATTTAATGAGGTTATGAACTTCTGTGCTCCGGTATGCCCATTAAAGATTCTTCAACAAATTTCCTTTCAAGACAAGAGCTGGGAGAAAACTCACAAAAAAGTACAAATGTTTTCATCCAGAGATGACAATTTGTTCTTCTCCCTTCAAGTGAATAGGACAACTTAAGGATGTTACTATATCAGTTGTTTGCTATCTGGGTGTGACATAGGACAAAGCCTTCTGTATATAATAACGGCTCACTGCAGGAATCTAAATCAAAGTATGTCTGGCTGGTGGTTGTCTAATTTTCTCTTGAATGCCTCCAGCATTGGGGCGCTCACTGTGAAGATGTGAATTTTTGAATGTATAGTGTGTTAAAATAAGTAAGGGAGTGATAGAAAATTACTTTGTGTTTGGGTGAGAAGTAGTTAACTGATGAAAAAAAGGACTCCATTTCTGGGATATTCTTTTGTGTGGTGTCACTTTGTGAATGGTAGTGAGCACAAGAGGGTATCCTGTAGATAGACCATCTTGACTGCTGCCATTGGAGCAGTCAACATTCAAGCTGCCCTTTGCTATGTAAAACTTGGTATCCTTTTCCCTGATGGCAATGTAGGCATGATATTGTGCAGCAATATCGGGCTATTTTCTGCTGTTTGAATCATGGATATAGAAGCACAATATCCCACATTCATTAACTGGAGGTTTTTTTAAAAAAAGAATTGAATGTGACAACAAAGGAGAACAAATTTGCTGAAATGTAAATGCTGTTCTCAATGGAGAGTTTGGCAGGGGCAGTTCTAATCAAGGCCCATAACTTTGAAATTTGGGGAAAAAATAGAAATATTAAAGTACTTTATATAGAAGGAGGAAATGGGGTGTGTGTATGTGTCAGAGAGAGAGAGTAAACAAATGCAGTGCCAGCAGCACCAGACTCTTGTTCTTTCTATAATCTGATATCTGGAAACAGGCTAGTCTATTTTTAAATGTAAGTTTGTCTTGAGGATTTATTATGAGTCCAGCATTTAGTTTGCAAAGTCAAACATTCTACTTTCTATAGTTTAGGACCAGAACTCCTGTGCTCAAGATGCTGCTAAGGAAGGCATCCCCACTGCCACAAGGTGGGGAGTTGATTTCCCCCTTCCACCTCCCGACTCCTGTAGCCTGCTGCTCCCACTGCTCTGGAGGTTTTCCCAACTCTCTTGCCTCCTCCCTGGGCAATGTTTCAAGGGACTACAGTGGGAAGGCAGAATCAGCAAGAAGGGCTCTCCTGATTTTTCTGTTTTCCCCAGCAGTCCCCCGTGGTCTTTGAAAAATCTGCTTCATAGTTTTGAGGACCCTCTGCGAGGGAATGGGAGAGGGCTGGAGGGTCTGGACAAGGAAGGAGACTTGGCTATTTGAAAACATTGATAGTAGCGAAAGAATCAGAGTTTTCAAAAATCCAGTTTTTTAAAACATTCCAATCTATAGCTAGATAGATAAACATATAGATATACAGTAGATATATAGATACATTGTAACTGACAGCTTAGTGATTCTTAAATAATTCCTTTAATTATAATTATATCTCGAAAATGTATTTTAGGCTTCTTCTTTTAACTGCTTCAATGCCGTGCCACTTTTGCACATATACTTTAAAAATTATTTTATATTGAATACAGCTAAGAGCCTAGGTGAAATCTACAATTCCCAGGTGAAAGCTAGCAAGGCGTAAGGGCCAGGGCTATCCATGTTTTTCTCCTCCTCCTTGTAACTGCAAAGCTTAAATCAAATACGTACATCTTATTTCCCCACAGATTGCCACCTAGCTAGAGACTGCTGCTATGTGAAACATTAAGATACTGTCTAGACTGGCACTTTACATTGCTTCTGGCATCAGAGCTGAAGAACATACATCACAGATTTTTCCACAGTAGTCCAAAGAGGATTTCTAACCATGTCTCTGTTATAATGAGATCAATCTTACAATGCAGTTGATAGCTCTCACAGAACATTTTTTTAGAATTGTAATTTTGTATGAGCTTTGTAGGCAGTGCTTGAACTTCAGAAATCTTACTACAAGCTAGTATCTGGGATTGGAGAGAGAAACCGAAGTTTGTGTATTCCACGCTGCTCCCTCCTGAAGGCTGAGAGGAGGGGAATTATGTTCAGAATATTGTTGGGCTTTCCAATGCAAGAAGATCCTGGCTCTGATATATACCATGCCTACTTGTTTCTTAGGTCATAATCACGTTGGAGCAAACAGCCCCACCCTCACCTGTCTGTCACAGCTGAACAGGGGAGAAGGAGCCAATCAGTGGACGGAAGGTGGAGCCAAGGGGGGAGGGGGCTGGATATAAAGGCTGGTGTATGGAGTATGAAGAGAGATTCTGGTAGTGAGAGAGAATGTGAAACTTAAAAAGTGAACTGGTCGAGAGTTAGAGATCTGTAAGAACGCTGAATGGAACAGAGAGTTAATAGAGATTTGAAGTTAAAGTATAACTGATTCAAATACAAGTGATTAGCAACTTGTGATTTACTTGAATATTAATCATATGTTAACTTCCCTGATCTAATAAATGAGTTAAGTTTCAAAAGCACACTTGTCTCCTTGATTGAATGGTATTGAGGCAGCAATACCTGGTGGCAGCGAAGAAAGAAGAAGAGCGAGAACCTCGTGAAGGCCTGGGGGAATAGGGGCTTCAGAGGAGATCGCCACACACATGGACCATAAAACTTCAGTTATATAGATTCTGACATTATTTAAATCATTTTATAGATTTCAATTTGCATGACACATGAGTAAAATTGATTCATTTGGCCAACTGATTGATTCCCCCCCCCCCCAAGCTTGCTGGCATGGGCTTTTAAAAATGATCCAATCCCTGAACCACTTCTTTCAACATTGGTTTGGCGTGTAAGAATGTTGCTGTCAATCTACTTTGCATCCATTTATGTTTTCTGTGCTTTGGTCACTGTATGGACTCTGTGCTTGTTCACTTTTTATTCTCCCCCCCAAATGCTAAGTGATATATCAGTCTTCTCTTCTCCAAGGGTTTACCGCTGCACCATTTCCTTATTGTAACATTCATCCTTGCTCAATCCTTCCCTTGTCAATGTGGAGAAACACCCTACCTAATGCCCTTTGAGAAACAAAGCACCCTGAAACTGAAGAACTGCCAGGGGAAACCTTACATTATAAAACATCTTCCAATATTGCCTCCTAAAGTTTTTTGCATGAATTTAGATGCTGATTTAGTGATAGATCATTTAGGGTTGGGTTGTTTATTTAAAAAACAAAAAAGGTACCAGTTTTAGAGCAGGGTGTTCCAGAAACAGAATAGGAAATGAGTCAATTTCATTGGGATAGCATGTGTAGCCTACAAAACCTGTTAAAAATTCAAGATATATATTGAAAGAAAAGACAGCTGTGTGAATGTGCCATGAATTATAGACCATATGACTATACATAAATATATATTGGTATAAATGAAGTAGGAAATTGAAATGATTCAAATGGCCTGTGCGATTAGGTCTGTGTGATTAGGCCCTTACTTGGTCGCCTTTAGGCATTCAGGACAGAGTTAATTTGAATACATGAGCAAAGGGAACAGGTTAGCCCCACCTCTTTCATTGTTCTCTCTACAAATACTCCTCCCATTTTTGTTTTAAAGGCAGAGACAGGGAACGCCGTATTGGACTGCAATACTTTCTACATATAGGAGGCTGCAGTTTTCGTAAGAGACATCCTATACCAGCAGAGCATACAACAATTTCTTGTCTGACTAGACCTGCATTGATAAATAACATGTTACACTGCAGTTGTGTGGGACTGAGCTACCAGTGACTTTTTCCTTGTAAAGTGGTTTCAAGATAGAGATAATTGCAAACTAGAAGAGGCGAGGGAGAAAGGAGCTCTTAATACATTCCACTCCCACATTCCTGAGACTCTGTTCCTCTGGAATCCCAGCATATTTACTTTGCAAACATGGGTAAAAAGGTCTATAGTCAGAGTACAGGTAGCCATCAATGAGAGAACTGAAGCTGGAAGGCATCACTTTTGTGTGCATCCACAAACATACTCTAAGTCTGTCTGTTTTTAATAATTTTACCTATCTTTTCTCTACAAAAGTAGTGATCAAGGTGGCTTACATTCTTTGTAAAACAACACAAAATAAACTAAAATTTACCATAAAATCATCAAAATCAAATAAAACCAGCTCCACCACAAAAACCTTTAAAACCAGAAAGGGTGTGATTAGATGACAAGAAAGGAGGACATCTGATTGCAAAGGAAAGAGTTACTTTGCTGGGTTCAACCTGCCTTATCGTGACACTTCTGTCCATCAGGGAGTCCACAAAAAGTAATAGTCCTACTGCTGGACCAAAGAGGTTCAGCTTGAGAATGGAGCAACATCCCTCTGTACATTGATTGATCACCAGGAAATACAGTAGCTCGCACTGAACCATGCCACAAGTGGTCCAAAATGCGAGCTATATGCCCATGTGATCCTACTCTAAGACTCTAGTTAAAATAACACAGTAGATTAAACATCGTATGCTATTTTGAAAAGATGTGTTTTATACCCTTCTTAAAATCAGTCAGATTGGTAATTGATCACAAGTTTAAAGGGACTACATTTCATAGTCTAGGAGCTACACATGAGAAATCCCTCTCCTGTGTGCCTGTTGAGCAGAACTCTGAAACTGCCTGTATTCTTAAGAGGGCCTCTCCTGAGGGAAACTTAGCATCTGGACAGATTCATACATCTCCAGATCTCAAGCCATTCGGGGCTTTAAAAACTGAAACCAACACCTTGAATTGAGCCTGGCAAGCAACTGGTAATTAGTGCAGTTCTTTCATTATGATTGTGACACAGTGCACCAGTTAGCAACCTATCTGCCACATATTGCATCAGCTGAAGACTCTGTACACTCTTCAAGATAGTCTTACATATCGCACACTGCAGTAGTCATGGTGTGATGTTACTAATGTATGGATGACTTCTGCTAAGTCATGTCAACCCAAAAAAGGTTTCATCTGGTAATTAATGGTGTAGTACATACAAAGGAGCTCCTCATTACCATTGCCATTTGGTAGTCCAGGTACAACCAGAATCAAGGAGTACTCCAGACTATGTATGGGACCTGTCAGGGGGAGCGAATTCCATCTAGAACAGGATGCATTTCAATTCCTGAATCTAACTTACTGCTGAACAGTAGTATCTCTGTCTTGTCAGGATTTAATTTCAGGTAGTTCACTTTCATCTGGTCCATTATCACGCTCAAGCAGCTTTCAAGACT
Organism: Pogona vitticeps; assembly: GCF_051106095.1. Lineage (NCBI taxonomy): Eukaryota > Metazoa > Chordata > Lepidosauria > Squamata > Agamidae > Pogona > Pogona vitticeps. Next base: position 108,527,378 of record NC_135783.1, on the reverse strand, counting down.
CCCTTAACACATCTTTGGCTTTTTGTTCCAAAATAGGTCAATGAAGATACATTCAGCCAGCAGAAAGTGCTTGATCGGGGAGGATAACCTTCTGTATAGCTTAGAGGCCTGTACTGGACTCTATCCACCCACCAGGGATCCCCCTCTTGCCGTCACTGCACCACATGCTACATTAAACTGATGGCTCAGCAGTAGCAACAAAATGTGACAATTTCCTTCAAAAACAATGAATGAACAGAACATGCACTTTGTCTTAAAGTAGGATTGCACTTCCAGAAAGCTTCTAACAGTGTGTTCATGCTTTGATATAAGGTGCAAAGAGCACCTTGTTTTGAAAGGAAATTGTGATTCCCCTCCCCACTGTCTTGGTATCATGACAATTCTGTTGTGGGCCAACAATTTCATGCGTGCCAGTGGGCTGGTGGGAGTACAGAAAAGGGAAAGGAGGCATATGTAGCCCACTCTTGCATTTGACACACAGATACACAAACGGCATCACAGGTGGCTGAATAAGCAACAGGATTTAAGCTGTGGTGAACGGTAGTGTATTTCCACTTAGATTATAGCAATAACGTCTAATCAGTACAATATTTGAATATATTAATTCAAATTATGCTAATTTAATGCAAAATCTCCTCCTTTATTTGTAAAGAGTGTTCTCCTTTTTTGATGATGTCTGTCCTCCTTTTTTGGCAGTGGTCACCCTACCTACGACATGAGATACAGTGGACCCTCGACTTACAGACGGCTCCACTTACAGACTTTTTGAGTTACAGACTTCTCTGGCCACAAAGTTTAGGTTCAACTTGCAGCCGGAGAATTGACTTACAGACCGGGAAAAAAACCCCCAAAATGGAACAAAAACAGCAGGTTACGGATTAATCGGTTTTCAATGCATTGCAGGTCAATGGAGCCTCGACCTACAGACTTTTCGACCTGCAGCCACCATTCCAATATGGGTTAATTCCGTAAGTCAAGGGTCTACTGTAAAGAAGCAACAGAACAGATCAAACAAAGCGGAAGTATACCTAGGGAATCTCTATTTCTGCAAGATTATATCCTCCACCTTATTGTCATCACCATTTATTATGTGAAGACGGCATCCTTTATGGCCATCACTGAAAATGGATGTTTCTGGTGTGATTTCACTTATCATTGAGAGATGCCCTGTAATTGGTAAATAACTGCCACTGATTCTGTCCATAGATGCTTGTGATATAAGCAATGCTCACTTGAGGTTTTCCATATGAACCCACAACTGTTCATGGTAGAGAAGTACAACCTCAGAGCAGCATTCCCCAACCCATGTTCCTTCCAGATGTATTTAACTACAACCTCAGTTCGAGGTTCGGGATTATGATATTTGAACAAATAGCCTGACAGAAATTGGGCTAGAGGATGCCTGGTTTGTAAAGGCTGCCCTAGATAATCTTTTAAAACTGTCAAGCTTGTCACTGCTCCCTCTTCCTCCCTCCCTCCCCCTCTTTGCCTTTTCTCTTGAGCAGGCGACATCTTTAATATCACGCGTATGTAACATCAAAAGGCAGGTGCAACTAATAAAAGAAATTGGTTTTCAGACTGGAAAATACACTCCACTTCTTTTCTTGGTAATTGCATTTTTAAAATTCCCATATTGGCTTTCTTATTTGGCATTTTAATGGATCCATGTCCATCTGGGGGTCACTGTGGATGAATGTGCTGCAAGCAAATTGTGGCAACTGATGAGCAATAAGGTAGAACATTCAAGTTTTTACACTAACTGGAAAAAATGTAGCTAGTAATGACTACTTGGAAGCTTGGTGTTTTTTCCAATCATCTCTCCACTTTTTACTTGAGCTTTTTTTGTTTTGTTTTGTTTTTACAAAGCCTTTTCATCAGCATAATCCTCCTGAAGTTGTGGCACCATCTGCCTAAAATTGCATCTATCATCGTACCCGTTCAATACTTCCCTCAAACAGATACTCTTTGCAGTGAAATGCAGTTAAATAGATATTGATTATATTATGTATTCCAACACAGATTTCAAGCTATTACGATACATTAACGTATGATACACAAGGCAATGCCTTTCTACATGTGCATCAGTGTGGAATAACATAGATTTTATTGATGCAGACATAGGATGTCTGCATTATTCATAGGTGCTGATGCCTCAGGTTACTGAATGAATACTTTTTTAAAGAAAAATTGTTTGAAGTGGTACCATCTGCCGCTGAACCCAGAAGTGTTCTTCTATAACTCTCAGCCACACATGGAAACTGCCATCTTTTTAATTTGAGTGTATTATATGTCTTTGAAGTTCTAAGCAAGATAGGATAAAATGTGACTATTGTTACCGGTACACACACATACATATATAACCAGAACTGACCCAAGACATTTTGCTGCTTGAAGCAAGGCAGCAAATAATACCTCCATCCCACTGATGAAAATTAAACTGTGCAATACCATGAGTTGAATTAGTTTGATACACGAGGCAGGAAATCTCATTAGCACCTGTTCTCCATTTCTGCTAGTAAAAAACACACCAGAAGCACAGTAATAATAAAAAGAATAAGCAGCCATGCTGCCTTTTCATAATTCCCCAGATCTGCTGCCTGAGGCAGCCACTTCACTCTTCTCTAATGACACGACCAGCCAAAATCAAACTGTATTGTGACAGGACTGTCATTTAGATTAAATGAGATCTCAGAGGCCTCATCTGTCCCAGATAGTCTGATTGCAACAGATCCAGTCTTAGAGCCAAATAGGACCAGCCCTACTTTTTGGGCATAATGAAGGAGTTGTTGTAGATGGTAAAAGTCAATGGATGCAAAACAGAGAGACTCACGTGTGTCATGCAATCTGTTTTACGGCCTCCAAGCTACCTGTTGCTTTTGACTGTACTAGAGGACACTGTCTTATCAGTGATGGAGAAACAAGATCCAGTCTCCAGTTAAATGCTTTTGTAAATTGACTTAAGGGGTGGGATGGGGTGACGTGCAGTTATGTAGCAAAATATGTGGAATCTGTTGGAGTCATAGGAAATAGGTTGGCAGAGCCATAACTAGACCGGCGCATTTGAGACTTTGTATCAGGGTGCCAACATTTATGGGGCCCTAACATTTGCTGCTGGAAAGATAAAAAAAATTCACCTATTAGTGTCTTCTGCTGGAATGGTATGATCCTGTCTTCTCAAGTGCATATCTGGTCCCTGGCCACTCCTTCCAGAACAGACTGAGACAGAAAGCAGGTGGGGTCAATGCAGAAACAACATGGATGTTGCATGCTCATATCCAGCTATTCTTCTCCAGTCCTCCCTCCCTTCCCTGCATATGCCAATCTCATATGGCCCAAGCATAATCAGTACAGCAGCAAAGCCCTCCGTACCAACAGTACAGCTCTGCTGCTTGCATAAGTTTAGCTTGATAAATCTGTGTTGTTAAGGAAATCATAATCCTGATGACCTTGTTGGCTCCTCTTGCCAATGGTGGTTGGCAAAGAACTGGGCAGGTTCCTCCTCCCTGTCGTATGAACACACCCATGTCTACATACAAGCAAGCAGCCACTACTCTCTTTGAGTACTATGTCTCTCTGAAGAAGGTAGGGAGCTGGCGGTGGGAAGAAAATTAAATTTGGAGCCTTCCCCTAACTTAAGCTATGTATTTGCAAACAAATACGCCAATAAGTCTTCAGTGACCTTATTCCAAAAGAAATAGAATCAGAATAAGCATTGGAACCATTCATTTGAGAGAATTGGAGTGCATGTACAAATGAACATTCCATACATATACACTTCACATGCTTGGTAGCGAGATATATGTGTTGCCTATCGCATGGGGGGAAAGGTATATTGTCTGCTATATTGTGGAGGAGGGAGATTGTACCAGACTGAGGATGTCTACACCTGACTCCCAGTACAGCACCTTTGCTCATATCCCAGCAATTTGGCTAGGAAATAGAGAAGTCATCACAAAATCTCAGGCTGATGATATTATATGAATGGTATGATGAGCCACACTGGCCTGGCCGGGCTGGAGTTCCCTCCTCCATCCCTTGATCCCTTGACTCGACATTGGGTGCTGAGAACAAAACAGGGTTTATTGTAATGGAGAAAAGGTTTGTTACAGCAGCAGTTTCCCTTCCCTGCGTTCCTAGCTTGGGGTCACTAGGCTGGGGTCAGTCTGATCTAGTTCCATCTCCCCTGGTTCAAAGCACCAGGGAACATGGGTCCACAGTCCTCCTCACTGATAAGCTCCACACCTTCCCAAAACTGAAAGTCTGCAGGAGTGAGGGATTGTACATCCACAGTAAGGGCAAGGTATGTTGTTCACAAGAGACCTTGTGGTGTTGTGGTTCAGGGTGAGGGATGCCTCCAACGCTGCAGTTGCACGGGAGTCAGCTCCTGCAGCCTGGTCCCCCACAGTGGTTGAGGATCTTGCCTCCACTATAGCTCTGCCTAGTAGTGTGGGCAAGATGGAGGGTGTAGATTCTGATGTCTCTCAGACTCTCCTTGGGATATTCTCAGATGAACTAGTACCCCTGTCCAGGAGTCTTCTTTAATAATGTAACTCCCCAGGCAGTTCTGGCTCTTCCTCCTCATCCTCCTCAATGTTGTAGGCATCCTCCATCTCCTCCTGGACATCCCCCAAGGTCCTGCTTCCTCCTCTGAGTCCTCCTCAGTCTCCTCTTTGAACTCCCTCTACCTCCTCTAGTGCCTCCTTTATATCCTCCATCTCCAAGATAGCTCCCTTTTCTGATCTCTCAACTAGAGAACACCTGATGTTTCCTTGGGCTTTGGTGGCCAGACTGGGAAACTGGAGTGAATGGGTAGTAAGTCACTGTGCCCTAGATAAAACCTTTTCAGCAGATGACAAAATGGCAGCAGGGTCTTGGCCACAAAGCTTAAGGTTTAGGAAGTTCAACCTGGCAGCACAAGACCAACATGATCAGTTGGAATTTGATGTGACAATGGAGCATTGGTTGATTCTGTGGAATGATGTTTATGTGTATTGGGGTGAAATAAAGTTGTGGCCAACTAATCAGCGAAGGCAAAGGTATTTAGACCCTCTTTCCTGAGTGTAAGATGTGTCTATGAAAAGTGAGAAGGGCTGTTTACCAAGGCATATCCTCACTTGTCCTTGATGGCAAAATCTGCTCAAAGTGATTGGGACAATTCCAACCCATTGTCAAAGAGCTTCTTAGTAGCCCTTATTTAACTTCCTATGAATGGCTAGTGTTATGTATTAGGAACATGTATACAACTGAACAGTGATCTACTTTCCAGGGTCAAGCCAGATACTGGAATCTTGTACCATGCAAGTACTACAGAGGGATCAGTTCCCATCCCAAATTACAACTTAAATTTTAAAATGAATTAAATTAAATATACTTTCAAATGTGCAATTACAGTATTTAACTTTTAGAGAACTCAAGGAAAATCAAATGAATAAAGAAAAGGGAATGAAAAAAACAATCAAAATATACATATGACTAGACAGGAAGGCGGTCCGAGGTTGATTCAGATTAGTTTGAAGTTTTCTATGACAGTTAAATTACTGTTATGGTTCACACGTAATGCTTAATTATCACAGCTGTCACTATAAAAATAGAAACAGACAACCAAAAACCTTTGAGATCCAACTGTTACATATATAAAATTGAGAAAAACTGTAACTGTACCTTGGCAAGAAAACTGCTTTCATTAATCTTAAAAAAATTATTAACTGAATAACCTTGAATATGTTATTATGAAATTCCTGTTGATAACTGTACAGAACTAGAAACAGCTGGTTTTGATAAAATAAATTTATCAGAGAAGTGGCATTCAACCAAATGAGATAAGAATGCTCCTGTCTTGATTATCTAAGAATTCAAAACTATTAATAAAGAACAATTATCAGAAGAAAGTCCTTCAACAGGGCAGCACTTCCTTTAAAAAGAGCCATACGTGATATTTTCAATGAGCTACAAAACATTGTCATCACAGCTTGTTATAACTGAACTGAACTTAAAATAACTGACAATGAGATGATAATGCTTAAATTAGTTAGTCAGTGTAAATGGAGAAAATGTATGCCAAATATTACTTAAACATGACAAATTGTAGCAGCTGACATATCCATCAACGACTGTTATAAGCCAACTTGACAAGGATGCAGATAAGCATTTATAGTTAGCAGAATGAGAAGAAACAAAATCCTTTGAAGTCTTGTAACTAAAAGGAAGGTGGACAACCAATAGAAACACATAAATAAAAATTAATTGATATTCTCCTGTTATAGCAGGTACATAAATATTGTAAATGTTGCTTATACTAGACAGAAATAAGCCTTATTAGCTACAACTTCTCTGACCAGTTTTAAAAAAGAGATAATATCATTATTTTTAATGACTAAAGGGAGTAGGGCAAATATAGGTAAGATTCAGAAGAAGAAGAAGTGACATCATGAGCAACATCACTTACAAAAAAAATTAGAGCTTTCCTACCTGATTGGCTGCTCAATATCCAATATCCAAAAGAAAAATATATTATAAAAATACTATTGTATTGTGTCTTTACTATCTCTTCTATAACCTTTTTACATCTTTTAAACTACTGTTATGGTCCAGAAAAGGATGACTATATTCCAAGTACAAAATGTGATTGAGATATTTATTCTTGGGTATCTTTGGAATAATATTACTTTTCCATACTCTTGGGATGATTTTTGTTTTGTACTGGAGATGTAAGCTTGCTCAATAAAAATAATAACAAAGCATCAGCATCAGGTTGCCTGCTACTCACTTGATTCTCTAGCCAAAAAGTGGTGTATTTTAGAAAACTTTTATGAAAGATATCCAGAAGAATTTATTGAGGTGTAAAGATTCTTTACAAAAACTCTTCATTCTGAAGAGGAATGCTTGTTGTGAACTGATCCACAGATATTCCTAAGTCCTTTGGAGTCTATTTAATTAGGAACCGAAGTGGTAATATATTAGATCTGCTATCCTAATAAGCAAATTTGGGGGGGCAAGAATCCACACCACACCTCAAATCACTACAATTCACACCAGGATCACAAATCACCTACCTTCCTCTGTGGTTAATATCACCCTCTTCCCTGCCTTTTTTTTAAAGAAAAAAATTGGCAGGCGACATAGTGCTGAATTGATATAACAGTTTCTGACATTGCAGTGCTTAACTGACCTAATATACTGGAAAAACATAATAAAAATTATTCAAAGAAGAGACAACAACTACTCACTTAAAGATGTTCGCATTGCATTGTCATATCCTTTGGCAGGATGTGGTATCCCATTCAAGCAATTGATTTTAATTATGCCTTTCTAGTACAGTGCTATATCAGACAAATATTGCACTTTTACAAGTTATATACATTTAGTCCTACGCCATTTGCATTTTTTAAAAGCCACATTGCCAATGTCACCTTATGATACACCCTTCACTTCCTCTTTGAATCAATATCGGCAATCACATAGCAAACCAATAACAACCACAAAACAAAACAAAACAAAAAGGAATGTGAATGGAATTACTGCAAAAAAGTATTATACCCTGCCAACTGAACAAAAAGCAATAAATGCTAATGGCAAAAACAGGCTTACTCATGATTACCTGTGCATCATGCTGTTGTTTAGTTGTTAAGTCGTGTCTGACTCTTCATGACCCCATGGACCAGAGCACTCCAGGCTCTCCTGTCTTCCACTGCCTCCCAAAGTTGGGTCAAATTCATGGTGGTAGCTTTGATGACACTGTCCAACCATCTCGTCCTCTTTTGTCCCCTTCGCCTCTTGCCTTCACACTTTCCTAACATCAGGGACTTTTCCAGGGAGTCTTCTCATGAGATGGCCAAAGTATTGGAGCCTCAGCTTCAGGATCTGTCCTTCCAGTGTGCATCATGTAATCAATGACAAATACTACAATGAAAAATAAGTTGAATTTAAACTGGGCTAACTCCACCATAAATTGTGGGGGAAATTGCAATGTACTCGTCTCCTGAGTTATACTTGTGTTGTATTTTTGGCTTTAAATACAAGGCACAAGCTTTGTAGTCCATAAAAAACAAATTTTCTATAGTTCCAAGTCTTGACATATGCATTGTAGTTTATTAACCAAGTATTGTTAAATCTGAACTGGTGCAATATTCTTTGATGGGGAGTACCAGCAATTCATGTTGTCCATGGCATTTGCTGGCATTGGTTGATTCCTTTCTATTTTTTTTAAAATTGCTATATCACACACACACACACACACATTTTTACTATACTGTCTGATGTTTAATTAGTTTTTGAAATGGTTTTTCATTTTGTGGCTATGTCGTCATCATCACCTAACTCCACTTGTGACTAGAAAGGTGACTTTAAAATCGGTTACATATGCATGCACATATCTAAATAATAGATCAGATGCTAACAGAATTATAATTTGGATCAAAATCTATGGCTGTGATCCTGCACCCTGTGATTGGGGTACGGATCCATTATAATTACAGTACATGTGATTTTGCATTGTGGCTGCCACTATAATCCCAGGCTGATGTGAGTTTTGAGGATTCAGAGGGCAGCCATGCCAAGTTCTTCCTGCATTCTGCTGTATCTGACATTTCATTCTCTTTTTAATTAATACATATGCAAGAGACAAATGGACATCAAACAAATTGGTCCTTATAATTATGTCAAACTTGTAACTCATTCAGCTCTGCTGATTCTTGCATTGAATTTCTAGGAGCCTGATGAAGAACATTGATTTTTATTTATTTTTTGAATGAGAAATTTAATGAAGTTGATCTGGGATGTGTCGTCTAACTTACTTGAATGCAGTGGCCCACTCAGGATGATAAAATTAGTCCTCTGGTTGTTGTTTAATTAGTGTCTTGTATTTGGTTGATGAGACATGACACTTGCACAGTTTTGTCAAGGACTCCCGAATCTTGTTTCCTTTTGCTTCAAAGCTCTGACTTACCATTCCAGAAAGTGGAACATGCAGCAGGTTCACTAGCAGTCCATCAGGGCCTAGCAATTTGAATTCCCAGGAGAGGAGCTTCACAGTTCAAGCTATTTCACCTTTGGCACTTAGTTTGCCACAGCAACTGGTGTCAGGTATTTTTGTTCAGTTGTCAGCATTTTTAACCTGCCAAACACTGAAGAGAACATCAGTGATTGTAGGGGTAGCCCAGCTGACCAGAGCATAGTTGGGAGGCCTTTTGAACTACCTTGTATCTCCTCTGGTAAAATGTCTCTGTATCTTAGCTTTGCCCCATTTTGTCACTTTTCCCTGAAGCTGGTGCACACAGGTAAGCTGATGTAACCCTCATGCTAAATCATGAAATGTCACCTCCCACCTCCCACTTTCTGCAGTGCTTTTGATGGAAGTTGGTCTGCCATCATGGTTTCCTCTGAAGGGGACAGATAATGTTCCATTAGTAATAGTGGAATCAGGGGTTACTCTTTACACTAGGACTGTGCTCCCATGCCACTTTTGGGGTCTCTCTCTGTGTTTCTCTTTCAAAAAGACAACCATATAAATAAATAAATAAATAAATAAATAAATAAATAAATAAATAAATAAATAAATAAATAAATAAATAAATAAATAAATAAATAAATAAATAAATAAATAAATAGTATATATTTATACCTATTTATCTACTCGCATTTTTGCATTTTGCATGCTTTCCAACCGCTAGGTTGGCGGGAGCTGGGACAAGTGAGGGGGCTCACTACGTCACGTGGATTAAATCTTACAACTGCAGGTCTTCTGACCTTGCAGCACAGAGGCTTCTGCAGTTTAACCCGCAGCACCACCACGTCCCTTATGTTCCATGAAAGTTTACATTAATTATAGCAGTTGGTCTTTAGACATGCCACAATGTCTTCTTCTTTTTGGCTTTTGTTTTGTGTTTCTTGTTGAAATGCTTGCATAGACTAACACGGCTACAACTCTGAATAATAATAATAAAAAAGGAAGCATAGCATACCTTATTTCTTAATTGACCACCATCCTGAACTGATAGCTATATCTGTGCAGGAATTGTGATCTTTTTCTTTCTAAAAGCTCATTGTCCCAGCCAGACCTGTCTGCTGGTGAAGCTGATCTCTTTGTTATTGGGGTCACCCACCTCTCAGTCTATCACCCTGCTAGAAATAGCAGGCCAGGAGCAGGAGTGTTTTATACCATAGATCAAATTGCATATAATGAAGAGACAGAAAAACATCAGCAGGAAGCAGAGCTGGTGTGTATGTGTGACACAATATAATATGCTTTACCAGTTATTTGTTCCAGACAACTGTATAGATAGTCAGACATCAGTGAGATGTTCTAAGGAGAAGGTCTCTCTCGATCGTTTCTTTACACACAGTGGAAAAATTTCAGCTGGTATGAAGAGCTGTTTTTCAGGGGATTCTACTAGTTCTTTTCAGCAATCACACACATTCTGTATTTTGAAACCTCTCATCAATATGTTCCAAGTATGAATATTAAAAACAGAACCCGTCCACCCCAAGAACCCCAAACCCCAGAAGTATGTGATCTATGGGGGGAAAATGAGTTCTGCCTTTGCTGGATCACTAAAACATGACAGCTGGTGAGCTGTAGGGTTCTCCAGAACTCGCATTCAAGCTTACAGATCATGGGTGATCAGAGGAGAAGGAAGAACTCTGCAAATCTGCCCAGAGATCATGGCATTGACTTCCAAGGTGAAGGTTTCAGATTCTGTGAAAGATAAAGGTGCCAAGGCTTTTATTTGTGCCAACAAAGGCCTGGTTGTGAGCCTTAGAGACCTTGGCTGAAGCACACAAACTCCTGTGGCAACTACAGATTGGTTAATGAAAAATTGTGGTCCATATTAGGGTGGCCGTGCATCCCAATTTATAGAGGGAAGTCCTAGTTTCGAAGGACTGCCTCAGGAGAATCCTCAGTTTGATGTCGTCCTCTGTTTGAAAGGCTGTCCATTCTAAGTCTGGTTTAAAGACAAACAATACTCACAAGGGAATAATTGGGGGCCTTGAAGTTGCTCATGGACAGTGAGCACCTCAACAAAGCCTTTTCACCACCACAATTCTCACAGGATTGTAGCACCATCTGTCTGAGGTTGCAGCTACCATTATAACAGCTCAATACTTCCCTCAAACACACACCCTTTAAATTCAGCTGAGCTTTTAGAAAGATAATTTATCAATTATCCTATATATTCTGAAACAGATTGCGGCCTGTTAAGATACATTAACATTTGACATGCTATCTATCTATTCATTTAATCTGTACCTGGCTTTCTCGCAACACAGAATGTCATTATGCGTGTACATTATGCAGCAATGTGAAATGAAACAAAAACCAGCCATTTCCACAACTGGCCCGTGAAGGCAAAATAGTAGATAATTTAAGTCAGAGATAAGAAACATATAACCCTTCAGATGTTGCTGGATTGCATCTCTCACCATCCCTCACAATGCCAAATAAGGCTGATGGGTGATACAGTTAAACAATATTCCCCACCTCTGACTTAGGTTAAATAAGATGAATAATGGTCTTGAATGTATGGCTGTTTTTCTCAGAAGTTTGCAACTTTACTTTTTTTTTTTTTGAACTACAATTCCCAGAATCCTTGGCCAGCATAGATGCTTGGGGATTTTATGAGTTGTAAGTCTAAAAATGTCTTTCCCACCATCTAACACCTGAAGCATTCAGAGATGGGATGATTACTTCTTGAGACTCAGCCCAAATGGACACCAGGAGCCCCACTGATGTTTCTAATCTCTGGTTCGTCTGAATATTACCACTGATATCACGATCAAGCTTTGTATCCTGATGAGATTTATGGACACTCCAAGTGTCTTCTCCATTTATCATTTCAAAAAAGGGAAAGTCTGCCTGAAGTCTGGTCGGTTTTGTGCCTTCATTCTATAATGGTGTGAGCATCAGGCTGACTCTGTTTATTTCAAGCTTGCATCCTGCATGCTTGGACACAGCAGGCAGAATCCAGTTCCTATTCCTGTGAGAAAATGGAACTATAGGAGGGCCCCGATGTGATGGAATATTAGCAGATTATACAAAGTTCAAGGATCCTGTTTTTTCCATTTTGCCCTTTGCGGCTTCTGGATTTTTAAATATTGTATTTCCTCTGACATTTGGGACTTCAATTTCTTTTCTGTTATGTGACTTTCCCGAGCTGCAGTGGTACCAAAACACTGAAAATCTTCACATCCAATTTGCTGGCCTTATATAAAAAAATGAAGGTTGCAAGGGATCTCTCAAACTCATCAAAAGGGAATATATCTGAAGTACTTCTACATGCAGACCTTGAAAGTAATTTTCATTGAAATAAATGTGACTTACACCCAGCTATGCGTGCTCAGAATTGCGTTTTTGGCAGTTGCATTCAGACTTGTTGCTATTAAAAAGTTCATTTTGTAATCAAAATGGAAAAATTAATGCAAAGATAGGCAGAGGGAACTGCTGTCCGAAAAATGGAGACTGGACTCAATATGAATCCAGTACTATATAGCTATGCAGTAGTTTATGGTATTTTCCTGTCTTATAAGCAGCTATATATAATATTCTGCAATGCTGAATTGGCTTGGCTGGCTAAGCCAAAAATGGTAATCACCATTCCTTGCCTTGCCCAGAAAGATTCCCACGAGCTGCTCCTTGAGAAAGACGCTTGGGGTGACTTCAAATGGTGGTGTCTGAAATACCATTTTTTCAGGAGTTTCATTTGATATAGGTAGGCAGGCCGTAGAATTTACCCACCTGAGTGTTGCTGCTTGGAATTGTTGGGGAGAAGCATCAGGATGACGGGCCTTTGCCCACTATATATATATATATTTGAGGGAAGAGATGGGCAGGGAGAAGAATCTGCTGATTTGGAGACAGCTTACTGAAGGTGTTAGAAGGGTTTCCATTCAGCAGCAAGCAAGTAAGCCAGACCTGGGCAAAGTGCTGCCTGCAGGCCACATACAGCCCGAGAGCCGCTCCTGTCTGGCCCTCCTGTCATCTCTCCAGTCTGGACCGCCCATCGCCACTCCTGTCCAGCCGACCTGTCACTGTTGAGTGAGCTGGGGCTCTGGTCACCCAGCACGGCAGTAAGCAAAACCCATGAGATCCAGGGCTGGGATCTCGCAAGTTTTGTGCAAGCGATCCTTGCACAGGCGACGTGCTGACGCATCACGTCGCCTGTGCGGGATAGAAGACAGTCGGAGAGGAAGGCTGCAGGGGAATGGAGAACAGGTGAGCTAGTTCAGTGTCGGGTTTTTTTTTCTCCCCTCCCCCCGCAGTGAACAAATGACAACGCTCACATAGTTAACTCCCTAAAAAATTTAGGGAGTTAACTATGTCAGCCTTGTAGTTCGTTCACCGCAGGGCCTCACCCAATGGAGGCCTCTTACTACCCACAAATTGGGGCCCTATTACTACCCACCCCTGAACACAGTTCAGATTTTTCATGTGGCCCCCTATAGAAATTAATTGCCCACCCGTGAAGTAAGCTCTGTCCTGCTATCCCCACCCTCCAAAAAAGGACAACCCTCTGCTTTCTACCCAGCTTTGTAAAGGAAGCAACAGCAGCAAAAGCTACTGCAAGATGATTCCTTGCCTACTTTTTGGGACGTCTAAATTAGAAGGAAATTCTGGGAACTGATAAAATTGGCTTACTGATGTTCTACACTCTCCTGGAGCTTGGAGAAATTCTTCTTTATGGGGGCTACAGCTCCCATAAGTAGCCAGGCTGGCTGTGGGAGTCTAAGAGTTGTATCCCAACAGGGTAACCTTTCCAAATTCTGCACTATCCAGGCGAGTGGAATCCTTAAAGCCTAGCTAGGTGGTGTCCTGATAATGGCTACCACAGGAACAAATGAGTGAAACTGTAGGTACAAAGAGGTCCTCCATCCCATGGCATGGAAGGAAATTACTTGTAGAGCGTGGTGTTTAAACCTGTGTAACTCAGCACTGATTTGTTCTAAAAAATGTTTTTAAAAACCCTGACACTCAATCAATTTAAATGGCTGCATCTAGTCTTATCTGAACACCTGCTCAGCCTATTGCCATATTGTCTGAACACTTATCATTGTGAAAAGAAAGGGCTATAGTTCGCTTGTGAACAATCTCTCCAAGCAGATAAGATGGGGTGCTGCTGGAGAGCACTCTTTCCACTCTGCAGGGCGCATCTACTGGGATTTGTTTTCCTTCTGCAATGCCTCTTGTCAACACACAACAGTTCAATCCTCTATCCTTGAGGAGCCTGCATTGCTACTGAAAACAGCCTTTTTTCATAAATCACTCTGCTGAAATCCTCTTCAGCTTATTAAAAGTATAGTCTGGTGTCATGGTCACCTCCTGCTGGTCCTCTTACCTAACAGCTCAAGAATGTTTGCTGCTGGGCTGATGTTGACCATGATGTTTTTTAAAGGAAGCTTTGTGGGTTTGGTGTTTGTTTGTATGTGTTTTTCATATCAGTTTTCAAGCAAAATGTTGTCTTATTGATCCTACTGAGATGAGAGTGGATCTCACAGCTCCTGTTTTTCTTCCTATTGTTAGTGCATTCAGCCAAAGGAGAGGAGAAAAGAAAGGAGAGGAGCATTCAGGGACAAATCAGTGTAAAACTAATTTCATGCTACAGATGGAGCACAAGTGTTCAGTTTCTAAATGAGAGGTGCAAGAACTGAAGGCCACATAGAGGGTCACAATGTCACATAATGACAGCCTCTTATCCCTCAGTGTAAAGTCCTGGTTGTGAAAAGAAAGGCACTCCAAAAATGTTCAGAAATCATTCTTCTCTTATAATTCTTTTGGAACATTTCCCTCTTATTTGCGTGCAACATTATAAGACAAGAAAACATGTAACCGTAAAGGATAGAAAGAAGGAGTTAGAAAGGGGAATACTAGATCAGTCAGAACTAAGATTTAGAAGATGAAACACAGGAGGCTGAAGAAAGTGAGAGAGTTTAGGAGGCAGTATGAGCACGCAACAGATGTCTGCGGTGGGGTGCAGATCATTGCACAAACCAGCTGCATGGTACAACCCAGCACAACTGAGCTGTCAATATGGGAATTTTCATTCTGCCAGCAGTTTCATGGTTTTAGACCAGCATATCTTCCTCTGTTGCTGAGACAGTGGAAGAAATTCCTAACGAAGGCACATGCGCATGTGTCATGTACACTGGCTGGTTTACCACAGAGAGGATCCAGTTACTACTCTGTCACACCCGCCTAATGCTACCTGGTGTGGGTACTTGCCAGGCAGGAGAGTGCACTAGTGACTGGGAAAGCTTCCTGTGAGCCCCTTCTCCCAACACCCTCTGAACCACTTGCTCCTTGGTGCCTCAGGGAGAACAAAAGAAGCAGGTTGTTGCTCTGGTTGGAAACCAACCTAGCAAGGTAGAAAATTTAAAACCCACACACACAAAAAAATCCTCAAAATAATTCACAGTGCATACGTCACTAGATTTAGTACCCTCAACCCCCCCCTAGCTATCTGAATGAAAACACAGCTGTATACTTCTATTATTTTATTGAAGAAATTTTTTGAAGTAAAACATATGGGTTCAACAAAAAGCTTAATGACTCTAGTAATAGTATTAGAATGTGGAGCAGTCCTATGTTACAGAAAAGAAAGGCAGTTTCAGGGTTTCTGGCAGTTAGGACTCATTCTCACAGAAAACAATAACACTAACACTAGGCTACACTTCCAACATAGCAGAGTTCCAAGGCATAAGCAGAGTTCAGCATGAAAGTAGTTACATATTGAAGCGGGCATGAAGAAGCTGATTGCTACAAGAAGTTGCTACTTGACTAACCCTCTGTACTGTCTAATGTTATATCCCATCATCCCATCCTGAATTGACAGAAGCTTCCCACCAATCTGATGGATCCAATTAATTGATTTCTGCTGAAAAAGCACTCCCAGGATCTCTACAGGTGCAAAGAATGCATGTGTCATGAAAAGCTAGATATGGGTTTCTTCTCAGAAGATAATCCAAGGTCATAAATAAAGTGAGATGTCTCTGCACAATTACACAAATATGCTTTCTTAGTTAACTCATCTCAATAAATTTTAAGATTTTAAAAGAAATAAGGACAATGACTAACTCCATTTTTGCTGGTTTTATCACAATGGTCTCTGAGGAAGAGGAAATGTCATGTGCTTGTATCTCATCTCCTGCTTATTCAAAGACTCTTTTTCAAAAAAAATCTTTGATGGTCTGTAAAAAAGATGGAGGAAAAGAGTGGTGGATCAACATACACATCAAAAGCCAGGACCTGAGTGGAGATGGGAAGCTTTAGCAAACAGAACTTTTCCCATTTGGCCACAATAAAGATTGAGGGAAGATATGATAACATTTTTAAAATACTTGAAAGGTAGTCATACAGAGGAGGGGCAGGATCTGTTCTTGATCATCCCGGAGTGCAGGTCCCGCAATAATGGGCTCAAGTCACAGGAAGCCAGATTTATTCTGAATGTCAGGAAAAAAACATCTCAACTGTTAGAACAGTATGGCAATGGAATCAATTACCTCAAGAGGTGGTGAGCATTCCATGCTGAAGACAATCAAGAGAAAATTGGGCAACCATCTGTCAGGTCAACTTTGATTTGGACTTCTGCATTGAGCAGGGGGCTGGACCTGATGGACTTATAGGCTCCTTCCCACTCAATTATTCTGTGATTTTATTAGGAGGAGGAAGCAGTAACCCTACTCACCATACCCATCTGAGAATATTCCTTATCAGGCCAAACAGCTGGGTAAGTGGCAGCATTTAATTTCTCCTGATGGCTTCAGTTGACTCTATCCTGCACTTGGAATGATGGTATTCTGAAGGTTCCAGCCTGTATGTTCCCTTATCATAGCTTGTTCCATTCCTGAGACAGAGCCTTGTTTTTTTTTAAAGAAAAATAGCACCATGTACATCATCCAACATCAGTTCCATTGACAATACAGCCATGATTCCTTTAACCTTTGACATGCTGAAGGCCTGATCCAGGAAAAATTAATACAGCACTCAAAACAAAGGAACATTTCTATTTTTCTTTTGACTTGCAAGTCAGCTTATACAATAAAGTTTTCATTCTATTGATCTATTCTATTTCCTTTCTTTTCGAGTTCTGTAACAAATGTCTGTATACACCAAAAGCAATGGCCATAATGGTTAGGGTATTCTGGGAATTTTCATTCAAAAGTATTTTTTTTAGGCTCTCGATACCAGTAAGGAGAGATCTTCAGTCTTTCGACAAATAATGAGGAGACAATACACAACTGCTGAAATCCTGCTGCTTAAAGAAAGAAAATTCATAACTTTCAGTCTGTTCTTCTCTAGCAAATAAAAAGTCACCACCATGATTCTCGGGAGCATGCACCCTCACACCAAGTCTGCGTGCACGTGTGTCCCTGAGAATTGCAGCAGGGATTCTTTAGTTGGAACAAAGCAGAGGGAACCGGTACATCCACTGGTGGCAAAAGTACAAATGGGAGACCCAGTCTCAAGAGGGCCAGATAATATATTTGCAATATTTTTGAGGGCCAAAGGGACGTGCGTGTACACTCCTGCCCGCCTGCACACACGCACACCCTCATATGCATGCACGCACATCTCTGCCCATGCCCCGCACACCAGCACAGACAGACGCCCCCCACCCTGTCCACCCCTGCATGCACAGGTTGAAGGCAATGCGCTGGACAAAACAGCAACATGGGCCATAGTTTGGAGACCCCTGCTCAAGATTTATAAAAATAGTAGCAATGCAGATTGCATTCTTATCTAAAAAACTCAGGCTCGATGCTTTTCAACTGTGGTCTTCTTCTGGGGTACGCTTTTAGAACTTTTGCTTCTCGTTTGGTCTATACCAGTTCCAATGTTAATCCAAAGCAAAAGTTCTAAAAGCTTGCTCCTGAAGAAGGCCAGCATTGAGCCTAAGCTTTTTAGAGAAGAATAAAATCTGCATTGCTACCATTTTTATACATCTAGAGACTCAGTCTCCCATTTGTACTTTTGGGACTCGTTAATTGCTAGATAGGAATGGACAAAATTACAATAAGCAACAGGATTTGTATACCAGGGTTGGCCAGTGTGTGATGGGGCCAGTCGTGCCCCTGGCAGGTCAGGAAAGTGAACAAAGAGCAAGTATATTATTTGTTATATGGCTGCTGCTATCAGTGTGAGCTTCACCAGACATATGGAGTGCAATATTTAGACCACAGGTTTAAATGCACAGCTTACATGGATGTTGGCAAAGGCACTAAATGAAATGATATACAGAAAATGACAACTGCATTAGTAACCCTGGTAATTAAATTTTGAAGTGACAATGACATTAATAACGCGAGCAACAAACTTTCACAGTACTGATTACATAAATATTGTGGCGATAGGTAGACAGGTGTTAAACAGTTATTACGTTCTTGTCTTCGAAGCGTAACTGCAATGACTTTTTTTTATTTTAGGAAGGAGCCAGTTGCATGGAGGTGAAATAAAACAACTTTTTGGCTGTATATCACACTATAAAGAAGTCCAACAAATTTACCCATCTATCCACATACACTGAGACACCTACAGTAGCAGTGTTTGTGCAAAGCCTGTATAACTTCTCATGACTAACTGACGAGACATTGGGGAGTGTCTCGGTTGCATGCCTGGCCATGTGCCCCGTTGGGCAACGAAGATGCACTGTGGTACCTCATTAATTAGCCACAATTAACTATAGCCAATTACACATATCCTATGCAAACACCAGTGGGATTTAGGCCTACGTATACAAATTTGTAGCATAAATATTTTACTCCAAATGTCTTAAGAAGTGGATTGAAATCCATGAAAGTCTGTGCTGAAAATGGCTCTTTTATCAAGGTGTCATGATGCTTTTGTTCTTTTTGATATTTGTGAGGTAACGGACTAAGATGACTACATCACTGAAAACAACTCTGTGTCTATTATTACTTGGACATTACAGTGTGGTCACTTCATCTGTGTCCACTGTGGGCAAAATTACATGATTTTTCTTAAAATAAAAAGGACTAGTAATTTACTAGATATACAGCTCTGTTTGTTCTAACCTCAGTGCAAACAAGGGAGGCAAGTTCATTGATGGGGGTGGGGGTGGGGAAACGACAAAACATTTTATTTGTTTATTTCATTTATATATTAGTATTTTTACTGGGAAAGGTGGCTAGGAATAAAACATTATGCTGGAAACAATGTGAAATAAGATGATTATTTTAATAATCTCCAGACTACTTTTCCTGAAAGTGGCAGGAGTGAGGAGCAAAGTGAGCACATTCCATCCTTTTGGAGCAACGCGTAAGAAATCCAACCTCTGTGTGGAAATATGGGCTTCTGAAGACATTGCTGTCATCAAGAAGTTTTATTCTGTAGATTACGAGTAAGAATTCTGTGGCCTACAGATGACATGTGGTGCTGTTGCCCACCCAGCCACCCAAGCATCCCCCAAAAGCATCCTGGTGAAAAATGATTATTTCTGCTTCTGAAACTCCAGGAGCAGCATTTCTGCCATTAGGCAAGGTCAGGATCCTCTGCGCCACATTTGCCCCAGAAGACAGCTTTATAAAACTGGAAGTAGACTTCTGGCCAGTTTTGTTTGCAGCTGCTGGTGTGACTTGCTTGGGGCCTAAAAACTGGTCTCTGGAATTTATCCACTCCAGCTGTGAATCCCAGCAACTGGTCAAGTTGAGAGTGAAACGAGCAGTCCCTTAGGGTCAAGGACTAAGGGCTTTAATGTTTATACCACCCTCCTCAATTAATGAAAGGCAACTGGTGCAGATCATTTAGTATTAGAGTAGTATGACTTCAATACCATGTACTAGTTAGCAGCCTAGCTTCCACCTTTTGCACCAGCTCAAGCTTCTGTATGGTCTTCAAGGGCAGCACCATGTAGAGTGTGCACTGCAGTAGTTTAAATACAATGTTCCAAAGAAATGCATAAATGTTATCAAAGCAGGTCAGCTGGAGATCACTGGCATGCTAAGTGGAGTTGTGCAAAGGGATTGGTTTTGGAATGGGGACCTCATTTTGGAATGTTCTCTCTCTCTCTCTGAAAAAGCCTACTTTGCAGACAGTATTTCACATACAATGAGAGTTTATAATCAAGCCCTGTCCAATTGTGTGTAGGACGGTGATGGGAAGAGTTTGATCAGCTTGTCAATAATCCGTGTTTGAGATAACGAGGCTCAAATTACTCCTTATTAAAGGGGCTAGACAAAGGAGAAAAAGAGGAGACAGCAGCAAATTAGCTTCTCGGTGAAAGGAAGATTTGGATTTTGTGTTGAAAGTAAAACACTTTAAAAAAAGAAAGAAAGAAGTGAGGGTAACATTCTATTCTTCTGTCTATGGCCTGTGTTGATGCAACAGCTGGCAAAGGAGCACAGCATATTTTGCTGGAGGCTAATAGGGATGGAGCCCTTGTTCAACAGCTGTTGTCGTTTTGCTTCCTGACAGCTGGAGCATGATTATGGGATTTTGTGAAGCTGATGCCATCATGTTCTTCATTCCAATATGTTCTCAGGGCAACTGAAAGTGGCATGCAATTGGGGGAAGCATTCAATTGTATCAAGGAGATGTCAGCTCCATCGCTGAACTTTCGGGTCAACACTCTGGTTGATAAACATGCAGTGTCATCAGCATGAGCAACTAAATCCTAGAGCCGCCCCTTACACATGTTGGGTGGGTGGGTGGAAATGGGAATTGAAGTTCATAACATCTAGAAAGCTTGCTGGTCAAGCCAGTTCAAGCATTATTTGGAGAAATGTTGAGAATTTCTCCTCTGAGGTGTGGATGCTACCAAAGTAATGGAAGAGACGTTGGGGACCTAATCTACAGCATTCTTCCTCATGTATGTTGTATAGCCATCATTTTGACAAATGTAGAGATTTTTACTTACTTATTCTTTTTATATAGGCACATAATCTTATAGAACATTTTGGGCAAAGGTGCTGTTCCTCTAGGGCAGGACCCAATAAGTCCAAACATGATATCAGGGAATTATCAGTAGGGTTGATTGTTGGGAAGAAGTTTGGAATGGGAAACCAAGGAATGGGTAGTGGAAGGGGGCATCTTGAAACAAGTTGTGATTGGCTGCAAGAACTCTGAACAGAAGTGCTTCACACTGCACTACTTTGTTGCATTTCCCCTTGTTTGTTGTAATGGTTTTAGTACAGAACCTAACAACAGGCAGCACTACAAAGGCCACTATCTTGAAAAACCATCCAAAGACTAAAAGCTTCCCTCAGCCCTAATTACAATGCCCTTCTTTTACAGTACTTTTTCTTGACAATCAGACATCCACATCAATGGCCAGAATCATACTGGTGTTTGCATAAGATCTGCATAACTTGCAATGGTTAGTTGCAGCTAATTGAGGGGGTGCCATGGTGTTGCCTCTAGATTATTATGGGAACAACATCATAATGTTTGCTTTTGTGGCTTCCTCAGATGTATGTGAGAGAGGAATGAATCAGAATGCAACCTTCGTCTGAGAGCTAGATTTAAGAGAGATACAGTATCAGATTACATGCAATAAAGGGGTAATTGTGCGACAGCTGGACTAATATTAAGGTACTGTAGATATAATACGTAACATTTGTATAATGCTTTCAAGTGTCTAAAAAATGTTTCATTCTGAACATGGTTGAATCATTATTTCCCATATGGGAAGTGGTGTTGGGGGAAACTAAGGCAGAGAAAAATCAGCTTGCCTAAGGCTAGCTACTCTGTGACTGAAACTGAAATGGGAGGCATCTGGATTCTCGCATCACACAGCAGATCTATTCTAAGTAAACACAAGAACTTGTACATTGGCACATTTTAACACACCAAGCTTTGCAGTGTAAATTACTCTGTGTGCTGGATGATTATAATTTAGATAATTAGGCCTTTTAGAAAAACATCTGATATGGCATATGCTTTCAAACTAGATACACACTTCTAACAATTTGTATTATTCCAGGCTGGGCAACAAATTTTCTTTTATTCCCATTTCAAAGTTGCAATGTTCTTTATTCCATGTTCCATACTAGCTTGACTACAAAGGTCACCCCTAGCTGGCAGAAACAGCTTTTCACATTTAAAAAAGTCCTGTATTTGCAAACAATACGAAAACCTTTAAGCTCAGTAATAGGATTTGGATCTTAGAGTCTTATCAAGTCCAGCCTGTTAAAAAAAAGGTAGGCACATTATTTATTGCAGATTTCTTAGTACTCTAAAAGGTCTGAAGGTGATAGGCTTAGCCCACTCCCTCTGTTCCTGTGTTGAGATTAACAATCTCTGGAGTGCCTGAGGAGAGATGCAGAATGATGGCATTCTAGAACTAGAAAGAATCCCTGGGAAAACCTGCCAGTTTTCTTTCTCTTGCAGTCATTTTTTTAAAGCTTCAAATTACTTCTGTCCAAAGTATGAAGAAATGTGTAAATGGGAAAAAATAAACTGAAACAATTCTTTCTTTTTTAAAAAAAACTGATTAAATTCAACAGCTAGGCATTCCTTGCGTGAATATGACCACATCACGTCTGCCTGCCATATAGAAATTGCAGACAAGCAGCTTATCAGAAATAAAAGAAGTGATAACTGTAATAAAGCTGGCTGGATGGCTTAGTCAGTTAGGTATCTGACTGCAGAGTCAGAAGTTGGGAACTAGAGATGGGCATGAAACTCGGTTTGGAGGTTTGTGCCAATTCATACGCTACAGGTGCCACTTGTTTCCTTCCCCCACCTCCCCACCCATTCAACAGTCAGAGCACTTTCCTCTCCTCCTCTTCTTCGGCTGTTCAACCCGTCCCCAGTACGAGCATGGGGTTGCCGGTCCTGCCTCATTGTCTGAGTGGGTGATCAGCCAAGGAGGTGAGACAGAGGAGCCTGTGCCCCTGCCGGAGACTGGTTGAACAGCCAAAGAGGAGGAGGAGAGCAGCGTGTGCCAGCTGGTGATTGGGGGAAGCAGCTGGGGAGGTGGGGGAAAGGGAACAAAGTTCGTGCCCATCTCTAGTTGGGAGTTCATTTCCCCACTGTCCATCACACAACAGCCAGCCTGTTTGGCCTTGGGCAAGCTGCACAATCCTAGGATGTCCCCAGAAGAAGGGAATGGAAAACCATTTCTGAGTATTCTCTACCTAGAACCCCCCCCCCCCGAAAGGGGTTGCCATCAGTAAGAATTGACTTGATGGCACACAGTTATTATTATTAACTCTATTGCAGCACCATAAATGTGACTGAACACACAGGCATTCAAATGGAGACTTTCAAGGATGAATCACTTAAAGACATGATGCATCATTTTATCCCAAATTTGATTTTAAAACTTTAGATAAATCTCAAGTTCTTTATCCGATATAAAGAAATTTGACAATCTTGGTAAATTTTTATTGAAAAAGAACCAAAACAAAATTCTCACCCATCCCTAATCTCTCTTATGAACTTTCACACATAGAAGCTGGCACATTGTGGAGCATGACTCATTCTATTATTTTTATAGTTCGGAAGTCTTTCCTACACTTTAACACTACTGTCCAGTAATTTAAGCCAACTCTTTTTAACATCCTGTTCTGGATTTATCCAGTGAACAGTGTCTATTTGCCCTTCCCTTAGCCCGTCTCTCCTATCTAGTTTAGACAAAGTAATATTCTGCATTTTTGCAAAGACCTATAACTTGACTATTCGGATTTTTAAACAATTTTAAAATGTTACTTTTTGAAAAGTTGAGGGATTCTCTTCAAGGCAAAACATTTCGCACAAACTCTGCAAGATCTTCCCATCCCAACTACATAAACTATCAAATTCATCAGGATGCATCTCTCAGAATGCTGGGAAATGAATGAGTTAGGAAAGAGTGATTGAAATCCTGTTGCAAAACTCTGCCATTATAAATGATGATGACTTCATCATGTTAATCATCTGCAGACATTAATCTCTCATTTAA
Organism: Pogona vitticeps; assembly: GCF_051106095.1. Classification (NCBI taxonomy): domain Eukaryota; kingdom Metazoa; phylum Chordata; class Lepidosauria; order Squamata; family Agamidae; genus Pogona; species Pogona vitticeps. The sequence goes on along the minus strand of NC_135783.1, from coordinate 108,503,490 downwards.
CATTTGAATTCTTCCCCCTCCCAGGTTCTGAGGCTCCCTAGGGATCCCATTCAACCTGGGGAAATTTTTAGAGCCTTGAGAAGGAGTCTTTAATATCCAAAAATTATTGCTGTTGGTCCCACTGGCAGAACTGGGACCTGCGCCAACAATATTTGCATATTAAAAGTACCCCCTCACCCCAAAACTCCCAAAGACTTCTCTAGGTTGAAAGGGATTGATTACTGGGCAGCCTGAGAACCTGGGGGGGAGGAGAATAGGAAATGTTAAGTTGTAGATTAATGCTTGCAATTTATTATGTCCTCACCATGTACATTGCACAGATCCACGAAGATTTTTCAGCCTATCCTGTTTTCCCCTGCATAAGATCTAACCTGAAAATAAGCCCTAGTATGGTTTTTTCAGGATGCTCATAATATAAGCCCTACCCCAAAAATAAGCCCCAGTTAAGTGAAACCCTGCCCTCCACCATTGTGCAGCATTGTGCAGCAACCAGAAGAAGATGACAGGACTGTATTTGAATAAATATAGATTACTGTACATGAAAAAAAATAAAACATCCCCTGAAAATAATATGTTTTTGCTGCAAAAATTAATATAAGACCCTGTCTTATTTTTGGGAAAACATGGCAGAAATCCAAATGTTTGTAGGCATATTGATTTTATCAGACCTTTTTGCAGTCTATGCCTCATTCAGTTTCATGTTGTATCTGCTTCAAGCCCTACAAGCCTGGTACATTTTGCACTTAAGGTAGCCTTGGGCATTTTGTTTCTTGAGGCTAAGGAGAAGATGGTAGCCATGTACATCACCAGCACAGGAAAGAGTGTTTTCCCCCACCTTTCAGCCAAAACTCATGATATCGATGATGGTTTGCAGGAATTAATTCAATAAACCCAAGTAATTGTTTTTAAGTCTAATATGGAAGCTCCCCATTCTTTTCAATTAGTGAGTATGCCATTTAGTTATTCTGGTGCTGCCTTGTTGTGCAAATTCTCTGGACTTCTGAAAAAGCGCATTTACTTATGCCCTACATTTAGGGACGTGGTGGTGCTCCAGGTTAAACCGCAGAAGCATCTGTGCTGCAAGGTCAGAAGACCAGCAGTCGTAAGATCAAATCCATGCAACAGAGTGAGCTCCCGTCGCTTATCCCAGCTCCTGCCAACCTAGCCGTTCGAAAGCATGTAAAATGCAAGTAGATAAATAGGTACCACCACAGTGGGAAGGTAACAGCGTTCTGTGTCTAGTCGTGCTGGCCACCTGACCACGGAAACTGTCTACAGACAAAACGCTGGCTCTACGGCTTTGAAATGGACATGAGCACCGCCCCCTAGAGTTTGACACAACTGGACATTTGTCAAGGGGAACCTTTACCTTATCTTACATTTCAGAAACCTAATGATTTCTACAACCCTGTGGCTTTATATATGCATAGAAAAACACAATGCCACACATGTGAACTGGCTGTATTGTGAAAAAGGAAAGCAAAAGGCCCATCACAGAGAAGTTGAGAGCCAAGTGAAATTTATTTGCTTCTGTGCAGTGATATAACCTAGTTATGTGAATATTCTTCCTAAGGGGGAAGTCACTTTAATGTGTGAGACAGTCATTTCCAGTTCACAATTATGAAAGCTTTTTTGAACACTAATACATGAGAAATAAAGACAATTCCACCTATTTGCAAGATGAAAGAGGTTAATGACATTAGAGAAGGAAAGGAAATCACCCATGTGCAAATCTAGGACATACATATAAATCATTCTCAAGCTTCCAAGTAACAGCCAATAATCTGAATATTACTGTGAGATGTTATCTTTCATTGTAAGGGCTGTATTGAGGCAAGACATGCTCAGACTACAACACCTGAAGGGAAAGTCCTCCTAGCCTGGAGGAACCGTTCCTTATCCTTTGGCTTTGTGCAGCCTTTCCCAAACACATATCACTTGGACTACAACTCCCATTATCCTGTACCATTGCCTGTGATTAGTGGAGTTGTAGTCTAAAGCATCTGGAGAATGCCAGATTGTGGAAGGTTACCTAAGGGGGTGGTGGGGTGGGGGTCACGGCAGCTAAATGTCCTCAACAAGACCAGATTCCCTTCTTCTTGATCTTGTTTTTATCTCCTGAAAGAGGCTGGATGACATCATGGATGTTTTTCTGATGTTGGATGTAGCAACTCTCTACAATTATGTTACAGTGCATTGAAACCTGTCTCCAAGTTCCTTCAACCAACCATTTCTATTCATTGTACATGTCTTATTTTAACCACGGGTGATCAGTTGTAGCAATACGTACTTTTCATTTTTCATCATATGACAAAATCTGTTCACCTCCTGCATTGTACATCACTTTCCATTTTAAAAATCTCAACACAACTTACAATAAAAACAAGATACAATCAAACAAACACATTAAAATCCATTACAAATAGCTTATTAAAAGCCAAAAATAAACTGGCACCATTAACAAGCAGGGAAACAATCAGAAAAACTGAGATTTTAAAGTACATTTAGCATTTGTCAAATATGTATTAGAGCGTTTAAAAAAACTGACAGGCTAGCAAGCAGATTCAAAATCCCATCCAGTGCTTAATGTATTGGGGATGGAGACATGCACAAACTGTGGTGGCTTCTTTGGGACATGGACATGTTTAGCTGAAAAACTCCACTCAGAAGTGAACTTTATTTGATGTTAATTGATCAACTTTGATTAACTTTTGAATTTAAAATTGGCTAGGTGAAAATACCAGATGGACCAACAGCCTCACTCAATATAAAGCAGCCTTCCATTTCGTTGGCCATATAGCTGTACTGTTATACTTACAATAATAATGAGTTGCCATTGATGTTGGATGGCCCCTTGACTTGCTTGCCAAACTCTTAACAAAATGTCATTGTCATGGCTGAGTGGGAGGGACAAAGTCAAGAAGAAAGCAGAAGGCTTGTGATTTCAGCAGGATACCTATTTAATGGAGTCATCTCTTATTTACTTACTCACTCACTCGAGGCCTGATCCCACCCGCCAAACATGCCCCAGTTCTAATGATACTTTCTGTACCTCTGTTTGGCGAATCAGGACAGAGATTGTGGATTGGCATGTCGGGCAGCCAATAGCTCTGCCAAAAGGTGCCGAGAGGCTGTATATAAGCTTTTCCCCTCCAGGCGTTGCACACTTCTGTTCACGCTCTCTGGAGTGAGAACAGTTGCTGCTGCTGGCTTGGTGTTGCTCCTGTAGTTTGGTTTCACTTTTTTGGCAGCAAAGCAAACGAACGCGTCGCTTATACTTTTCTTTTTCAGAATTATCACTCATCATCATCAACTGGGAATTTGGGAAGGCATTTTCAGGTAGCTTAGGCTACTTGGAAGGGCTTTTTTGAAACTTTTTTCTCCTGGAGGCTTGCGTCGTGTTGTCTTCAGGCAAGTGGAGGTTTGCATCTGAGGCACAGTGGCCGGGGGAGGGGGGGCGGCGGATTTGTTGCTGTGACTTGTGTGTGTGTGTGTGTGTGTGTGTGTGTGTGTGTGTGTGTGTGTGTGTGTGTGCGTGTGTGTGTGTGTGTGTTTAGCTGGCAGGGCTACATTATTCAATCAGTTTTCAAAAGTTTAGTTTGGGGCTTGGGAGGCTTGCATCTCAGGCACAGTGAGTGGGTGGAATGTAGCTGGATCAATCCTTTTTCCTCCTTTTCCCTAAAACGAAATTGGTGTGACTTGTGTGTGTGTGTGTAAAGGGCTTTTCTTTTTGGATTTTATTTGGCTTTTCATTCAGCCACAGTGGGTCGGGGGGTGGGATTACATTATACTGGGGGAGCTTTGTTTAGGTAGGGAGGTCACATTTTAGTAAAAGAATTAGTCCTCCACCCCATCATTCAAAAAATAAAATTTGCACAGTCATCTCCTCTCTCTATTGTTTTATTAATTAGATGGTGATGATGATGATGATGATTTGTTTAGTGTGTTTGGTAGGCAGGCAGTAGAAAATGAAGGGATTTCTTCACGGCCAATCCAAGGGGAAGAAGGCTAGGCAGTGGCAGCATGTCCATCACTACCACGTGTATGTCTACTACCACCACCACCACAACCACCACTGTTCCTCCTCCAGAGGTGCCTAAAGAACTGCTGCTCCTCTTCCTAGAGGAGTCTGAGGAGTTACTGGTTGTTTCTGAAGATCCCCAGTTCAATTTGGAACCAGTAATGGCAGGGCAGGCTTCACAGTCCCCCCCCACCCCTGTCCCCAGAGTCATCTGTTCCCTCCTCCCAGACCAGCAGCACCCTTGAGACAGAGAGTTCTTCCCAGGCCAGCAGTCAGGGGCAGGCAGTGGGTCCTCGTTTGGGCAAACATGGCAGAGGGGCCATGTGGGATCATTTCATGATGCTCGATGACCCACGGCTGGCACTCTGCAATGTCTGCCTTGTGGTGGTCTGGAGGGGATCAAACCGCAGGCATCCATCCATCCTCCTTCACCACCCTCCGCCAACATCTGGAGAGGCACCACCTAAGGGAAGGTGAAGGGAAGGCCCTTCATGCGCACCGTCTGGGAGAAGGAAAAGAGCAGCTCGGGGGGGGGCAGAAGGGAGGCAGGAGGAGGCGCCTCCTTTCAAAAGGGCAGCCACAGAGGTTTCTGGGGCCTGGAGCATGAGGCAGGCCATGCTCCACCAAGTGGCACCCATTGGGTCCTCCATGACCCTCATCCGGCAGTCAAAAGGCAAGGTCCAGCAGGCAGCCACTTGTCTCATCACCAAGACAATCACCCTGCTCGAACTTCCACTGTCCATTGTCGAATCCCAAGCCTTCCGCCGGTTGCTGCATTTTTTTGCCCCTGGTACGACCTTTCCTCACAGAGAACTCTCAGTTCTAGAGTGCTGCCCTTGTTCTATGACTCTGTGACCATTTTTCATGGCTACAGGGGCGCATGGTGCACTTTACAGTGGACCTGTGGAGCAGAGGTCAGCACGACTACCTCTCACTCACAGCCCACTGGTGGCAGCCAGTAGACTTGAGTAGTGGCCCAGCATTGGTGACTGGGTCGCAGGGGGAAGCGCTTGCCCTGCCCCCAGGCTATAGGTCCGTTCTGCCGCAGGAGTGGCACATGGAAGCTCAGGTGACGGGGAGGAACATCGCCAATGAGTTCCTGTCTGTGCTGCAGGAGTGGGCACCGGAGGGGAAGGTTACCCATGGCCACATGGTCACAGAACATGGGCAGAACATGTTGGCAGCATTGCACATGGCAGGCTTTGAGGGCACTGTATGCACGGCACACAAATTACACCTTGAGGTGAGCGATGCCCTCAGCCTGGGTAGCCGCGTCAAGCCCAAGTGGGACGCAGGCACCTGGGAGACGCGGGCACTCCTGGAGCAATGCCAGCAACTGGTGGGCCACTTCTCCCACAACCTGAAAGCTGCCCACCGGCTGCGTGAGAGGCAGGAGGAGTTGGGTCAGGAGACCCACATTCTCCTGACAGACCTGCCCACCAGCTGGAACTCCACCTACACCATGGTGTCCCGCCTGGTGGAGCAGAAGGCCATTTTGGAGGGCATCATGTCATCCATGCCCATTCTGCCTGGGGGGAGATAGGTGGGCATCAGTGCAATGGATTGACTGGCCCTCTCCCAGATGGTGGAGGTGCTCAAGCCCTTCCTGGAAACCACAGACATCTTGTGTGGTTATATGGCAAGCCTGGGGCAGGTCATCCCTCTGATTCATGACTTCAATCAGTACCTGGAGACTGCTGTAGCACCAGGATCCTCCCTCTTTCCATGGACCAGGACTTTGGTTAAGAGGTTGCAGGCAGGCATTCAGAAGCAACTCCGCATGGCCTGCTTGTGTGATCCTCAAATCAAGGGGGGGCTTGGCAGCAAGTGCCTCAGACCCTGAGGAGTGGAGAACGGAGCTCTCCATTGAGGTCTGCAGGGCATTGGGACACACTGCTCCCGTTACTGTGGAGAGACTGTCGTTCATCAAGGTGAACCTTCCCTTGTTGGGCTTCCCCTCACTGAACCCAAAGAGATTAAGCCCCAGCGCACCAAGTTTATTAATATCTGCCTGCCTGCCTGCCTGCCTGCCTGCCTGCCTGCCTGCCTGCCTGCCTGCCTGCCTGCCTGCCTGCCTGCCTGCCTGCCTGCCTGCCTGCCTGCCTGCCTGCCTGCCTGCTGGGTCACGTCGTCCCAGCGGGCCGATGATGGGGATGACACGCAGACAGGTTTTGGGTTGGGCAGAGTCCAGCTGGCTCTCTTGGCATGGGTTAAACCAGACCAGCATGCCTGCCTCAGACATTTCATCAAGCCTGGCACACCCAAACATGGCAAAAGGGCCAGCCAACCCTCTTGTCACACCCAAAGCCAGTCCCAGTATCCCGAATATGCCAAGAGGGCCAGCCTATCTTAGCCCCCCCCCCAAACCTCTGAGTGCTATCTTTATCATATCAGGGCAGTCTCAGCAGTCAAGTTGCAATCCCTGGCTTTCTAGTTCTAAATGACCATCTTTGTCACCCCATCGCCCGGCTTCAGATTGCAAAGCTGATCGGTTTCCGACAGCCTCATGGATTAACCGCTGTTAGTAGCACTGACCCTGTTCATCTGATGGTGCTGCTGGTGCTGTTGGAATTTGAACGTCAGTTGCCTCCTGGGGCCAAAAACCTTTCCTTTGCAGGCAAATTTAATGTTGCCAAAGAAGACCAGAATCTACTCTGCTGCCTTTTGCCTCAGTGCCTTAATGGGGCTCAAAAGCCTGCTTTTCGGCTGCCAACTACTACCTCAGTGCCTGATGGGGCAACACACACCACTTTGCTGCTGCCAACTACCTCAGTGCCTGATGCGGCCAAAAAAAGTCTGCTTTCCTGCTGCCTTTTCCCTCAGTTCCCAATGGGGCCAAAAGAGCCTGTTTTCCTGCTGCCAGCTTCCTCTGTGCCCGACAGAGCCAAAAAGCCTGCTGTGTTGCCAAATACCTCCTTCCCTCCAGTCCTCCTGTCCTGAGGGCAAACTCTATTTCACTGGCAAATGTAATGTTGCTGAAGACAAACTGAATGTCTCATGCATACCTCTCAGTGCCAACGAAGACCTCTCATTCTGCTGGGGCCAAAAATATAACTCCCTCAATGCCATGGGCTTCTGTGCCATGTGGTAAATTCTCCTGGGGGGACCCAATTTGTGGGTGAATAACTCGGAGTTCTGATATCCAGTCTTCACAAAGTTGGCAGGCATGTTGGGGAAAGGCATAGGAAGCTCTGTTGTGATTCTGAATTCTCTAAGTACCTGATGGGAGCTTTCCTTGGGGTCCTCTTTGTGACTATATAACTCAGGGGTCTGTGAGCCAATGTTCACCAAACTTTCAGGAGTCGTAGAAAAACATTGGAGGAAGCGTTCGTACAAATGTAGTGTCTCTAGGTCATCGGGGGCCAATGTCATAGCCATTTAAAGTGCAGACATATTGACAGATCGATCCATCAATTCTTTGAAGAATATTCGTATAATCGTATTCATTGATCCTTAACCTTGACGAATAATGGATCAAAACAAATTGCCATTTTTTAAATTTGTCCCCATCTCTAATCATGGCCATGCATCATGTGACTGGAAATGTATACAACACACTAACTAGGGTATAACTGGGATACACTTGGCTGGTATGATCATGCTCTTACTTACTTAGCTATTACATTGTATACCACCCCATTAGTGCAATGCACTATTCTGGACAGTTCACAACATAAAAAAGTAAAGCACCACACAACAATAGAATTATAAATAAACAATTAGAGAAATAAAACTGGTAACACCCCAGAGGCATATTATCCTGCTAACAAGTAGGACATGAGGCAGGAAATCTGGCAGGATAGGTTTGGGAATGCTCTCTAAAAAGCAGTGTTTTGAAATGTCTTCTGAACGTTGGGGAGGAGGGAGGCAGGCAGAGCTCCACTAGGAGCTGGTTCCAGAGAGTCAGTGCCACAGCAAAGAGGGCCTGACCTCTTGTACATGACTTCCAGGCCTCATTTGGAATGGCTACCCGGAGGAGCATTGCCTGAGAGGATCTGGTGGAGTGGGAGATGCCCTTCGGAAAAGATGTTCTGAGGAGTATGTTTAAGGAAGAACAACAAGAATCTAGTGACAGTTGAAAGACTCACACATTTCATTTGGCACAAACCTCTGTAGACTATAGCCCACTTCTACAGATGCACCATGCAAGGCCCTTTTTGTGATTTAAATATATGGACAGAGCTCCTAGGATTGCTAATAGTATGAGGTAAAGGTCTGTGATTCAATCACATCTTACTTCCATTGTGAACTCACTGGGTGGCCTTTAAACTGCGTTTAGTCCCATTTACAGATATCGATCTAACATACATTGTTTCAACCTGCTCTTACAAAAATAAAAGAAAGAAAGAAAGAAAGAAAGAAAGAAAGAAAGAAAGAAAGAAAGAAAGAAAGAAAGAAAGAAAGAAAGAAAGAAAGACCGTTGTTTATTCTGCCCATAAAATATAGTTTTAATAAATATACCTGATAAAATAGAATTCGTTAAAATTCTATCTCTTTTCCTGAACATTCATGGCTTTGACAAATAGATGCAGATTTATTGGTTTAGAGTTTTATGGGGAAATCACAGAGATGAAGTGGAAGAAACTTTAATGCAAATTGGAACAGTGAAGTGGTAATTTTTAAAAAATATTATCTCAGTTGTCAAGAAATAATCAATGCAAAACTATAGCTGGCTGTCAGAGGTAGGAGAAAAAAAAATAGATGGCGCTGTCGTCATTTTCTCATTGATGTAAAGGGCACCAACTATATATTTTATAGCCTGACATTATTAATTCATTTCTCTAGACATCTGTGGTTAGAGCAACTGAGAACTGCAGATGATGTATAGTTTAAACTACCCTCCTGTAATTATGGCTGAATAATCTAAATGCTGGATTATTCTAACATAATTATAGAGGGCTATTTTGACTATTAGCTCATTAAAAAGCTGTGATGCAAATTGGAATCTTCAAGAGGGTGCAAAAAATATGACGTACGTGTGTGCACTCGGAGGGGAGATGTCAGCCTTCCTCTATATATCTTGCATTTCATTAAAGCCAAGAATGGATAGAGGCCATAAAGGGGCCCTGTCTCATGTCAGAGCATCTTCAAATGCAGTAACAGGGCATAGAAGGGATTGCAGAAACAGCTGACAGGGCAGCAAGAGGTGTCAGTTGTATTTTTATCTCAGCCATATCCTTGTGTCACTCCTCCCCCCCCCTGCTTCCCCAATGCTTTAATTTCTGAAAAAGGGTGATCTTGGCTTATATTCTGAGCCAAAGCGTTGAAAGCTTCCTTTTTAATCCCCAGGACCACCAGCCAAATGTCCAGTAGGATGTACTGTTGGACGAGGACTTAGGAGACCTTGGTTTGAATACCCACTCAAATGTAAAACCCATGAGATGATCTGGGGCCAGCCGGTTCTCCCTCAGTCAGACCTATGTCACAAAACTGCTATGATGATAAAGCGGAGAGGAGGGGGACCATCAGATACCAGTGTAACAAATAAGTGAATAAATAAAAATAATAACAAGCTGATTCTTAACTCCAGGAGTGCATAGGAGTGTTTGTTGCTCTTGGTTATTGATAGAGAAACACACGTCCCCTCAGAAGATGATTGATTGTTACTCTATCTTTGTTGCAGAATAGATGGGGGAAGTCTCAGAGGTTGAGTACGTGGGTGTTTAGGCCACTGTTTGATCTGCTGAAGGAATGGGCTGTCTTGCTCTTAAGGATGAGGATCAGATGACATATTTTCTGGAGCGCATCAGCCCACCCCCAGAACAGCCCTAACCATACCTTTCTGAGCCCCTGCTAAGGGCTTTTTAAAAAAAAAATGCAGGTAGGATCTCTCTGGTTTGGATCAGTTCTAGCGTGTCTGATCAGTGGAACCAATTTAAAGCATGCCCTTAGGTTTGAATTTGCCAGTATCATGAAGTGGCTTAATAAGTGAGCCATTTCAGGATACAGACCAATTAATCACTACCTTTGCTCTTGGGCAGGGGGAGTGATTTTTTTAAAAAAAATTCTGTTAAGACTGTGTAATTGATTATTCTTGATGTGCTACACCACTAATAAATAAATAGATAAATGAATTCTTTGACTTTCTCTTTAAGGGCAAGTTAAGAAATCGCCCACAAGTCAAATCCATGGCAGTAGCTTTGGCTACAAGGAGTTTCTCAATTAGCCCTTTAAGAGAATCTATCTATCTATCTATCTATCTATCTATCTATCTATCTATCTATCTATCTATCTATCTATCTATCTATCTATCTATCTATCTATCTATCTATCTATCTATCTATCTATCTATCTATCTATCTATCTGTCTGTCTGTCTGTCTGTCTGTCTGTCTATGGATTGATTGATTGATTGATTGATTGATTGATTGATTGATTGATTGATTGATTGATTTGATTTGATTTGATTTGATTTGATTTATATACCACCCATCTGGCAGCCAAGGTTTACAACAAATAACAAAAAACAACAGAGTAACAAAAGAGCAAATAACAACATTAATACATAGGGGTGAAAATCAAAAATCATAAAGTGAAGTGAGGATAAAATTATAATACAATAAATACAATTAAAAGCATAAAAATATAAAAACATGGAGCATGGCAGTATGATAGATGTTATATTATTGGACACTATTGAATCAGAGAAGGCAAAGATGGGCTGCAGGATCTATTTCATGTGAACCATCTGGATTGACTGGATTGCTCAAATCAAGTCTGACCATTTGAAAGCAGCCCACACTAGCTGGCTCCCTGCCGCTTATGTAGCCATACCCTCAATAAGAGAGTATCTGCACTGCTGTACAATTATAGTAGTTTGATCCCACTTTAACTGCCCCAGATCAAATTTACAGAATTCTAGGGTCTCCGGTCTTGTGAGATATTTGGCATCTTCTGTTGTATTTCATGGGAGTGCCATAGAATTCCCCAACAGAGAATTGTAAGTACCTAAGTAAAGCCCAGGTTACCAGCAAAGCGAAAAGGTTGTTGTCAAGATATCACAGAACTTCTCAGTTCAGTGTGTCACTCTTTCTAAAGAGATAATCAGGAGAGTTTTCTGAATCTGTAGAAAATCTACAGAGTCTCTGAGCCTGCAAAATGCATATGGGGGTGATGGGGATGACTGATGCAATTTGCTCTTATAGCCATGTTGGTCACTTATTACAGACAGAAGCAGAGTGATTGTCATTAGAAAAAAACCACTAGGTGGTGCATAAATACTGGAACAAGATCTGTGCAAATGTGCACGGTTAAAATATGAGTAATTATGTGGCATCTTTGTAATGGAGCAGCAGCAGGTGAAAATAGCCAAGGGTCACCATTAGGGTCAATATATTCAGCAGCTAGTAATATATTAAGCCCTTTTTTCATAAACAATCACGCATTAGAAAGTTAGAATTTGAAGGCTATAAAAAAGGAAGGAAGGAACTCAACATACTCTAGTCACAAGCAGGCTTACAGTTTTAGTGTGAACACTCATTTTGACTCTAGTTTTTCTGGGTGGCCACTTAACATACCCATGTGTGCCTGCACCATCTGTTTTTAGGTGCTAACTGTGAATGGATGGCTTCTAGGCACCTCATTCCATTCTGATTATTCTTTATCTTTACATTGGACTTGCATTGGGTAGCCCTGCAAACAGAGGATAGTTTCAAACAGAACTTTCCTGCAGCAGACCTTGAAAAAGAGGATTTTCTTCTGTAAGTAAATATCTGTATCATCATTCTTCCCTTTCAGGGAAATAAGGTGGCTTACTGCCCCCACATAAACAAGGTTTTTTTTTTTTTAAACGTATTAAAATTTAAAATGATATCATACAAATATTTATTTTTTAAAAATAAAAACTATAAAACATATTTTAAAGCCCACAATCCTCTTCGCTTAATTGCCTGCTGACTCTTCAAAAGCCTCTCTCAAGCAGTAGGATCAATGGCTCTATTATTGTTTGGCTTGTAATTTGTATTTAACTGACTTGTGATTTCAGCAGGAGCTTGTGTGATTTACTCAAGGCAACAGACAAGTCTCTAAAACCAGGCTTCTGTCCAAAAAGAGGAGACAAACTGTAAATGGAAACCCTGGCACGTATATCCTTCAGTGGCTCCTTCATTGAATTGCCAGTCTCCATTTTGCAAATCAATCTGCCTACAGGAACCTCTGGCCAGATTCCTGGATTTTTTGTCTCTACTCCCTAGTTTTTTTAAGTTGAAGAAGAGTTTTAGAGAACTCAAAAGCTTGCCATCATTGTGACATTTTAGGAATCCAATAAGGGGTATCACTCAATAGGAGCATGCCACTTGGTATTTTTGGATTCCAACTCCTAGAATTCTCCAAGAATTTCCCAGGTAGAATTCTGGACTTTCTAGCTCACAAACGCACACCTACATTCCAATCACATGAAATAAGGCCTATCTTCCATGCTGCTTGTCTATCTCAGGCCTACTCAGGCTTACTTTTGTTAATATACAAAAAGGAAACTGCCCGGGTGCCTTCTGGGAAGCCTAGGTCTTTGTGGGAGGTGCAGCTCTTTAGAGCAGCCCTCCAATGCAGCCTAATGGGGCAGCAAAACTGCAGCTTCCATGAAGGCTTAGGCCTCCTACAAAGCAACATTCTGTACAGTAACAGCCATAGGGCTGAGATAGCTAAGCAGTGTGGAAGATAGGCCTTGTTCCAGGGATGAAATGGAGGAATCTTGTCTGTGGGCTGGAACTCCCAGAATTGTGCCTGGGGAATTCTTGGAGAATTTTGAGATTAGGAATTAAAAAAAAAATCAAAGTAGCGTATCCCTATTATTCATCATGAGTTTTGCTTCTATTCATTGAACACAACTTGTTTTATTTGTGGTAGCAAATATGATGCAAAATGAGAGACTCTGAGTTTTGCATTGGCTCAAGGAGAGCCCACCAACAAGTCACCTCCTGAGCCCTTATGGACACCTGCTCACAAAGGTGAGTGGTTTTTTTTTAGTGCTGCTGTTTTTGATTTGTGTGTGTGTGATTTTATGCTTGATTTATTTCATGTTTTGGCTTGGTTTAAGTGTAATCTATCTGAACTTACTTTATAAAGAGAAACAGAATGTGCATCAGCATACACTCAAGCAGCCTCTGGTCAGTGTAGGCTTGAGGGCTGCATCACTTACAACCTGTGAACTGTAACTCCTTAACATTTGATTCGTTGTAAAAATCCATTTTTGAGGCACCTAAAACACATTCTGTACCCCTCTCCCTGTCACAATGATTGCCCTGTTCCTAGGCAGATGAAAACCATGGAATGAGGACTTCCAGGAAAACAGTGCTTTGCATGCCACACACTGGCATAGAGAGGGATGCACCAAAGTCAAAGCCACATCCTCCCACTCAGCAACTCACTTTTAAGAAAGGAGTTCCACAGATGAGATCAAGACAGTACAGAGTCAGTAAGGCAGTGGTGTAGACCAGTGCTTCCCAACCTTGGGTAACCCAGATATTCTTGGACTGCAACTCCCAGAAACCTCAGCCAACACAGCTGGTGGTGAAGGATTCTGGGAATTGCATTCCCAGAACACCTGAGTTACCCAAGGTTGGGAACCACTGGTGTAAACTAAAAAGACATGGATAATTAAACAGCATTTTGCATTCCTTCCTTAGAAGATGGAGCTTCTTGCCCTACTCGAGTGTCCGGGGTCTGCATGGCCCTCTGAACCTTCATCATGCCTGTTCCCAAGGATTTTGTGTCACCCTCACTAGATGAATATTCTAGTCACAGCACGGCAATGGAAATCATCATCTTAGAACTGCAGAGAGGGTAGGTACCCTCTGGATCATCAAATCCAGGCCCGGTCAAGGAGGCATAGTGGGGAACTGGACTCCCAACCAAACCACTGAACGATTCAGTACACTGGTGCACTATGTAGGATAAGCGGTACATATTCTCAGATAAAATTATTAAGCAATGAAATAATACACACGACACTTAATCTTAGCCAAATGTCCAATAAGTAATTTTAAATGAGGAAATATGATAGTCCAGGAGGGACGTGGTGGCACTGTGGGTTGCCACTATGGGGGCCTCTGTGCTGCAAGGTCAGAAGACCAGCAGTCATGATGGAGTGAGCTCCCATCGCTTCTCCCAGCTCCTGCCAATTTAGCAGTTCGAAAGCATATAAATATGCAAGTAGATAAATAGGTACCACCACGGTGGGAAGGTAACGGCATTCCGTGTCTAGTCGTGCTGGCCACGTGACCATAGAAACTGTCTAAGGACAAAACACTGGCTCTATGGCTTGGAGAAGGGGATGAGCACCATGCCCTAGAGTTGGACACGACTGGACTAAATGACAAGGGGAACCTTTACCTTTTACCTATGATAGTCCAGGAACAAAAGTTCAACTTCAAGAGAAGATGCATGGACTGTGAACAATAAAGCAGTAATAAATTAGCACACACACACCCTCTCACACACACTTCCTGAGTCCACAACCTGATTGTACCTATGCTAAGGCTCTGTGAATGACTCAGTTAGGTTGCCCACAAATTTTCTTGAAAAAAGGGAGGTATTATATTCTGGAAGTGAGTTAATTCATTATGTTTTTGTCAAACATAATTAATCTGCTCCAACATTAAGCTTAGGAATAACTGATCTGTCATTTTGTACTAGAAGCTAGCTGTGAATAGTGTAGATTGTACAGCACTTCCAGGGGATTAGTTCTGCAGCAGAAATTGATCTGAAAAAAAAATAAGATGACAAACAAAATAAATCAATGACTTTCATGTAAGCATCATTATACACATTTTAAATAGTCATATCATATGAGAATGGACGAATCTGGTGATAGAACAGAAGGAATGGCAAGTTCTCAGTCCTTCAAGGAGAAACAATAGTAGTTATCAGTCTCTGCCTAGCATCAAATTAACATGAGGGAAACTTTGTTTCTGGGTCTCCTCAGCAGCTTGAAGTATTGCACACTATTTCTGTTCCAACAATATTAGAGTATGTTAACAGATTGATTTCTGGGGAATACACATGCCTCATACAATCATCAGGAGGGATGACCAAGATAAATGATGTTATTTTAGCTGTGTTCAAATAAACATTTAATTTGAATATTGGATGCAATTGTAAGACTAGGATGAGTACAATCTGAGGAAATGACATTTATTATAAAAACCAGTGACATATAGAAGTGATGATGTTGTTCAACTATTGGCAAAATGAACCTAGGAATGGAAAAACTGAGGAACCAAATAAAGTAAGGAATAAGCATATGCCTAACAGAGGGAGCTTAATTGGGATCAAAACAAGGGGAATGATGTAGCCTCCAGTCTCTTACAACTCTGTTGCATTAATTGCCTTCCATTGACCAAAAACAAGCAAGCTGTCCCCACAGAAATGATACACCAAGATGTATTCAGCACACTATAAATGTGTTTGGTTTGTTTGTTTGTTTGTTTGAATCATAGACATATTGAGCCCCCAATTTGGCTCTCTTTCATGGATCTGATGGGCCACATCAAATAGCACATGCTTGAATTAATCCATTTAAACATGGATACCATCCCTGAAAAAAAGGGAATCTGTTGGAACAGCCTTCAAAGTTTCTTATGTGGATTGTGTTTAGAGCAAGCTGAAATGCCTCTCAAGATTTCCTTCCTTTGCATGTGTTGTGTGAAGTTGGTTGCAGCCTGAGACTGCTTATCTTGCGTTCCATACGTAACTGGATTAATAGTCTTTCTCACTACGCAAAGAATCAGAGAATCTGTCAGTCAGTGAGGAGGGTTTGAAAATTCTAAGCAGTATCACTAAATTACACTTCCCAGAATTCTTTGGGGGAAGCTATGACAGTTAATGGGGGGGGGAGAATGAAACCAATATATATGTTGCAAATATATATTTGTTTTATGACAAGGTGGGTCACTGAGAAAAAATGGTTGCAGAGGAGTCCTTCTGTGTGAGGTCCCATTCCCTGCCCCATAGCTTCCTACCAATTAGCATTCCATACCACTGAGAACTGTCAGTTGCTGTGGGCCTTTGTAGTTTCCTTCCACCATTTTGGGAATTAGAGGTGTGTGCAAATATGCTTGCAGCTAATCTCAGTTATCTTCTGTAATATTAATGAGGAGGAAAATCTATCTGCACTGCAGCCTTCAGACTGTGAAACATAGACACTTTATTCTTGGTATATATGCTAAGGAGGCCTTGAGTCATGACTTCCAAAGAATTCTTGGAATTGTACATTGCAGAATGCATAACAAAATTTAAACAAAAACCCAAAATATTATGGCACATTCAAGATTAATAGATTTATCACAATGCAAGCTGATGTGGAGTCCAGTGGATTACATATAGGCCAAAATCCTGTTGCTTAGAGTAGTGAATTATACTAGAATACACCTATTGACTCATTCGGGATTTGGTGAGTCACCTCCTCTTGATTCAAATGAACCTACTCTAACTGCAGCTAACTGTAGCATGGTAAAGGTAAAGGTAAAGGTTTTTCCTTGACAAATGTCCAGTCGTGTCCAACTCTAGGGTGCAGTGCTCATCCCTGTTTCCAAGCCACAGAGCCAGCATTTTGTCCTTAGACAGTTTCTGTGGTCACGTGGCCAGCACGAGTAGACACAGAACACTGTTAACTTCCCACTGTGGTGGTACCTATTTATCTACTCGCATTTGCATGCTAGGTTGGCAGGAGCTGGAACAAGTGACGGGAGCTCACTCCGTTGCGTGGATTTGATCTTACAACTGCTGGTCTTCTGACCTTGCAGCACAGAGGCTTCTGCGGTTTAACATGCAGCGCCACCATGTCCCTTGTAGCATGGTAAGTCACAGTTAAAATAGGGCCATTTTAATCAGTGGGCCTATTCTACTGTGATTTACTGTGCTAAGCATCAGGATTCAGGCCAATGTTTTTCCTGGAAGTGGGTGTGGCTAAGCAAACCACAGGCCTTCCATCTGGGATTTGTTTATCATGACAGAAACCAAGAACTTTTCTCTCCCCCTCTCAACACAGTGCGTCTGTAATAAACAACATTTTCAAAACTGCTCATACATATTTTAAAATCTATTTTGTTTCAAACCAGAAATTGCTATTCACTTTTAAAGCTGCTCATGAAAGAGGCTGCCAACTGCTCTGCAGATATTACTTTTGTCATATCTCTTCAATTTTAATGTTAGGTGTTTATAATGAAATTACTTTTAAAAACAATTCCAGTAAATAGTCCAATACCACAAATGTTACTACTGCAGGTACATTTTAAAGAAACAGCCAGATGTTGCTTTTCTGTTTCTCGAAAGTAACGAATACAGTTACTTTTAGTTAATTGAGTGAAAATATATCTGAATGCTATAGCACTGCCCTGTGGTAAAAAAAAAAACCCTGAATTATATATCTATATCTATATTGATCGATCAATAGATAGATAGGAAGTTCAGGATATTTTTTTTACCACAGACCAGTGGCTTGTAGCATACATATATGTATGGGGACTAACAAGTGAGTGATATAAAAGCACTCACAGACTTGTTCGTATACCACAGCAATGATAAAATGTTGTTGCTCAATAAAATACACAAGGGTTCAAAAACTCACTTGCACGGCTCTTCCAGATGGAACATTTGTGCCTTCTAACATCCCCACTAAGCACTGACCTTAATGATGTTGTTGTTGTTGTTGTTGTTGTTGTTGTTGTTGTTGTTGTTGCTGTTGTTGTTGCTGTTGCTGTTTTTGAAATGTCCAGGGAGTGTTCCCTTAATCTTACTATATACAGGGCTCCCCCCATAGGATTATTTTGTCCCTCCTAAGCCCCTTAATTCGTTTTTCTCTCCTGCTTTGTACCAGGGATGGTGTTTAGCGCTATGAGACTTCCCGTTCAGCAGTGGATATGGGGTTAGGGTTAGGGATCGTCCCAGTCTGAAGCTGGCCTTCTTTTTTCCTTCTTTTTCAAAAGAACCCTACAGTGTTACGGTGCCTGCATCGGAAAGGGTTGCGTCTGCTAGAGAGCTACCACATGGCAAATGAAGAGGGGGATGAGAGAATGAACAAATGTTGGCGCTGGAGGAGATTAGGAGGTGCAATGGTAACCCTGTCTGCAATCCAGAGATGATGCCGTAGTGCCTGCTCCTATGTACATTAAAAGGGAATATGCTGAGGTGTGCGCATGTGGTGCAGGGTGAGGCAAATTTGCCAAATGCAGACAAATGACTTGCTACTGTTGTCTGAAACAGCCTCGTTTGGAAGCCCAGTGTGCTTAGAGATGATTAAAACAAGGGAACTTTAATGACACACGTGGAACCAATTCTTGTTCTAATCTAGCATGCCTCATCTTGAGTGAAATATTTATATTTCCATAATGTCAGTTACAACCTCAATGATCATTATGAGTTGGAAAACATGTGCTAAATACTATCACAGATCCAAAGACAGGGAATTGGGTGGGGGTGAGGTTTCCCAGTAAATGATTCCCTTTGTATCACATGATTTTACATCTTCATTCAGGCAGACAATTCTTTCCTCCTTATCTGTAGCTTGTGGGCTTAATTCCTTTGGCATATATCCTGGTGGTGCTCACAGGAAGACAATCAATATTGCATTATCTTGTTAATGGCAGTGCCTCATACATGATGAGATATGTAGCAGCAAGTTCCTGTGGGGTTTGTTTCACCCCCCCAGCCGTCCCTCAAATCAGTAAGGAAATGAGAAGGTACGGTTGGAGCATAGCCCAGGCAACATGATCACAGGGCTTTAACCTTCCTGTACAGGAGCTGATGCCTGCGAGAAATCCATATGCTGCTATTTCTGCTTGCAGCCAACATTTAATATACGTTCCACGGAGGGAGGGGGTGGAAAAGAGTATATTTGAAGTTTAAAGGTCTTCGTTTTGATACTTTAGTGTTTATGAGGGATATATTATCTTACAGAATACAATATTGGACAAGACAGAGATCATTATGTCACCGTGCAATGCAGACACCCTCTAGACCTTGTACAAATAGACAGCTGTAGAGAATGACTCTCCTCTTGGCCGGCTGATGTTCATGGAGCCATGAAGGTGGGTTATACCTAATGGCTGGAACTGGTGGCTGAAGGGCTGATCTCCTCTGGGGAGACAGACAGTGCTATAAAGACAGTTCTGTTTTCCCTCCTTGCCCAATCTCTGTTTTGAAACACCAACAGATATTTCTTATACCCAGGGAAAGCACATGGGGGGAGTGATTTTGTGGGTGGGGTGGGGAAAGAAATGACACATGCCTATATTTTACAGCTGTGAACTGCAGTTTTTTTTCCTGGTATCTTTTAACAGATAAGAAGCAAGGTAGTTAACTACTTGGGTAGGTTTTGGGTCATTCCGTTTCCTATCAGGAGGTGTGTCAATATTCTGGTAGCACTAATAGAGAAATTCTCTACACTCTTTAGACTGATTAGAGGAGACAGAAAAGAAGATAATTTCATTAAGATCTGGTGCCCTTCCTTGGTTTTTGGTTTATATTTAAATGGGAAGGATGATGTCTTGAAAAGTTGGCAGGACTACTGGAAGTTGGATAGAATGCATGGGTTAATGGGCTATAGGAAAAGATTGCGTTACTCACAGAGATCAGTATTGTTGTGTAAGTGACTGTGTGGGTAATTGGATTATAGGTCTTGTATTATAATCCCTTTTATTGTTTTTGTCAAGGATAGTCAATAAAAGGGAGGGAAGAGGATTCTGATTCTGTATTCTGCTTCAGGGTGTGGTGATGTCTTTCACACAAGTCCCTAGTGTTGATATCTATATATGGGTACAACCATGACATCATTTGTGCTTCTATCCATCCAGATTTTTCCCCATCACTTTCACTGCTATTTTGGACATCTGTTTTCTCCCCCTGGCATGAGAACATGACAGTAAACTGTCTTGAAAATCCCAGCCATTCTCAGACAAATGGTTTTGGACTCAAATGTCAGATGCTCATTTCCTAACATGTTTGATATATTTGAGTTGGTGTTTGACTTCTCTTATTCTATGATGATATTGCAACATGATGGAAAGAAAGCGTAGTATTATAACGGAGTGTCACAAGCTCCTCACACACACCCATGGCCAGCATCACCATAAAGGAAGTGAACATATCATGCAGCACATAAACACATATAGCAAATGAACTAACCCTCTCCCCCCCCCGCAATTCCATCAGGCCTGACACAAGATACTGTGGTGCCTCGACTTACGAACATCCCTATTTATGACCAATTCGAGTTACATCCAGCTCCGGCTGCAAAATTTTGCTTCGACTTGCAACCGGAGCTTCGAGTTACGATGGGAAAAAAGGCAGGGAAAGTCGGAGGAGACTTCAGACTACCTGGCAAGGTGCTGCTTTCTGCTTTTTAAAAACTGCTTGTTCTGGGTGGGTTTTGCAGTGTGGTTTTGGGCTGGGGGGGTTATGTTTCTGTGCTGTGATGGGTCTTGCAGTCTTTGTTTTTTGGGGTTTTTTTGAGTTTCCAATGGTACTTGCAGGGTTTCTTTCTTTCTTTTCTTTCCTTTTTTTTTTTTGCATTTCTGATGGGTCTTGCAGGATTTTTTTGCTTTTTGGTTTTTTTTTCTTCAGCCGGAATGGATTAATCGCATTTTCAATGGGTCCTGCAGTGTTTTGGGGGGGGGGGTTGGGTGATTTTCCCTGCTGGAACGGATTAATCGCGTTTCAATGCATTCCTATGGGTAATGGTGCTTCGACTTATGAACATTTTGAGTTACGACCATCTTCTGGAATGGATTAAGTTTGTAAGTCGAGGGACCGCTATATTTGTCATCTGAAGCACATAGCATATGACACACACAGGGGCAGGGAGGATCTGGTAGCTGCAGGTATGGCATCAACTGCTGAGTGTCTTAATATGTTCACAAAAGGAGTGGGAGATAATTCTAACAAATCATAAAGTGAAAGAAGGAAGGAGACAAGGAGAAGAGGGAAGAGTAAGAAATGTCATGTGATAAGTATCAGCTGGAACTGCAAGGGAAAGAAATTAGGAGGAAAGCACTGTGTGAATGACCAAGCTCTCCTTTCCCTCAGTGAGTCTTCATCAAGGAAACATACCTTGTAAGAGGGTGCCTCAGAAATTTCCTCACTCCTGAAGGAAGTGGAGATGCTTCCATAGGTGGTTGCAGTCAAGCTCTAATATGTACACACATGACAATGAGTAGATGTTAATATTACAAACAATATATTTCATATTATAAGAAAACCTTTCTAAAAATATGTTGAGCTCTCTCCCCCCCACATGACTGTCTGAGGGTTCCAGAGGTAATTTTGCAGTGACAAAGTATTTATGGTGCAATTCTATGCATTTCCCTGACATAAAAATCCCACATTATATAGAATGAAAGTTGTCATTGTAATTTTTACTTCTTCTATAAATATACATGTTCCCACTCTGCATGCCCTACTCCAATAACTTGTACAGCTCCATTTCCACAGACGTCCTCCACCACCACCACCACACCCAAGACCTGTGACCCAGTTACGCCTGGCACAAAGTATTTTGTTGCTTGAAGCAGAAGGTTAAAATGGCATCTATCTATAGCAACCAACTGGACTGGCAGTTGGATCTGACTTCAGCACTGGCAACTTGAAAATGTCCCCCAGCACTTCTGAGGACACAGGATAATGTGTGTGCATGTGGTGTTGAGGAAGTAGGCAATGTGACACACACAGAAATTTGCCTTCCAAGAGACAGAGAGATAGCCAAGGAACTCAGAAGGAATTGATTGGGGGGGGGGAAGACTGTCACTGCTGCCCCCCAGTGTATACTGACTGGGGTAGTTGCCTTAATAGGGTTAGCTCAGACTCTAGTTTTTAACAAGAGGTTGGAAACATTTCCTTTTTTAGACTAGTTTCTGGACTATCTCAGCCAGCATAATGTTATGACTTTGCTGAATGAATTTCCCCATGAGGACAAGCCACTGCCCCTCAAACCTGATGTAGGTATGGCACTGCTGGATCTCATAGAGACTCTTAGAGACCCTTAGAGATCCAGGAGGAGGCCAACCTCCCAAAGGACTGATCCTCAGTGCCTCCATCTGTACCTACACAGTGTTTCAATCCAAAGCCTCCAGATCAAAGCAACCCTGGGTCTGAGTCAGAGGAGTCTGTATCCCCTCCCAACCCAAGTGAACACTGGAGGTTGAAGGCACCGGGCCAGATGGAGGCTCCAAAATGGAGTGCTTGGCTTTAGGGAATGTCTTCTTGGGCAAATAGGCTTCCTCAGAAGTAGGGAGTATCTATGAGCTAAAGTTTTTCCTCCTTAGGAGATGAGCTATCCAGTCATACACCTGGGTTTTCCCTACCAGCTGACCAAATTTCAGTGTGAGTATCCAGAAACTAGAAGCCTGGCCATAGAAAACCTCGAACTGAGATTGTGCTTTTGCTGCAGACTTAGAATCATCAAACTGTAAAGCTAGAAGGGACTCCCTGAGGCACCGAGTCTAACCCCTGCCAAGCAGGCAATCCAGGGTTAAGAAACAAAAACAAAAACAAAACCCTGACAGAGTGTCATCTAACCTCTGCTTCAAAATCTTCTATGAAAGGGAGCTGACCATTTTCCAAGGCTGTGCATTCACATAAAGAGCTGCGCCCAACGTCCCCTCTAAGGCATACGTCTGCAACTCCACCTCCGTCTGCCCAGCTTTCTTCCTCCTCCACAGAGCGATTGTTTCCAGCCCCTTTGGTTCCAGTCACAACGGAACCCTGCTCACGGTGTGTGTGTATGTGTGCGTGCGTGTGTGTGTGTGTGAGAGGGGGGGGACAGAGCCCCACCCAGAAGGACCGAAAACTAGAGGAGACATTGGCTGCGACCATCATGACGTTCTTCCTTTCATGTAGGCAAATTCTCCATTCTCATAATTTTAATCCATTACTTTGGGTCCTAGTTTATGGAACTAACAAAAGCAAGCCCCTTCCACATAACCGGCTTTGCAATAGTTGAAGATGTCTGTCATGCTGCTTCTCAGTCTTCTCTTTGCTGGGCTAAACATACCCAGCACCCTCAGCCATTCATCGCAGGGCTCAGTTTCTAGACTTTTACAACCTGTTTGCCTTATTCTGCACATGTCCCTGTCTCTAGAGACAATGTTCCCACTCCTCTATGATTATTTGGACTGGACTGACTATGGTTCTTGGACTTCCACTCCACTCCACCCTCTCTCTCTCTCCCTCTTCTTCTTCTTCTTTTTTTTTGGGTGGTGACTTCTGGCCTTTCTTGACCTTCCGGCTGTTTTGGGACTTTGGTTTCATATCTGGCTTCTCCAGTGCAGCTCAGTTTGTTAGATCTCTTATTTATCGCTCCATGTGATCCAAGCCTGCAAAGATTTTGCTCCCTAAGCTCAGCCTCTCTGGGAGCAGGACACGTGCCCACCTCAATGGTTTCTCCTGATTAAATCACAGAGGTGTGATGCTAAAAAGCTACTGCCCTTTAATTTCTACAGACTGACAGCATAACAGTTCCATGTTCTGTTTCAGGTGGCGGCAGTATCTAGAAGCTGGGGACCACAGAGACGCCCCCCAGATCTTAGCAGTGTCTAATTTGATTGCAATGCACTGAAGTGTCAAGAGTGCCTTCTTGCACCATGTCGCTCTTGCTATTATGCAAAGCACAGTATCTCTTTCCTTTCCAGAAGGGAAGAACTATTTTTTTCCTGCAGTGGCCCCTCCCCTGATCTTTCACTGATGCGATTTGATTTTTGGCAGCAAAAAGGATTCAGAAGTGTTTGGGAACTGGGAGGTGAGCAGATGCAGACATGTGAGATTTGTGTAGCTCCTGCTTGTCTTCCATGCAACAAATCTCTGTAATTGGTATAACTAATACACATCATGCTGTACTGTAAGCCGGTTCTTGAAGGGGAAAAAATTATTGATGTGTGAGTTTCCTCCTGCTCCCATTAACTTGGATGGTTTTGTTTTGAAAATTAGCAGTTTGTGCATTTATATCGCATTTGTTTGTTGCATGTCATTTAACCTGGAGTTTCTTCTAGGCAGTCTTCTAATCAGAAGAAAATCTGCTTACTTTTAACAATCTCCTCCTCATAGGCTCTCACTTTTGGAGGATTATTCCCTAAGGGTGCACAAGTGCAACAGAAAACCTTTTAGGATTTTTTTTAAAGCTTCATTAGCCGGAAAGTAGAAACTTGAGAGGAGGTAAGCAAAGGAGGAATACAAGACCTAGCAGAACCAATTTTTCACTGTCATAAGAAGCTGCCTTATGCTGAGTCAGATCCTTGGAATATTTAGGTCATTTCTTCAGCAGTGTGATGAGCAGAGGTCTTTCCCAGCCCCGCTAGAGAGACCTGGAACTCAATGTGGAAGCTCTGTCTTCAAATGAATTTGCACTTCTACTTCACTGCAGCAGCTCTTTAACCGTCTAAAATCAAGCATTCAGCAAGTTCAACATGAGCCTGACAAACCGGGCATATTTCAGATATCCATTAAGAATTAAATTTCTTCCATAGTTTCTCTATGAAGAGAACCCAGGAAAACCCAATATGCAGGCTAACAGATCAGAAAGATGGTTGTTTCCCTCCTTTTAAAGATATCCCAGATTCTGCTACTATTCAGGTTTCCAAGCGCAATCTTTTGTAAAAGGTTTGACAGTAAATCAAGTTAGTTCCTTCAGTCAGAACTAATCAGAAACAATGGGCAGAATCCAGTGAAATTCAAGCATTTTAAATTTTCATTTATTCCAACTCTGGGGAGTTAAACGCAACTAAGTTCTCCTCTTCACAGTAATGGGAGTGAGATATGCATCTCTTTGGCTGCATCATGCTCCAGACTTGTGGCAGCTAAAATTTCACACCCAGTTCCCCCAGTAGTAATGGCCGGTTGATGCTGTGTGACAAACAAGCAATCGGAGCTCCAGAAATTGCCAGTATCAAAATGAGCAGCCATGAAACATACCCATTTTCAGGCTTTGAAATGTTATTGAAATTACTCATATAGGAAGTCAATCTCAGGAAAGAAGGAGAAGGCTAGGAGTATCTTTTTTATTTGGTAGAAATGTATATCCCTGTTTACTGCTTCTCACATTACAGTTCTTCTTCTCCCCCCCCCCCCGGAACTCAAATTGAATGGCAAATCAGAAATAATACAAGGTGATAATTTCACACATGACATACCGCTCTGTAGAAGCAATTACAAGATATCACAGAGGATGAGAACTTAATAAGATTAAAAATTAGGCCTTTAGTAGCCGACCGAAATAACTATTCACAGGGGATAGCAACCATTCTTTTGATAGAAACATAAAGATCTTACTGGAACAGGCTAAATGCTAGACTTAAAGTGAGAAAAGTTCCTTTTTAAAAAAAACTTCCTCCTTCGCCCCTCTATTCTTGTGGGGTCATGCACCACCATCACCTCCTTCTTCACCACTGGAAAGCAAGAGGGCAACATTGTGGTATCATCCTGCAGGGAACTTTGCTTTATGCTTCAAGAGGGAGGAGAGTTTCAGATGCCCCGCTTGAGAGTCGTCTGAATCCTAAGATGAAATTTTAGGCCCTAGAGTGAAAACGATTAGAAAACATTTCTGTATATATGTATAAAACCCACACAAACTCAGTTTCCATTTTCAGGTTGCTTTTAAACTTCATGTTTTGATGATATAGGATTGGTAGCTACACCTGAGAGGTTTGTTTTTTCATTAATCCGTGAAAATCCCTGCTCCACCATCGACTGAGAAGGGCATCAAGGACAAATAAGCCATTTTATTACTTCAGCACCAGATTACATTGTTGGTCTCTCAAAACATCCCTTTGGGCTAAACATCTGTGAGAGCAGTTTATGCTCTTAATTGAGAAACCAAAATAAACTGCAGCATAACAGGGTCTTAGATCATATTCTGAGTGTATTTTTGTCTAAAATGGTGCACTAGCTTTGAGACCCTGTAAACACGGCAGTTTTGGATCAAACTGATCTTTGATCGTTCATCATTGTCTATATGTTATACAAAACAAGAACAGTGAAAGGTCTCACATTCTTGCACATTTTAAAAGGGCAGGTGATTTTTTTTGGTAGCACTTATGTGGAACAGAATGGCTTTACTTTCCTCCCCTTCATGGGTGAATGTTTCCAGAAAAAAATTCAGAATAAAACCATAACAGTACCACAGAATTCTCAGGTTGGTCTCATGCTGCGTCTCCCCCCCCCCACAACCCCTCATCCCAGAACCGTTATTTCTCTCTCTCTCTCTCTCTCTCTCTCTCTCTCTCTCTCTGTGTGTGTGTTAAATAGAGAGAATCTATTCCAGATCATGCCATCATATGGATTTTTCAGATAAGAACTGTGGTAAGTTTGTGGTAGGAGAGGTGATACAGGGCAACACGCCTGTCCATTGCAGATGCTGAAAACACAACTGAAGATTTTCTGAGCTCTCCCCCCTTTCATTCAACATTCTCAGTTTCCACACCCTGCTAACTGTGTTGCTCCTTGTTGATTATGACTGGGGGATTGCTGATGACTAACTCTTGACTGTCTCAGTGAGTTGACCTGTATCCGCTTATGTTCCAGGGAGTGTGTGTGCAGTGGGGAAGAAGATTTAATTACTGTTTTTGTCTCATACTTTAAAAAAATATATTTTTAAAGAGTTACATAGGGAATAAGTTGAACAACAAAGCAAAGATTTGGAGCTTGGTCTCTGAGCAAGGAAGCCAACTCTGGCTGTGACTAAATGATTAGATACCCCAGGATTTGCTGTGGTTATCATACGGGTCAATTCAAAGTACAGTATTATGTTGTCTTTTGGTACTTTGCTGCCCCATGGCAGAATAAGGCCATCAGCGCAAAGTCATCATATATGCAAAGCCACAAACAGTTCAGAGGAGCTTGGGGTAGACACAACATGAAAGTATTGATTAGGAGGTGGACAAACCACCCCAAAATCTTATAAAAACATATACAAGATTGCCATATGCATTTTTCCCATTCTGATGTGTTTCGCTAGGCTGCTCCCATTTCTTCCTAAAACCGCCTGACTCTTCATGATGCACTGTTCAATTGTTCGAACGTATGAAAGACTTGAAAGTCTCCCTGAGCTGAAATCACTCTCACAGTGTTCAGATTCCAGGATTTAACCAGATAATTTTATCAGCTTTTTCCCCCCTTCTAAATTCTTGGTTATGTCATAGGATTGTTATAAACCTGTTATAAACCTGTATTCTCTTGGGATCTGGGCTCAAGATTTGCCTTCCATGGCATTGCTTCAGCTTCTCTTCTAGCTCTTTCCCTTCTTTAGGGAATATATGTGGTTTAGGAAAATACCCTTTGTTTTCTTTTCCTCTTCTCATCTTACAGCAATCCTTGCACCCCACGTTCTTTATGGGGATGACCCTTTCATACCTAAACAAAAGAACAAAACACAAAAGAGGGTCTCTTTTGCAAAACTCATGTTCTTTCAGTGATTGCCAAAAGAGAGCATCTGAAATGTGAATGATTCATGTTTACAAAAGAGGGGTACATGAAAGTTTCTCTCTTTTATGTAACTTTTCTGTGTCTTTTGTATGTCAAATGTCCTTTTTTTTTCATTGAACAGTGTCCTGAGAATGTCTGGGGAGCAGCATGAATATAAAAGGGCTTGGAACCCAGCGAGTAGTGCTTTTTGCTTTAGTTGTTAACTGTGTGTTAGGGATGTGTGTGGTGAAATATTTTATATTTGTTTCATTCCAGGTTGTTTTGGAGGTACCTCTTTCAATTTTTTGTGTTTTTTGTTTTGCACAAAAGGGAAAACATCTTCCGTGTTATTTGGTTTTGGGTTTCCCTACTCCAGAAGTGGGCAACAATACTTGAGAAAGACAAATCATCATTGGATCTATGAAAGCATCTTCTCCCACACTGGGAAAAACAGCAAATGTAAAATACACAAACACACAAACACACAAACACACACACACACACACACACACACACACACACACACACACACACACACAGAGTGTCTCTTTGAGCATATAAAGGCTGAAAAAAGCAAGAAAGCAAATAAATGGAGGTGGAGGAGC
Organism: Pogona vitticeps; assembly: GCF_051106095.1. NCBI lineage: Eukaryota > Metazoa > Chordata > Lepidosauria > Squamata > Agamidae > Pogona > Pogona vitticeps. The sequence continues at coordinate 108,475,483 of NC_135783.1, read as the reverse complement.
ACCAATCAATGCTCCCCCCCATACCCAAACTGCTGGAATATGGGGAAGTTTTTCTCTGCACTACCACTTGATTTTTTTCTTTCTTTTTGTCTTCAAATCCAGGAGACCAGCAGGCCAGTCAGCAGCAGGCAGGCTGAGGTTAGTCAGCAATTTACAGGAAATAGGATCTAGGCAGCAGAAGCAAGATGGAGGGCAGGGCTCCAGCCCAGCAGGAACAGTTCAGCACAGTAATTCTACAAGAAACCACTAGCGTAAAGCCCTCCTTATTTATTCCCAGATCTTTATAACTGCAAAATTTCCACTCTTCCTAGACATTCTGATTAGCTGCTTAGCTTGGTGTGTATTTTGGTGGCTTTTGATCAGATGGGAGGACTATTTTCTTTGCTTCTGTGATTGTGTGTAGACCAAAGAGGTAGATTTTGTAACTGTGCCAGTGTACCACTCAGCAGTGTGGGGTAAGTGTTATTGTTAGTTGGGCACAGATCTGGGAATTTCCTTCTTGCTGTTCTTGGTCTTGTGTTGTTGTTGGTTGCTTTCATTGACTGGATGTCTCTGTGCACCAGGCAGCCAGCGCCTGCCAGCCATTTGGCTGGTTCTTTGCCTTTTTTCTGTTGTGCTGCCCATAACCAGTGAATCTGTTGTATTTGCTAGGTGGCATTCAACTATTTCCTCTTTGCTCATGCACTGCTGTCTGATTTTGGAATAGTTGGACTCTTGTTGACTGGATGGGTTCAAATTACAAGATAAAAATATTCAGACTAAATATTAGGGACAATTTTCAGAAGCTGCTGTAGCAGAGAAAGCTGGACCTCTCCTCTTCTTGCTGCCACTCATTGGTTCCTTGCTTGTTGGAGCAGCATGTTGCTGGACTGAGTCAAATTGGAATCAGATCTGAGAGAGTTGGGGTAAAACTAGATAATAGGCTTAGTATCAACTCAGAAGAGGTGTTTTTTCAAATGATAAATTATGTTGCTTTGCTATAGTGTGTGCTCTTTTTCACTTCTACCCCTTCCATTTAGCCCTTTTCTTCTTTTTTGGGGGGGGGGTGATTGGTCACTGGAAGGTAAATACATATCTTTGAGGAAATCCTGTTGTGGAGGAAAATGTGCTATTTGTACTTATTCTCCTTAATGTAGTTCCTCAGATTCCTGCATTACTGCGGGCTGCTATGGATGATGGAAAATAGCCAAAGTCCTCTTGGTGAGAGAAAATATGTGTCAGCAGTTCAGCAGTTCAGGGACGGATATTCCGTATCAGCCTTGAAACAGGCACAAGTTATTCTGTAGAGTAACACTCTCAGGAGGTGGGACTCTTCTTTGACACATATTTTTAAGGAGAGGTTGGATGACCACTTCTTGCAAGTCCTGTCTTAGTGCATTCCCTGCACTGGCAGGACATTGGACCGAAACATAGGCTATTTTGCTGCCTGCGTTCAGAAGAGAAGTGTGGCCCTGATGTGCCCAACACTCACTCAAAGGAGGCTGACAATGATGAGGACAGCAGTGTTCACAATGAAGAAAGCAGCAACATCACCAAAATGGCAGCATCCCTACACAAAGCCAAAGAGTGGTTGGATTGGCCATTCCGTAGAACAGCCCTCAATGCTTCATGACACTCCATAGTCCCGTTGCTGACTATGTCAACTTTTTGGCCATCTCTGCCACAATGCTTTGGCCTTGAAGAACCCTGTAAGAGCCAGGCATTATTCAAATAGCTAGCCAAGGGACAGCCAGGTATGGCATATGGTGAAGCATCAAGGGCCCTCCTTCTCTGGTGGTGGTTGGCTCTGGTGGAAGTCTGCAGATGTGGATGCTCAGCCTTGTCTGGACAAGCTGACTTTTGAAATCCCTGCAAGCATATCTTCCTCCACATTCCCAGACATAGGTTAGTCCCAAATCATTATAAATACTTGCCAAGATTTATGCTATGCTTTAGAGCTGCCATGAGGAGCCTTCAGGCCACAAGCATAAGCTGGACCTTAAGCCTCCCCAGGACTGCTTATGATGTTGTTATTCTAGGCACACACCTTTTCTCAAATCCTTCTGAAATGAAACCCTAACCTTTGCTCTCCTCTTCTCCTTCCCCGGCCCGCCTGCTTCCTTTAAGGCTGACTGAAGACTGCATATACTTTCCCCGTATTTTTCAGCTTCCTCTGACCTCTTGTTAATTTCTAGAATATTTCAGAGACCTCTGGAGCACCTTCGCACTTGCTGTTCACTTGCAGTTTTGCTTCATATATCAACCAATTTTATGATTTTATATATTTTTATACTGTTTGTTTTATTTTGTAAGCCGCCCCGAGTAGACATGGTCTAGAGGGGCGGGGTAAAAATCAAATAAATAAATAAATAAATAAATATATCAACCATCACTATAGCAGCAGTCTCCAGAATTTTTTCTGACTGAACTAGTAGTTTCGATCTGTTTGCTGGTTCTCCATGCTCAGATATGACTAGGTCTCACTTGTACAGTTCTCTCCAGTCCTGCTTATTTCTGAGTAAATATGCATAGCCTTGTTTTCCAGATGATGACTTCTGAAAGTGTTCCTTTCCAGTCAGCTGTAACTGGGGATCGATTGGTGCTCTTTTGTGAAATTCTAGGAATTGCAACCCACATCTGCATGCATTCATGTTTTGCCTTGCTAGAGAAGGGCTTTCATGTCATCGAAATGCACCCTTGGCTTCTGCTCCCTATTGTTGGTTTTCAAACAAGCAAGCAAACAAGCAAAAAGAGCCCGAAAAACCCAGAACAACCATTAGATCCCGGCCGTGAAAGCCTTTGTAAACAAACAAACAGCTTATTATGGGCTTTCTGGGAATTGTAGTGCTTTGTGAGGCACCCTCTATAGAGTCTAATAGACAGCAAAAGTACAATTTCCAGGAAGCACTGTGGTGGCTTTTTTTAAATTTTCTATTTCTTTTTACCAATCAACAAAAGGAAGCAAAGGCTATATAAGCAGACGATGCAGGAAAATAACTCAGAAGCTCTTCTCTAGGGGTGCAAAAACTACATCTGTGCAAATTTGGATTTGTGGGGTGTAATTCCCATAATTCTTCAAGAATTCCAGGAACTGCAATCCAAAGAGAACAGCTATAACTAGAGTAGAGCAACTGAAGCTTTGACTCAGTTCACCAACATTTAGGGGTTGCAAACATTTGCTGCTGGAAGGGCATGAATCCATCAATGTTGAATCTATCCCTATACAGTAGAACTCCCTTATCTACGATCAGTATCCGCTGATTCACTTATCCACTGGCTGAAAATACTACGTATCTCCCCCCCGAAATACCTATTATATGTATTTCCAAGGTGTATTACAAGAACTGGCCGCTAGAGAGAGCCAGACATACCACAATGTATAGTGTTTGATACGTCCACATTTTTCAGCATCCACGGTGGCAGTTAGGAACTAATACTCCCCAATACTACAGTCCTGCTGTATTGCTCCAGCAGCTCTTCCCTGCGTGGGAGGAGACACAACTCAGTCAGCCTCAGCAAGAAACCAATATAACTGTCACATGATCTGACCAGGGCATTTCTCTCCATCCTGTTCTCACATATGTTAAATTCATATGATCCCTATAGTGGCCAATCCGATAATTACATCTCAAAAAATCCATATCTGTAGGTGTCTTCATTTAATATCTTTAATATTTTCAGACCGTGATTAAGTAAATCAGCAGATACTGATCCAGTGGATATGGGGATCCTACTGCACTGCTTTTGACCAGACATCTAAAGAGGTGGTTTCAAATTGCTTTCCTGAAGTTCACAGGAATGAATTGTCAGCTACACTTTGAGATGACTGCTTGTGGTTACTTCTGGCTAATGGGCTACATTCTGCTTAAAAACGGTAAGAATCAAATCTGGCCCAGTTCAGTCTGGCTTTGGTCCCACCTCCTGTGGAAATTTTGCACCTCGTATCATAATTCAGCCTGTGGGCTGAAAACGTTCCTTAACTTTCCTTTAGGGTTTCAAGAGGTTGTGACTAAAATATGACAACTTCACCAAATAAAGATCATGTTTCTTATCTGATAGGAAGTGGGATACATTCTGACAAACTTGATGCCTGAACCACTTACTATGCTAAGAAGGTGATACAAAAAGATAAAATTAGAAGCTTAAAAAATATCTGAGATTTAACTTTCTATATCTATGTTCCCGCAAACAATCTGAATTAATGACACTAAGTTTTTTATAATAATTACTATTTTTCTTTTTTTAAAAAAAAAATACATGCCCTGGGTAATTTAATGCTGGCTCATGAATAGGCAATTAAATATTTCCTTCTTGCAGGGTGCAAATGATTTATTATTATTTTGTTAACTGATATCTCCTATTTCTAGCTAGAAAACACTCAAAAATGTGGTTTTAGTTTTCATTGCCAAAGAAATTAGGACTAAGTTTTTTAAATTAAAATGTTTATTCCACCAATTAAATATTTAAAACATGCAAACAAAAGACCCATATGATCAACACCCTACAACTCCCCAGGTAAAAGATAAGAGCTGGAGAAAATTTGAGGAAACCAATTTCTAAAACTGTCATGCTTGTCTCAAGCAAAGAATAGGATCGAGAGTTGATGATCCCATCTGGAAAAACCCACACTTATGAGCCTACAACGAACAACCAGTTAGCTAAATGGATCTCACTGCAGGCTGTTGTCTACGTAAAGCTCAGAGATGATGAGGTAATTAGTGCAACAGAAAATCTGACAGATGGAAAGATCAATAAAACAGCAGTAGAATGCAATATAAAAACAATTGAATTCAATAATATCTTATTGCTCTGGCAATCTGCACAGGTCTCTGTGTGTCTGTACATTAGTGAAAGATAGATGCAGCAGATCCTTATGTGAGAAAGGCTTGAAAAAAAATGAAAAAGATCAGCTTTGTTGGGTGAGAAGGAAGCTAACTAGGTGAAGGATACCTACAAACAGATGCATTGCTTAATTAACTTCATATTTTGAACTAGAACTGCCAGATGACACCCTCAGCCAATATTCACTAATGAGAGGGGAATTGGTATTCTTGATTCCCACATCGCATATAGATCCCTGGAGAACGGCAGTGCTGATGGGGTGGAATCCTGAACAGGAGCACCAGTTTGGAGAAGACTAATGGGGGCCAGGCCCTACAAACCCACAAATGGTGCAGGTAGAGGATTTAGGGAGCTGTAGTCAAAAAAAAATGTAACTTTACTAAGCTCCAAGAAAATATGAAGAACACCAAGTGCCAAATCCAGATAAGATAATGTATTTGTATCCTTCTGTATCACAGGTGGGCAACCTGTGTCCCTTGGCCTAATGTTACCAATCCTCTGGAGATCATCAATTAAAATACTCGAGAAGAGTAGTGTATCTTGTCTCCAGCAATCAGAATAAGAGAGAGGGTATGACTGCACAGACATATAATACACTTAATTCTACGAGATCTGATTCACATTTTTTGTCCATTGACAACATGACATAAAAGTCAATGTGCATCAACCCAGACTCTCCTCCCGCATTTCCATAGTTTCCCCCTGCACCATTGGGGCTTCCACTTTCTCCATTCACATTGGTTCAGAAATGTGATTGCTTTAACCAATGCAGAAAAGTGTGTGCAGAGGTGCTGGTGGTTGATGTGATAGCACAGAGGCTGGGGGTGGGGGACAGTGTAAAAACAGTTTCTTTTTTTTTAAAAGGCTTTGTGCCAGTGCTGTTGCACTAGTACACATAGATATACATTTTTTAAAAGGAAGGAAAAAAGGAAAGAAAGGAAGAGAATAAAAGGAAGAAGTTTTCAAACACAATTTTATATAGCTTTTTAAGGTAGTTCTCCTGTAGCCATGCTCTTGCAAATCAGAAGAGCTATGTTAACAAGCTGCAAACAAGCCCGTTTGTCAATTTCCTCCGTTCTCCTTGTTTGGCCAGTTAATGCAAATTTACCTGGGGAAACCCCATTTCCCAACTGCAATTTCTCAACTGGTCAATTTGCAATTTTCTTGCTGTGTAGTCACACCCATAGAAGGCGTGAGAGGAGGGTGGCAAAAGGAGACAGAAAAGGACTGTCCCTGCTTGTATTTGGCTTCAGCTATGCCCATCACTATCACGCATTTCCAACAAATTACCCTTGAAGGAATATGTCCCTCTACAGCAATAAAGAAAGGAAGGAGTTCCCCTGCCACTGTTCAGATATTGGAACTGACAAATTACAAATAACTAGTTAATAATAATCCAGCATAGTATAATAGAGTGACAGACAAGTACTCTGGAGATCAGGGTTTGAATCACTGCTTGGCCATGGAAACTCATAGGGAGTATGGAACTGGTAAAGACACTCCTTAATTATCTCACTTACCATGTTCTTCTGTATAAACAACCCCCCAATGTATAAAAAGACCCCCTGATTTTGACCCTTGATGGAGGCGGAGGAGCAGTTAATGGGCAACTGCTCCTCCACCTCCATTTCTCCTGCTGCTGTTGCTTCCTCTGCCCGCCTGATCACTTCCTCCAGTGTGACTGCCGGGACTGACCTCTAGTTCACCTTGCAGCCTTGTCCCCTGCCCTAAGGAGACGATCGCCAGAGGAGGTGATTCGGCAGCAGCAGCAGGAAGAGGTGCCTGAGCGCGGGTGGGTGCTTGTTTGCCTTCGCCTCTGCCTCCTGCTGCCTCCGCCAACGGAAGGGACAAGGTGGCGATGTGAGCTGAGCCCGTCAGTCCCATGGGAGGTGGTGATCGGCAGGCGGGGGAGGCAGCAGCAAGAGGCGCCCGAGCACGCGTGCGACTGCCTCCTTCCATGTATAAAATGACCCTCAAATTTTCCTCTAATTATTTTAGGGAAAAGTATCATTTTATACACAGAAAAATACTTTAAAAGCCCTATTAGGGTCACTACAAGTTGGTTCCAATTAAATTGCACATATCTAACTAGTTAATAGTAATTAATAACAAAGTGCACTAAATATGCAAATATGCAGACATGCGGATTTTCCCCTGCTTCATGTCACTAATTATTTTGTTCTGGTTTTATTTTTTGTTTTGTTTTGTTTTTTTGCTGCTTATATTTTTGATATCTCTGTACCAGTTTCATTTATTCTATAAGGACATTGCTGATTAAAAGTATAGGCTAGCCACAAGAAATGCAGTTAAACAAAGTAAAGAGTATGACCAAGTATGTAAGACTCAATTGCTGATTAAAATGTCTCTCTCAATTAATTGGCCAGGAAGAAAACAAGCAAGAGTTTTGTCACGTTAACTTTCTGAATGTCCTTCCACTCTTAGATAGAGAAGATGCATCACGTAATAAGGTAACTTTGGGTGTTATACTTTATTCTCTCTTTTACCAGCAATATAGAGACAACAATGCATTGAAAAGCTGATATAACTTGTGTTCATGCACATCTACCCACCATCAAAATGAAAATTAGGATCCTTGTGTTTAGGACTGTTGCTGAAAGATGACTTTTTCTTCCAGAAATCTATTTTATCTAAAAATAATTTCACACTTCCAAATACACACACACACACACACACACACACACACACACACACACAAACACACACACACATATACATACATACATACATACATACATACATACATACATACATACATACATACATACATACATACATACATACATACATACATACATACATACATACATACATACATACATACATATCTTTATTGGTATCAACTCTTCCAAATAAATGAGCAAACATATCTTTTTTCGGACTCCTCCCTGTTGTTTATTTATTTATTTATTTATTTATTGGACTTATATACCGCCCCATAGCGCTACAAGCACTCTCCGGGCGGTTTACAATTTTAATTATACAGGCTACACATTGCCCCCCCAGCAAGCTGGGTACTCATTTTACCGACCTCGGAAGGATGGAAGGCTGAGTCAACCTTGAGCCGGCTACCTGGGATTTGAACCCCAGGTCGTGAGCACAGTTTTAGCTGCAGTACAGCATTTTAACCACTGCGCCACGAGTTGTTGTTGTGTCCGACTCTTCATGACCCCATGGACCAGAGCATGCCAGGCCCTCCTGTCTTCCACTGCCTCCTGGAGTTGAGTCAAATTCATCTTGGTAGCTTCAATGACACTGTCCAACCATCTCATCCTCTGTCGTCCCCTTCTCCTATTGCTGTCACACTTTCCTAACATCAGCGTCTTTTCCAGGGAGTTTTCTCTTCTCATGAGATGGCCAAAGTATTGGAGCCTCAGCTTCAGGATCTGTCCTTCCAGTGAGCATTCAGGGTTGATTTCCTGCAAGATGGATAGGTTTGATCTCCTTGCAGTCCAGGGGACTCTCAAGAGTCTCCTCCAGCACCACAATTCAAAAGCATCAATTCTTCTGCAGTCAGCCTTCTTTATGGTCCAGCTCTCATTTCCATACATTGCTACTAGAAAAAAACATAGCTTTGACTATGCAGACTTTTGTTGGCAAGGTGACGTCTCTGCTTTTAAAGATGCTGTCTAGGTTTGTCATCGCTTTTCTCCCAAGAAGCAGGCGTCTTTTAATTTCATGGCTGCTGTCACCATCTGCAGTGATCATGGAGCCCAATAAAGTAAAAGCTGTCACTGCCTCCATATCTTCCCCTTCTATTTTGTCAGGAGATGATGGGACCAGTGGTCATGATCTTAGCTTTTTTGATGTTGAGCTTCAGACTCCTCCCTGTAGCTTCCCTGAAATGTTCTCCATTAATTGATTGCTTGTTTGCATTAAAAAGAGTTCATCAGTTACAAATCTTTATGGGGTTAATGGTCCTAATATATTCATGTCTTTCTGAAAAAGCTCTGGGAGGAAAGGAGGCAAGTTGTAATTCAGGTAACCAATGGTATTTAATTCCCTTCTGATTTATGCTTTATTCTTCCTTTCATTTGGTTGCCAGATTGAAAACAGTTCATAAATATAAAGGATTGATAGACAGAAGAATTAAGAGAGTTGTGTAAAACAACAGCAGAAGTTATTTTCCTGTGAGAAATTCTTTGAAACCAAGTGTGTTACAGGGGGAGGGCAGGAGAGGAAGCTTCGCCTGGGAAAGTAAGGACACCATTTCCATGTTTCTAGTGCCATTTTTGTTTTGAGGGAATATTTAACTGCAGGCTGGCACCATTGAAGGAATAGGATTGATTCGATTATAGGGCGAAGAGAAATTAAGATAAAGAGTCTGAACCATCTTCCACAAGACTCTCGTACTAAGGATATAGAGTCCTCTGTGGTAGCCTCTCTTTTGACAATAATTAGGAGATCATTTGAAATAGCTACCTTATCTGTTTTTTCCCTCAGGCTGGCAGCAGGTTGACAATTAGAACGTGGTAAATTTCCAGCCCTTCTCTGCCAAAATTGTAGTGATTACACAGTCCTCAGAGAGAGGCAGACAAACCTCTCATCTCTCAATCATAACCTTGCTTGGATGCTGAAGTGCTGCAGGAGCGTAGGCTGAACAGAGCAGATTGCACCTCTGCTGTCTCCTTCACCACCTTTCTCCTCATAGATCTTTCCTAATGTCCTCCCTCTCTCTACCATTTTCAGCCCAATACTTTTTCTGACAATATCCCTCACTTTTGCTCGGTTTGCAAGAGCTTTTTCCCTGAGATGAAAATGATCCCAGACTTGACAGATAGTGAATCAAGTATGGAAATTCTGCTTACAAGATTATATATCTGGAAGTCTTATTGCATTCTGTCCTTGGGAAAGCCTCATAAAAATTCTTGTGCTATTCATGTTTTACTCATATGCTTGATATGGTGTTAGAAGACCCTGGATGGACACCAGAGAAGTTAAGGTTGCCCAGTCAGCAGTAGCATCCAGTCCCCTGAGATTCCGAAGCCAATACCAGAGGACAGGGGACAAGCTGTTATGAAGTCACCGGGGAGGTAGATAGATAAAACTTTATTATGGTCAAAAGAACAGCCACAAATAAAACATCAAATATATAAATATACAGAAGTATACAAAGATATTGGGATCGAATGCAGAGCAATAATCGGTTCTGAGGTGAACGACGACAGCATCAAAACATCCCCCCTAAAGCAATTCAAAAATATCTAGCAAACCATGCTCTAACTACAGAGATCCATCCACTTTTAGGGTCCTTTTTCTAATGCCCATTGCAGCAGTAAGAAATTTGGCAACACCGTGTAAGCATGGGATTGGGGAGGGGTAAACAAGGGTCATGAGGGAGGCCAAGAATAGCTGACTGTGGAAATGGGCATGAAGGGAATCCAGTAAGTGGTTAAATCCAAAGTCAGAGGGCAGGATAATGTTTTTCATTGGCTGAGCCAGTAACTAAATGGTGCCAGCATCTGCAATGGCTGATGCCCTTCCAGCAAGAGCACATATCCTATCAGTCTTAACAAGAGCACATATGACATGTGAGGAGTTTTCTGAGGGATTATGCGGCTGCTGAGACCCATGAAAGGCTCAGTGCTTTTGAGGCCTGGCAACCCTAGAAATGTTAGTAAAACAAAATAATAAAACATAGGCTATGACTATGACTGGTTGGATAGCTCAGTAGTTTAGCTCAGCTGAGCCAGAGGTTAGGAGAATCATAGAAGAACTGAGTTGGAAGGGGCCTAAAAGGCCATTGTGTCCAACCCCCTGCTCAATGCAGGAATCCAGGTGGTTGTCCAATTTCCTCTTGAATGCCTCCAGCATCTAATTATAGTTCTGAATTTGGAAATGGATGTTGTTGCTTGGAGTTTAAAAAATAAAAGATACACATCTTGTCCACTATCTTAAGAAGAAGAAGTGACACAATCCGCGTTGCGCCAACTAATGGATATTTTTCCTTCCCCTCTGGTTCCCTCCATTCCCTGCTCATTTCCAGTTGCTTGGTGTCCTTGCACTAGTGGACCAGAAAGCGGGGCAGAGGGGATTTCACCCCCTCCACCTGTTGAAATGATGGCATTATGCCAGTTTTACACCTGTGACAATGATGCGACTGCCTGTTCAGATGTTGGAGCTGGGCAGCAAGTGGTCTGATAATCAAGGGACTGAAGCTGATGGTGGGATAGGTTGGAGTCATATCCAGAAAGCAAGAGATTTAATAACTGTTCTCCCTGTAAATCCTAATCCACACCCACTGCTTACATGAAACATATCCCAAGCAAATGGCCACATGGTTGAAAAGCAGAATGGAGCAACTGAGGAAACTGCCCTGCAACAGGGCTTGTCGGCTTTGCTGTGGAGTGGAAAACTAGTTGCTAATGGGTGAAATCCTGTTGCTTGGTGTAGTAAGTCACAATGAGAGTCGGCCCACTCAATCAGTAGAGATTTGGTGAGTTAGCCTTTTCATAAATGTTATTGATTCAATGGACCTACTCTAGTTGCAACTTACTATGCTAAGCAACAGGATTTCAGCCAATGGAAGGTTGGGATTGCTAAAGTGTTGTCACGGTGGTGGATTGATCTATATCATTAAACGGTAACATGTATAAAAAGAGGCCTAATGTATATTGCAACATGCATACTTGGAAAGGTTTGACACCCAAGGAGAGGTAGTTTGTGATATTAGTGGTGATACTAGCATTGATTCACAGGTATCAGCCTGTCACGTTCACTGAGGGATTTAAAAATATTGAGCAAGAGTTTCCTTTGTTCTTCTTGTCAGCTGACCAGGAAGGAGAACTGATTCCCAGGACAATGGACAGTGTGAGACAGCAAGATGCTCTGATAGAATCTGGGCTGTAATAAGCTAGTGGTGTCAGGGATTATGATTTTATGACTTGGCTGTGCTGACTTACCACAAACTCCTACTTGTATTTCCTTCTTTCATATACCTTTTTTTTAATTAACTTTCGCCAAGAGACCTGCCTCTATGATTTTTCTACCTTGCATCAACTTTGTTGGGTGTGTTGCACTCTTTTGTTTTATAGTAAAGACTAGCTCATTCTTAAAAATAATACAGCCTCACAAAGAGGCTCGTGGCACAGTGGTTCAAGTGCTGTGCTGAAGCCAAAACTCTGCTCACAACCCGGGGTTCAAATCCCAGATAGCCGGCTCAAGGTTCACTCAGCCTTCCATCATTCTGAGGTTGGTAAAATGAGTGCCCAGCTCGCTTGGGGTGGGGCCCGCAATGTGTAGCCTGCATAATCAACTTGTAAACCACCCAGAGAGTGCTTGAAGCTTTTTTGACCATCATCATCCTCATGTTTCATGTACTAGAAAATTTCCCATTTAAAGAGGGGGAAAGCAAGTCCGAGGACTGTACCGTTTTTGGTTTTTCCAATTCCGTACTGGACTTCCCAGACCCAGGGAAAGGGACAGACCCTCAACAGGATGCCTCTGATCTGTTGGAAAGCAGAGGCTGCATTCGGCCAAAATGGGTGAAGGAGGGAAAAGTGGTGGCAGCTACGGATTATAAGGTGAGCTTCCTTGTCAGTTTTTCATGCAGGCTGGGTGGGGATCTAAGCTTTACGGGTAGGTAGGCAGGCAGGCAGGCAGGCAGGCAGGCATTTATTTATTTAACCACCCATCTGGTCAATGGCAGCCATGTGGCAGATGGAAATGTGAAACAACATGAAATGGACCCTGTCCGGATTTCCTTACAGTTATGATGTTCCTTTCTGAAACTGAAAAGGTTACCTTTCTGGACTAAAACATCTTGACAAATTCATGGAGGATTTTATATGTGTAGCTAAATGGAATATCCCGATGGAGTTGTTCCCAACAGTGCCTTTATGCTTCCCAGAGGGCACTGTAGGAAACAAGGGGCTGGACTAGATAGATCTGAGGTTTGAGCCAGGATCTCTGGATAGATCCAGCACAGCATATTTTATGTTCTAATAGCAGGCAATTAACACTGACCTGGGATACAGGCCTATCCCCATTAGTTGCAATGTTAGCTTTCATCTCCCACCATGCGATAAATGATGGGCTAAATTAGTTGGTGAGCAACATCCCTTGCTGACCGACAGCACTGCTTCTTTGGTGGAGAAACCCTTGCCTGTGTGCAGCCCCGTGTTGCATTGTGCAAAGTACTTGAAGCTGAATCCATGCCTTCTGTGCCTGTTCTTCAGTCTTAGAAGAAGAAGATTGTGTACAGCAAATGGCTTTCAGTTTCCACTAATGGTAAGACAGCACTCTGTTGAGCTTTATGTTCAAAACAGACAATGGACCATCTTGACCCTTTTCAGCCTTCCTTAGTGTGAAATAACACTTGCTGAAGGTTGTTAGGCAGCCTTCTTAGATGCATACCAAGTGAGAAAGGCTTTCCAGATGCAATTTCCATCTTTTAAAAATGTAACATGCTATAATGACACTCCTGAGCAACATACCCAGAAATATTAAATTCTGCATCATCTTCACAAAAGATTAGAAATCACTTCACATTTGTGATCCCAGTATATGAAAAATCAAGGCAACGGTTTTGTATATTGCCTTTTAGTAGAACAGAAGGAGATAATTTCAGTCTTGCAGGCCATCCATCAGTGCCCGGTTTCCCCAGCGGCAAGCGTTTTCTCTCGCTCAAAGTGTAAGCATTCATTTGTTGCAAGAGCCTGGCAAGAAGTGGCCATTGTAGCAATGAAGAACTTTAATTATAAGGAATACACAATAAACATCTGTACAGGTTTGCTAGAGTAGTGACTCCAAACATGATATAAAAACAAATGAATTCTGTGGCCAGAATCCAGCTAAAAAATTGTACTGGCATAAGTCCATTGGCAGATGTTCCAGCAACATATTGCTGCTTGGGAGGAAGTAAGTATTTGCATTTCTTGTGGCATGCCTAGTCATTCACCTCTGTGTGTGACAGAAAATACAATCATTGGCTGCTTCACTAAAATTACTTTGTAGGTGAGGCAATGGACTTTTACCAGCAGGTGTTAAAGAAAGAATTCTGGCCACTATCTTCCAGGTGATTTCAGTTGTAATCCTGTACCCATGTATGTGGGAGTAAGCCCAACTGAAAGGCAGAGTAAAAAAAATATTTTAAATAAATATAAATAAACCAAAGTCAATGAGATTTACAATATGTCTGCTAACCAGCATAGTATTGTGTTGTCCATTCAAAATTTAAGCTCAGGATTTGAATTCCTTCAGGCTCTGTGTCAAGCATTAATTTCACCATCATTCATATTTTATCCATAGATGCTGGATCGTACAAAAATGTTCTCTAGATGGCTTATATTATGTTAATAGTACTTATATGCTCTGCTGTGGGAGAAGATATGTAGTCAGTTGTGTGCTATGCAGATATAATCCTGGAACAGAAACAGCTTCTTGAGGATCTCATTTTTCATTTAATCTGACAACAAACATCCTTACGGAAGAGAAGATAAATATGGAGGTACGGTATATGGGTAAGTATGGACACTGAATAAGATTTTGCATCATTGGATGGTTTCAGTAGCTTGCATAGCTTGCTCTCTCACACTGACTAGCAAATCCTGAAAAAAACACAAAGTGTTTTGAAAATGGTATGATGATGATGTACATGAATTAACTCTATTTATATAATGTTTGTAGGATTTAGAACCCAGTTTCTGCTAGCAAATAATTTTAGATTTTCTCAGAGCAGAATTTTTAAAAAGAAATTGATGAGGAAGATCCATGGAGCCTATCAAATAATTATCTAACTGCATTGCACTGTCATAATTTTGTCTCTTGCCATTTTTCTGCATGCCACAATCCAAAGATAATAGCAAGAGGTTTCATCTCCCCATCATAGATTTCAAGTGGAGATAATCATAATAAGTTCAGTCCTTGGGGGGTGGAATCAAGTAGGCTGGATGTGCATTTCAACAGATGAGTAGGAGAGTTTAGGGTCCTTCAAAGTTTCTGAAGCATGGGCCAAGGTTTTTCTGAAATAAGGACAGTGTAGATGAAAAACCATTTCTTAATAAGAAAGCAGCTTTTAGATGTTCTTTGTCAATTTCACCATATTTCAGCGGTATGTGACTGATCTGATCTGGTTCGGACATCTGTGAAAACATAGTTTAGTGTTAAGTGCACAAGTCTGCTTATCTTCTCTTTTCTTCTCCACCAGGCTGAAGGAGATTGAAAGCACCTGATTCCATTTTTACTTAGGTTATGCTTTGCATCGTTTCACATGAAAAACTGATTAGTTTTAGCCATAGTTTCTGAGTTCAATAGGATTGGAAATAATGGTTTGATCTTGATTTGTCCAGACAAAGAGATTGTGAGTCGGAGGATTGCTTACATTCTAATGCACCATGGCTTAGCATGACATCTTGTGTTTGGTATCTGTTATGAAGAAGCAGCTACCAGTGCTCAAAAGAAAGAAACTTCTAAAATTCATGATGCAGTTGGTTACATAATGATCCTAGCTGACTGCAAATTCTCTTCAGCATGCCTGGAATTCCTCTGCTAATGCAAGCAAGTTCAGTCTGTTATGTTGTTGTTGTTTAGTCGTTAAGTCGTGTCCGACTCTTCGTGACCCCATGGATCAGAGCACGCCAGGCCCTCCTGTCTTCCACTGCCTCCCAGAGTTTCGTCAAATTCATGTTGGTAGCTTCGGTGACACTGTCCATCATCTCGTCTTCTGTCGTACCCTTCTCCTCTTGCCTACATTCCAAACATCAGGGTCTTTTCTAGGGAGTCTTCTCTTCTCCTGAGATGGCCAAAGTATTGGAGCCTCAGCTTCAGGATCTGTCCTTCCAGTGAGCACTCAGGGTTGAGTGTTATACAACGCCTGCTATACAATGCGTCAAATAGACCATTGACAGAATAGCCAAACCAATGGACAGCATCCAAGATGCTGTGTCTATCAGCTTGGCTAATGATATGGGACTATGTGATGAGTACATTTCATTAATAACAATGGAAATGTAACTGTGACCAAGACTGCATTTCTATTTATTTTATTTAAAAATGTTTCTTTAAGAAGATTTTAATTCACCTTTTAAACAAAATCTCAAAGATTATAATCAAACTCCTTGAGATCCACAGGTTCTGTACATATGGACCAAGTTGGACTGTAGCTCTTGATCTAGAAGTGGAGGCCAATTTTACCAGAAGCTTTCGGATGGCCAAAAATTAATTACCCTTGTTCTTTAGAGACTTGCAAAATGAGATTTAATTGTGATCTGAATCAAATGTCTTTGTGCTATTGAGTTCCTGAGGCTGTCATCTCATCTCTTGCCAGATTATCTCTAAATCCCAGCAGTCATGGGCTGTTTACATGCAACTACATGTGAGCAAAGCCATGAAAAATCAGCAGAAGGACCAGCAGGAATAAGAGTAGCAGTAGCAGCTGTCAGGCTATTGCATGTGGAGCTGTGTGTGTTCTGTGCCATCAGACTGGATCAAATTTATATTGACTCTAATAGGGCTTTCAAGATAAGTGAGCTATTCAAGGAATAGTTTTACCAGTTCCACTCACCCAATGAGTTCCCGTGGCCAAGCGGGGATACGAACCCTGTTCTCTGGAATTCTAGTCTGTAACTCAATCCACTACACCATGCTGGGATTTCTCTGTGTTGAGTCCAAAAAATGCTTTTATATAATAACAGATCCAATTGCCTTGGAAATCAATGTCAACTTAAACCAAGATAAAACTAGATGACAGGAATACTAGTCTCATGGAAGTAGAGTTCCCCATACTCTTCTCCACATAGTCCTCTAAAAATGCTATCTAAAAGTTTAGAGGGCTATGCTGAATGCAGCAAAATGTGGTTCAGGGGGGAGACAGGATGTTCCCACCATATTAGGCAGAAGTACTACAGAAGCACTTCTGTGGGTGAAGTCCTGGGTGAAGTCCTGATTCATCATCCACTTAAAAAACTAGCTGTTCCTTTATTGTTTATGGCCAATATCCTGCTGAGCTTCCACTGGTAGTACTGCCAGTATAGTAATACCAGTGGTTCTTAACCTTGGGTTACTCAGGTGTTTTTGAACTGCAACTCCCAGAAACCTCAGCCAGCACAGCTGGTGGTGAAGGCTTCTGGGAGTTGCAGTCCAAAAACACCTGAGTAACCCAAGGTTAAGAACCACTGAGTAATACAAGATTGCTATGCCTGGGCAAGTGTCACCATTGCAGAGGCAGTGGTCTTCATGTAACAAACCCGGTTTCTGCTCCTGTAATGCCAACACTTTCTCATCTTACTACAGTCATGGAAGTTTCTGCTCACTGGATGCTCATTAAGATATTGACCTGTATATGTTCCTCAAACACCATTGTCACAGCCCTCTCTACAGTAATATTTACCTCAGATATACATAACAAAACCTTTATATGTGGGAGGATGTGGGATATACTTCACAAGCTAATAATTCAATATTGTGTTGATTTGTATCCATTGGCAGGGTTTTGTTTTTTTTTAACTGAGCTTTTAGAAAAAAGGAAGAGTCAAGCTAATCGTATTTCCTTTGCTTACTTCTGGGCAATGTTTCAATAGTGAGAACTTACAAGTTAAGATATTTGGCAGACTTCAGGATACAGTAATACAATACTTAGTGGTAGACATTAATTATCTTTGTCCGGGATAACAGTTGGATTTGGGATTCGGATTGGCCCTGCTTATGGGAATTTATTGTATGCGCAAGCAGCTACATTGCTGGTTGCCTTCTGCATGTCTGAAGATCAAAGCTTGCCATGTTGAAAATTTAAATGTTAATTGGTGAGCTGAAATCTAAATGTTAATTAGTTATTGTTCTGTGCCCACACAATCGTAATTCAATTATAAGTTTACTTGAAAAATGAGGTGTTTCAAATGTAGTAAGGAATCATTTATCACTAAAATCTAAATCTACTGTTTCTGTCAAGACAAGACACTCAAGCATTAAACCATTATTTGTAATTATTGAAAAAGAAATTGGAGAAAAATGCAGCAATCATGGTGCTTTTGAACATTTAAGAGACGAGCTTGGGTTGGTACCAACCTTACATTAATGGCAAATTTGTCATTGCATGAACCGGAATGTCTGGATATGTTTTTAATCCAAAAAGTCAGATATAATTAATAGGCTATCCCTTTAAGCCTTTGGATAGATGAGGGAGTGACAAATGACTATGCAGCAGAGTGAATTGCCAAGATACTGTTTAATAGGTCCCCCGTGGGCTCAGATCATATAGTAGCTCTTCTATAAAAATGGCTGCTCTTAAATCTCCCAGACTCATGAGACAGATCAATTCAGCTACTCAGGAACCGAAATCGATACACTCTGACTTAATGTTACCTAATATTCCTAAACAACCCCAAATCAAAATAAAAAATTTTTTTCCCAACAGCCGGGTTTACAGTTCTGATCCTGGAAAATGTATGGAAACAATCTACACTGAGTTTAATACAACAGAATAAGACAGCATCTCAAAAATTTAGGCATAACGTCTCTCAGATGCTTTAAACTTCGAACCATTTTGTTCTTTACTGTGGCATCCTTGCCACAGATTCCATTTGTTGTACAACTGAGTCTAATGTTTATGTTCTTAAAATCTCTATGTGGGGCTGCTTTTGAAGGCAATAAGGGTACAACAGGTGCAAAATGCAGCAGCTAAGCTTGGGACTTGAGCATGCAGATCTGACCATGTCTCCCTGATTCTAGCATGTCTGCATTGGCTTCCTCTTTGCTTTTGTGCCAAACACTCTTTTTCAGCAACATTAAGAGGCGACTCTATACATGGAAATCACCAGATCACTGCAGATGGTGGCAGCACCACGAAATTAAAATACACCTGTTTCTTGGGAGGAAAGCGATGACATCACCTTGCCAACAAAAGTCCGAATAGTCAAAGCTATGGTTTTTCCTGTAGTGATGTATGGAAGTGAGAGCTGGACCATAAAGAAAGATGACTGCTGAAGAATTGATGCCTTTGAATTGTGGTGCTGGAGGAGGCTCTTAAGAGTCCCCTGGACTGCAAGGAGAACAAACCTGTCCATTCTAAAGGAAATCAACCCTGAGTGCTCACTGGAAGGACAGATCCTGACGCTGAGGCTCCAATACTTTGGCCATCTCATGAGAAGAGAAGACTCCTTGGAAAAGACCTTGATGTTGGGAAAGAGTGAAAGCAAGAGGAGAAGGGGACGACAGAGGATGAGATGGCTGGACAGCGTCATGGAAGCAACCAACATGAACTTGACACAACTACGGAAAGCAGTGGAAGATAGGAGGGCCTGGTGTACTCTGGTTCAGGGGGTCACGAAGAGTCGGACATGACTAAACGACTAAACAACAACGACGAAGATGGAAATGAAACACCGGCAGGTTTATATTACATTTGATTAAAGACATAGACTTGAGAGATGAATTTCCATGTTCTGCCATTGGAATGTGATTTCTGCCTGTAGAATGTGTCGTTCCATCAGGAAGTGATCATTGGCATTAGCTTACATTAGCTAACAGCTTTTAAGTGCTTGCACTTTTCCACACTTTATGTGAATCTTCACCTTGGCCAGGTCCCATCCAAACTCTAAACTATTTCTTGGAGAATTGTTTTCCCTCTTCATGTCTAGGGGAAATCAATTAAAGAAGACTTCCAGTTTTGTTTTGTCTTTTTACTTGGGTTTGTTTCTTGCTTCTCTGGTTTATTTTCATTTACTTGAATTCTGAATTCTTTTCTTCAGGCAGGAGGGTTTTGTGATCAGAGTTCCACTAACTGGACATACGTGCTGGCAGATTAAGGAGGACTGTAGATGCTCTAGCACAGTGTGTCATGGCGTATTAGGAGGGAAGAAGGGTCAAAATTGCACACACATACCTGGATTCCAGGAGCCCTGCCATTTGCGAAGGTACCCTTAGGGCCCGATCTATTAGTCAATATTGAATAACAATTTATTACTTGTAATTGTTTCATGCTTAACTTTACACCACCACAGTACATTATATTTGTTTATTTTGATTTCACACCACTATAATTATTATGCAGCTCAAGGACAAAGCTGATCATTCTCACCCTCTTCAGTATGCTTTAGGGAATTCAAAATATTTCCCATACTTTATTTATTTAATCCATACAAGGAACCACATAAGGTATGTCAGATATTATTCTCACTCTGGTCCTGAGATTGATGGGTTGCAGCCCAGAGAAAGTGCTCTGAGTTTATATGACAGGAGAGATTTAAGCTCAAGATTTCTTAATTCTCAGCATAATGTCTCAACCACTATAACACTCTGAAGTCTTAAAGATTTAGCTGTTAACAAAACCAGTGTTTTCCTTGTTCTCAGTTAATGATCCTGGAATGCCAGCATGAATGTACCAGAGATGATTGTGGAGCTACAGCCAGAATGAATAGCTACCTTTTGAGGTGCCACCACCAAAAGTTTACAGTTCAGACTAGAGCTATAGTTTAGATAAGACTGAATTCAGAGGTCTCCTAGAGCGTAAGCTATTCTCACATTCTTGACTGGGCATGCCCATTGGAGTCATCCATTTGGGTCTCCTAGATAAGAAGAGGCATAAAGGGCTTCCTCTTTGGATTGGGATGGCCCATATGCCGCAGTCGATCTCAGGGTTCTGATTCTTTTCAGCGCTTTATTTGGTTCTGACTAGTAGGCCTCAGCCAGCTGACTTTCTGGCATAATTCCTGGGTCCTGACCACCCTCCACCCTCCAGAAGTGCTGCTTGTAGATCAGACCTGGTAGCAACCGCTTCTCCCTCTGTCAGGCCTAATGGGCTGATGATGGCAGTGTCGGAGAAGAGCAAGAGAAGCAACACTTCCAGGCGAGACATGGAAGAGCAGGTGATCAAGACAGTTGACAGTTGGCAGGCATAGGAGAAGCTGTAATTTCCAGGACTTCTGGCCAGTGGTACTCATTGCATTGGCTCAAACTCATGCCTGATTAGAATGACCTCAGATGCCAGAACTGTACCATGCTTTGCCTCTGATCTACCAGATCCCATTCCTGGCCAAAATGGCTCTACCCATAGCTTCTCAAAGGGGCACAGCAACCACCTGAAACCAAATGTTAGCAGCTTTAATTGTTTCCTGGTATAAGATGATATAGGAAAGATGTTCCAAAGAAGAAGAGGAAGACACAGGAAAAAAATGCTACAAAGGAGAAGAGGAACATGGAAATGATTAGTGTTCTGATAGAGTTCTGCAAACTTGTCTTAGAAGAGCTTGGCAATGCTAGGTCATGATTAGTCATTTTTAGTTGAGATAAGAGGAAAACAAAAAAGCAAGCTATATATTGAAAATCTTATATCAAGTGGGACTTGAGAAAGCTTTATACTAAATTTCAGGTGACAGGCTGTACATAAAGCCAGTTTATCTGTTCTGAGCGCCATGCGCAGCTTTATTTATGGCTATCGCAGTGACCAGATTTCCAAGACTGGCATTTCCCCTGGACATTTACCTTGATTTACACATTGTAGACTACCAGGGTGTTCATCAGGGATTCTATTACAGAATCTTATGGTATGAAGCAAGAAAAAGAAAAGAAAAATCTGCTTGCTGCGAGCATTCAAAGCTACAGCTCTCATTTTCATCTAAATATTAAATATTCTGAGTCAACTCAATTCTGTCACTCACATTTTATAATCTTTGTGTGTGAGAGAGAATGTTAGTGGGGCTCAGAGCATGGAAGAGAACAAGTGATTCCTGGAATTCTTAATGCAACCTCAACAGATATAGATCAGTTTGCTGTGTGTGTATTCTTCATCTCCTGCTAGGCAGAGAAATATTGCTTGGACTAATCAGTGCTTGTGGGAGGCAGGCATTAAGAAACAGGCAATAAGCTGGCAACAGTGGTACATACTCGTATGAAGATCCGTGTGATTTGGTAAACTACACACACTAGCTGATAATAAGTTAAATCCACTGATGATTTTTTTAAAAAAATATCAAATAATTTCTTTGCTCCAGTGGTGGAAGTAACAAACCTCATTAGTTAGGGCTAGATACATTTATGTAAGCTGTTATGAGATTTAATCTAATGCTTCACTGATGTTCTATTACATTCAGAAAAGATCCCCATTTTACCCTTAAATTTCAGACTCCACTCCCTCTGAGACGTCACAGATATTGACAAGTAAAGAGAGCATAACTAATGTGGAGTCCTTTTGCTAAAAAGCTAAGGAAATGCTCTCTGGGGCAATCTGCACAAAGAGATCTCTGCATTCACTCAAAATATTTGGTGGTGAACATATGAGATATTCAACCAAGCTGGCTGAGGTCTTGGGTGGTTATTTCTGCTTTATCATGGCATGTGCAATACAAGCATCTTGGACCCATATTTACTTATTGAAGTATTTATTGGTTATTGTTAATTTCTGTACTGCTGCTACTCACTTTATGGACCAAAATGGCTGCATAAAAGTCTGATTGGAAAATGTCCTCTTATAGACTGCAATGCACTATCCCAGCCGGAACAGGATTTTTTATATAATAGAAGGAAAACACCTTTGGTCATTGTTGGTAGCTGAAAGATGCACTTGGAGATTACTCCTTCCTCCCAGAAGTATTCACTTGATGGTAGAAAAATTCACAAAATTTGTCTCACGCAAATTTCTGGTTCAAAATTTCAGAGTATGGGCTGTTCGAAGGAGATATCTCCACCCTCTGCTGAATCTGTTTGTAAAAAGGATGTGATTTTCTTGACCCAGAATTCCATTGACTTCTATGAGGTTTCAGGATGCCCCTCTACTATGGACTACAGGATCTCCAGGTCTCTTCCCCTGCTCAACTCATGCAAACAAATGGCCGTGGTTTCCTTTATTGTGTCAATCTATCTAGCATTCAGTCTTCTTCTTTTCTTATTGCATTCTACTTTTCTTAGCACTAATGTCTGTTTAGACATTTTAGTTTTTATTGCCGGGTGGATAAAATGCAGCCCCAGGTCCATTTTTGCGGCACCCAGCATTTGTGGGGGCCCCAGTCCCCCATCATATCCCCCTAATATTTCTTCCACAAATTTTCACTTCTCTTTCACCTGAATCTAGTCAGGACAGTAAAAAGTTGTGACACACCCATTTCTTTTTGAATAACTCGTAGCTGTTATGATCCACACATCAAAGCTGTTCCAGTAATCTACGAAGCATAACCTGAAATTCTTTAGTATACGCTAGTAGTCAATGTATATTTGTCATATCTCTAGTATTGCTTCCTTTGAGCTCGATAAGTGGTAAACACCTTTGTTACACACTCTTGAGCAATGTTTTACATACATGAGCAATCAAGACAATAGTTACCTACCTATTGTGATATATGGGGCATCTCCTTTTTTGGAGACTGGATTGCATATGGAACATTTCGTTGTTCTCTGTGAATGTACAGAGCAACAGTGATTAATGGCTAAAAGAACCACCTGTTGTTTTCACAGAACAAAACTTTAAAAGAAAAGAACTGAATACCAGTCATGGATTTTAAATGATTACTAGGTGTAAATGCCACAATGACTCAGACTACTTACAACCTGAATCTATCGATCACCACTGTCTCTTTATCTTAGAGCCAAATATGACTGTTTTACCATGTAGTCTCCGTATGCTCACTCTTATATCTGAAAAAGTGGACTTGTTTCATGAAAGCTCACATTAAAATATAGCAGTTAATCTTTAAGATGCTGCAATGTCTTTGTCATCTTCTTTGCCTTTCTTTTCTTTTCTTTTTTTTTGTTGATATGCTTACACAGACTAACATGACTATCACTTCAAATATTTTAAAGAAATTAAGTCTAGTTTACAGTTGAATCCTACCTTGCCTTTAAAGGCCTACTGTCAAGATGGGTTTTAACATCTAAATATTATTTCATCAAGGATCTCTCGATTGTGTACTATTGCTTCAGTCTTTCACATATCACAGTCAAGGTTGTGAAGCTCCCCAGAGATAGCAAGAACAATAATTGCCAAGGGTGATTTTGTATCAAATCTGACATTTGAAAAGCACAAAGGCAAACAAGGCCAGTAGAAAGTTGTATTTAAGCCCCCACACTTCTCTTGAATCCTACAAGATCTTTTGTCTTCAAATGGTCTCTCTCTCTCTCTCTCTCTCTCTCTCTGTGTGTGTGTGTGTGTGTGTGTGTGTGTATGAGAGAGAGACAGAGAGAGAGAATCAAACCAAACTATATGTCGGCTTATTCAAGTACGTAACCCTTTACAGTGGGGTCTTGACTTGAGAACTTAATCCGTATTGGAAGGCGGTTCTCAAGTCAAAAAGTTCTCAGGTCAAATCTGCATTTCCCATAGGAATGCACTGAAAACCATTTGATCCGTATCTGCTCTTTTCCGTCCATAGAAACTAATGGGAAGCAGCTATTCTGCCTTCGACCACTAGAGGGAGATATTTTGTTTCTTTTTTTTTCTTAGGTCAAGAAAGGTTCAGGGAAGGCAGGGAAAATACAGTTCAGGCAGTACCAGGCAGTCTGAAGACTCCCAATCCACTCTCTAAACGCTGGGAGGAGTGAGGAAGCAGACAGGCACCCTTTTCACTGGCCAACAGTTAACTGAAAGTTCAAATTTTGCACTTTCCCTGCCTCCCACGTGGTTTTTTTCAGTTCTTAACTCAAATATAAGTATGTAAGTCAAGTCAATATTTTCCTATGAGAGTGGTTCTTAAGTCAAAATGTTCTTAACTCGAGCCGTTCTTAAGTCAAGACCCCACTGTATATGGTTTGGATGACAACAAATGCTGGAGCCGCAGATGAGCCAAGGCTTCAGGCAGCACGGCTTACTCTTTGCCTCCCATCCTTGGATAACGCAAGACCTGTATGTCTCTCAAAAGCTCTAAAGAGCAAGGGGGGAACATCAGGTTATTTAAGGGGTGCTCCCGCCTCCAGCCGCCCTCTTCTTTTTTGGGCACCCGCCCGCCCTCACTAATTCTACTGTGAGTTTTTCTGGTTGCCTTTGGGGCCGGATAGGAAATTTTGACCTTTATTCTGATTGGTTGTTGGATGGGGGGGATTTTTTTTTGTCTATCCCACAGGGTGTTGGCAAGTTTGGTGGAAATCCGGTTGCACTCGCAAGTAGTGTGGAAAAAACAGGTACCGTATTTTACCGTGTATATGAACCCCTAATGTATAAAACAACCCCCTAATTTTGACCCTTGATGTAGGTGGAGGAGAAGTTAATGGGCAACTGCTCCTCCACCTCCATCTCCTCCTGCTGCTGTTGTCTCCACTGCCTGCCTAATTACCTCCTCCAGTGTGACTGCCAACTGCCAGAGCTCACTTCCAGCTCATGTCGCTGCCTTGTGCCCTGCCCTAAGGAGATCGTGGGAGGAGGTGAACTGGCGACACAGGAAGAGGTGCCAGAGCGTGCCTGAGTGCTTGTTTGCCTCTGCCTCCACTTCTGCAGAGGACAAGGTGGCAATATGAACTGAGCCCATCAGTCCCACGGGAGGTGGTGATCGGGCAGGCAGGGAAGGCAGAAGCAAGAGGTGCCTGAGCACGTGTGAATGCTTGTTCACCTCTGCCTCCTCCAGCTGCTGCCTCGGGGCCACCAGAGGGGACAAGCTGTGAGCTCTGGAAGAAGCAATTGGGCAGTGGCGGTGGCAGAAAGAGGTGCCCGAGAGCGTGTGCATGCACGCTACTGCTTCCTTCCGTGTATAAAACGACACTCAATGTTTCCTCTAATTATTTTAGGAAAAAAATGTTCTTTTATACATGGTAAAATACAGTATTTATTTTCCGTTGGGTCCCACTGTTAGATCAGGTAAGCTAACATTGCATCGGACCTCCCAGTGCTGCGGATTGTGCGATTACAGTGCTTGGGGGGGAAAGATGCTCTGGGCCACTACCGGACTAACAATCATCAAGTAAAGATGGGGGTATTTATTAGCGGCCGGCCAGGTTCCTGCTGTCTTTAAGACTGCAAGAACCTGGGGCTGGGGACTCGCCCATCTGTTGATTAAGGGGTATTTGGATACCTCTGCGATTCACCTGTTTATGCACTACAGCAGGCCCCCTTTTGCCAAAGGATGGCAAATTTGAATTATAATCAATAAAGTGTGGCCTGTGTTTTAGCCCATATTATTTGTCTCATGTCTTTATTCCGGGGTTGGGAGGGCAATGCTGTATGGCTGGCATAATGTGTAAATTGGGACTAGATAATGTCTTCATGCTCAGCACATCTCATCTTCAGCTGCTCACTGCTTATCACATTACTTTTCCTACTTATATGTATATCCAAATACAAATCAAGCATGGATTTTATCCAGTATGAACAGCACATATATGTATTATTCATCTTTTTCTCTTCCAAACAAATGCAAGTTGGGAAACAACGGGCATGGCTGTTTGGAAAGGGAAAGCAGCAAATCATTCCCACCTCTCAGTTTCCTGAGCTGAGCATTTTTCCTACTCAGACTAATATGCTCACATACAAAAAAGAGCATGAGAAACAATCCTACACTAAAGAATGAGCTGCATTATGGTGCTGTTTTTATCCTTGATATCCACTTTTAATTTGGGATTGTACCCTATCTCCAAATACATCTATTGTATTATTACTAAACTTTGGCCTTCTGGCAAGTGTTGTTTCTGCTAATACAATACTTCCTAAATACAATAATTCCAAAGAAGAAAATGGTGATTAGTGAGGTTAGATCTTTTGGTTACATAAGAAAGGGTGTATGAAGTGTGGCACTTCTAAAACATTGTAACTAGATATTGGGATATTTATATTCGTATACGAATATGCCCATGCAGCTGGACTTAACGAGGGGCTGGCCCCTGCAGCCGGCCTCTCCACTCACAGGTCTGGCAGCAGTGACGACCGCCTCGCTCATCCTTCCAATCACTCCTGGAGCTCCACTCTCTTCCTGCTTGGCTAGCAACTCAGGAGCCATGCAGGGAGACTCGTCGTCCCTTCCCTTGCCTGGAGTGGCCAGGCGAGCAGGAAGAGAGCGGAGCTCCAGGAACAATTGAAAGGATGAGCGAGGCTGCCGCCTCTGCCAAACGCGTGAGTGGATGGGCTGGCTGCAGGGGGCGGACCCTTGTTAAGTCCAGCTGTGTGGGGATATTTGTATTTGTATACGAATGCGACTACCCCATATCTAATTGTAACTTATTGTAAGGGGGTCGCTACCAGCATCTTGGGCGGGCTGTCTTCCCTAACCCCATACCTCAAGACTGGAGGTGGAGCATCTGCTCTGCGTTACGTAGGAGGTAGGAAGGAGAGAGAAACAGGTGTCTCCAAGGGAGATAGTGGTAAGAAGCACCTAGGAGACCAAGAGGAGGGTGAGGAAAAGGGTTGAGGTTTTTGAGATTGAGGGTGCCCAGTGCAGAGGAAGAGGAAACCTGAGACTCAGGGTCAGAAGAGCTAGAGCCCATTCTTCATGCAATGGCTGAGCTGGCCTGTGAGCTGGAAGATGCCCCCTGTCAGGAGTCCTTGAGCCATTTCCCACAGTTGAGGAGCAGAGTCTGAGGAAGAGGGACTGCACCCACTCTGGTCTCAGAGTCGACTCCTGCACAAGCAGCTCTATGGCACCCAGGAAGCCCGATGGGTCCAGTGATGCCCACCCCTAAACAACTGAGTTGCTGGTGGTACAAACACCATAGGAACTGATGCCAGTACTGATATGACTGTTGCCAGAGGACTAATGACAGAGACTCAGTCTCCTTGGATGCAGGAGGGCAGTGGCAAAGAACCATTGTCAGAGGCACCTGACTCAATTGAAAAAAACCCACCACAAGCAGCAATCCAAAGCCAAAGGAATTATTGACAGGAGACACAAACACACATGGCCACCAGTTCCACCAGAGGCAGTGCTGGCAACCTTCAAACTTGTATTAAAGGAGAACAGGCAGGGATAGCAAGGAAGGGGAAAGTGGCACCAAACGACCCCTGCTAAGAAATGCACCTTGGCACCTGAGCACCTTGGCCTAGTTGTGTCTACCCCTGATGCTGGCCCTGTTTAACAACATCACATGTGATTGTTCCATGTTATAAACACTATGTGGTGCTAGTATCTAGTGGAAGCAGGACTAGAAGGATAACCCTGGAGAGAGCCCTCTATAAAGGGGCTTTGTTGCCTAGCAATATGTGCAGAAGTCAAAACTGGAATAACCCAAAATATAAGCATAGCTAGATCCTATATTTGGGGGGAATATGAAGCAATTTCAACAAGGGCCTGACTGCATAATCTACATGCAGAACAAGATTTTTGAGTAAAACCAGGCCCCTCAGCCCTCTCTTTTTCAGGAGAGTTGCTTAAGGACCATTCAGCTCCTACTTCAGCATTTGGTGGTTAAATGTCTGTGAAAATTATGTATCAGTTAATCTTACCTGCCATAAAAGGTCAGGGTGTCTTTTAGGCTGAAAACAGACATTCACATTTTTCTGTTCTTACAAAAGTTCAACTTCCGTTGACACTATCCTCTTTGTGATGTCTAAATGTGCAATTAAACCTACAGAGCAAGTCAGTGTTTACATTTCAGTGATCGATCACATGTGTGTTGGTGAATTCCTCTATTACCCCATTATTCATTTCTTACTATCCCTCTGTCTTCATCTCACTCTACTGCTGTCATAGAAACCCTGTGTTGCCATCATCTACGGGGAAGAAGATGCTTTACATTACAATAGAGATGTTTACCCGAGAATGTGCGCACATGTGTGGGAGCTGTACGCTGGACTTACTGGTCTTTCTTTCTATGACTCGCTGCTTAACAAACTTTTTTTTTCCTTTGGACCCCAGTGGAAGAGTTTTATTTGTTTTAAATACATAACAGTGAATGCAAGGGATAGGGTTGCTTATATAAACACACAGATTCTTTCCAATACCCTGATTTTAATTGTATGACGAGGAACTGAGGTATGGAATTGTGAGATTTTAAGGCTGAAACAAAGAAGGGGAAAGTAAGACCTGTAGGTGGTTGAGCTATCATGCTTTTACATTCACATTCGACAGCTTGAGGGAGCACTGTTTTCTTGGGACAGGATTGGAATGATGTCTATTTCTTGAGATACACCTAGAAGTGGATAGCTAGTGTTCTATTCCTTTGGTCAACCTGGGCAATCAAGATGATTTGGGCTTACCTATAATTCCTCTCCATTAGTCAGATTGGTGGAAGTTGCAGGCCAAATCAGGTAGAGGGGAAAAACTGGACTAAACCCCCTCCAGTCTGTGAGAAATATGTGCTGGAAATTAGAAAGTGGGAAGGAGAGTAATCTCCTTCTCCAGTTAGAAGTAATTTAACTTCACTTAGAAGTAAAGTAACTCTAATTACCTCTAATCTCCAGAAGTAATCATTAGAATGAATTTAAGTACAAGGGCAGAGAAAGATGAGTGGCATTTTGCCTGTGTGTTTGGAATCTGGCTGGAGCTGAAGCAGCTTTGGGTGGTTGTTATGGCTGTGGGGAATCTCATGCAAAAGAGGTGGTTTTATTACCTGTGCAGGAAGGTTTGTTTGTTTCCACCATGTTTATAAATCTGTGTTTTTAAAAATCTACTACAATGACACCATGAATTGTCAGCGTGTTCTTATCCAAAGGAAATTGATAAGATAGCAGCTTCTCTGCTATCACTGGGCTTCTCACTACTCTTTGTTACATTAACTCAGAAGATATTTGCCTTAGGAGTGAAACATCAATTTCATCTTGGTGGACACACTTCTAGGTCCAGTGTTAAAAGCAACAGCTAACAGTATTTGTTTCAATAACTTAGCCAAATGACACAGGGAGATAATTACTACTCTTTAATAAGGGCAATACATGGTTTAATTAGAATTAATTTAACTCCATGACACCGGTTAATTAAGAAATTGCTCCTTAGGAAGATGCCAGATTAGAGTAGGATGCTAGGAGCTGCTCCTTTTAATTAAACGTTAGCAAATAAAGGCCTTTATCCAACTGCTAGTGCCTGCAGTGCTTCAACCCATGTAGGCACTGACCTTGTCATAAAGTTTTACACTAGCTGAGTCTCACACTCTTCAAGTGATTGCAGGTGCCACCTCAAGCCCCTATCAACACATTTTAATGCCTCACATCCTAGCCACCAGTCCTTAGTGCCACTAGGAAAGATGTTAACCTGAAAGAACAACCATCCCTAAACCCCACAGCCAAGTATTTACATTACTGGGGACAAAATGGTACCCCAAGGCACTGTACACAGTACAGCTGCCAATGGACAAGACACAATTTCCTTCTGCTACTCTCTTGCTTGCTCTTTAGTGTTATCTCATCTAATTTTCCATCCTTCTAGGCTCCCATGTATCCTCCCTCTCTTTCTTCTTTATAGCTTAATATTTTGTTAAGGGTTTTTAGCATGATGGACGTTCATTTTGCATTGATACCACGTTGCCAAAGTGAAGGTCTTTTTGAAGATCAATACTTAATCTCTAGAACACTGATGGTTTTCTGTGCTTCTAGGAATGAGAATGGTGATTCTCTTCATGGGAAGAATCCTTATGTAAGCTTGTTAGATTGTAATGCAAGAGTGGTCTCCGGGATTTGGCAGCAGGAAGAAATGGGGAAAACAACACATTTTCTTACAATTTTCAGAGTTATGCTGATCCTGAACTTATTTCTCTAGCCTTGGGCACTACGTTCTGTTCTGGTGAGAAGGCTTCGGCTGTGGTGGGTAGGAGTAAAGACTGTTAGAGATTAAGTCTGTATGATATCCCCGGGGTTTTGATTATATTATGCTTTTAAGTAACTCTACCTATTTTTCTGCCACATTCAGCTTTGAGGCAATATCTTTTTCCCTTTTCAAAGATGTGGAGCATATCTTTCAAAACAGTTATTTCTTAAAACTGTGTGCCAGTAGCTACGGCTTAATATGTCCTTCCACGTCTTAGTGCTCTTTGAATACATTTGACTACATCTTTAGCACCCCAAAACAGTCGTTTGGGAGATATCTGGAGTTGCAGTCAGACAGTTCTGGAGGGTATCATGTTGGAGAAGACGGCGTTAGCAGGTGATAGCAATATTCTTAGTTAGACCAAGAATGGTCTACATGTAGTCTTCCAGGTTGTGTTTGTGGAACCCCCTCCCCCTCCCACTACTACCACACTGCAGATCAGTTTGGCAGCAGATCAAACTTCAGGGTTGCTGAATTTAAGCAGTGCAGCAGCAGTACCAGGAAGAGAAGCCTGTCAGGGACCACAAGACTTGCCAAAGTTAACCATCCCTATTTTGCCTGCCTGCCTGCCTGTACACTCTGCCAGTCATGATACCATGGGTTATTTTTGGCCTGGATAATAATGAGACTGTTGTATGCTTGTGTTGTGCATCAGAAATAATGTTATGTGGTGTGTGGCATGTCTTGTAGTCCAGTCCTGTGTTAGGGAGCAATTGATACTCCTTCAGAAATGGTGACAATGGGGGATTATTAACCAAACGTAGAAAAAGGTTAGCTCTGTTTTTTTAAAAAAGGCATTTCCTGCTATGAATCAGAATGAGCTACCAAAAGGTCAGTATTTTTTTTTTTTTTAAATTACCTACTAGAGCATGGGGAGTGCTCTGGATTTTTTCACTTCAGGCAAGAACACATAACATGGGCTTCAGCAGATGCCTGTTATGTCTTTTTAATTATGGCAGTGACTCTGTACTAAAAACCTTAAAAACATTATATTTCTACAGTAGTGGTGGTATAATACAGGCATTCATTATAAGCATCCCCACAACCAAGGCCATAAGGAGAATCCCAAAAGGCAGGCAGCTGTGTTGACTCATCTGTATATGTCTTTGTGACTCAGCTGTGATGATGCTGTCAGGACCCAACCAAATTGGGATAGGTTTCATTTTAAGCCACCAACATAGAACTCCCCCCACCCCCGGAAAATCATATATTTATTTTATTTTATTTATTATTGGATTTATATTCCGCCCTTCTAGACAGGAGTCTACTCAGGGCAGCTCACAATATATTGTGGACAAATAAAAACAACAATTAAAATCTACAACAGCAACAGCAACAGGAACAGCAACAGCAACAGCAACAGCAACAGGAACAGGAACAGCAACAACAACAACAACAAACAATAACAATAACAATAACAATAACAACAACAACAACAACAACAACGACAACGATAACGATAATAATAATAATAATAATAATAATAATAATAATAATAATAATAATAATAATAATAATAATAATAATAATAATAATAATAATAATAATAATAATAATAATAATAATAATAATAATAATAATAATAATAATAATAATAATAATAATAATAATAATAATAATAATAATAATAATGTGATCAAGATGGGAGGATAAACAACAAAAGGAAGAAAGTACAATCAAGAATTGGTGGGAGGGAAGGTCTGCCTAAAGAGCCAAGTTTTTAATTGACTCTTAAAAACACCCAGTGAGATCTATAGTGGCAAGCTGTTCCAAAGTTGAGGGGCCGCCGCTGAGAAGGCCTGGTTTCTTGTTGTGGCAAACAGCCCTGCCCTCACCTGTCCATCACAGCTGAACAGTGGGGAAGGAGCCAATGAGAGGGTGGAAGGTGGAGCCAAGGGGGGAGGGGGCTGAATATAAAGGCTGGTGCATGGAGAATGAAGAGAGATTCTGTGAGTGAGAGACAGTGTGAAACTTAAAAGTGAACTTAGAGTGAGTTAGAGGCCTGTAAGAATGCTGAATGGAACAGAGAGTTAATAGAGATTTAAAGTTAAAGCAGAAATGATACAAACACAAGTGATTAGCAACCTGTGATTTATCTATTGAATATTAATCATATGTTAACTTCCCTGATCTAATAAATGAGTTAAGTTTTAAAAGTGCACATGTCTCCTTGATTGAATGGTATTG
This sequence comes from Pogona vitticeps, assembly GCF_051106095.1. Lineage (NCBI taxonomy): Eukaryota > Metazoa > Chordata > Lepidosauria > Squamata > Agamidae > Pogona > Pogona vitticeps. Next base: position 108,442,877 of record NC_135783.1, on the reverse strand, counting down.
AGGCAGCAATACCTGGTGGCAGCGAAGACAGAAGAAGGGCGAGAACCTCCTGAAGGCCTGGGGGAATAAGGGCTTCAGAGGAGATCGCCACACTTGTTCTTTCTTTCCGGGCCTCTCTTGGCGTCAGGCTCCTAAGCCATCTTTCCTGGCTCTGGCAAGTGACTCGAGTAGTTCTAGGTGGGAGAAGGCGTTCTGCCAGGTATCGTGGTCCTAAACCGTTTAGGGCTTTATAAATCATCATTAACACTTTGAAGTCAATGCGTAAACGGATGGGCAGCCAATGCAAAGCAGCCAGAATGGGAGAGATATGCTGGCTGCCGTGTTCTGCACCATTTGAAACATCCGCATCAATCTCAAAGGTAGCCCACATAGAGTGCATTACAGTGGTCTAATCTCGAGATTACAAGTGCATGGACCTGAGTGGTGAGGGCCCCACCATCAAGTTAGAGACACAGCTGGGCAATCTACCACAGACGGTAATTGGCGGAGCAGACCACTTGGGTTTCCATGGTGAGCACCGGGTCCAGATGTACTCCCAAGCTGTGAACCTCACTCTTTGCGGCAAGAGTCACCCCCCCCAAAGTGAGGGAGTTTCCCAAGCCACCATTGGAGGGGCCACCCACCCTCAGGACCTCCGTCTTGTCCAGGTTCAGCCTCAACACATTCCCCTGCATCCATTGCAGTACGGCATCCAATGAAGTAGGTGAATAGGGAGATGTAGAGCTGCGTGTCATCAGCATACTGATGGCACAAAGCCCCACACCTTCTGATGACCCCACCCAGCATCGGGGAGATGACTGAGCCCTGTGGAACCCCACAATTGAGGCTCCATGGGGCTGACACTCTCCCCAAGCTGAACTCTCTGAGGACGGTCCTCCAAGCAGGATTGAAGCCAGGCAAGTGCCAGGCCACTGATTCCCAACTCGGAGAGCCTCCCCAGGAGGATACCGTGGTTGACAGTATCAAAGGCGGCTGAGATATCGAGGAGGACCAACAAGGACATTTTGCCCCGGTCAGCCTCCCTCAACAGGTCATCCAACAGTGCACCCAGTGCCGTTTCTGTGCCGTGGTGCAGCCTGAAGCCTGACTGGAATGGATCCAGGGCATTGGTTTCATCCAAGAGAGCCTGAAGCTGATCAGCCACCACCCTCTCGACCACTTTACTGAGGAAAGAAACATTGGCGACGGGCCTATAATTGCCAATATCGTCCGCCGCCAAATTTGGTTTCTTTCTTATGGTCCTACTGAGTGTCTCCTTGAAGAGACACCCATTAATTATCTAAGAGACAATTATTAATTGTCTCCTGGAGAGACCCATTAATTATCACTGTAGCCCATTCAGTTGTTACAGGCCTGGCTACTTTGATTAGCCAGGCCAGGCAGAGTTCAAGAGAGGAGGTGGTGGCCCGGCAGCGATCAAACGCTTTGTCCACCATATCTGGTATCACAGGCTGAAAAAATTCATATAATATAATTACTCTTTTAAATAGTTTAGTTTATGAGAATGTCGGCTTGAGCTGTGGGTGTTCTAGGTTAGTAGAGACTGGTTCACTGGAGCAAATGGGATATTGCCCCATATCTGTCTAGCCCCAACTCTCATGCTCCTGCTTATCAAAAGTTGGAATATAATGTTCAAAAATGTGTTTGTTTCTATTAAACATTATAGAAATTAGTAGTTTAAACCATTCCCATTAAAATCTAAAACTGAAAACGTATTGAATTAACATTATTAATCTGTTAATTAAATTTTTAGGACTGAAATAAACAGTACTAAACATTTCACACAAAATAGTGTGTGAATTATCAACATTGAGCCAACGTTTGTTATTGGCTCCTTCAAAAGTCCTTTTTTGTTTTGTTAAATTGCCTTTCCTAGTCTGGCACATTTCTCCAGATAAATCCTGTATCATAATCGTTAGACGGGAGTAGTGGGGTCTAAAACACTGTCAGTGATCCTATTGCCCTTCATGATAAGAAAGAATTACCTCTCCTGTAAGAATCAAGAAAGCTAACAATAGGCCACATTTTTTTGAAGACACAATTTTTAAAAACCCACTATCAAACAGTTTCTAAATATAGAGACCCTATTGATCTAGCAGGCCATTGCAAATTACAAAAGTAGACTGTCTATCATAGAACATGGGATCTAATTTCTTCACCCCCAGAGGAAAAAGTATCCATACAATTCCAAGAGAAATGAAATGTATACAGAACCATTGATTTCAAGTCCTGTTCCTTAGTAGGCAGCAATAGAATATCTCCCTGAAAGTATAGTGTCCTTCAGCTCCACTTATCCTGAAATTGGTCATAGCAACCAATTTCCTTTGATATTCACTGTCACCATGGGAGATGAACACAACTTAAAACCACCAATATTTCTAGGATAACATAGTTTGGTAAATGGTTTTAGAAGCTTATACTTGAAGCAAAACCAGTCACTGGTAGAGACTTCTGCCAGTAGAGATTTAAGCTATGGTTATTTGCATGATTCCTCCCCTAAGTACAGCTACCTCAAGAGAAATTTCCAGTAAAAATAAAGGCAAAATGAACTTCAAATCTATGTTTTAATACACCTGCTAATCTTAAAAAGCACATAGGATCCTGTTCTTGCTGCAACAAGGCAAGAAAAAAGGTAGTCTCTTTGGAAATTGCCAAAATGTTGCCTGTGGATAGCCTTACCAGTGGGTGACCGCCAAGACATATGCTTGCCATCCTTGATGATATAAAGGAATTAATTTCTTTGTCAAAATCAAGTAAGCTAGCAAGAAGCCATGATTTGTACGAAGGACATATTTATGAAATCATTTAGTAGAGTACTCAAATGTAGAAAGAGCCCCCAGGTCTGTGTGTCTATTGCAAAATTAAGCAAGTAATTAGTATAATCTGTAAAGAATTGTTGCTTATAAATGACAGATGTTTCATGCACTGATCTGGAGGATATTCTTAAATGGGTACATGCCTCATTTTCAAATACACATGGGGAGGGGGAATGCAAACACTTATCCAAAGCACTAGGAAGGTGTGGAACATGCTCCCACCAGGACTAAATTTAAAAGATGTGCTTGGCAGTGATGAACACACGCCTAGCATATGGATGCAGCTGATGGAAGGGCTCCTGGATTCTGTTCAAGATAACACTCACATAGCAGATGAGCCACAGCAATTTTAAAACGCAACGTCACATCCTTGCCACTAAGCCTGCATTTAGTCATCTGCGAATCCTCTGTTCTGTTGCCAGAATCTGATGTCTAGTTTGTAGCTGCAGACTGAGACATTTCAACTCAGGATCATCCATTCTGAGCACGCAACCCGGACAGAACTCTTTTTGCCTTTTTTCACTTGAAAGACTTCTGCTCATATTGCAAACGGGATGGCACTCTTTCGACCCTGTTCAAGAGTCTTTGCTCACCATGCGAACACTTGATTTTATATCTTCATTGTGTATGCATGGCAAGTGGTTATAAGGTCACGGGCTATTCTCAACTGTTGGTTTCACTAATACAATAGAAAAGAGCAAAACTTTTTTTTCTGAAAACTTCTGTAGAAATGTTAATTCCATTTGTACAAGCATTGGTGGCACTCTTGTGGAGATCCCCAATGGTGAAGAAAGCCACCATTGGCTCATGCAACAGCAATCCTTGTGCAAGTAGTTTGATTCCATGTTATAACTCAAAGGGAGTTTCAGTTCAGCAGGATGCTGGTCATGGTATTCCTTTTGGCTATAGAGATGATCCAGTAACCTAGTATTTCAAGGAGGTTTCCCACACCTGTATTTTGTCAGGTGCAGGTGCTGTTATGATACAGTGGCCATCTGAATTTTTCATGGTATGTTACGTAGCTGTGAAAATGTAGCTAGAGCTAGGGTCTTATACACACAGCTTAAAGGTAAGCCTTGTTGAATTTTTCTTTGGAGTTGACATGCATAAAATTGTATTGTTAGGTCACCCCTGATGTTCTGATTCTCCATATGATGGGGCTTTCTTTGTCAGGTAAAGCCATCTAGAACAGAATGTTTGGCCAGGTTTTTTATGCAAATTTTATGCCGATACTCCATTTATTTTCTTTGTTAACTTAGCCAAATGTCTCATTATGTCCTGCTTCTTCACCTGATGGGGCTTTTCATATAACAAAAGTGCCAACAGCAAAAAGATCTGCTAGATTAGGCACAGAATTATGAATGGACCATAAGGATCTCCTTCAAACTTGAAATGGGAAGCTCCATCTGTGCATGTCAATTATTTCCTTGCTTTAACCATATATATTCTCCTGTTGAAATGTACAGCCCAATTCAATGCATACTTACCCAGAAGTAAATCCTAGTGACAATGTCTTGTCTTGAATGAGGTTCATTCCCACACAAGGAATGGGAAGGATACCTAGGTTGGTGGTACAGGACACAGTTGGCCCCAAATTCAGTCTCTGACATAATCCAGGCAAAATGAGGAAGGATGTCTCTCTGTAAACTTGAAAAGCCCATGTAAATGAATTCAAACTTGGCCCTTCAAATAAAGTGCTAAAAATTAAAAAGAGTCCACAAAATGGCAGCACGGGAGCAGAGTCAGTCATTATTTCCCTCTTTTTCCGATTATTCTAATCACCCGCCTTGATCCCAACACAGCCTCCGAAAGCCATGGTTTCCTACATTTAAACAAATGGAAGACTCTGGTTTGTTGCAGCTTGTAACTGGATATTTTCACATCCCCTTCTACATGAAAAGGGAGGAGTGTAAGCTTTTTTCTAACCCTGCAAACTAGGGGGGGATCATCCAAATGTGGCCGGTATCTTTTGAAGGACAATTCCTCTGAAGACTTTTAGTACAAAATCTGCAATACAACTAATGCAATGGGCAGGCGTACACTCAGAATAAGAAGCACTTACCTACATACTCTAGCGTTATCCAAATAGAAAATGGCACTTGCCTTTGAAAGTAATTTGATGAGCCGCAGTGCTTGAATTCTAGCTGTTTCAAAGTCAGCTGTTCCACAAGTTATGCTAATTCTATAGGAAATATCAGCTTCTATTCCATGCTGTGGTGCCTCACCATTTCCTTTTTCTGTTGCTGCTTTTAGCACTCTAGCTAATTGGAGGTGCCAATCTCAATGATATTTAAACACCTGCTGTTTCTAGTAATCCAGATAATCTCATGCAACAGAGAGGAGGGGGAGAGGGAAAACAAGAAATAAGTTCTGCATGTCCTTATTTTCAGATTTTCGTCTATGGTATGTTTTGTTAGATTTCCAAATGAATTTTTCTGTGCTGTGTTACCCTGCACATATTTTTGCTTGTGATACTAACAGTAGCAAACAAAATTCTTAATACTGGCCAGTATCTTATTGCACAACTCTGCCTGCACTACAGAAATGATGTTACTGGCCATGGCAGATGGTTGCTAATGAAAGAGTTCCTTGTTTGATTTCAGGGTGCATGCTCCTCACACGCAATGATACAAAGTTGTGTGCACCCTGAACGTCAAAGAAGGAACTCTTTAATTAATGGCAATCTGCCATAGCCTGTGACATCATTCTCATTGTGCAAGTGAAGCTATGCAACAGGATACTAGCCACCAAAAAGTAGGCAAAAGCTTGGATCAGGTGCCAAGCAGTTGTTTTTATCTCTATAGGAAGCAAAAAAACAATTATTTGGATTTTAATATATATGAATGTAACATTCACAACAAGATCGAGGCTTTATAGTTGTTATTTGTGTGTTATTGGTGGTGAAGAAGCACAATGCATGTTGTTCTGTTACTACAGGATGAAACAAAATTGAAGTTAAAGTACAGCATAAATGTCAGTCCTGGTATTAGGTATTAGAGTTGTGAACTGAAACAAAAGGGGCATTGTATTCTCGAAGGCTTTCACAGCTGGGATCTGATGGTTGTTGTGGGTTTTGTGGGCTCTTTGGCCGTGTTCTGAAGGTTGTTCTTCCTAACGTTTCACCAGTCTCTGTGGCCGGCATCTTCAGAGGTCCTCTGAAGATGCCAGCCACAGAGACTGGCAAAACGTCAGGAAGAACAACCTTCAGAACACGGCCAAAGAGCCCGCAAAACCCACAACAACCAAAAGGGGCATTGTTGCTGCGTAATTGTGTACTTTATTTAACTTGATTAAAATTGAGATGCTGAAACCTTCCAAATGGAAAGACCTGTTTCTTTGTCATGGATATATATGAGTGATAAGTGCAGGTTTTCAATAGTGATGAAGATGATCTTTCAAGGGTGAAATCCCATGTTATACAAATAGACTTTCAAGTCTTCTCCCCCTTGCAGCTCTGGGATGATAAAACTCTGCTCCAGGGAACACTTAGAGAAGAAGGAAATAAGGGCAGAGGTTAATTGTATGCCGCCCATAGGTTCCTAAAGACAGGCAGTTCCAAACCACATGGCACCCCAGGCAAAGTATATTGCATTGAAAGTGATGTACCAGAAATAATGGGACCACCGCCGTTATGTACATAATGCAATCAATACAAAATATATTTTGGCAGAAGGGGAGAAGCTGTGTGCCAGCCATCCTTACCTAGCTCCAGACCAGGCAGACTGATCCTAGAGGTTTAGATTGCCATGATCTTCAGAGGCCCTGGCCTGAGCCCTAGCTGCTGCCAAATTTTTGTGGAGGTGGTTGGGTGGGCTGAGATGTATCAGCCCTGAAACTGCCCAGTTCTCATTTCCATGGCCGCTATCCAGTTCTTGCTACCAATTTTGGATTCTGCTTTCTCCCCCTCTTTCATACCCACCAGTTTTGGTCAGGGAGCAGTGAGGAGTAATACCCTGCAAGTTACACGGGAACATAAGTGACAGAGGTGCGGTTTTACCAGGTTACACAAGGTGGAGCTAGCTGTAGAGAAACTTCCCCGAGATGAATACACCAAAACACCTTGTAGTGTTGCTAGAAGAATTACGTGTATTATTTACAGTAGTTATATGCATATATACAGCCTTAGTCTTGGTTTCCAGTCCTTGGTCATACACAGCAGTTCTACAGGATTCAGTTCACAAATCACAGTCAAAGTCCATATAAATCTGTCCAGAGTTCGTTTACCAGTTGAGCAGTCCCGAAGCCAAGATTTCTTCTCCAATATGCAGCAACACGGAGACAGGCTTCTCTCAGGATCTCTCCAACAGCACTCTGACGATAGCAACAAGACACAGTATTCACCATCCACATCACCAACCAACAGACTGTGTGCACTGGCTCTACCAGCTTTATTCCTGGATCTACCAATCCAGAGATTCTTCTCTCAGCTGTTCTAATCAGCCCAGCTGTATTAGCTCTGATTATACACGTGTCTGCTGCTGCGATCTTGTTAAATACTTATAGAATTGCATTCAACAATTTCCTCAGGTTGCCCCAAACCTGTCGATAAGTATACAAGAAAGAGCTATATTGGCACACCTCTGTGAAAAACAGCGAAAGGTGAAAAATACAGCTAAGGTGAAGCACATGCAATAATGATACACACACAAAATTCCCTTCGGACTCGCCGTGTGAGCAACCAACACCTGGCTGGGGCTACCTTGAACAAAGTAAGGGTGGATCATACTGCACCAGCTTAAAGAATGGCTATGGCTATGTGCTCAGACTTCTGTAAATCCTACTGAAATCTCATAACTGTCATAAGATCTCATGCAGAACAAGTGTGATGCCATCCCTGGCCCACCCACTTAGTGTTTGTTCAGCAGTAGACTGAGGAAAGTGACACTACCTCTCCCTCCAGAGGGAACAGTCAGGTCAGAGACTTCATTTTGCACCCCTTCTACATGTTCAATTGCCACATGACACATGTACGCTATGTACAAATCAAGTATGTCTTCATCTTTACAGTAATTGCTTGTTTTCTCTTCACATCCAAATTTAAGTCTCAACCTTGTACAGACTTAATTGGGATCAAATCAAATCCCACCAAACTTTATGGGGCTTCAAAATAAACATTTATCGGAGAGCAATTTCATTAATCACATACAATTCATATGACTAATCAATTAAAATATTACAAATCAGCGGACAGTTACGCTAATAACCTATTTACTATTTACCCTGTTCAACATTTTGCACAATAAATACCTTCCTGTTTAGTATGTATGAATAATTCATTGCCTCTCTCCTCCCAGAGGAAATGAAATTGGGTGTTTGCCATGGGCAAGAGGTAAATGTTTTCTTTAAGCCTCCAGGTGGGAAAGAAGGAAATGACATACCACAGAGAGAGAAAAACAATATGCAACATGGTCTGAGAGTGTGGTTAAATGTCAAAATACTCCTCAGTTTGGGTTTAGCATGCTTGAAATCGATTTTAAAATATCTGTTTACTCAGCATACAGCTGAAGCATGTATTTTTGTTCAGAAAATGAGCTTTTTAAAACACCAGCTACTAGGGGGTTTGTTTGTTTTGATTATGAACACAATTTATTTTGCATCTTTTTTGCATGTGCACTTTCCTGTGTTGGAGTGAATTGTGTCTGTGGGATTTGTCAAATATTGCATTGGATGCCAAGATCACAGGATTCTGGGCTGCAAGTTAACCATGTAGTCTAATCTGTTATAACTTTTTTCCTATCTGTAACACTAATCTAGCACTATTTTAATTTGTGGAAAAATTCTTTAAAACAAACAAATATTAAAACATGATGAGGGGCCTAGAAAGATTACATTAATCCTTTCTGGTCTGACTGCTTTTTCTCCCTTTCTCCAGGGAAGTGGAGCAACTGGGGCAGCTGGCTTCCATCCGAGGAAGGTGGGACAAGAAAGGGGTGATGGTGGAAGAATAACCTTACAGTCCAATCTGTATTATATATATATTAACCTATAACACTGATCTAGCATTATTCCAGTTTGGCGGAAAAAATAGAACAAATTAAAAATATATCAAAAATCATCCCAGAGTAAAAGAATATGGCTTTTGTCTCTGCCGCACACATCACCTCAGTGTGAGGACTTAGTTGTTGTTGTTGTTGGTGGCAGCTGTGAGAAACAGTCAGTGTGGGGACCGACAGGCACGCAGTTCCAGAGCATCTCCTGGAAGCTACGGCATTGTGTGTGGTTCTGTTTTCGTGGTTTTTGTTGTTGTCGTTGTTTTAGTGCAGACATTTCACTGTGGGAATGCATAATGCTGGGAGGGAAAAACACAAAGCTGAAGGCCCCCACAGTGCTCATTTTAAAATGATTTTTAAAAGCCTGTGTAGCCCCCTCAACCAAAATACCACACATCTTACACCCAGACTAAAAGTCGCCTCAAGAAGATGCACACACCGACCCAAAAACTACATGACTACTTCATGACTTTAAACAGGTTTCAAAAACTCTGATCCAACTCCCAATTTATTTCAGTAGCGTAACTGCGCCCTGAGACGTGTTTACTCAGAAATAAAGCCCGATGAGTTCAATGACAGTTACTTCCTAGTCAGCGTGTGTATAGTTGCAGCCCTATAACTATTTTCACTCAAAAATAAAGGAAAAATTGAGATTGTATTAGTCCTCGAAGACAGAATTGAATGGGTGCATGAATAGCAAATAAAAGATCTTAAGGAATATATGAAAAGCATCTGCTTTAAGGGAGTTGTTGTGAAGGCAATACAAAGAACAAGGATGAGAGTTTTGTGGTTATGTTTCTGACAGCTGAATTTTTTTATGCTTGAGGCATCTAACTTTTTTATTTAAACAATCATATTTTACTGCTAGCTAGAAGAGTCGCCCTATGTCACATTTCAAAATTTAAAATACGTTACCAAATGTGCACATTGTTAGTCCCTGGAAATCTATCAGGAACTTACTTGCCCTTGTTAACCACTTTGTCTAACTGGATGTACTTACAGCAGTGGGCTATTATTTCCACAGTTGCAGAATGTTCACCGACAAAACAACATAACATTGCTTCAAAGGAAAATGAAAATGCTTTTCTATTAATGTGTTAGTTGCTGTCTTCCCCCCACTTCTTTTCTTCTTCTTCTTTTTGTTAACAGTGAAGGAAGTTAGAATTGGCACTATACAAAAATGATGTGGATTTGGCATTAGGGTGTTACCAAAAATCACATTAAATCACAGCAGATCTCCTTTTATGCAGCCCCATTTCTCTTCTAAAACTGTAATGACTCTTGTGAAGGTACAAATCCCTTCCATTTTATTAATTTATATGGCGCTGCGGGCTAAACCGCAGAAGCCTGTGCTGCAGGGTCAGAAGTCCAAGCAGTCGTAAGATCGAATCCACGCAACAGAGTGAGCGCCCGTCGCTTGTCCCAGCTCCCGCCAACCTAGCGGTTCGAAAGCATGCAAATGCAAGTAGATCAATAGGACCACCTCGGTGGGAAGGTAACAGCGTTCCGTGTCTAAGCCGCACTGGCCATGTGACCACGGAAGATTGTCTTCGGACAAACGCTGGCTCTATGGCTTGGAAACAGGGATGAGCACCGCCCCCTAGAGTCAAACACGACTGGACAAAAAATTGTCAAGGGGAACCTTTACCTTTACCTTATCCATAAATTCTCCCCCGGTATCTATAAAACTATTTTTATTTAACAGTTCCTACTGTACTTTGCTATTATATGTCAGTTTATCATTTTTTTTTTACAAGTAAAATTTTATTTAAAATAAAACATTACAAAGCAGACAAAATAGGAAACATCAAACCACCAGTCACTACAAACAGTCAAACAAGCAACAAAAACCACTACTAACTAAGACAAACCTTCCCCCCTTTCGGGTCAGAGATTCCAGCATTGTTTGGATCTCGGATTACTCCAGTTGGTTTCCATTGAGCACTGAGTACATAGAATACCAAATGTTGCCCTAAACTCCTCTCTTTTTCTGGGCCCATACATATATTAATTTCCAACTTTGTTTTACACAGTCTCTTGGTTGTTCCCACAATGCTTCTGGAAGTGTATCTAGTTTTGCTATGTCCCATAACTTATTTAGCAACTCCTCTGTCGTTGGTATTTCTTCACTTGTCCATTTCTGGGCCCAGAGTAGCCTGGCTGCTGTGAGTATGTACGGTACATTAGATAGTATTTTATTTTCTTGTCAATAATTTCTGACATAATATTCAGTAATGCTATTTCAGGTTTGATATTAATTTTTGTTGAGTAATTTCTTTTACTATTTCCCACACCTGTGTCCAATATCTTGACTTTTTCGCATGATCACCACATATGATAATAAGTACCTGTATTTTTTCTACACTTCCAACAAACATTGCTGTTACCCTCTGATATGTTTGTCTATCTTACAGGTGTATAGTGCCATCTATAAAACATTTTGAGGATATTTTCCCTAAGGTTTACTGGCTTAATAATCTTATGACATTCTTTCCACATCTTTGTCCAATCATCAATATCAATATTATGTCCAAAGTTACTTGGCCATTTTACCATCATCTCCTTCACCCTCTCATCATCCAAGTCATACTCAAATAAGTATATATACATTTTTAATTATTTTCTCATCTGTATATAGCCACAGTTTGTCCACCACCATGTCAGTTTATCATTAATAGCTATATTCCATACTTCTTTATACCATTCATTTACCGTATTTTTCGCTCCATAAGACACACCTTTCCATAAGACGCACCAATTTTTTAGGAGAAGAAAACAGGAAAATATAATCTGTTTTCTTCACTCCATAAGACGCACAGACTTTCCACCCCCCTGTTTTGTGGGGAAAAGTGCATCTTATATTGAAAATCATTGTTTATTTTCCAGTTCCTAGCTACCATTAATCTCGCCACTGTTAAAAAATTTGAAAATAATTTTTTACTTGACCAGTTACATGGCTCCTTATCAAATATTGATAATAGTGTTGTTTTAGGGCATATTTTTTGCTTTGTTATTTATTTCCTTAAAAATCAGTTGCCAAAATTTCAATATATTCTCACATTCCCACCACATATGAAAGTACTATTTTCTAAAATCCTCTCCAATGCACCTTAGGATAATTCATGCCTATTTGATTTAATGTCTAACTCTGGTATCTCACCAGAGTTAGATACCATCTCCAAATTAACTTAAAATTTTTCCCCATTATCTTTACAGACATTGATTTCAATATTAATATCTGTATTCTCCCAATCTCTGATACTTATTTCTTTTCCGAAATCATATTGCCATAATGATTCAAGAGAATCTTGTTAATCCTTTGCTTCCAGTAATATTCTGTAAATTTAATTTATTATACCTTTCATTTTCTTATTTTCATTTACACTTTCCTTTAGCAATATCATTTCCTCAAATTTTGTACATTTCCTAAATTTACCACATTTCTTCCCCAATATTTTGTCTACTGTTCAAATTGTATTAGATTAAAACCTGATTTTTCTAACCATTCTTTTAGCCTAGTGTTTCTCTCAATAAATTTTCCATATTTCATACCAGATTTGCTGTAATAGCAGATATAGGGAATAAGATATTTAAGATGAAGGAACAATACAAAAGGAATGAGAAGAAAATTAGTGAATTTCATACAAATATCCTATGGTGCTGAGACAAACAGTACAATATATCTAATGTAGAAAATTAACTATATATATAGCTATATACAAAGGTTAGTTTTTTAAAAGGACATATGCCTCTACCAGACCTTTAGTTACCGGTACATCTTACAGTGTTTCCTGCTGTTCCAAGCTATTGGACTTAATTACTGAGAAAGTGTTATAGCTATTTATTCCAAAGGGTAGGTTTCTGAAGAATCAGGCAAATGTAGAGGGAAATTGCCCCAGAAAAAATCAGAGAACAACATTTATAAGAACATTTATACAAAAATTAATAAAATTGATAAGAAAGTATAAAATAGTGTAGTGAAGGCTGGGCCTCACTAGTGTGTATGTTTGTGTGTGTGTGTGAATAAAAATAAATGAAGAAGAAAATAAGGAAAAATTAGGAAATTTACTCAGCAGTCCACAGGCCATAAATCTAGCCCTGGGAAAAAAAACTAGTTTTATATAAAACTCAAAAGGATAAAATTCTGATTTGGGAGGCTAACAAAATCCACACAATAGCCAATGTGGTTTAGTGGATAGAGTGTTGAACAAGGATTTAGAAGGTCTGGGTTCAAATTCTCACTCAGCTATGGCAACTCATCAGGTGGTGGCAACAATAAAACACTGTTCAAACATCTCATATATTTCAGAAACCCTAATTAAGGTTGCCATAAGTCTGAAGTTCCTTGATGGCACAAAACAACAAAGATATTCAAAACAAATCCAGCTTGTTGTAGAAACTGGATCTTCTCTCAGAGTTAAGGCAGGTTAAAGGCTAAAGAACAGGCAGAATCTGCAAAATGTAAAACTAAATGAGAAAAGAGAAAAACAAGTGAGTTGAAAAGAAACTTGTTCCAGGGGCATTCAATCCAAGAACACCCACAATTTTCCTGCCTTCTGATTGCCTGGTTTTCCCTTGGTCACTTAAATTCAGTTCCATATTGATAGATGGCAAGTAAAAAGAAATGGGTGTAATACCACACTACTTTCAAACATTAAAAAATGGTGTAACTCTTTGATTCAGGGCAAATAATGTGATATGAGAGTCTATTAAGGTATATTCTGGGCATACAGCTGTTGGAAGTATCCAGCTGTGTAGCTTATCCAGATTGTTCTACTATGTTTTAGCTTTGCCATGGCCTTATCTCCACGCTAACTATGTATCTATCTCTGCTTTTTCGGTCCTTCAGAAACCCAGGCCAAAAAATCAACAAGAACCCTGCTCTCTTTTTCAGCTGGAGAAATTAACTCATGCTGTTCATGAACCAAAAGGAAAGTTCTCCTCCATTCCATTCCGTAGATATGTGGCCCATTCCATAGATCCATATTTCAGCACTCCTGTCCATATATCCCTGGGCCTTCCTCCCACTTTCCCAAAGTAGGACCTGGGTAACGGATTGCTCTCTCCACGTGGTTAAATCAAAGAGTGAATAGCTCCCAACATCTCTCCGATTAGGGGGAAATGGACATTAAAATGCCATTTGAGGTTATGATAGCAGATGTAAAAGAAAAATCCGCATGGGGAGGGATGCAGCATATGTTGGTGGCATCTAAATTAGGAGTCACTGGCCAGGAAAGAGATCTGGATATCATGGTATAGAGTTCAATGAAAATGTCAGGGCCAACACACAGCAGCTGTAAAACAGATACATTCTGTGTTGAGGATCTCTGAAAAACGAAGCCACCAACCTCATAATGCCACATCATGCAATGCTGTGCATAATTTTTTGTCATTGCACATCAAAAGAGGCATTTGAAAAGCTGAGGGAAAAAAGGGCAGCTACAGGCAACCAAAATGATCAAGACACTGGGAACAACTCCCCTATGAGACAAGGTTACAACGTGTTGGGTTCTTTAGCTTAGGAAACAGGTGAGTAAAGGGAAACATAACAGAGATTTAGAAAATTATTCATGCTGTGGAGAAAGCGGCTAGGGAGATGTTTTTCTTCCATTGTTGTAATACTTGAAACTGAGGTCATCCAATAGGGTTAAGTGATAAAGTAATTCAGCCCAGACAAAAAGAAGGACTTCTTAACACAGCATACAGTTAAGCTATGGAAACAGCTATTCTCTACTACAAGATGGAATTTGCAACTACAGGACTACTGGGTCTCCTCAGTGAGGCCTGCTTAGCCAGCATGCCCTTGCTTTTACATCCTGTAGAACTGAGGAGAGGGTAATGGATGGCCAAGTAGTGAAGAGATGCATCTTTTTCTTCTTCTTATGAAGTCTTATAAAAATGATAGGATTAGAACTTGGCTGTTTCCACCTTCACCCTGATGCACATAATTACTTCCCCTTCTTTTTTGACCTGAGATACACAAAACGGAAATAAAAAAGTCAGTGGAGATAATCACTGTAGAAACAGCTTATTATAATTATAATTTGCTCTGCTCTTTTTCATTTTATATCAAATAGCACTTCAGTAATTGCATCAAATATTACGGACAGGAAGTACCACGAGATGCTTTGATACATCTAAATAGGCATTCAAAGAGATAATTAATTTTAGGAGGCATTTATTATTTAAACAATCAAGTCAATTTGCTAGAAAGTTAATGATTCAATTAAAAATTCAACTTTAATAATACACATACAAAATCCTTCTTTTAAATGTTAAACTCAGCCTTGGTGTTTTCTCCCCCAGTTAAACTAATAATTACACAATTTAAGGTCTATTATTATTATTATTATTATTATTATTATTATTATTATTATTATTATTATTATTATTATTATTATTATTATTATTATTATTATTATTATTATTATTATTATTATTATTATTATTATTAGATGGGTTATGAAGAGATGTTTCAAGAGTTCAGAGAATCCTTAAATGTTGATTGTTTCATCATTACACAAAAACACAGGTTAATTAGGCTTACTAAGTATTAAGGAGTCCAACTCTCCTTAAGGCTGTGTTGTCTTGGTTAAACCCCACTAGGGCTGTGTAGTGGATTCAGCAAAAGTCTAAATTACAAATGGAACCAACCTGATTTTTTAGTAGAAGGTCTGGATCAAAGATAGAATGGCCAGATTTGGTTCTGGAGTGAAGCAAAGTGAAATTGCAAACTATAACGTTCAGCTCTGCCCTCACCTGTCCATCACAGCTGGGCAGTGAGTCATCAGCCTATGGTGTGATGGAGGGTGGAACTTAAGGGGAGGAGCTAATATAAAAAGGGGGGTGAAGAGTGTGTGAGGGAAGATTGGAGATGGAGATTGATTGAGATGAGAGTCAGAAAGTGATTGTTAGTTATAGTGAGTGAGAGAGCCTGTCAGTGAGAAATAGTCGGTGTGAGCCAGTGATTTAAGAACAGTGATTGACTGATTCTTTACCAGTGATTTACCATTCTTATTTTTTTTGTAATCAATAAACCAGTTTTTGTTTTCAAAGTTACACTTGTCCTTCTTTTGAGTTTTAAGGATAAGTTGGTGGCAGCAAAGTTTTAAAGTAAAGTAGCAACCACTCTCTGAGGTTTGAGGGTGGCTGTTACACAAACCAATCTGGATTTGGGGGTGAAAATCAAATGGTAAAGGTAAAGGTTCCCTTTGACAATTTGTCCAGTCATGTCCGACTTTAGGGAGCGATGCTCATCTCCGTTTCCAACTCATAGAGCTAGAGTTTTGTCCGAAGACAATCTTCCGTGGTCACGTGGCCGGTGTGACTAAACATTGAACATTGTTACCTTCCCACCATGGTGGTGCCTATTTATCTACTCACATTTTGCATGCTTTCAAACCACTAGGTTGGCGGGAGCTGGGACAAGCGACGGGGGCTCACTCCGTCGCGTGGATTCAATCTTACGACTGCAGGTCTTCTGATCTTGCAGCACAGAGGCTTCTGCGGTTTAACCCACAGCACCACCACATCCCTGTTTTTTTTTTTATTTTGGGGTGAAAATCAAATGGTATGGGGCACAAATTGTTTCCCATTTTAATTGTGCCCTGGATATGATTTATCATCAGGAGCATACATAGCTGATGGAGCTATGTGCCCTTCCACCTATGTGGCCTGCACAGTCCCAGAGCATGACCAAGAGCCAGGACTGGCAACCGCCATATTTTTCCATGTATACAATCCCCCCAATATATAAGACAATCCCCTCATTTTGACCCTTGCCAGAGGTGGAGGAGCAGTTAATGGGCACCTGCTCTTCCACATCCGTCTCCTGCTGCTGCTGCCTCTGCCTCCGGATCACCTCCTCCATTGAGACTGCCAGGGCTCACCTCCAGCTCATGTCACTGCCGCCTTGTCCCCTGCTCAAAGGGAATGCTGGGGGAGGCGATGCGGCAGCAGCAGTCAATGGGCAACAGCAAGAGGTGCCCAAGCGCATGGGAGTGCTCCTTTGCCTCCACCTCCTTCCATGTATAAAACAACCCTCATTTTTCCCCTAATTATTTTAGAAAAAAGTATCATTTTATACACGGAAAAATACGGTGCTTTTGAAAACTTTATACCTAGAAAACTCCAGGAGGGTTGGCATAAAATATTGTGAGTACACAAACCCCTGAGACTACCTGTCAGAAACATGGAAGATTTGCTCCCTTCTTTAGGGGCTAGCTGGTCAAAGTTCATACCCTATATATCAGTGTAAAAACAAAAAAAAGTTATAGTCGTTTTGGTTTTCCAGTGCATCAGTGAGAGGATGTATAAATCTTTTAAGATCTACATTAAGGCACAAATAGAACTGGATAGGGTATAAATTTCTCCAGATCAAATGGGAATCCATTTTGAAGCCCTGAATTGGCCTTCAAACTGCACTGCAGGACTTGTGCACAGCCATAATTTCCAGTAAGGCATGTTTTCCTGGTGGATGGGTAATTTATATATATTTTTAGAAGAAACATCTTCATTTCTTCCAGGCATCTTTTGATGCATACATCACACTACAATGGCCTAAGGGCAATTATTTTCTATTGTGCACACATTGTTTTGAAATATAAACCTTGAACATTCGGCAACAGATGAGAACATCACAGTAAAAAAAAAATCAGTGGGATATCTTTAGGTGTATGAAACTCTTGTTGCTTTTTTTGTGCAGGAGGGGGCTATCTTTTTTTCCTTCTGCTTTGTTTAATTGAAAGAGTATATCATTTACACTAAATGGCAAGTGTTCAGAATCCATAAATTAAAACACAAACAACAACAGTAACAAAATTTGCTGTTTTGTATTTCTCAAGGTAATATCATCTTCTGTACAGTTTAGTGGTTACCAGCCTTGGGTAGCCCAGGTGTTCTTGAACTGCCATTCCCAGGAAGCCTTCACCATCAGCTATGCTGGTCCAGGTTTTGTGGGAATGGCAGTGCAAGAAGACTTGGGTTACCCAAGGCTGGTAGCCACTGAACTGTACATCACAGCAGCTATTAGAGAAAAACTGTAAGATATAAAACAGACATTTGTCAGCTAAGGTGTAAGAAGTATATACTTAAACTAAGTTAATAGAAGAATGATGAGTACAGCTCACTTTCCGTGCCAGTGGCTACAAGTTTTGGAATTCTTAAAAGATAATTCTTATACTGATTAACTTTTTACTAAACACAAAAGAAAAATGATTGAAGCAGAATTCATATGTGAATGATATTGTTACTAAAGGGTGGATGGAATAAAATCATCATAGGCATCCTTTGGTCTCGAGAGACTATGGTATCATGCTCTGCATGGAGGACTTGGAACACTGTCTAGTGTGGCTGAGGAGGCCAATTCGAGAGTGACAATCCCTTCCACACTTAGGACAAATACAATCTGTGCCCCATCTAGCTACCTGATTTTGCTGCTTTCGTGATTGCCTCTTTGCCTCAGCCTGCTGGGCGAGGGTCTCTTCAAATTGGGAGAGGCTGTGATGCACTGCATGCCTCCAGGCTGAACGCTCAGATGTCAGGGTTTCCCATCTGTTGAGATCCATTTCCAAGGCCTTCAAATCCCACTTGCAAATATCCTTGTATCACAGCTGTGGTCTCCCTCTGGGGCGATTTCCCTGCACTAATTCTCCATACAGGAGATCCTTTGGAATCCGACCATCAGCCATTCTTGCAACATGCCCGAACCAACGTAGGCGTTGGCTCGGGGCGGACCATACTTCAGCGCTATTGGGGGCAGGCTGGGTGGATGGGGCTCATCAGCCTTGGAAGGCAGCCCATCTAGGAGAAGGAAAACTCCAATTTCAAACCTCCACTGCCTTGTGGCTATATCCACTGATGGAATAAAATAAGACTATATCAATAATCAGTGGTCAAATTAGATGTCTATTTTAAAGTCTGAGGTCTGACACTGTATATATTATGTATGATACAATCAACACTTTGTGGCAACCACTTTTGATTTGCCCAGGATTTCTGTTAATAATCCTAGTCCAGCCAATCAAACATTTTTAGATTTGAATGCTAAGAACAAAAAATTGGTATCCCCATTTATAACACTTTATATGAACCAGTCAATTTTCAGACCTGCATTTCAAAGTTTCCTTTTCTAGTATAGGCTATAGTGGGCAAAAGGCCTTCCTTTCTCTTTTTCTTTTTAATGATAGTCTTTGCATTAGAAAATAACTAGAAATTGATCTATAATGACTTGAAATGTAAACTCTAAATAATAAATACTGTAGATAAAATAATGCCATCTTCTTTAGATTCCCCAGCATTCCACATACATGTTTTTTTTAAAACATTGCCATTTGCCATTTTGCTGTGGAGTAGCCTCTGCTAGGCTAAGGCAGAAGTTACCTCAACTCATCATCTGTCCTTTGACAAAATCACAAGTGAGGTGAGCCACTGTTGTCCTGCAAGCTGCATCAAGCCTATATCAGATCCAGCAAATTTTACTGAAAACATTTTTTTTTTAAAAAAAAAAACTGCTTATGTTTCAATTTTAATAGAAAAACTGCATCTGTTTTATATTTTGTATGTATTTTAATTGTGTCATTATCTCCTTGGGAATGTGGTATCCAAGAACCATTGGCCACTTGGCATCCAAGGTCTTTCAAGAGGCGTGTTGGCTTCTCATCCCTACACTGTGTTGATCTCATCCCAGGCTACTACAGCAAATGCTTTGTATCTGCGACACTCTTACTGTCGGGCGATGCAACCTTTATTACAACATCTGCCTATCATGCTGGGGGTGAACACTTATTATAGCAAGAACACCATATGGAGAACAGAATGGTCACTAAAAACGAAACATTTCTGTTAAATGTTCTCTGTTATTTCTCGGTGTTTTTTAAGTGTTAGATTATAAATGGTGCTTTAAAGCTGTTGCTCTGTTGTTTTATCTTTGATGTTCGCTGCCTTCAACTCTTCTGAGGATCGGTGGGAGGCAAATGTTTTTAAAAAGTAGAAAAAATATTAGCAGTCTGTGAACTTGAATATACACATTGTATGAGACACCAGGAAGCTCAGTGGCAGATAGGGTAGTCTTTTCAACAAACATCCTGATGTTTACCAGTTTGCACAAGCTTGATGTATCCTAATGATTTTTTTTTTTTTTTGGCATTAGGAAGCAGCTTTCTTCCTACACATTAGCAGGTTTAAACAAAACACTAACAACCACTGACAAACTTCTTCCTCTGATACTTTTTATATGGCTGTTAATTTCTGGTTCCTCTCCTGCTTACCTGGGCAAATAAAATGAAAATACTGTAGGAGCATGTGACTCAGAAAAGATGTAGGCACCTGTCTAGCACCCATGCTCATATTCACGGGCACTGAAAAAGAATCCCAGATTGAAACGGTGCCTTGGTGCGGCTTAACCATGGCCTGACCTGAAAGGGACGTGGAAAAGTAGGAATCCTACTCTTCTGTACAAGGAAACAATTTTCCAGAAGTTGAAAGACTAACAGTTTTATTTTAGAGTGAGCTTCCATGGAGCAAGATCGACTTCATCAAACACAGGAGTGCAAATATATGTCCCCTATATTTATTCCATGGTGATGAGAATCATATCCAGGTGAGGATGTACATGATAAATGAAGTGACATTGGTTTGTTAAGACAGGAATGGGTCTGTCAAGCAGTTAATAAGCAGGGCAACAAGAGTGCTAAGAGTTGTTTACAGTGGCAGGTCAGGGTTTTTCAAGGGAGCAAATATTTTATATCCACATGATATCAATGTAGGCATCAAGAGGATAGACAAGTAAATGAGCTCCTGATGTTGTGGCTCCTGTCAATATCATGAAGTGGCTTAATAAGCAAGCCACTTCAGGATAATGGAAAATAAAGTTTAAATAAGAGATTTTTTAAAAAAACTGTATGTAGACTATTGCTCATGCACTGCATCAGTTATTAAAAACAATCTTTTCTATGCCTACTCTTAAAGGGTCAATTGAGAAACTGCCTGCAGCCAAAGCCACTGCCATGGATTTGACTATGGGCAATTTCTCAACTAGCCCATTAAGGCAAGGCAAATAAAATATTTTATTATTTTTTTCATTACTGATGTAGCATATCAGTGATAGTCTACATACATTAAAAAAAAATATTTTCCCCCCAGTTCTCTTCTCCTCTAACAAGCAGGGAAAGTGATTAATTTGCCAATATCCTGAAATGGCTTGCTTATTAAGCCACTTTATTATATTGGCAAGTTGAAAGAGGAAGGCTTGCTTTGGATCTCTTCCAGTGATCATACATGCTAGAACCAATCCAAATCAGAGCAATCCTACCCACCAGGGATGGAGACTTGAGAGTTGCAATTTGCTATTGAGTCTGACTTAAGTCTCACCCACGACTTGACCTAGACTTTTTTTTTGAAAAGAAAGACTCAGACTCAACTTGCATTTTTTTCCAGTTGTGTTATTGAATCCCTATTCAGGATGTGCCTCCCTACCTGCTCCTGCCGCTGCCACCATCCTCCTCAAAGGCAGCAAGCCAGTCTTCTCCTCTAGAAGCTGTCTGCTGCCGCAGCCCACACTCCTGCTTACCCAGCTGATAGGCCAGTGCATGTGCAGAGACAGGGGCCAGCTCCAGGAAGGGAAGCCAGGCTGCAGTTCATGCACATGCGCCCACCTGGCTTCCTTTCCAGGCCCAGTGTCTCTGTACATGAACTGGCCTATCAGCTGAGCGGTGCGGTCCAATTCTTTGAGTCTGAGTCTTGAGTCACAAGTCCGAGTCTCAAGTCATGGGGCTCATGGGGCTCGGTCCCAAAGATTTGGACTCAGACGTGGACTTGGGACTTGGACCAGAAGACTTGCCAACGTCCCTGCAATCCACACCAGAAAAGTAGAAGCCCCTTGGCATGGCCAGAAAGGTGCAGGTAGACAGGTTTTGGGGGCGGCCCAGCGTGCTCTAGCAGAGACATTATCTGACTGCCATCTTTAAAAGCACACCAGGCCATCTCTGTAGCCCTCCAAATAGCGAATTAAGCAGACTTTGTAATCAGCCTTTGATTTTCCCTGTCTAGGAGCTACCCAGTCCTCATAGGAATATTTTTGTTTGCCAAAGACATTTACTATTGGCTCGCAAATGTTGAAGACAAAACTAAACATGAAGCAGAGGTGGGCCTCCTCCCTTTCTTTGATCTGCAGACTGCTTTCGTCACTTATATTTGCTACCCTCGTATGAATTTTAGGCCTCTGATGAGAAAAGATTTGGTTTGGTAACTTTATGTTTAGTGTTTTTTTAAATTTTAAAACACTGCTGATGATCTCTGAACTTCCTATTCCTTGATTCTTTAATAAATATACAGTGTTTGAAACTGGGATTGGTCTAGTCCTGTACTTTAATCATAAACTGGACTTCTTGCTCAAGATGGAAGGATTTTAAAGGATCAGATATCCTTTAGTATATTAGATAGAGTTATGAGCTAGGACTCAGGAGACTTGAATTTGAAACCCCAGTCCTTAAATATCTCAATTACCTTGAAAGCCCTATTAGGGTTGCTAGACGTTGGTTCCAACTTGACAGCTCGTAATATCACAGTTAAAAAATGCTGTAAACATGGTGTTTCTCTTTATGTTTCTGCATAATTTAAAAACTATTCTCACATGTGCAAATGGAAAGCTATTATTAATAACATGAATGACAGCACTCTTCCTCTGGAATGTAGACAAAGGATATCATACAGCCTGTTCCACCACAAAGGATTTGAACTGTAGACATCCAAGGAGCCAGTTGGGAGGGTGGAGTAGAGTTCAGTTCTTGCTTTTGCTAAGTACTTGGGAGTTAAATACCTTTTAAAATATTCTTCAGATCACCCAGAGGTCTACCAGTAGGTCCAGACCTACCTTCTGTTCACCTCTGATCTACAGCAGGCTTATCTCCTTCATGGAAGTGGGAAGTCGAACATTAATAACAGTGTCTTCTTTTGACAGTTAAGTTCATATCTGAGATTAGAGAACTAAAGGTTTTTTTTATTTCACAAAGCTATTATTATTCTCCTGTGAGTCAAGAAATCCTAGCAATCGCCTCAAAAATACCAAAATGATCTTAGTCTTTCGAGTTATTCAGATTTTTCAATTAAGACATATTTCCAGCTAGCTATTTGAGTACATCTCAGATTTTCTTTTTAAGGTGCCACATTCATTACCTTCTTCACTTCCTGCAGAAAAAAGATGTTTCTCTTTCCAGAGGTTTTTGTTTATATCAGTGGGATAGGGAGCTTTGGTTGACTTTGTGTGGGAGAAATTACTGGCAGGAAATTAAGTTAGAGAAATTAGCTTTGCCGTCTATAAAGAGGTCTGCAATACTACCAGTCTTCCACTGGAGAGAATTGTCTTGCCTCAAATCCAGCTTTCTGTCATGTCCTGTTTTATATACGAATATATATTTGTGGAGCTGTTGGTTCACATTTCAGTATCCCAGAAGACTGCAATGGTGCTGGCTACTGAAAGACATAATAGATTTTTTGATAGCTGAGGATTGTTTCTTGTCAATGGTTAAGAGTATCAGCATAAAAATCTTAAAATTAAACTCAGAATTCTGAAGGGAATTAGTGATAGGGCTGTCTTACTGCATTGTTCAATGGTTGAATTAAATTTCTAATTTTACCAACCTGGACTATAAAGATGGATTTCTGGTTTTTTAGGAGTTCCACTCCCAAAATTTGCCAAGAATCCCCATGTAGAATCCTGCTAGTGGAAGCCCTCAAACAATGAGGCTTCAGGCACCTTTTCCCACTTCTATGCTCTTCCTGGCAGCTTCTGCTTCGGAAAGCGAGGAAACTGCCCCATCTGGGATTCACAGAGATTCATGGGGCAGGTAGTTCTTTTGGAGGCACCCTCTATACAACTTAATGAACATAAAGACTGCCCCTCTCATGAACTGTTGAAAGTCCCAATGCATCACTCTATTTGTTATATTGAATTGTGACCCACTTATCCTTGAGAGAAAGAAAATCATACAATGAACGAACGAACGAACGAACGAACAAACAAACAAACAAACAAACAAACAAACAAACGAACGAACGAACGAACGAACGAACGAACGAACGAACGAACGAACGAACGAACGAACGAACGAACGAACGAACGAACGAACGAACGAATGAATGAATGAATGTACACAGTGTTTTTCGAGTTTTGTGTCACCAATAAGCAAATGACGCCCAGCCCTTCTCTCCTTCCACTCCTCTGCAGAGGATGCCGTCCTGTCCCTTGAGCGCTGCCTAGACCCTGTGATAGGGTGAATGAGGGATAATAGACTGAGGCTGACCCTGGACAAGGTGGAAGTCCTACAAGTGGCTGCCCCTAGTTTCTGCAGATTGGGTGCCTCCCTTTCTTTTGGGAGGGGCTACTCTCCTCACTAAGAATAAGGTTCACAGTCTAGATGTACTTCTGGACCCAGTGCTGTCAGTGGAGTCCCATATAGTGTCTGTGATCTGCTCGGCCTTTTCCCAGCTGAGGCAGATTGCTCAGCTGCATCCCTACCTTGACGCTAGGTCCCTCACCACTTTGGTCCATGCATTGGTAGTCTCGAGATGAGACTACTGTAATGCTCTCTACATGGGGCTGCCTATGAGGCTGATATGGAAATTTCAGCAGGTCCAGAACACGGCTGCCAGATTACTGAATGAAGAAATACTGTACCATCATATCTTCCTTACTCTGGCCATCCTGCACTGGTTATCTGTTCATTTCCATGCCAAGGTGATGATGTTGACATACAAAGCCCTAAATGGTTTGGGACCTTGATACCTGGCAGAATGCCTCCTTCCAATGAGATCTGCCTTTCCTGTATGATCTTCCCAGGCTGGGGAGTTGAGAACATTGACCCCAAGAGAGGTTCACAAGGAGAAGACCAAAAACAGGGCCTTCTCAGCAGTCGCTCTTCATCTTTGGAATAATCTCCTGCCTGAAATCCTGCCTGGCCCCTTCATGGGGAATTTTTAAACAGTCATTGAAAACCTGGCTTTTTAAACAGGCCTTCCCAGATCTTACAACATCATACCACAGGGATTGTCTCAGCATTCATATTGTCAATTCTGCCATCTTGCTTTTAAATTACTTGTAATTATTTTCTGTTAATTCTATGTTGCTTTTGCATGTGCACTTTGTTGTTTAATTTTTATTTGCTATAGCTATTTTGGTTATTGTTCTTAAACTGCTGTCTTTTATGTTGTGTATTGTAAACTGCCCAGAGTGACCTTGGCAGCCAGATGGGCATTATAAAAGTCAAACAAACAAACAAACATTTTATCCTAACTATGAACAGAGGGTTAGACCTGGTTTCAAATCCCTGCTGGGCCATGGAAATTCAGTGGGACGGTGACAAAGGTAAACCACTCCTTGAACATCTCACAAATCTTGAAAACTCTACTAAGATTGGCATAAATCTTGATCGCCAATCACAACAGTCTCTTGTCCTATACATTCTGGTATGAGAGGGAGAGACCAACCACATACACTTGAGTGAGAAACATGTTTAAAGTAACGTGACTATAAATTGTGGTTGTGTATGGCTGCTCGTTTATATTTTACCATGTAGTGAGCTGCATTACAATTGGGTGAGGGTGGGTGGGGGGAATCTGTGCTAATGTGAACAAAGTTACTCTAACAACAGCGACCAAAGACTATGAATGTGTTACCATAAACTAACAGCCACAAGATGTACAATTGAAAGAAGCCTCGTGACTGCTGTAGTTGAGCAGTCCTGTTGATAGATGCAGCGAGTGGAAGCCAACAAAGCTAGAATAATAAAGACTGAACACTGGTGCCACATGAATATCTGCTTATCAGATACACTGACTTGAGAATAAGGGCTTATAGTGCTGCCCAGCTGGTAGCTGATAAGGTTCATTGGGAAGGAGAGTGAGATACATATATTTGGGAGAGACTTGTATACATGTCAAAATTCTGTGATTATTTTATGCTTGAGTGAGGAAAATCAATTAAGATGGAGCAGCAAATTGCTGCTCATAGCTGAGTTGTGTATGGGTGTGTATATACATATATATGTATATATGCTTACCAAAAAGCTTCTGTCACATTCCCACTTGTCCGTTGGTTGTTTTACCAATCACAGGGCACAAGCTACATGTCGTGTCACTGCCACCAGTTGCTTACATCAACATTGTTTATTATTAATCACAGAGGTACAGGCAATGTGTCATTTTCAGAATAACCAAATAGAAGTTGTTTATTATTACAGATGATGAAATCACAATCAATGTCATTAACTCTTAACAGAACATCCTACTTCATCCACTCTCATCCACTTCATCCAACCGCCAACCTCTCTCTCTACTCCAAACTCCAAAACCACCAATCCTCAAATCTAAAACTCTCAATCTAATCTCTCCAACTCTCTATCTCCCCCCTCTTCCTCCTGCAGAGACTCTTATATCTCATGACTCCACCTCTCCAACACTCTCATTGGTCCATGCAGATAGCACATTAATATTCATGTCCTGGGTGGACACCACATCTTCTGACTCTGAGTATCTGATGTATAAACAAATTGTCACTGAAAGTGTCATAGCACCAAACCTCTCTCTCTCCAGAACCAACTCTGGGGAAAAATAAACCACCCCCTCAGCAGAGACAAAAAAAGCATGGCAAAGTAGGGGAAAAGGCACTTCACACATTGGATCAAGGCTTGCATTGTTTGGATGGCAGGAGAAACCAACAGTGCAGAACCCGGTACTTTTACAGTTTGCTCCAACTTGAAGAGCCTTGGGTTCCACTTAGCTTAATGGACCCTGTTTCTAAGCAGACATGTTTTGGCTTGCACTGTAATTCCATAAGTCATGAAAGTCAAAAAACAGCAAACAAACAAAGAACAAATCAGGGTGAAGAATCTCTGGTCCTCCAAATTATGTTTTTTTAATTACAGTTCCTATAGTTTTAACTCTTCACCATGCAGGAAGAATCTGTTGAGGGTTGTAGACCCACTACCAGCACAACAGGGCCAAAAAGATGGGTAAACAATAAAATATAGGTAAGCAGAAGTATCTATGAGTGGTGGAGAGGATCCAACACTTCTGCGCCCTTACCCAAAAATTAGAGTTAGTGGACACATGGCACTTATTCTAAAGGCTTCCACAGGGACACAGTACACTAGCTGTGTTGATCTGTTGCAGCAGAACCAGTGGTTTTTTCTGCCTTGAAGACTGATTTATTATGACACACACATTTGCAAACTTGAGTCTATGTCTGCTTTCACCCCATCTTAATAAATGTTGGTTTTTAAGGTGGCACAAGATGGTTGCTTTTGTCTCAGACTTGCAGAGCTCAGTCAAAACATGGTTGTTCCGTGGAAAAGACATGCTTTTGCTAAGCCTTCAGAGACACCGTAAAACAGATCTCATTCCAGTTGAGTTGGGAAGCAGGATGATGAGGAAGAAGAACTCCACTTATACTGGGAAGTGAAAACAATCCATTAGAACCTTGACAATGACAAATTTTGTTGCACCTTGAAACCAACCACTCTTTAATTTGGCTTAAGCTTTATGTGGCTTGCAATATTTTCAGGTGCAAGAGCGCTAAACTCCCTGAAATATTATCCAAAATGAAACTCACTAGTCTTTAAGGTGCGATAAAGCTCATTATTGTTTTTCCCAGAACAGATTAACATGGCTACTTCCTGAGAATTAAAACCTTAAGATATATTCTGGGATAGGCACAGGGTTTTCTATGCAACAGCATCAGACAAAAGTGTCCCAAAGAGGCAGAGCAGAGATATTTGTGTATTTTTGCTACAGAGCAATTCAAGAAATCCACACTTGACATCAGGTCAGTTTTCACTTACTCCTATGAATCACTGAAGTCTTTCTCTGATGCTTAGGGGGTTTGCCTACACACTGAAGTTCCACCTTATTCCCAGGACTGATGGTGCTGTATAGTGCTCCCCATCTCATTTTCCCCATTCCATTTCTCTCCCCCCCCCACCCCACTTCCCCAGTCTGAAAACATATAAATATCTGCACAAATTGGTTCAAGCCATCTCCAAACCAACTCATGCCAGGCCATTCCCATCTATATACTGAACATTTGGGTAAAATTTGATCAGATGGTACTCACACATACTCCTAGTTTTCTGATCATGGAGTGTGTATACAGGGCAGGGGAGACAAGTTAAGAGATTCTTGAGCATCTGAAAAAGAAGGGATCAGTTAAAAAATTAGACATCCATATGTGGCCCTGGATAATTTCTTAATTTGTGAAGAACTCTAGACTGACCCCAAGGGGTCCTTTGTGGATTGCGCAGCGTGATGGGCTCTATTTTCATATAGAGAATAATATCAGACACTACAGGACAAGCAATACTGCACACTGTGAGGGATCAATTGGATGAATGGAGAGGTAGATTGCTGAAGCCCATGAGCTTCTGGAAGTACTTGATCGCCCCCTAGCTTTGCAACAAGTTGGGGAGGGCCTCTGGATAGACAAGAGTCGACATTCCCAAGAAAGTGGAGTTTTGTTCACACTGGCCCCCTGCCTTAGAATCCTGGGCTGGCCTCATTGTGATGCTTCCATGGTTGCCATGACAGCGGCTCCCACCTGGAGCACCTCCATGCTGACTCAGCCTGGGAAAGGGCTGCAGTGAGGGATGAAGAAAAGATGCGATTGCGTGAGAGCAGAGGTGCCCAGAACCTTGCCCTCTTGCTGGGCTTGATCCTGAATCTTCGGGCGGAGAAGCCTGTGAGCTCTGCTAACATCAGTTTAGCTCTAGAAGCAGCTATATCAGAGCCCATAGTAGTGGAATCGGGTGAGGGACTAGAGGCAAAGTGGGAGTAGCTTGAATGAAGGACGTGGCCTTTTGAACCTGCTGGGTGTGTGTGTGGGGGGCGGGGGTGAAGGAGCACAGAAAAGAAGGACTGCAGAATCTTTGGCATCCTTAAAATTACAGCTGCCGTTGCTTAATGGTGGCAAATGAGCTTTAAAAGGGGCACCAGTCTTTATATATGCTTGTTTGCAGAAGCTGCTTCTTCTGACAAGCTTTGACTCAAAGCGTGCCCCTTTGGTCATGTTCTGTCACCGTCCAAATGACTCTGCCTCCCTCTCAACTCCACCACCAGAGGCTGGTGATATGTTCCAGGAATTCTCACTCATACTGACCTTATCTTCTGATTCCTTTGAAGGAGCTGGAGGCTGTTCAGCTTGGCCAGAACAGTTCTCCTAGATGAAAAGTAGATGTCGCATGTGTTAGGCCAGATATTTACAAGACTGAGTAAGAGTTGTGATTCTTTGAATAACACTTAATCATCCCTCTTCAGGATGTAATGTGTCTTCTTTCAACTGCCTGCCCTAAATTTGATATGCAATCAGTGGGAAGAAGGTGACACATTTGTGCAATGACTTATTATGAAACCAAAAGAGAACCTCTTGAAAACAGAGAAGATAATGCTAAGAGGATCTCCACATTATGTGGTGGGGTGGGGGTTGTTGACATTGCAGGTGAGAAAGGCAGGAAATCAACTGAATTACCTTTTAAGTTCTTGCATTTGTTAATTCCAGAGAGACACTTCAAAATTAAGCACGGATGACGTGAACATATTTGTGACTGGGGCAGAATCCTAAACTTCTGACCGTTTTGTTTGTTCACATTTGAACTTGTGGGCATGCATGATCTTTTTGTTTAAAAAAAGGTTGAGTTTTTATTAAGCAAGAGTATATTGTGCTTATTACGTGTACACCCCACCCAACTTTTCATCAAGGAACTCAGTGCATTGTATATTCTTGTATCCTGACAACGTCCACATGAAGCAGGCAGACCTTAGGAAGGACCCTCTTTTTTGGTTCTAGGAGCTATAGGCCCAAAAGAAGAGTTTCAATCTTTGCAGGCAGATTGGCTGAGAGAAAGTGGTTTCTTAATGGGCAATCTCTAAACTACACAGCTAAGCTGGAAACTGAATTGGCTTTCCTTGGTCCCAATTAGAGATGGGGTTGACTCACCATTTTGGCGAGTCGTCCTCCTTCGTGTGTTGTCAATAGTTGAGAACTCACGAAGCATGAAGTTGCCCCCATGAACTGACAAATAATGAATTTATTCATTGATTTGTGGGGGGTTACTAAAAACAAACACATACCACCCCTGGCCCCCTGCTGCCACCACCATCCCTCGCTACCACCCCTCACAGCCCCACCGCTGCTGCCCCTTCCACCCCACCCCACCCCACCATCCCTGCTGACACCCCCTTACTATAATTGTTGCCACCGCTGCCGAAGTCTCCATCAGGCCTCTGCAGCCACAGCCTGTAGAAAGGGAAACTGGCTGCCCTTTGCAAAGATGGTGGCTGTGGCTTCATTTAGGGTAGGGAAGCCGCAGCTGTCAACTCTGCAAAGGGCAGCCTGGATTCTCTTAGCTTGCCTTAAGGTGACCATTATGGTATGGGGGTGTCGGTGGGGGTGGGGTGGGGCTAAGGTAGGGAGAGGGGTAGGCTGCGGAGGTGGGTGGCTGTGGGGGTGGGTGGCTGCCTACTGTCCACCGATCAGCCATAGGATGGCTTTCCCCCCTTTATATGGGGAACAAATAAAAATGGGGAAATATTCATCCCTTCATATTTGCGGGGGTCTCTGGAACCCACGAATATGAAGGGATGAATATTTAATGAATTAGTGATTTTAGATGAATATCGCGATCTGTTTTTTATTTGTCCCCATCTCTAGTCCCAATATATTATTCTCTGCCCCGTTGAGTACTCTGCCTCTAGGGTGGGCCACACTTTGATGAACCTTTTTGAGGAAAAAACGTTTGTCTCCAGACTGAATGGATGTGCCAACTGCATCCCATGCAAAACCATGAAGAACCACCTCCCCTCTGCCAGCAGATCCTGGCTCAAAGAAAGTGAGGTACACCAGTCATGGAATGGACAGTTATCTCAATCTTTTGAGTTCACAAGAACTTTTGATCCATTTATTTCTTAGAATTCATGGTCTGAGACATCTAATCTATTGGGAATTTTTTCCATTGAGTGTCCAGCAGACCTACAAGAGCTGGCTTTAAACTGCATTGGTCCATTGTGCTCTATATGGTATCCTCATACTGGCAGAATATTTAGCTGTTTCATGACATTTGTAGTCTGTCCCTCCTCCAAGGAATTCTGCACCACGGAGATGGTTTGCCCTCAGTTTGTCCTCACAACATCTCTGTGTGATAGGACAGGCTGTGATATATTGACCCAGGGTCACTGGTACATTTCATGGCTGAAAGCAATTTACACTAGGGACTTCTCAGTGTCATCTTGGCCTTCTAACTATCATACTCTCCAGTCACCTGTCTCTTAAATCTTTTGACTCAGGTTCCCAGGGATCAAACCTGGAAACATTTACGTGAAACGAAGGTGCCTATCTTATTGACCTATCCAACTCCCTTCTGTCAAAAATCACTGTGTTGCAGAGTTCTTACCAGGATATGTATCCAAGCTTTCTTTTAAAAAGCCACCTCCCTTTTCTTTAAGAAAACGGCTTCTCTTTAGGAAATCTATTTTTAAAAAATCATATTATAAACCCTGTAGAAGTTTCCATTCTGGTGCAATGTTTTTGTTTGTACAGTGCTAATTGAATCCAGCACATACCTCTCTGGGAGTTTACTCCTTCTGAGTAAAAATGTATAAAGACCATTCTGCATGCCAAGAATGAAAAAAAATTACCCCTGAAGATAGTGGTATTTAGAAGTGTGCTAGCTTTGCTGGTCCTCTTTCTTGTTCTTGTATTGTTTTGCTTTGCTTTTTTGGTTTGGTTAAAACATGGCAAAATTTAGGAATGTCCTAAATGCTAGAAGTGTGGGATGGATTGTGGGGGTGGGGTCTTTTACTGCATGATTCTGAACGATTTCATCTGACATTCCTTGAATCTAAAAGCATCTTACAGGTTTTTGTTTAAAATGCATTGAAATATTACATAGATGGTAAATAATAGAACTCATTCCTATTCTGTCTTTAATATAAGAAGACGATATACAGAACTCAAAGTGATAGAGAATCTCTGTGTGAATTCCTCAACTCTGCGTTTTCATGGGTGGGTGGGGTGTGTTTGCGGGTGGGCGGGGTGTGCTCTTGTGCACTCGCTGGTGGGTGGGGCACCCGTACATGCAGGTGGATGGGCCGTGTGTGCGGGTGGGTGTGCATGGGGGGAGTGCATGCCGGGGGGGGCAGGAGGTCTGTCTCTGCAGCCCGATCCTGCCAAGGCCACAGACCAGCACCAGGTTGCAGACTGGGGGTTGGGGACCCCTGTGTTAGATAGAAATAAGTATACAGTAACATCAATTAATGAGGATCCTCATGGCTCAGTGGTTAAACTGCAATACTGCCGTCAAGACTCTGCTCGCAACCTGAGTTTAATCCAGATGGACTCAAGTAGTTGGTTTGAAGTTGATTTAACTTTCTATCCTTCCAATGTCAGTAAACTGGGTACCCAACTCACTGAGGGAGCAAAGTGTAAGCCTGCATGATTAAATTGTAAAGTGCCCAGAGAGAGCTTTAAGCAGTAAGGAGTGGTGGAATGTAAGTAGCACACTTTGCTTTTTTCCCCTTTAATGTGTTTTTATTACAAGATGCTAATTTTAAAATAAATATATCTGTGTGGAATAAGGACAATATTGCGTTTTTGATATTATCTCAGAATTACCTAATGAAGTATATTAAACAATAAATCTTACACAATATGGTATCATATAGTGATGTATGCTATGGCGTGGCATTTGCTTTAGTAAGTGTATTATTTCAGAAAATTCAAATTTGTTTTAAATTACTCCACTGAGTAGAGAAATTTCATTTTCAATTTGAAAAGCACTAGGGAAGATTGTCTGAAATATGTTTCCTTATAATTAAGTAACTTCACATTTTGTAATCAACTTCTGGTAATTCTATATCGTTTCCAGATGGAAATCTGACACAACCGAAGGAAGTTGAATTTGGAGAATGCTCAGTTACATGTGGTGAGTTTAAAAAAAATAGACTAAATCATGCAAGTTGGTGAGTTAATGTTTTTGGGAGCAGGGAACAATATGCCCACATTAGTTGTTTATCCATTGTGATTTCTATGCCCTCATTCACTTCTCATTGATTCCAGTTGTTGATAACTATAATTAGTGAAAACAATCCAGTTGATTGTCATTACAAATTTAGGTCAGATCGGTTGTTAATTTCACAGCCTGCAAGCTCTTTTTTAAACGCCAGCGCCTTTCATTTTTTTGGCTCACGAGCTGCCTTTGCCAAAGTAACAATTTTCTCTATTTGTGAACATCTGTGAGACGTTCAGAGGCTGAAAGACCTTCTGAGGCATCTCACAGATGTCTTCCCACATACAATATTGCCGGCTCCGTTAAAACAAACCTCTTCTTTCCAACAGTCTGCTTTGTGTTCAGCCCCTCACACAATTTATTAGCTCAAGGATGGTGGCGGTCTCAGAGAGGAGGGGAAGGACCAAATATTGTGTTTTGGCTCAACTGTACCATTGGTGACCATTGTCTGGTAACAGATGCCTGTGCTCTGACAAAGCAAACAGAAAGTAGCCTAGTGGTTATATTTCTTTCAAGGGCTCCATCTCCCAGGTAGTTCACAAAGAGAATCTGGGTCTGTTCAAATTTTCAAATTTCCTTCCATCATTTTCTTTCAGTAAGTATTTTCAATGCTCAATGGCAGATATTTTCCAGTTTTGTTACCTCTGGTCCAATCTAGTACATTACCTTTGCTATGTAATACTTCCCAGAATTTGCCCTCTCTTTCCACATATTTTCTTTCTTTTATCATACCTACATTATGTGTTTCCTTTGATCTTTTTATTAAAAATGTGTTACATATTGAAAGCTATCAACAACTCACGTTATGATCAAAACGTTTCCTGCAGTAACTGTATTAGCATCCTGTTCTTCTGTGTCTTCAAGTCACTTCCAATTTATGGTAATCCTATGAATTAGGGTTTGTTTTAAACAAAAAAAATTAATAAATGTAACATACAACGACGTAATGTAAAATGCATCAAGGTAAAATAAGATTATTTAAAAATATGCAACAAATATCCAAATACTAAGTTGCCAAGTACCGAGATTTCAGCATCTGTGCTACAGGGTCAGAAGACCAGCAGTCATAAGATCGAATCCAGCTCCTCGCCAACCTAGCAGTTTGAAAGCATGCAAATGTGAGTAGATAAATAGGTACCACCTCGGTGGGAAGATAAAAAGGCGTTCCCTAGTCACGTGACAATGGAAACTGTCTTTGGACAAACGCTGGCTCTACGCCTTGAAAGCGGGATGAGCACCGCCCCCTAGAGTCGGACACGACTGGACTAAAAATGTTAAGGGGAACCTTTATCTTTACCTTACCTTATAAGTAATGTACATCAAAACAGCTGCTTACTACAAGGGAAGATGTTAGTGAAACCTATCATTTTGGGAGGTGGGTGGAAAATATAAGTCTAATTTTAAAAGTCAGCATTCTTTTCGAATCAATTTTATACACCACATGCCATCAGAGACAATACAGGTATATGCTGTTAGTTTTATTGTATGTAATATTACTGGGTTTCTTTTTTCTTATATTCACACTATTGGAGAAGAAGAACAGATCTAAAGACAAAATGAAGTCTTCCATAACTGAGCAATGTTAGAATGATTCTCTGGAATCCCGACCCTTTTTAAAAGGGAATATTAAACCACTGACTTATTTGAACCCCTTAATGTCTGACCTTCATGTTAAATTGCTTTGCTTGCTTCTGAGCCAATTTGAATGAATTGCTTAAGGAGAGTTTCAGCTGATGAGTATGGTGATGCATTAAATTAATATATGGAAAATTACTAGCCATTAAATCATGGAGGTAAGCCATTAAAATTGTGAGGCAGAAAAGGAGCCAAAGTCAGTGTTCAAGGGAAAAAAAAGAAAGGGGGGGGGAGTCAAGATATTCAGCCTATGCAGTTCTTTATCTCACACAACAGTTATTTCACCTATTTTGTGTTTGGTTTGGGTATCCATAGACTTGCTGCTCAGAACTTGGCATCTAATACAAGAATCAGTAACCTAAAAAGCAGGTCTTTTCTCTTCTCTTCCCTCTCAGTTGCTGGCAAAATTAGGAAACCCATACATCCAATGGCTCTTTTCCAAAGTTGCATGTGCTTGAATGAGTAGGAGACAAAGTGCAGCCCTCCAGCCGATTTGGGGCAATTGAAATCAACAGGGTGGATGGTGTTGCCTGGTTAAGTCAGGGCATGGAAAAGTAATGGCTTTAGGACTACAGCTGAAATTTCCCAGCCCCTCTGGGAATTGGAGTCCAAAAAGAGTAACTTTTTACCTTTAGTCAAGGCTTAGATTCTCCTAGACCCCACTGTACTCTACCCATTTCCATGCCATTATGCTATGCCAGATGTGAAGAT
This sequence comes from Pogona vitticeps, assembly GCF_051106095.1. Taxonomy (NCBI): domain Eukaryota; kingdom Metazoa; phylum Chordata; class Lepidosauria; order Squamata; family Agamidae; genus Pogona; species Pogona vitticeps. Next base: position 108,407,678 of record NC_135783.1, on the reverse strand, counting down.
GTCTTTTTTGTAATCTTGCATGTGTCTCAGCCTGAGGGCTTGGGTCTCACTGACAATAAGAACTGCTGCTGAATCAGCTTCTGCTTTTTTTTTAAAAAAAAAAATTAAAATGAGGTCTTTCTGTATTACAAATGGAATCATGGATTATTTTGCCAGGGAACTGTGTTTTCTGGTCGGTAAGCGCTGTAAAATTTTCTTCCGCAGAGCATGGTTTATTTTAGCAGGCATGTGAAACCCAACTTATTTCAAATGTTTTCTCATATGTAAATCCACCCACCCCACCCCACCCCCGTTTGCTGCAAATTGCACCTTTGTGTAAACAGCAGAGGTGGTGGGAGAGGTGGCAGCAGCCAAGAAAGATGAATGGATGGATGGATGCACAGAATCTGAGAGGAAGGGGAAGACACAAACCAGTTCCTTTCTCTCAAACCCAAAGGAAATGCAAACAGCGATACAAAACCTGATGACACTCACATGACCTCCCGATTCTTGAAGCAGAGCTCGATTCAACAGCGGTTCTTATTGTCAGTGGAACCAAGCCCTAACTTACATTAACTAGGCTATTTTAGAACTCTACAATCAATGCCAATCTTTTAAAAGGCTGCTCTCTATTAGTTGGGTACTAGTGATTTGTCCTGTTGCCTCCTTGATTCATGGCTGAGTTTAGCAGTTAGTCTTTCTTTGAGGGCAAAATCAAATGTTACAGCCCATGATTTGAAGAGGAAAAGCCTTACCGACTGATTTTGTCGAGTGTCACAGCAGGAGCTTCTCTTATGCCCTGGAATTCTTGTGAAGTCTGATGACTCAGATTCAAAAGACAGCAGCACTCTCTCCGGCCTTTCAGTTCTAATTATGGGCTATAAAGTATGTTTCTATTTGCAAGAATCCTCGTGGGATATGAGTCTTTTGGTCCAGTTAGAAGGATGCAGTCATAAACCACCCCAATTTCCAAAATTGGAAGAAGTCTTGACAGTTACTTCCCTGATAAATCTCCCGCCTCCCCTTTCTGTTTTTAATTTGATGATTTCTGCATTCTTCATGTGATGGTTTGATCACACCAGCCAAAAGAACTAGTCATACTTTTCATACCTTTGTTGTACTGAATAATGGTCAAGTGTTATATATACTGGCAGGAATATTCCCATTTGTTTTAACATTACTGATTCATTTCTTAGTATTTGAACCCTTATAGCAGGCTACACTGCTCTAAATTGTGTATTGATTCATTTCCTTTGCAAAGAAAATAAATCGACAGCAACGTTCATACAGCCTGAAATGGTAAAGAATGAAGTGATTCATCATTGGTACAAAATAAATCAACCCTCTCAGCAGGGGGGAAATAAACCTTGGCTGGGAAAATGAGTCAATCATGGCTGTTTGTCACATGACCGGAAATTTAGGAAATTATCTAACAGGGGTTCATTTGGCTGGTGTGATCAGGCCCTGAATTTTCAGGAAGATCCCACAGACACCCAAAACAATAGAATGTCTGATAAAAAAATGCCTTCTTATTGCCGCATACCCCCTCTGTTTTCTGCATCTTTGAAATGAGGCATTTTCAGCTATGTAGCAGGAGCCTTTGTGTGTGCCAGTTCAAGTCAGAGCTGCCATTTAAGGTAATGCTTCATGAGCTACAATATTGCCCAAGAAATATTGCAAAATCCACCAGGATGTATTTAAAAATGCAAAATGCCTCACCTCAAGGTATTTTTTTTAATATGCAAAAGGATTACTTCAGTATTCAGACTTTGTTCTGTTTATCTCTGGGTCACAGAAGGATTTATTTTTTTTAAAAAAAATTATTCCTCTAGTATTCAGTAAACAAAATATTTCTATAACGGATGGCAATCTTTTCAGTATTTACTGGGACTAAACATACTATTCTCTCCTCCCTCGCATCCTATGCCATTTGAGTGAGCTAAGTGTTTGGCAGAAGAAAAAGAGATAAGCAAAGAAACACAGCCCTTGTGTTGAATATATGTTTGAAAATAACATTAAGTTCTTAAGTGAAATGTTGATGTCTGAGATTTGAGCTTCTATATCTAATTTGAATTGCATGTAGGAAGTCCTGTTTTTTGTAGGTTACTGTCTTCTGCTCTCTTACAGAGAAGAAAATGTTCTTAAAGTCAGGGCCATTTATTTAGCAAATACAATAGGACAGTGATCTTTTCTATTGTTCTTTAAATATGGACACAAACATAGCTTGTGGCTATAATCTACAATAATTAAGACAGTTTAAGATATGCAGGTGACATCATTTCATTAACAGCATCTTACTAGTAGAAACTAGCAATAATGTGAAATGACTACCTTGGTTCCATTATCAATCCAAATGAAGACTACAGCCAAGAAATGAAAAGAGGACTGAGACTTGGAAGGGCAGCAATGAAGGAGTTAGAAAAGATAATTAAATTTAAGGATGTCACTGGAGACGAAGACCAAGATCATCTGCACTCTTGTATTTCTGATCTTCATGTATGGGTGTGAAAACTGGACAGCTAAGAAAGTGACCGGGGGGGGGGGAATGGGTTCATTTGAAATGTGGTGCTGGAGGAGAGCTTTGTGTTACTCTGGACTGCCAGAAAGACAAGTGGGTCCTACATCAAATCAAGTCTGAACTATCTTTGAGGGCAAAAATAATGAAGCTGAGGCAAGATTCTCTGGACAAGATAATAATGCTGGAAAAGGTGGAAGGCAGGAGAAAAAAAGGAAGACCAAATATGAGATTGATTACCGTATTTTTCCATGTATAAGACTATACTTTTGTCTAAAATATTTGGACTTAAAGTTGAGGGTCATCTTATACACGGAAGTAAGCTGAGGAGAGAAAAAAGCAAGTGGAGAGGAAAGCAGGGATCAAAGCAATCCCACAGTGCTTTGATCCCTTTTCCCCTACACTTGCTAAGCCCCACTTAGATTTCTTAATTTTGGGTTAGAAATGTGGGGGTGTCTTATACACAGAAAAATACAGGTAACTCCCTAAAGGAAGCCACAAGCATGAGTTTGCAAGGGCTGATCAGGGCTGTTGAGGGCAGGACATTTTGGAGACTGCTCATTCATAGAGTCCCCATGAGTTGGAGATGACTTGTTGGCATACAGCCACCATCACAACCACCACCAACAACAACAAGAAGAAGATTGACATCTGGTGTAAGTTCAACTGAATTATTGTTAACATTAGTCAGCCATATTAGATATGCAAGACTGAATACAACAATGTAGCATATAATATTTAGAGTCAATATAAAGAAGACCGAAATTCAGATTACAATTAAGTGTGAATTCTTAATTTATTACAGCAATGATTTAGTCATCTGTTATCTTATTGTACAAGCCACTGCACAACCTTGGCTGTGATTTCACTTGACGAATCAGAGAGGAGAAAAGAGATACATAATTTGTTGGGCCTATCTAGTTAATATTTTAAAACTGGGGAAATAAGTATAATCTTTATAAAATGTGCAGTACAATAGGACATATTCCGCCATTCCCACCATGCCAGATTGGCAAGGGCAGAAATATTGGTTGTAAGGGATACATGAGTATTTTCTGTCTGAAAAGGCTGCAGGCAGAGCATTGAAACGGGACAGGGTAAAAGTTCTCCATTGTCTCACAAGTTCTAAATTATAAAGATAATTTGCTGAAATGAAGATTTTACTGTGATTCCCTGCCACTGAATAATGTGGGACCTGAGGTCTGTTCTGTTGGAAGAATATATCCCAGATCTGGTTGCTAATACAGTGGTGCCTCGCTTAGCGATTGCTTCGTTTAACGATGTAATCGCGTAACGATTAGTTTTCCGGAGCGATCTTGCGCTCCATTTAATGATGTTTCCTATGGGTGATTTTCGCATAGCGATGGTTGGACCTTGCTTCGCATAGCGATGACAGTTTGGGTCCCCTTGTTTCACTTAAAGATGGTTTTGACAGCCTTGTGTTGGCTGTCTTTTAAATGTTTAAAATGTTTTTAAAAGGTTTAGAATGCTTGGAATCATAAGTGCACTTAATAAACCCTTTGTTAAACTAATTTGACTTTGTTCTGACTCTTTTTGAATGTGTTGTAATTTTTTTCCCCCATTGAAATGCATTGAATAGGTTTCAATGCATTTCAGTTGGGGAACTGTGTTTCGCTTAGCGATGTTTCCTATGGTGATTTTCGCTTAAGGATGGCAATCCTTTCCCATTGGAACGAATTATCCGGTTTTCAATGCACCTCTATGGGAAAACGCATTTCGCTTAGCGATGTTTTCCCATAGCGATGTGGGGTTTTTTGCACCAATTAAAATCGTTAAGCGAGGCACCACTGTAGTCTCTTTAGCTTTCACAAATTCCAAATGCAACAGGGCCAGAGGGGATAACCCATAAGGCAACAATCTTCCCTCCACTTTCCAGCCTGAGGGGTGGTTGTCTATTATTATCAGAGATGCTAAACTGATAGGATTAAGTTTTAACTTCAGCCAAAGATTATTTGAAGTGAAGCACTTGCTTCAAGCGGGGCCATTCCAGCTTCTATTCTGAGATGGGCATTAAGGATACAGCGTGCAACACCAAATACAGTTTTCAAAAATTTAAACTGTACCACCTCAAGGGTATGGAAGTCCTTATGTATACATAGGCTTGAACCATATTGAAATGGGACCAGTACCTTGTTTTGGGAAATGTTTTAGTGCAGAGGGTACATAAGAGACCCCATTTGGGAAGAGGAATCTCAAGATGGCAGCAATAGTTCTTTGAGCCTTTTTGTGACATGGGCGATGTGGGCTCTCTCTCCACCGCCCACTTGTCTAAAAAACCACACCTACATATTTATAGATCTTGACCTGTTCTACCCATTCTGGCATAATACGTTTTGTTGGTTTGTCAATTTAAAATAACTCTTTAATGTACTCTGCCTTACCCTTGACAGAAAGCATCAGAGAATTATTATTCAGCAAGGTTGTTGTTTTTTTAAAATGCCTGCTACCTCTTTCATCTTTTGTGCACATTAAGGGAGTTACAGGCTTTCCCTGGCTATTCTATTTCTGGGCATTGTTCAGAACACTATTTGTCTTTGGTTTCCTAATTCTGTTTCCAATGTTCTCGCCTAATTCTCTGTATTTGATTCCCCCCACCATTTTCATCTTTCTTCCATTAGCTCTAATATGACTCCTGTCATCCATTTCTTTTTGTTTAAAATTCAGTTTGCATCAGTTCTAGAATAAATATTACTGACTTAATTCTGTTTTGGTTCCTCTGATTCACCAGGACATGATCTATTTGGTTTCTTGCATGTTGTTGTTAGTGCTATTTTACAAGGATTTTCACGTTCACAGTCCCCTTTATGGTGATTTAAAGTTGTTGTTGGTAGCAACAAAATATTTCTTTTAAAATAATTGTACCATTCATTCATCATGTTTATTTTGTGTTCCTACTTGGTAGTTTCCAACAAAATTTCCATTCCCTGCCTTAGCATTAAAATCTCCCGTTATGAAATGTAAGCATTCTGGGATCGCATTAGATAAAAATATGTACAATTCGTAATAAGAGAAAGATTCCCATATTAAATATTTCTGATAAATGAGCCCAGTGGATAAACTGCAATCAGGCTTCTGCTCATGAAATGAGTTCAATTCCAGTGGGTTCAGGTAGTCAACTCAAGGTTCATTCAGCCTTCCATCCTTTCAAGGACAGTAAAATGAGCATCCAACTCACTGGGGGGAGGGGGACAAAGTGTTTCTTGCATCATTATGTTCTAAACCACCCTATCTTGATGGGGGGGCTCTCGCTACTCTAGTCCACACGCTCGTAATCTCAAGATTAGACCATTGTAACACACTCTACGTGGGGCTACCTTTGAGGCTGATGCAGAAACTTCAGATGGTCCAGAATGCGGCAGCCAGGCTTCTTAGTGGGGTGAGAAAACACCAACATATCTCCCCCACTCTGGCTGCTCTGCACTGGTTGCCCGTCCGTTTCCGCATTGACTTTAAAGTATTAATGATTACATATAAAGCCCTAAACGGTTTGGGACCTCACTATCTGGCAGATCATCTTCTCCCACCCAGATCTACCCGAATCACCCACTATAGACAGCAGGGACGGCTGAGGGGTCTGATGCCGAGGGAGGCCCGGAAGGAAAAAACGAGAAACCGGGCCTTCTCGGCGGTGGCCCCCCGGCTGTGGAACACCCTCCCTACTGAAATTTGGCTGGCACCCTCGCTGGGCATCTTCAAAAGCCAACTGAAAACATGGCTATTCAAGCAGGCCTTCCCTCCAGTCAATTAAGTGATGCTTATTTCTTATTTCTTTCCTTTTAACTCATGCCATCTTGGGACTCTTTGCTTTGCTTTAAATTGATTGTTAAAAATTGTAAGTTCTTTGATTATATATTTTTCTGTTTTTATCTCGGTAAATTGTGTATATTTTAAATTGTTTGCTATTTGTATGTTGTGAGCTGCCCAGAGTAGACCATGTCTATATGGGCGGTATATAAATAAATAAATAAATAAATAAATAAATAAATAAATAAATAAATAAATAAATAAATAAATAAATAAATAAATAAATAAATAAATAAATAAATAAATAAATAAATAAATAAATAAAATGCTCTAATACCATGTGGTGGTTTATAAGTTGAAATAATAATAAAAGCTTGATGTTCCTAAGCACATCATTCCAGTGTGTTATGCAGGGTTATTAGTGTGCATATCTCATACAAGACCAAAAATTTGTGCAGGTCTGCATGCTGCAAATAATCACCATGAAACTGAGGAAATACATGGAAAGATAAGTTCAGGCCACACCAGGATGGATTTGGTTTAAATTCCATTGATAAAAATACTGATTTAAATAACTTCTCATATCATTCCTACATCCCAAAATAAACTCTTCCACCTTGACATACAAGCATATTTTACACAACTCAGCCTTCCAACAAGGGGAAATGGTATGCAGGACATTGAGCAACGGGCACTACACTTTAATGATCATGAGACTTCTTAGGTACTTTCCAACTATCATTTCACTTTTGGTTCTACAGTCTGTCCCTCCTTCCGGCATTTCTTCCTGGCTTCTTCTCCTTGCTCAGATGGATTCCACCTCCAGTAATTCTGTGTTCATGGACACTTTCAAAGTCTAAAAGTGTCCATTTTCAGAAAGACAGAATTGGCTTTGTTTCACAGAACTGCAGAGGACTAATAGCTAGGCTTATTAACTACAAATTGGTTCAAAATTGGGAAAGGAGTACGACAAGGCTGTATATTGTCTCCCTGCTTATTTAACTTATATGCAGAATACATCATGCGGAAGGCCGGACTGGAATTAAGATTGCCAGAAGAAATACCAACAACCTGTGATATGCAGATGATACCACTCTGATGGCAGAAAGTGAAGAGGAATTAAAGAACCTCTTAAGGTGAAAGAGGAGAGCACCAAAAACGGTCTGAAGCTCAACATCAAAAAAACTTAGATCATGGCCACTGGTCCCATCACCTCCTGGCAAATAGAAGGGGAAGATATGGAGGCAGTGACAGATTTTACTTTCTTGGGTTCCATGATCACTGCAGATGGAGACAGCAGCCACGAAATTAAAATATGCTTGCTTCTTGGTAGGAAAGCAATGACAAACCTTGACAGCATCTTAAAAAGCAGAGACCTCACCTTGTCAACAAAGGTCCACATACTCAAAGCTACGGTATTTCCAGTAGCGATGTATGGAAGTGAGAGCTGGAGCATAAAGAAGGCTGACCGCCGAAGAATTGATGCTTTTGAATTGAGCTGGAGGAGACTCTTTAGAGTCCCCTGGACTGCAAGGAGAACAAATCTATCGTTCTGAAGGAAATCAAACCTGAATGCTCACTGGAAGGACAGAACCTGAAGCTGAGGCTCCAATACTTTGGTCATCTCATGAGAAGAGAAGACTCCATGGAAAAGGCCCTGATGTTGGGAAAGTGTGAAGGCAAGAGGAGAAGAGGATAACAGAGGACAAGATGGTTGGACAGTGTCATCAAAGTTACAAACATGAATTTGACCAAACTCTGGGAGGCAGTGGAAGACAGGAGGGCCTGGTCCATGGGGTCATGAAGAGTTGGACACGACTTAATGACAACAATAGTTAGGCTTGCTACTGTGGCCGGAATTGCCACCACTCGCAGAAGCTACTGAAAGCAGTCCTCAAGATTTTAATAGGGCTTCTCCTGTAACTCCTTGCCACATGTTGTGGTGATGGCATCTGGTCTAGATGCCTTTAAAAGGGGATTGGACAGATTCCTGGAGGAAAAGTCCATTGCAGGCTACAAGTCATGATGGGGATGTATAATCTCCAGGCTTATAAGGAAGGTACCTCCAAATGCCAGAGGCAGGGGAGGGGTATCAGGAAACAGGTATCTAGTTGTCTTTTGTGCTCCCCGAGGCATCTGGTGGGGCACTGTGAGATACAGGAAGCTGGAATAAATGGGTCCTTGGCCTGATCCAGCAGGGCTCTTATTATGTTCTTATGTATATGTGGTTAAGAAGAGAAAGAAAGAGTTCCAGGGCTGGAGTAGCTTCAGTCAAAGTTGGAAATAGGGCTGATCAGGTCTGGGTTTTTGTTTGTTTGTTTGTTTTGTTTTGTTTTTTCCCCTTTATCCATGTATTGCTGTGAACATGTATACAGTGGTGCCCCGCTTGACGATTACCTCGTTATATGACGAATCTGCTGTACGATGAAGTTTTTGTGATCACTATTGTGATTGCAAAATGATGTGTCTATGGGGAAAATCCGCTTTACGATGATTGGTCCCCTGCTTCGGGAACTGATTTTTCGCTTAACGACAATCAAAACAGCTGATTGTCGGGTTTCCAAAATGGCCACCCACTGTGCAAAATGGCTCCCCACTGTGTTAGAGATGGATTCTTCACTCTACAGGGAGCAGAAAATGGCTGCCCTATGGAGGATCTTCGCTTCACGATGATGTATTTCGCCCATTAGAATGCATTAACTGGTTTCTAATACATTCTAATGGGCTTTTTACTTTTGCTTCATGACGATTTCACTCTACAGCGATTTCGCTGGAATGGATTAGCGTCGTCAAGCGAGGCACCACTGTATATCTCTGAACACACAAAGCCAGACTGAGAACAGCAAAAAAAATATTATAGTATCTTCTAAATGAAATAGACTGAGTGCTTGGGAAAATAGATTAAATAAAAATGAGTAGAAGTTTATGGAACCCCACAAATGTGAGGCCCCATCCAAGAATTATTGGAGGATATTTACAAAACTTTTCGAAAGACTGTATGAACACAAAGTTTTATAACATAGAATTTGAATCTGCAATTTCTATCCCATAATGAGAACTTGGAGGTCTGATGCATTTTAAACTGAAATTGCAACCATTTAGGGCAGCAATGGCGAACCTATGGCACACGTGCCACAGCTGGTACACAGAGCCCTCTTTGTGGGCACGTGAGCCATAAGTCACTGGATCGCTACCCCCGGCAGCCAAACCTGAGGAGGCGGCTGCAGCCACAGTGCTAGTGCCCCGACAGGCGGCGAGCCAAGATCTGGAGCAGCTAGTGCTGGCGGCAGCGGGCCGGTCGAGCTATAGGCAGTGGCGGGGTTGGGCATAACTGAAGGCACCTCTGTGCCCGGGATTCCCCCTTCTGGCACCATTTCTGCTTGCACTGCCACTCCTTCCACCGCCGCCCATCACCTGCTGGGTTGTGTTTCTTCTCTCCTTCAGTTTGGGCACTTCAGCTCAAAACGGGTAGCCATCACTGGTTTAGGGGATATTTGCACACAAGAGGCATTTAACAAATTAAAAATTCTATGTCTATATCTATGCCTGATTGTTCAATTTAAAAAGAATTTTTATCTATGAGGACTATACACTATAAGGGCACTTGTTTGTACACAGTGATGTTGATCTTATGTGGGTTGCTGGCAAGGTGAGATCAGTCTAACATCTCAAGTCTTTATTTGTCTCTAAAAGTACGTGCCTCCTTCACGAAATTCCTAAATCCTGTGCTGTGTTCAGTCCTGTATTTATGTTTCCACTGGTATCAATAGGAGTTAAGGATGCTCAACACCTGTTTGGAATGAGCTCATTGCAGCAAAAATGCTTCAGGCACCAGATGGTGAAGGGTTTGAAAGGCCAGGTTCACAAAGGCTGCAAGCTCTGCGTTGATATTTAAATTTTAATTAACTTGTTTGTTTTTCGCAGTGTTTAAAATGAAAGCTCATAATGCATTCTAATGAAAAAGAAGAATGCATTGTATTAAAAGGAGAATGTCTTTATATTGTTGGATGGCCATCATCTATATATATACAGTAAGTTTAGGGAAACTCAGTGGTGTTTGCAAAGGTAGATATTCATGGGATCGGTCTTGATTTTGGAAGGTGATCTAAAGAAGCAGCCACCAAAAAAGAGTCAGGAAGTGAAAAAAAGTGGTTGAAGCAGAACTATATAGACATAATTGACTTCTTTTGCTTTGATTAAAGGTATTGGTGTTCGCGAAGTTATATTAACCAAAGGATGCCCTGAAGGTGAAACAAAGTGTATCATTCGTATTGAAGAATGCAGAGGACCAGCAGATTGTGGATGTAAGTGATGCTCCAACAATATTTACTACTTCATAGTTAGTTTCAGTAGGTAATCTCCTAGCAATTCATTTCTCATTTCAACGATCCATTGATTTTTAATTAAGGTCTCATACTCTGTACTACATTTCAGTATAGAGACATTCGAATTGTATTAAGTATGAGGTACTGGACTAGGAAAAGTAGAACACACCAGGAAAAGAGAAAGACTGAAGACGAGATGGAGTCACTCAATAAAGGAAGCTGTAATCTTTAATTTTTGAGACCTGAGAAGACCTGTTAATGAGAGGACCCTTGGTGGATCACTAATTTGTAAGTCAGAAGCAACTTGACAGCACATAGCAACAATAGAATAAAGTCTATGGCTTCCTTTTTTGAGCCACTCCTAGAGATGGATACTTACCATGGTTCAGCAGTTTGGAGGATCAGACCCACAGATGTAGCGTGGGCACCCTGGATTCCGCACGCTGCCCAAGTGCCCAAATTGAAGGAAAAAGGGGGGGGAACCCACAACCCAGTGGGTGATGGGCGGCGGTGGAAGCGGTGGCGGTGGAAGCAGAAATGGTGGCGAAAGGGGGAATCCCAGGCACAGAGGTGCCTCCAGTCATGCCTAACCCTGCCACTGCCTATAGCAGGTTCGGCGGGTCAGCACAGGTTGGAGGACTGGGGCCACAGGTATTGCACAGGGACCCTGCATTCTGTGCCCCACCTCCTTTGGCAGGTGCCCCATAGATGCCGTGCTGTAGACTCCCCTGCCCCCCTTCCCCTGAGTGGGCATGTTCTTGAATGTTATGGAAGATATTTCTTGCAATTTACGGGGATGCTGATAAGTATCGAGCCTTTCCCAGAAAATATTGAGCTAGGAAGCTGTAACTGCCACACTATTCAACATATTCCCCCAGGAAGTCAGTGCACTTGTGACATCTGTCCTGCAGCTTCTTAAGTCCCTGCAAATAAAATTCTTCTGACTGCTGGTGTAACCACTCATTTGCAGCATTAGTTACCTCCAGAACACACCCAAAGTGAGTTTGGGGAACAGATAATAGTCAGAAGGAGCCAGGTCGGGAGAATAGGGTGGATGGGGCATCACTTGAAAGCCTAAGGACGTCAGTTTTGCCATTGTTTCACCTGCAGTGTGTGACGAGGTGTTGTCATGCAAAAGGATGACACCTTTGGAGAGCTTTCCTCAACGCTTTTCCTTGATGTTTTGCCTCAACTTCACCAATAAAGCACAGTAATATTTTGCATTGATGGTTGAACTCTGTTGGAGGTAGTCCACTAGCAGAATTCCCGTTTTATCCCAAAAAACTGTTGCCATTTGCTTCTGCACTGACCTTTCCACTCATTGGCCTGGGGGAACCACTGTGCCTCCATTCCTTAGACAGTTCCTTTATCTCAGGATCATAACAGTAGATCCATGTCTCATCACCTGTTACCAGTTTGCCCAGGAAATCTGACTCATTTCTTGCAAAATGTTCCAAAACAGCCACCATGACTCCACATGTTTCCTCTTTGGCTCGGTTGTCAAAAGTTTGGGGATCCACTTTGTTGCCAGCTTTCTCATTTCCAGGTTGCTGTGGATAATGGCACCAACTCTCTCACATGATATTCTCAGATATATAGCAATACTTTTGGCTGATATTCGGCGGTCCTCCATGATCATGTCATGGATGGCTTTCAGATTTGCAGGCACAGAGACAGAAATAGGCCTTTCAATGCGTTTCTCCCTTTCAACACTGAAATGGCCAGTTTTAAAATAGTCAATCCAACGTTTAACTGTTGTATATGAAGGGCCACTGTCACCCATAGTTTGTGACATTTCATCATGGATCTGCTTTGCACCTTTCCCTTGGAGAAACAGAAACTTGATTATAGTCCTATGCTCTTCCACAATGAACTTTTCTGGAGGTGCTGCCATGTTCACTTTGGACCTGAACATGAAAGATAAGTTAAAATCATAGGTAGTTGATTTTTGCACCATTGAATACAGACAAATTGGCCAATACACCCTGCAATTTATAGCTTCCAAGCTCAATTTTTCTGGGAAAGGCTGAATACTTATCAGCACCACCCCCCCCCCGTATATTCTAATTTTTATAGTAATTTTTAATGTCCAAGTTTATTACTATACTGCTTCCCATTCTTAGGAAGTATGTAATAGGAGGTTCTTGTTTCAGTTCAGGTGCAAACTGACAGTTAAAACCATCTTTTTGCAGGGGGAAGACCCATCTCTGAAAGTCTTGCAACTGTGAAGATGCCTTGCATTTTTGTACCACCAGAAAATAGATTTCAGTACGTTTGGAAGCTCTTGGTTCCAGATGAGGTGAATAGTTTTGTTCTAACCTGGACAATATTTTTACTAACTGAATTGTTTATATAGAAACATAGTCCTGCTGGCCACATGAAAAATTCTAATACTGTATGTCTGTTAGAGTAATCTTTGTTTGGCAAAATGTTTGTAGTTTACCTTATCTAAGTAGCTTTAGGTGAGTTACATTCACGAGACCTAGAAAATATGCATCAATTTCCCTAGCGTATACTGTCTAAATTAGAGAAGTAGCTATCTGCAGGATAACTTTCAAAGTGTCTATAGAAATGAAATCATAAGGTGTGAGGAACAAATACTTTCATTCTTTCTTCACTTCACTTCTAGCACTTCTAGCACTGACTGTCTTCCACGCTTCCAACACTCTTCCAGTTCAATAAACCTCTCTGTGTAAATCCATCTTCTGCTAAATTTCTTTCACATTCAAAGCAAAGACCTCCTCCTTTTATTTTATTCTAGGCATAGGTACTCCCAGTTTAAGCACATTGCTCAAGGAAAGCATGGAAAGAGCAGGAATGAAAAGCTCTAGAATGGGTATCCCCTTCTGATGGCAACAGCTCTAAGTGCCTGGGTTATTTACTATACCTGGAGTATTTCAGAATATAAAGTTCCTTCTGGGTATGTTTCAGCAGAAGAAGAACACAGAGGTACAAATTTGTGGGAAGAGAATCTCATGAAGAAGAAATTTTATATTCTGAAGGTTATTGTGCAGAATAAATAACTCATGTGCTTAGAGGACTGTTTCTTATTAGGTTCCTTGCTTTGATAATCAAGTCTCCCCCCTTCTTTTTTGGGGGAGTGAGTGGGTGGAGTGATTTTGTAAATTATAAAGTGGCCGTTGGTTGCTGACAATTTGCAAAAAAACAAAAAAAACAAACAAAAAAACCAAACTTGTTCATCATCTCATTGCTTGTTCTTGTATGTTAATTGCTTTTATGTGCCATCAGTTCCAATTACGTTAACCCTAATAGTGTTTTCAAAGTAGTTGAGGTATTCAAGGAATGATAGAATGCCACCCTTCAGTAACTTTGCATGGCAGAGCAGGAATTTGAACCCAGGTCTCCTGAGTCTTAGTCCAGCTGGCTGCCCACTGATCCACACTAGCTCTCTTGTTTACTTTCAGAGTACTGTATTTATTTTGAGAGCAGGCTTTCCAAATTATCAGTGTTTGCATGAAAAATGTGTTCAAGACAAGAGTATCATTAACCATTGTCAGAAGTTTAAGATCATGCTACATGTCTAAACCAAATGGCTGGAGCGGAAGCAGAAGCTATGGCACAGTGGTTAAACCGCTGTACTACAGCCAAAACTGTGCTCATGACCTGGGGTTCAATCCCAGGTAGCCGGCTCAAGGTTGACTCAGCCTTCTATCCTTCCGAGGTCAGTAAAATGAGTACCCAGCTTGCTGGGGGGGGGGGGCAATATGTAGCCTGTAAACCACCCAGTGAGTGCCTGAAGCACCATGGAGCGGCATATAAGCAGCACACTTTGCTTTTGCAGGCTTTAGTTGATTTACAATTCAAACTATCAGGAGGACCATTGAAGTAAGCAAGAAGGGAGAGCCCTCCCCTCCACCCCAATGTCATAGCATTTTGGCATTGTGCATTCCTCATTATGAGATAATCCAACTTTGTCTTTTTTGTCACCTTTGAATTGATAGCAATCACTCATTCTTCCTAATGATTCAGCTATTCTGGAGGTTCACAGGGATACTCACCCCGTTGCATTTGAATGTGATACACTAGAAAATGAGGACCTGATTGCATCTGTAAAATATACCGTATATACAAGAGATGGTAAGTTTGTGGAAGTTCATAAATATTTAATCAACCTTGATGAGGAAAAATCAGTGCTCTCCATTTTCCATTTATGTACTTCACATGAAACAACCCATTAAACACTTCAGATTTTCCTCCTTTGCAAGGCGGGGCAGTGAGATGCGGAAAGGGACCTCTGTGTATACTCCATTAAAGTACATAGACAATCCTCACCAGTAGCAGTTTGATGGGATGTGCCGTGTAAGACAAGGCTGTGCTGGTAAAGAAGATGTTTGCATAATCCCAGTGCTCAGCGATTATGAAATACATAATGCTCCATTTAAAAGAAGAACATATCTGTTAGCATGTGACTGTTCTGCATCTAATTTGCTTTCTCTGTTTATGGCATTGCCCCCCCCCCAACTATTGATTTCAGAAAGCAGGAAGATCAGGCAGTTTTACAGAAGCAGCTGGTGACACCTTGTTCAGTTCTCCCCAGGCCCTTTGTAATGATCTTGCAGTGCTGCAGAGTAAGAATTTTACTGATGTTCTGCTTGCAGCTGTCATCCTGAATTTTGCCACTGAGAGTAAATATCTATTCCAAGGCTTCAAAAGAAGCCTGACATCAACGTGAAAAGAAGAAATATTTCCCCATCGAACCTATTTACCTTGTGACAGCCCTCTGATCTGTTTTGTTGCTGCTGCAATTCGCCCATATTTCCTGTAAAGAAGGGGGCGGAGGTCTCGTATCAGCTGGCCACTTGAAGAGGAGGGCAGGGCTCACCTCTTCAGCACAGCTATTAATGGGAGTAGAGCCCTGCCGCCTTCTTCATGTGGTTGGGTAATAATAGTCATGAGGGAGCCTTTCGAAATCATTGAAATCACTGTTGTGGAATCATAATAACGTGGAAAGGATTTGTTTGTTTATTTGCAAGAAAGCTATGAGAATGCAGCTCAGAGATGCTGCTTCAGTTAACACACAAAAGTACATTCCTAAGTAGGTGATCAGACGCAACAAGGCCAGTGATTTTGCATCTTTAGTTTCCAGTCCTTTTAGTGTACAACTAACTACTAAAAGTACAGAAGACCAGGCCTCTTTTGCATCTGGATATTCACCCACATCTGACGGTTCTTGAACCTTTTCCTGGATTGCTGTGCTGTGATGTAGCATAAAGATTCATCATGAAACACTGAACTGGAAATGCTGCACGGTATTCAGATGTTAAAGGACCTTCTGCTTGTCAGAACAGCGCTGGCTCTGCCTCTGAGCCAGCCCACCCCTGTCCCTATTTTCCAAGGAACCTAATAGTCTGCTTCCTGTATGTCACAGCAGCAATGATTGAATGAGCTGATGTAGCTGCGACAGTTGCCAGGACTGAAGATGACTAGGAATGTTTCTTCATAGCTGCATTTCTTTTTCCTGGGCTGGCAGCTGTAAAATAGATATTTTATCCAGTTTCATTTGGTTTAAGTGAAGATGGATGTTGTTTTTCCTGTTGTTTTCCAGAGTTTGGGCACAAACACAAGGTTTCCCTATGTTCTAAGTATGACACATCAGCAGCTGTTCAGAGTTGTCATGCATTCTCAAGTTTATGTTGCTACACCTTGGGAGAGAAGTACAAGGATTATCTTCTTCTGGTATTGCCTGGGGCTGCTATTAATTAAATTGGCCACTGTTAAAAGACAGCATCCTGATTGTTGCACAAGAATTTTGTTCTGAGCATGATTGTGGCCTTAGCTTTTAGTTCATTCTAAGTAATCTCTAAGGAGCCCCATGGCACAGTGGTTAAACTGTTGTACTGCAGGCAAAACTGTGCTCACAACCCCCGGGTTCTATCCCAGGTAGCCGGCTCAAAGCTGACTCAGCTTTCTATCTTTCCCAGGCTGGTAAAATGAGTACTCAGCTTGTGGGTGGGGTGGGGTGGTGGCAACGTGTAGCCTGCATAATTGTAAACCTCCCAGAGAATGTGTTAAATGCTGTGGGGCGGTATAAAAGCAGCACACTTTGCTTTGCTTTTGCTAATCTTTGATTGATTTCTTACAGTAGAATGGGGTTTTCTTTGGTTGTCAATGAAATTCCAGATAGGAGACAAGACGTTGAGGAGAAGACTTCAGGCTCATGGGATTAACTTTATTTTTTTTTTGTACCATGACTCAAAACAAACAAACAAACAAACAAACAAAACTAGCAACTGGAGCCTGATGTAGATGATGTATACTTAGAATTAAATAATTTGGAACACAGGATTGTTCTGAGTCCCAAAATGAATGGAGGATGGAACCACGCAGAAAAGAAGGGAAAATTCCACTTCTGGTCATGCCAATCTGTCCCAATTTTTATTGTGGAAGTATAGTTTCTTGGGGATGGTCATTTTTTTGCTGTTAAACTTCTGGAAGTGAGAAATCCTTGCAGATCAATGGTAAATCCTCTGGGAATCTACCAGCAGATCTGAAGTTTATCTCTACTTAGCTCTGTTCTAGACCTTTTTTTGGTCCTAGAAATGAGCTGCCTTCCCTCAATCTTTCTCTTCTTATTCTGACCACTGCAAAGAAAAGCAGCTCATTAATAACTGAATCGTGCACATCCCCTTTCTGCTGCACCCTTGCTCTGTTGAAGACTCTGGCCTATTTTGGGTCTTAACTTGATTTGACAAAATTGGTGGCATAAGGCCGTTTATTCATGTTTTCTGATAATAGTTCTGTGGGGGAGGGAGTGTGTTGTAAGTGAAGGCGATGATTCTCATCTTGCCATGTGAAGAGAGAGCCAGACAAGGATTCAGTGTGTGCTGCTTGTTCCGTCACCCGTGTGAGTGAGTGTGTTGGCAACAACAGGGGAGGAGGTAGAGGCAGCAGCTGGCCAGCGTTCAGAAACGGCAAAATCACCCACATGAACATGATCCAGTTGGCAATTTTTTTGCAGCGTCTTTTTTTAAACTAATTCAGCGTATTTCCTAGTCAGGCAGAGGCTGTAGCATTGCAACACCCTGCCCTGTCGAGTTCATGTGACACATTCTCTGCATTTGTCAGGGCATGAAACACAATATAAGGACTATCTAGTGACAGGAGAGTGCCTTGAGAACAGGGTACGTAGGTTCAGGAACACTGCCGCTGCAACAAACCGCAATGCTCTCTGTGGTTCTCAAGACAGCCTTACCTTTTTCTCAGGCCAGGAGGTGGCTTTGGGTCTGGATGCCATAGGTCCTTCTCTTTACCCTATGCAAGAGTAAACAAAAGGAGCAGAGTGCAGCAATGTTATATTTTATGGAATAGAGCTCCCAGGGTCTCCCAGCCAGTTCAGGAATGATAATCTGAAAAGGTAACTGCAGCTGTCCTGTGTAGATACCAGTGCTGGTGACATGCCCTCTTCATTAGATGCCAGAGTGTGTGTGTGTGAGAGAGAGAGTGCACTTTTGAGAGCTCCGCTTGAACACAATAGGAGTGACTCATCTGGTTTGAATATAGAGCAGGAAGGGGACACACCAGACTATCTAGTTCATCCTTCTGCTCTGAAGGAGGCTAGGCTCTATCTGAATACTCATGCCATCTCTGATATTCTGTGTCATCCATAAAGACCAAGGAAGTGGCAACATATACGACTTTATTGCTTCTGAGTGGAAATACAGAAAGAAAAATTTAAGAGGGAAAATATACAAATCAAGCATCACATGGGGAAATGCTCCAAGAGCATCCAAATTGATCACAGCTTGCAGCCTCTCAAAAATCTTCATATAGTTGATATTATCAATAGGCATATCCTTCAGCTATAAATGCTGAGATAGGATCTTGCTGTGAGCAATCCCTCACTTTTTTGTTTTATTGTGATTTTCTTCCTTAAAGGCTTCCTCTGGCATCTTCCGCCTGCACTTTTATCCTTCTTAACAATATATATATAGTTTTTTTATATATAAAAGGCCCCAGAGGCCACCAGCCAATCTTCAAGAGGGATATTTGAGATTCCTGACAGCCCTTTCCCCTTCTTTTTTGGAGAAGACCTGTAGGAAAACACCCCAAATCCTGGAGTTCTTTTCAAAGCCTTTGAAAAAAGGGGTGCACAGTGAAGAGGAAATGAACATGAATATTTCCTCTATACTTTTGGTTTTTTAAAAAAAACAAAACACCATAGTCTTCCATCTGTTTACAGTGGGGTTGATGCTGTACTCTAGTGGTCCTGAGGATGTGTCCCAGGACTTTGATGACTATCCACTCTTTCCACTCCCAGGAAAGAGTGGGACTTTCTCACCAAAATCTTGGGTGAAGCTCCAACCTTAGAAAGAGAAATCCAATGTCAAATCACACTTTCTGGTGATCATGGAGGCTTCCATGATGGTCCCCCCTTGCAGCTTAGGAGCTTGATGGTGAATTTAGGGAAACATAGATGCATTTTTGGGAGGCACTGAAGAAGAGGATCTGCCTCTGCAGTCCTCTTATGCCTCCAGCCGTGCCCCCAGAACAGTATGAAATGTAGACAT
Source organism: Pogona vitticeps (assembly GCF_051106095.1). Lineage (NCBI taxonomy): Eukaryota > Metazoa > Chordata > Lepidosauria > Squamata > Agamidae > Pogona > Pogona vitticeps. The sequence continues at coordinate 108,388,566 of NC_135783.1, read as the reverse complement.
GATTCATGGCTCAAATAACATTAAGGATGATGACTGTCAAGCACAAGGGTTTCACTGAACAGGCATTTGCAATCTGTGCATCACAGGCCTATCTATCTATCTATCTATCTATCTATCTATCTATCTATCTATCTATCTATCTATCTATCTATCTATCTATCTATCTATCTATCTATCTATCTATCTATCTATCTATCTATCTATCTATCTATCTAGTCTGTCTGTCTGTCTGTCTGTCTGTCTGTCTGTCTGTCTGTCTGTCTGAATAAATTTCACTTACCATAAATCCTGCTGCTGCTGATGATGATGATGATTCTGCTTCCTTCTCAGCATTGCTGGTGCATGGGGGTGGACCAAAGGGTGAAGCCTAAACATTAGATTAAAGTCCTAAAAACATGCGGGTGAAATGACATGTTTGCAGAATCACTGATTTTTGAATTTCAGGAATGAATTTAGCAGTTAATGGCAGTTGCTTTAGTTTGGTAACCAAAGATTTTGGAATGACTCCAGTTGCTCAAATTAATATAGGAAGGAGGATAATCTGATCTTACTTCCATATCTTTTTAATTTCTTGTCTTAATGTTTGCCTTTTTTAAAAAAAAATCTGTACTTTTGGGTACTTTTGCACACTTTTATGTTTGATACTTTGCTTTTTAAAAAAAAAAACTTTCTGTATTTTTAGGTTGCTTGTTGATGGAACACTAACTTCTGTAAAGTATGTTTTTCTTTACTGTTTATCCAGAAGTATAATATAATCAACTGTTGTATCAATGATAATTTGCTTCTTCCAATCCAGTACGTATTGTGATTTAATTTTCTAAAACTGGAGGTGGCTGAAATTTATAACGTTCAGGAAAACATACAAGTAATCCATAAAATTTAGCCAACCGCTGGAAAATATTTGCAACTTGGTTATAGCTGTACACAAAACTCACAAGTGCTAGCTTATCTCATCCATCTATGATATGATGAACTGTTTCTTTGAATTTGTGACAGGCCCTAAATATATCACTTACACTTTGCTTCCTAATTTGCTAATCAATATAACCAACTGATAAATTGCTGGAGTTCTTTCGAGTCTAATCAGTATGAAGAAATCAGCCATGAGCAATTCATCGCAATCATAGGATTTCATTATTCAGCCTCTCTGTTGGTCTGTTAGGCTGTGGTTGCATTTGAGAAAACTGTAAATATTTTGGGAAATAATTGATGCAAACAATTTGTAAACAGGTGGTAGGTCAACAATTTTTAGGATCAGAACAATTGCCAGATTTATAAAGGAGATGGATTATTTCTTCTATGAAGAATTCTGAGATGAGAGCTGGATTGCCAAGGCCTTTTGTGGTGTCTGCCCAGGTCATGAATATTCATATGCTATCTGCACAGGCCAATGGGAGTGCTGGAGGGACAGAGTCATAAGATATAAGAGACTCAGCAGGAGGAGGGGGAGTTAGATAGTTGAGTTAGATGGAGAGATAGTGAGTGAGTTGAGGAAATTGAGAGTTGAGAGAGTTTTGGAGTTTAGGTGGGAGAGTGGTGGTAGGGAATGGATAAATGAGAATGTTTGTTTAAGAGCTAACAGCATTGCTTGTCCTGTCAGCTCTGTAACAATAAACAATTTCTATTTGGTTCTTTTAAAATGACATATGGCCTAGACCTCAATTATTAATAATAGGTAATGTTGATGTAATCAACTGGTGGCAGCTGAGGGGCATGTAGCGTGAGCTCTTATTTTGGTGAAACAAGCAGGGGGCACAGAATTGTGACACCTTCATTTTAAAAAAATCAGAAACAAAATGATCTGTTACATCCAACAAATTGATTCTGAAGGAGAAACGGCAGTCTCAAGGTGTAAGATGTAAATCACATTTTATTTCAATTTAAAATTGCCCAACACGTTCTGGCCTGAATTTATGGTCTTCTTTAGAGGTGCTGGTTTTTGGTCTATATTAGATATTTTTCCTTTATTTGGTCTGTACACTGCTACAAGAGGTTAGTTATATAATTAATCAATTCACACTGGAACATATTGGGCAATTTTAAATTTAAATAAAGCATGATTTATTTTCTTATATTTTGAGACCACAGTTTCTCCTTCAGAACCAAATTAGAAAAATTAGACAGGTATGAGTGGATTAAAGTTAATTTTTAACATAGATCACATCCACTTCAGGGGCTTTCCAGTTCTCTGTCTTCTCCACAGCTTGATATACTGTACATTTGTATCATTTTATTCCCAGAGGACCATAAGTGATAGGCAGCTGTAGGCCTCTCATTCACATTCTTCTTCTTCTTCTTCTTCTTCTTCTTCTTCTTCTTCTTCTTCTTCTTCTTCTTCTTCTTCTTCTTCTTCTTCTTCTTCTTCTTCTTCTTCTTCTTACTACTACTATTATTATTGCTCATAGCTAGAAGGGATTCAGTGATAAGTATCCTTGGTGGGTCATTGTTTAATGATTAAGGTCATTATCCTGTTTAAATTACTGACAATTGCAGACACTGTTAAGTGGTGAGAGGACAAATATATACCTAGTCATATGAATGACAATGCTCCAATTAGCTGCCTCTGCTTCTCGGATTGCTGTTCCTTGTGCAGTGATTCAAACAGAAAACTGGCCTAGGAACCAATGATTTAAGCTCAAAACAATATTTCTTCCTTTTAATTCCAGATGTGTGCCACTGCTGATATTTATTTTTAAATTATACTCATAAATATGGCCTGTGAGTCTTTCACAAATAATGATATCACAGAGCTTTGGGAGAGGAACTGTTCTCAGTAGTTAAGACTAGCTGTGGGTGGCATATGGGCACATGCAGTCTTTTCTTTGGCCTGGAGACGATCCTTGTACTTATGCTGGATAAAATCTATAGGTCCAACCAGAGCTGTGGTTCCAGAACTCCCCCAAACACTCTCCCCTTTGGAATATGTGCAGTAGGTGTGGCTTGTGGCCAGAAGAAGACGGGAAATTCAAAGAACCTTGTCTTCCATGAACCACTTGGTCAAGGACCTAACAACAACAACAACAACAACAACAACAACAACAACAACAACAACAACAACAACAACAACAACAACAACAATAATAATAATAATAATAATAATAATAATAATAATAATAATAATAATAATAATAATAATATAAAAACACAACGTCAATGTACCCCATTTAACAAAAGCTACACCTTGTTTGGATTTTGATTCCAAAATCTTCTGAGTCTTCTAGTCACTTAAAAGAAATGCTGATTTTGCCTCTAAAGCACCAAACAACTTTGACATAGCCATCCCTCCATATAGTCCACTTAAAAAAATTGTTCATTCTCTTTTTTTGAAACAATTAAAATCTTCACTCCCATCTTCATCTTCTGCTACCAAATTAGTTGACAATTACTTCCTTGGGTGACCTGGGTGAATCAGAAGGTATGTAGTGCCAGATCCTGCATTCCTCATTAAGACAAAACACCTACTGAGTGTAATTAATAGTTTGTCTTAAGAATCAAACCTGGAGAGTCTGAAGTCTTCTTAAAAATGTGTCTCATGATATGTAAATTAGTATTCCTATAGAGCTAACTCATATATACCTGTTTTTACAATTATCAGAAGTATGTATCATTAACTTGAAGGTAACACTGCTTTTTCAGCAGAGTTGGATTTTGGTTTCTTGTTGCTTTCTGGATAGCACACTAAGTATTTGAAGCCAAACTAACAACCCTCCTCTAAGTTAAAATCTGAATGAAATATATTTATTAATTGTGTTTCCATGGGAGTGGTCACCAGAGTATGATCTTGCCATGTTAGAAAGAAGAGCATTGTGAGTCCCTAATGAATGTATAGCTGGCCGAATAGCTTAGTGGCTTAGGTATCTGGCTGTAGAGCCAGAGGGTGGGAGTTCATAGCCCCACTGCGCCTTCTTCCCCATACTGCCAGCTTGTGTGGTCCTGGGCAAACTGCCCAGTCCTAGGGGCCCCCCAGAAGAAGGGAATGGTAAATCACTTCAGACTATTTTCTACCTGAAAACCCTGAAAAGGGTCGGCACAAGTCAGAATTAACTCTATGGCATGTGATTATTATTTAATGGCTGAAGAAACAATAGGGCAATGCACGTAGAATAAGTAAAATGTTTCAGGTCTAAACTTGATGAGGAACAATTCACAAAATTAGTAATTGAATCAATACTGCCAGGAGGAAGGGGAGATTGCCTTCAAACTTTACCCAGTGCTGAAGTCCTGGGCTATATGGGGTGTGTGTGGCTATGTCAAAGTTGTTTGGTGCTTTAGAGGCAAAATCAGCATTTTTAAGTGACTAGAAGACTCTGAACAGCTGAACTGTTTGTAGCCATGAAGCAGTCTTCAACAGTGGATCCATACGGATTACAAATGTTTTGACCAAGATTTGCAATATCTTCACTGTACTGATTAACAAAGAAGTAACCATGCAATCTGGTAAATCTGCTGGGCTGGCCAAAAGTGTCTGATTGGCTGAACTGGTGCAACAAATATATATGAACATGCCAACTGTGTGGGAGGGCAGAGAGATGTCAGAATTTTCACTATCCAGATTCTGTGTGGTAAGGGTTCCAGTCTCTGGTGCAGGGTGTACCTTTGTAGAGTAGGCTGAGATAAAACCTGGGAAGCTAGGGAACCAAAATCCAAACAAGGTGTAGCTTTTGTTAAATGGGGTACGTTGACATTATGTGTGTGTGTGTGTTTAAATGTGGTAGCCAATGTGGGAAGGTAGAGCTGGATTGTGACAACTACATGAAAGTAGCAGATTTGGTCCTTGGCCTCCCTGTATGGTCCCATTCAGAATAAAAACTCACTTTGCTCTTCACTTACTAATATAGTAGAAGGAAAGTTCCAGCTGCATCAGTTTCTACTGTAAATTCCAAAGCACAGTAGAGATTTCAAGGTTGGAACTTGATGGGGATAAGGGATTAAAGCCCCCTTTTTTCTCATGCTTTGATATCCATCCAACTCCCCACCTTAACCAGCTGTTTCTTAAAAGGAAACTGATGCTGCTAGTATGCCCTGTGTGATGTACCCATAAAGGCAGGAAGCCAAGAACAGGAAATTGATCTAAGTCATTGTGCATGACGAATTTTTCTATCGTAATAAGCAAGAATCTGTTGCAGTTTGTTCTGTATAAGCAGGTGTGGCAACCCCAGACCTACCGGAGTATGCCACACTATAACTAAGCTGCCACCAACCATTCCCTATAAGGAGTCACACAGACCAGGAATGGATTTTAACAAATAAAAGAACAAGGTTTATTTAAATAACAAACAGGGTAAATAAAAGATCAAGTAAAATAAGATACTGTAACGTGGCTTAGTCTCAATCATAGACATACAACAGTATGGTTCACACAGAACCCTTTAAAGTAAAGCACAGACCCTGAACCTATCAGTTCTGGCTACCCATAAAGAAACCTGAACCTATCAGGTATGTACCAACTGACACACAGTTGTACTCAGTCTGACACACAGACTCCAACTCCAGCTTCTTCTCCTCAGCTCCAAATATATATACAGTACAGCACCTCCCCCCTGATGTCCCGCCTTCCACTCCCCATAGGATGGAACTTTCCCTCCAAACCCATGACAGACAGGTACCATCAGTGCTGTATGTAACAGCAGGTATTCTCCAGATTCTATGAAAATCTCAAATATCAAAAGCCTCCTTGGACAGTGTGTTCTCATGCACCGATTGTTCTGCTAGTAACTCTATTGGAAGTTACAAAAGTGTGAAGTCTAGGCAGAATTGTGTTCTGTTACCACATAATGCTATAGCTGTGGAATATGTCTGTTAGATTTGTTCTTTATGGAATTAATTTTATTTTTATATTCTTGGTTTGAATGAAGATTCATCTGTTACGTAATTTTTGGAAACATTATCTAGAAACAGGCTAAAACTCTCCCCTGTACATGATAAACCAATTGTGCGGCACTTTCAGTAATGTCCCTGACCGGGGCTATAAGAAGCGGTGTCTCTAATCAGGTCAGCAGCCTGGTGTTCAACTCACGCAGAAGACACAGTCAGAGAATAATTCCACATTGTGGATTGAGGACTGGCTGGTGAAAGAAGGATGGATTCTGCCATCTCTCTGATGTATTTCCATGCTGGCTGTGGCTAGGCAGAGCAACCTGTCCTTTCTCTGACAGGGACAGCTTGATTCCTATGCTGGTCATGAAGAAAGGAAAACCACTTCCTCCCATGGTGGGTATGGAAATGCTACTCCATGCTTTGTTCTCCTGCTTGTTAGAAGGCAAGGATTTTTTTTGCTCACCAGCTGAAGTATGGAAACGCAGACTAGTAGTGTTTCCACAGGCTAATTGAGCCGAGTATGGCATAGCTTTCTTGGAGCTATGCAACTGAATAAAACAGAAGGTGATCCAGTATAATTAAATGTTCCTCCATGTAAATAAAACAATAAAAGCAGCAATGTTTAACATAAAAATGTAAACATTGCAGCAGCAGCATGTGACACAATTAGCTGCTGAAGCATCTGATCAACCTCATCAGCATCTGATGAAGTGGGCGGCAGGCCACCAGACTGCATTGGCTGCCCATCCGTTTCCGTATCGACTTCAAAGTTTTAATGCTTACATATAAGGCCCTATACGGTTTGGGACCTCGATATTTGGCGGAACGCCTTCACCCACCAAGTTCTACCCGGATCACCCGCGCGAGCCAGGAGGTGAGGCTGAGGAGCCTGACGCCGAGGGAGGCCCGAAGGGAGAAGACACGAAACCGGGCCTTCTCGGCGGTGGCTCCTCACCTTTGGAACAATCTCCCTCCTGAGATTCGCGCGGCCCCTACCCTGGGTACATTTAAAACTCAGCTAAAAACATGGCTTTATGTTAAGGCCTTCCCTCCTGCCAGCATTTAATTTAATTTAATTTATCTTTCTTCTTTATCTATTAGTTATGATTTATGTTATGTTTGTTAATTGATATTTCGAATTTATGTTGCTATAATTGTATTAATTTTGTTGTTAGCCGCTCAGAGTGGTATAGATTTATCAGATGGGCGGGATATAAATCAAATAAATAAATAAATAAATAAATAAATAAATCTCATGCCAGATGTAGCTGGTTCAGTCTTTATGGTTCCACAAGACTCTGTGAAATAAGGCAAAGTAATGTGTGCATAGAAGAACAGAATGGCCGGCCAGGCCCTGCTCTTCTTTCTGACAAGGTTTTTTTTTAATGTCCTGAGGCATAATTACATGAGGAAGCACCAACCATGGGATTCTGCACCCACAATCTGAAGTGGCCAGACCCTTGGAAGCCTATATCAGATGAAATTCTGAACTCTCCATGCTTACTGCTAGTGCTTATTTTCATAGTGAGACACATGAGGAAATGTACAGGTCCACACAGTGATGATACATTTTTAAAAATATTTCTGACATTGTCGTTACTGAGCTCTTGAAATAGAACTACGGTATTAAAATATAGTAAAACGTGGTTGAGAAAGAAGGAGTATTCAATATATTTGGTTTGGTTCACTAAATTTGTAGAGGAGGAATAATCAGTCTCTTGGCATAGCTATGCTGGTGCTGTATTACTATACTATAGCATCAGTAGCCTAAAGTAATACCTTAGAAACTGTATTACAAATGTGAGATATCCACTGTGCCAAGGGATGCTTAATTAAAGCTAGCTGTGAAGCCCAAAACCTTATTTTGTATTTATCTAGTGTGGTGTACTAAACTTACAACATTTCCCAAGGTTCACTTTTCTTCCTATTTCAAACAATTAGCAGGAAATTCAGCTTTTTATTTACCTCACCCGGCTTAACATTACGCTCATTAAATTCTTTAATATAACATTTTAAAGAGTCACTGTGCTTTACTAAGTCTGCTTTCTAATAGAAGCACTGATGTAAGTAAAAATGTCTGTTTATTTGTTGAGTTTCCTGACATGTCTTTTGTGGCGTATTGCAGTGTTTTTCCAATTGTGCACATATAGTGCCCCTCAGAACAGTTTTATTTAAGGTAACTCATAGCTGCTCTGTCTTTTTCTTCTTCTCATCCAGTGTAATTTTGCTTCATATGAGGTCCCCCAGCACATGTGGTTCCATAATAACAATTGCTTTGTTTCTCTTTAGAACTGGATACAAGAGAGTTAAGTACGCCAGGCTCAAATGTAACAATGTTTGTTCTCATATCTGGGATTATTGTTTGCATCGGTGTATTCTTTGCCATAATCTTCATCATTCTTAAATGGTAAGATGATATCCAGAGTGGTACTTAGGCACTAGATGGGCAGAGTATAAATGTAATTAATAAAATATATAATTAAATATTAGATTTTGAAATTGGAGTTGTATGGCAAACTAACGTTTACATATAACCTCCACAACCTCTGCTCCCAAATGTGTGTGTCTCATCAGGATTAGACATGGGATAATATGTGAATGCCAGAAGGCATCTATAAATTGTTCAAGTACAAATATAAAAACAAAAGTGCACACTCTGAATCTGGATGTAACTGTTATAAATAACTAGTTACTTGGGTTAATTCTTTCTGGGAGTAGCTAAGGCATAATGCTTTACACAACAATAACTTAATGTGATTGTTTCACTTATTTGGCAGGATAACCATAGTTTTTGAGGTTTTAGAAGAGGCAGCCATGTTAGTCTGTGCTAGTCTATCAGGAAAAAAAATAAAAATAATTATTTTGTTTTTACAGATATACAGTTTCCCAAGATATTTTTATAATAAGGGCATGGCCCCATTAATTGGTAGAGGAGGAATACTATATTCAAGAGTTGATTTAGCCTGTACTGGATGCTCAGCAATCACTGAGGTGATGATAATCTCATAGAAGGAAGTTTGTTTTGTATCATATGTGAGCAGCTAAAAGCATCCAGATTTTTTTAAAGGAACTAAAAAGGACTATGTAGTTACTTATGAGAAATGGAAAAGTAAACAATTACATGTTAACAAAGTTAACTGTAACAGTAACTGATAGTTGCTGACTTGGGACAATAATTGTAACTGGTTCTAGGACCAGCCCTCTCTCAAACTGTGTTTTGTTTTATTTGTGCTGCTGTGTACTGGGGTGAGGTTTAGCGCCATAGGCAAGTCCAGCACTGAAATGCTGAAGTCTGTGCTCTCCCTCTGATTAGAGGACACTGCTTCTTTGAAAAGGAGGAAGAAACATCTCTTGCTTTGGGCAAACATTTCTTACAATTCCCGCTCTTGAGCTTCGGATTCAGCATTGCCCAAAACCCATAAATACAAATATACATCCCTCTCACAGCTGCTTCTCACTGGCACTGCCCCCATGCCAGCTTGCTGGCTCCTCCTCTTCCTTTCCTCCTATTATTCTTGAAGTGATACATATCTTCACCTTTTACCAGCCCTTCCTTATTACAATCTGCAACAGACAGGATGGGATGAAGTATTTCTGAGGTGTTGACAGGAGCAGCAGCACCTTAGCACTAGACAGTTGGCAGTTAGGGAGGCCTAATCCCAGAAAAACACTGGGAAAACCCCATCACCAAGTGACAGAAATGGAAGTGAAATGAGGCGAAGTGGTGAGGGAGGGAGACAGAATCTGAAAGAGCCCTCAGCAAGACGATTTGCTTTGCTTGCGGCAATGCCCCACCTCAGTGGGTTCTTGTGGACTGGGAAAGACTCCTCCCTGACAGCCTGGAGAGCTATCACCTGTCAATGTGGGCAGTGGTGATCAAACTGGACCAGGGGTCTGACTCAGTGGCTGAAATTGTGTTAGTAAGTCACACTAGAGTGGGCCCACTGACAGGTTGACTCCTCTGTAAGTTCCATAGATTCTAGTTGAAACTTGCATGTGAAACTGGGTAGGCCCATTTACTCAGTGTGTCTACTCTAGTGTGATTTACTATGTGCACCAACAGGATTTCAACCAGTAAATGGTAGCTTTTTATTTATACTGCCCACTTAGATTGTTCAAAAGTGAGATCACTGCTTATCGTGTACGCATCCAAACCCACTTTCCCCTCTGGTAAACAGCATTTGAAGAGAAAAAGCTTTTCAATCAGATGAAACACTGCAGTGGTGGGAATTGTGTAGCCTCCTGTCTACCTGATTCTCTCACAGCACTCCATCTGCACCCAGTTTTGAGGGTCTAGAAATGGACATCTGCATCCCAAGAAGCTTTCAAGAGGTGCAATGGTCAATGCTAATGCTATTTCATGCCTCTGCAAAAATTGAAAGTCAGCTTCCTGCTTCTTCTGTTCGTGAAAAAAGTGGGCAGACATGGCCCATGGAGCTCTGAGGTAAAGCAAAAATAAGCACCTGGACCTGTAGTGTTTGCTCACCCTTATGAGGGGGAAAGTATATATCTCGGGAGTGATGCTTAACTCAGATCATGTTTCAGTCTCTTGAAAATCATTGGTTGTTTCCTGATCTGCTAAGAATGACCTGAGCTCTTGTTAACTTTGCCTCATTGGTTGTGATCTGTCTTTTACAGGACTGCTGTAAAAGCCTTCTGGCAAACAAAACTTTGCAGAAGCAGAGAAGAACCAAGCTTGATTACAATGAGAACTTCCTCAGGGCAGATATCCACATCAGATAATTTACAGGTTTCACAAACAGAATTCACCGCACATGAACAGGTTTCCTATCAGGAATGGAATGAGCCATCACAAGGAGGAGGAGGAGGAGGCGGCAGTAGCGAGAAGGGAAATTTTTAAGAAAAAAATATTTTAAACCAGAGAGGGAATACGTATATTAAACTATGGTCAAAATAGGAAGAGTACCAGTTCCGAGAAGAGCTTTTTTGCATCTCTGATGAATCTTGTTTGGGAACATTGGGATAGTCGTGTGAAACTGACCTGGCCAAATTTTAAAGACTGATTTCTGGTGTTAAAATTAATGTGGTTCATCCAGGGGGTTCTGCCTCTTGATGTTTTTTGAAAACTGAGGAGTGAGATCTTTTAATGAGGTCCTACCAAACTTTCACAATAAATATACTGACATGTCAAATCTAAACATTTATGCTGGTGCATCTTTGTGGGATATATTTCCTGGATAGTGAGACTGGTAGGAGAGCTATTGGCACCAGAGAAGGGCATGAATTGTTGATTGGTTTATTGGCTGGACAGGTGTTTGGCCCTGCCTCCTCCAGAGGGGGTCCAATCAGAGGCAGTGCCCAGAGGAGGTGGGGCAGAGAAGCCAGAGCACTGCCTCTGAGTAGGTACCCTTCAGAGGAGGCAGGGGTGGGAAGCGCTGAAAGCCTGTTTAACCAGTAAACAAACCATAATGAACTGCCAAAAGCGGTGGTTCATGCCCATCTCTAATTGGCATCCAGCACTTTAAGAGAGTCTTACTCATCTTGGCTGTGCACATTGCAACCCAGCACCGACTTTTGTAGACTTTAGACTATGACCCCCATGCCCACTTACAAGGGGATAAGCTCCACTGAAGTGGACTTGTCCACCAAAGTTCACATTAAAATAAAGTCATTAGGCCTTATGGTGCCACAATGTTTTTATCTTCTTTATTTTTTTATTTTTTATTTTGGTTTTGAGGCACTTTTGAATGGACAGGTATAGGAGTATTCTGTTAGGCCATTAAAATCAGTGGGCCTTATTCATTTGTTTGTTTGCCGCCTTTCTCCTCATAGGTGAATCAATGCAGCTCACGAAAGGTAAAATTATGAAAGAAACACAGTTTAAAATACTACAGAGGAACTTTTATTGAAGTGGTCTTCAGATATACAGTATACAAAAACCCAAAGACTCCCAGCCAATGGGTTAAAGGACGGATTTCAAAGTCACTAAATCAGATACATAAGATTCCATTAATCAAATCCTCATTCTCAAATAGACCTCCAATTACGTCTCTGACACACATTCCTTTTTTTCTTCCTCTTTCTTCCTAAGAGAGGTTGCCTTAACAGCGAAAAGGGCGACCCTCTGTGTCATGTATAAGGTAAATCCACTCAACAGAAGGTCCAGTTTCCTCTCATTATCCCATGTCCTCATCCTATTAAGAAAAGGAGCAAGGTAATGTTCTCTAATGTTGTCATATAGCTGACAGTGCAACAGATAATGTGAAACTTTTGTCTACTCCACATGGGCAGAGTCTATTTTGGATGGGGATATCCAAAAATAGACCCTGTTGAATCATTGTATCAATTTCTTCGAAGCCGAGACGAGTGAAGGCCACACGCAGGACCCTTTTCATTTTAAAAGACAGACATTTTTCTTCCTGCAACTGACACTTGGACCTTGCCAGCCATTCCCTAGATCTCATTGATGCCAAGTCTGCTAAATCTACCTAAGCTCTAATATCTAAAAATTTTGGTTTAAAAGCATGTTATATTTTTAATATTTAAAATACTATATAAACATCATATTAAAAATTAAGTGCACATACTTTTGCATTAGATTGTGTCATTGATATTTATCTGTCTCTATGGAGATCGTTCTTTAAGTAGGGTCATTAAGGACAGTGGACTTTCTCATTTAGAGTAGAAACGATGTGATCTCAGGGCAGCCTTCTGCAAGGACCACATATAGGGGACATGCTATGAGGGACAAAGAACATTCCTTCCTTCTCTAAACAGCAGCAGCTAAACCTGCTTGCTTACATTTGTAATGCACTTGCAAATGGCAGGGTTTTACATAAAAAAGGAAAGTTTCTGCTAGCCTTTTTTAAAAAGAGAAATATCAGATTGTGAGCCTCTTTTAATGTGTTGCTCTAAAAATGGTAAATATATAATGATAGGCAAAGGAAAACATTTGAAAAAAAGGGAATAAGCAACAGTAAGTGCAAAATCCCAACTCCATATAATGAGGTGACTCAAGTCACCAGGTGAATACTGTTACCCAATTGGGCCTATTAACTTTTTCTGCCTAGTGCAATGGTGCAAACCTTCAGATCTGTTAAGGTGGAGTTCACCTGGTGGATACTTGATCTCCACCTAAGAAGAAGCCACAAGCTTGAACCAGGACAGAGGCAAGCCTAAATTCACAGCTGGGTTTTATTTTGCAACAGGGGGATGGTCTAACTTCATTTCTTTTCTCTCCACCAGACAAGGGGCTACAGCATGCCGCAGTTCAACATAAATTGGCGATCAGAAAGGCACATGTAAATATTTCCTGTTTCTTGCCCTCTGTCACAGCCAGGATAGGTTGGGGCGTAGGTCACCTCTCCTTTGACATTTTCCCCCTTTCCCTTTCTGCATTTCACTTCTCCTTTGCCTTTTGTAACATCAAGTCAGAGGACGGTGGACAAGCCCTGAAAGTTGGGCTATCACTTTGACGCACAGGTTGAAATCCAGTAGGAAGCTGAAATGAGAATAGGTTCATTGAATCAATGGAACACAAAAAGGAGTTGACTCAATCCCCATTCATCCACTGGGCCTACTTACTACTGAATTTCATTCATAGTTCACATTTTGGGCTTTTGTTTATGAGTCAACTTGCCTCTCCATGCTCTGCAAAAAGCAGCAGTTTATGGAGTTAAGAGGGATTCAAAATAGATCTGGCATTGAAGACGGTCCGGCGACTGCAACTGGTCCAGAATCGAGCGGCGCGGCTGGTGAGTGGTGTGGCCGCCAGGGAACATATCAAGCCGATTCTGTATAGGTTACATTGGCTACCAGTTGCTGCCCGGGCCCAATTCAAAGTGCTTGTTTTGAAATATAAAGCCCTAAACGGCTTGGGCCCTGGATACCTGAAGGACCGCCTCCTTCCATATGAGCCTACCCGGCAGTTAAGATCTAGCCAGGGGGCCCTTTTGAAAGAGCTGTCCCTCAAGGAGGTAAGAGGGATGGCTTGTAGACAAAGGGCCTTTTCGGCAGCTGCCCCCAGACTATGGAATGCCCTCCCGACTGAGATTCATCTGGCGCCGACACTGATGACATTTCGGTGCCAGGTCAAAACCTTCCTGTTCCAGAAGGCTTTTAACTGAAATAATATTAGCTGTGGGTCCGATGGCAATTTTATATATATTTTAATTGTATTTTAATTGTTGCATATCTTTGTTGTATTTTGGATGCTGTAAGCCGCCCAGAGACCTTTGGGTAGTGTGGGCGGCATATAAATTAAATAAATAAATAAATAAATAAATAAATAAATAAATTAAAAACTCTGTTGGATTTTTTTTTTAATTTAAGAGTTTATGGGAAGTATACAAAAGTGTAGAAGTGGTTCTTGATAATAAGGAAGTTCATCATTCAACATTTATTAATTCAAATCAGATGGAAAGTAAAGAAAACCTTAATTTATTCTCTTACATTCAAATATTAGCACAGTTCTTCTGACTGTAAACCCCCACTCCATGTCTCTTTAAAAGAGCTTAGGAACATTTTGCAGAATCCGCTTGTGTTTTGTTTTCCTTTAAAGAAGAGAAAGAATGAAAAATGTACAGTAAATGTTCCTGCAGATAAAATTCTGCATTTTAAAAAGGTGTGCACTTCTCATAATTAATAAAGAGAGAGAGAGAGAGAATAAAGAGAGAGCAAATGAACTAAAGCAGCCTAAAATCTAGATGAAAAAATACTTAGGCAGAAAAAGAACACAGAAAATTATGGTAGTCGCATTGCCTGCCTGCCCACTTGTTAAATTAGTTTATAAATATTTTTTGCTGTAGTCCGGAGTGAGAACTCCTATTTCATTTGACATTTAATGCCGATGTAATGTTCTTTTGCAAAAGTCAGGCTGAAGGACACCATGCAGTACATAATAGCTAAGTGACAAATTTTCAAACCTTGAATCCATTTTGTGCACTTTTCCAGATACTAATGGACTGTGAATCTTTGCATTTACAAGTAAATCCAAACGCAAAACAAAAAGCAACAAGATGAGCATTTTTAAAGGAAAATCAGCTCCTTATAACACAAGACCATCATTTTCTTTTTCCAAAGCATTTATGCTAACCTTCCAAAATGCTTTAGCCCCAAAAACTGGTTTGGGGCAACCTGTCTTTGGATTCTGCTAAAAAAAAAAGTTCCAAAGCCCATAAGGAGTTGGCAAATCCAACAAAATTTATATGTCTGTGTCTGCAGAACATTATAAACTACCTGACAGAAAAGCACATGGAAAATGCATGAGCATATTCTCGATTGCTGATAAAAGAATGATCCATCTGCACTGTAAGGAAGTGAGTGCAACATGAATTACAATAATCATCATGTTTTGTTCTAGTCCCCCCCCCTCTTTTTTTTGCATTGTTTTTCTTCTCTGAACTTCACTCAGTTCTTACATATAAAACATAAAAGTTGGCATTAGGTTGTAGTCAGAATGGACCTCACTGCTTTACCTTCCAGTTCTTTTGGGAGACTAAAATCAAGCTTCTGGATTGAATTTGTGGAAACGGCAGCAGCTATCAAAGAAGGGGGAGGGGCGTCAAAGTGCAGTCTTCCAGACGTTGTTGAACTACAACTCCCATCCGCTTTAGCTCGCATAGCCAATGATAAGAAGGGCTGGGCATTGTTATCCAGCAACATATCGACATTGGCACTTTGTCCATCATTTAATATGTGTTTTTAGACTTTTTGATGGAAAAAGAAAAGGCCAAATCCATGGTGCTTTGCACACCTCGGCGGTGGTAGTCTTGTTCCAAAATTTCACATGCCTGCCCAACTATGTCTACCCAGGATTTCCTTTGGCTCAGAATGGGTTCCGTATGACCACAGTCACCATGATTACTCTTGGACAAGGCTGGCTCCAGCTTGGTTTAAGCCCTGGGTAGGGGGCTTTTATGGGTTGCCCTGTCTCCAAAGAGCCTCTGTTATGCGCTGATAAATGCCTCCTTCTCTACTCCTCTTCTTGTGCAAAGATGGTCTGGCTAGCGAGCTTAGACTTAAGTCGCCTTCTTAACCTAGGTTCTGTTTTCTAGAGATAGTGGTGCCACCTCTATCAGAGGCAGTTCCATTTCAAACAGCCTATACTGCCAACCAACCCCTGTCTCTGAACAAGGAATAATAATGAAGATAATGAAGACTCCAGCTCTTCCTACTCAGTGCTGCCCCTTACCTTACACACCCCTGCCCCATAGGTAACAAGAAGTCCTTCTTATCTACAAGGTAACTTCACAGCAAAGCCCTATTGTGTGGATTTTTAATGTAGAGACACTGACACCAAGTTGAAAATGGATAAAGAAACATCTTAAAGTTCATTCATGGAAGTTAATTTTTGCAATTAGGAGAAGCCAAAAACTCTTGAATTTTGAAAAAAAATGTTTAAAAATATACTTACTGCTTGTTGCAGCAGATCTAATGACAGACATGACATTGAGTTAGGTCACTGTATGCAGCATGGAATCCTGGGCAAACACCCAGCTCTCTCACCTTTAACTCTGCCCTCCTGTCACATCCCAAATTGCTTTTCTGATACAGAATGGTTGTAGCTACAGGTCAGTCTTAGAATTCATACCTTGTTCAGGGACTATTCTTTCCTCTTCTACCATTTTTTGGTGGGGCTTAATGAGCATGTCACATTTAGTGTGCTTTGTTTCACCCCATGACCTGGCTGGTCATTGGAATACACAGGCTTAATTTGCATGTCTGATTGGTGAATTAAGTAACTGTGTGAAGAAGTCTTGCAGGAAGGAAAGGGATTTAATTGTGATGAATGTGCTTTCCTTTTATCATCTAGTTTGACTCCAAGTATGGGTTCCCTTCCCAACTGATTGAAATAATGTATTTTTCACTTCATCCAGTCCAGACAAGTTGATATTGCTCAGCATTAAGGTCTTAGTATTTTGACATCCACAGCCAGGGCATTTTTAGGTGATTCTCTTTAATTTATCCTCTCACCACAAGGTCTCCTGTAGCCTGGAATTCGCATTCTTCTTTTTCTCCTTTAGGACTTTTATAAAGTTAGACATTGCTGCTGCTTCCAAACTTGGTTTGTCATTCATAGATTCAACATTAAATTGTTAATCTCTCTTTCTCTCTTCCTCTCCCCCTCCATCTCCTCTCTCTTGGTAGTAGAGGTGAGCATCTTGTGTCCTTCCAGATGCTGTTGGGCTGCAACTCTCATCATGTTGCCAGATGGGCTACGTTGACTGTTGGGTGTTGCACTCTATGAATACCTGGAGAGGCACAGTTACTGAGCCACTGCCAACAGCCAGTTGACTAGCGTATTCATGTTTAGGAATAATAGTATGAACATAGTTTTAATAATTAGGGATGTGGGGTGTTGTTGTGTGGAGTTTTTTTTAATGTTTTGGACTACAAATACCATAATTCTCCATTCTGAGATTTCTACCTGACAGACAGATACCTTACAGACAACTGAATGTGACTCATCTGGGAGAAAGGCCTAAACTAGGCCTAGCTAGCCCTAGCTCCACTCAAGCTTCCCGTTTCTGTGTTGGTGGTGGCTGCAAGGGTTTGTTTCTGAAAAGGATGTTAGGTGGATCTAGGCCTACCTAGACCTCAAAGCCTTCCAGTTTAAGCCTTTCTCCCAGATGAGCCACATTTAGTCATCTGTGTAGAGTGTCTGTCTGTCAGGTAGAAACCCTGAAATTATGAGATTTGTAGTCCAAAAATCCCATCCTTATTAGGAATCTATCGAACAATTAGCATCTTTCAGGTTATTTTTTTCCACATTGATAGATATTCTTTGGATATTATAGTCAGAATCCTATTTTTTTCCTCCTACAAGCAGAATTGAAATTATAGAAGCGGCCATGGCTAATTATGGTTAATCAATGAGGTGCAAGTCACGGGCAGGGTGCACAATAAGGTGCATCATGGGGCATACAACCGGACCTGTGGCCAACATGCAGCTGGCATCTTGTCATCAATTAGCTGTAGTGATCTCTGTGGTTTTTCTTGTGTGTGAAAAAAAAAACATGCTGGCCTCACATTTGAATATGTTTTGTACTTGCTTATGGCATTGATGATGTTTTCTCCCTGGTGCTAGATGGGCCTCAATTTCTTTATTTTTCAAAACATATTTTTTCTGAGCCATAATTTTGTTCCCTTTCTGCAGATGATAAACAAGTAGGTTTTTTCTTTTGTTTTTCCTGCAAATCTGATAGTCCCCCAAATCATCCAAATCTGGCAATTCCCCACATACAGCCTTCAATTCTAAACAAACCCATTAGCACATTCCTTCCCAACATTTTCCAATGAACAGCTACAGCCTCACCTCAACAAATTCATTTAATAGCTATAAATTGTGAAAACTCTATCATAGAATGTCTTCTGCTTCATTAATTTTCTCTCATCTGAACTTGACAGTTTAGAGCTGTTGAATAATGAAAAGAGTTTGGTTGCCTGCAGATCTTTAGAAATATTGCCACCTTTGGGTTTCCTCCTTGGAGCTTAGTCCATTCAACTTCAAACAAATCAAATTCCTATATGAAATGTTTTTAGCCATCACCAGCTTTTGGGAAAACTTTAAATGTTTAGGATTTGGTGCTTCTGTATTATGCCTCTCCTTCCCCTCTTCACTGCAAAGAGTGGGTGTCTTGTACTCTTTTAAAAAATTATGAAGTTTAAGGCATTCATGGACAGCTAAATATAGTAGGCTAGATCCTTCAGACTTGATCATACTCAAAACAGAAGTTGTACCTAGTTACAAGTAATTGTTTTCTTGTAACTAGTTTCTTTTGGTAATGACTAGCTACAAAATTACTTTTAATCTATAATGAGTAACACCTAAGTTACACAGACATAACATGTAATGCCTAATTACTTTCAAAAATTAATTTTTAGAAGCATTTTAAGAGGGATTTGGATAGGGACTTTTTCAGGTTTTGTGCCATCCTGTTATCATTCCTAAGTGAAAATGGAAGTAACCACTGGTTTTGCCTCTCATATTCTTAGAAATATTTCCACAGTATAATATCAGAACTGACTTCTAGAAGAAACCAAAAAGTGTTTCCCAGTAAAGACCATGGCAAGATAAAACAGTTACAATCAGCCTGACATAAAATAGCAGTTAAAAAAAAAAGTAAAATTAGGGCAAGAGACATAATGAATATTAATGAATACCTTTAAGTTAGTACTTTAGATACCTTTGAAACAATACTTTACTTATAAGATAGATTAATCAGTTACAGGTGATATTTGACTGTGATTGAATTCAGATACACTAAAATTATGTTCACGCTGTTATATTTTCAGAGCTCAATACTGGTTTTATTCCAGAGTCCTTAAATTTCTCTCTGCTTCTAGATGCTTTATTGGAAATAGGGCAACGTTTTGGGTCATGTCTTGGTTTGTCCCTCGCAGCAGAAAGTCCAGTTTATCTTTCACATTCCAGAATGTCCTTCTCTTTAGCAAGAGAACTAGATAACATTCTCTAATGTGACTATATAACTGGCAGTCGAGAATATAATGAGTTAGATCTTCCACAGCTGGTGCCGTCTGTCTTGAATTGTTATACCATGGAATCTCCTCAATTTGATCATTTATTCCATTTGTTCAAAACTAAACTGGTAAAGGCTCTCCAGAGTTCCATTTTAATCGGATATGACAGATATTTTTCAAATTGATGCAGATGTTTTGTACCCACTAACCATTTGGCATTTTACAGGGATCTAAAAATACTTAAGTAAGTTTGAGCTCCAATATCTAGTACTCTTTGTCAAATCATATTTTTGATATCATTACTTCTTGGATTAAAAGTCTGTATAGAAAAAACATATTTCGGGAGTAATTTGGAAAATTTCTGTAACCAGTAATGTTCATACAGAGTTACCCTCTCTTCCTCTAAACAGATCTTAGGAAGTCCACTTCCCTTCATCTGATTAATTTTGCACCAGTGAAGTGTACCAGCATGAATTATATCAGCAATTGGTCCCATACCCAATTTTGCTCAAATTAAGCAGGGTGATGTAGACTTTGAGGCTCCCAATAACATACACATAAATTGATTTTGAACTCTCTCAATATTGGTGAGGCCAGCAAAACCCCAGATTTCTGCACTGAATATTAGTATTGGTATTACCTTTGCCTTGAAGATATTTAAAATTGGGTGTGTGCCTGGATAAGTAAAATCCAACAGTGTTATTTAATGACTGCAGGCAGGCAGCTACTTTCAGTTCACTTCTCTTTATTTGTAAGGATTATGCTCCTGTAGCTGAGAAGGTTATGCCTAGGTCACAGTAGGATTTTACTTGCTCTCATTCTTTTGCATTTATGTGCCATCTATGTACTTTTTTCTTTTTACTGAAAACTACACCTTTGGATTTGGCATTATTAATGACTAGGTTGTTTTCTACACAAGAAGAACTAAATCGTCTTAACAGTCTTCTCAGTCCAACTGGTGCAGTAGACAATAAGTTCATGTCATCTGCATAAAGTAAAATATTTACAGACCTGTCTGAAATTTTGGACATGTGGAAGTCTTGGTTTTGCAAGGTTCTGACAATATCATTTATATAAAAAATTAAAAGAAATTGAGTTAGGATGCAGCCTTGGTGTACACCCTTGTATGTTGGAATCTGATCTGAGAGCATGTATGAGACCATTTGAGATCCTGAGACAGGTTTCAGAACAAACAGCTTTCATTAAAATCAGCAGCCTCAAATCAATGTTGGCATCAAGCATTTTCTGCCAGAGCCATTGCCTGTTTATAGAATTAAAAGTTGTACTGAGGCTGATGAAGGCAGCATAAAGCTGTCCATTTCCTCTTGTATAGTTAGTTATCAGGTGGTGTAGGATATAACGATTATCCAATGTAGATCTACCCCTCCTAAATCCTGTTTGTTCTTTGGCCAGCATTTACAGAGTTAACACAAACTTCCAATAGCCTTGAGCAAAGTGGTTGCATAACTGGGCACAGTACCATTTGAGCATCCAGTTGTGCAATTACACAACTGCTTGCCCAATGATACCATCTTATGTGACTTCCTTAGCAGCGATTTTCATGGCTCTAAAATTATGTTGGATTTAGGCCTCTATATTCACTCCATGTCATATTTTTGTATTCCAAACAGAACCTGATATGTTATTTAATAGATTGGTCATTATTTGTGGGGATGGGGGCAGGCAGAGTTTTTCTGCTTACCTTACACAAGGTGAGCAGGAGAGTTCTCCATTTATTTTTTTATTTTAACATGAGTGATCTTCTCACGGGACTACAGAACCCTGTCACCTGCTGTCATTTGAGGAACTCTTGTCTGCAACATGTCTGTTAGAATGAAGAGAAGCAGTTTAACAAAACATGATGTTGTTTCAGTCAATCTCAAGCTGCACCAGGAAGAATGGCTGGCAACTTCATCTTGCTTGAAGGGAAGGTAGGACAGTCTTGTAGAGTATGGTTTTTTAAATGCATTTTCCAAGTAATTTGCATTCAGTTCCTGCAGTCAAGATGCACTAGGTCTTCTAGCACAGACTCGATCCACCTTTCCTATTGTGGTTAATAAGGTTATAGGACAAGTACTGATGGTGTGGTCTTTATAGAGTGCTTCCACATCTTAATATTGAGCTCCTGGCTAGGAATAAAAAGGATTTATGCAAAGCAGTGCGCACGCGCGCACGCGCGCGCGCGCACACACACACACACACACACACACTCTGTTTCTCTCTTCTGATATTTCAGTAATTCTTTGCCCATGTTGTATACAGTCAGTTATCTTCTTCAGGAAATTGAGACTATATTAAAATATTTTAAAGATCGTAATGTACGAGCCAGTTTCACTTAATGTGTGCTCTAAGAGCATAAGTGATGGAGATATTTTTTTTCTTTGACATTTTTATGTATTTGTAGCTCAAAATGAAATCTTGATGATCAATCCCAAAGATTTTCATTATATTTTATGACTTCATTTAGTCAAACACATTTAACAAAGTACCAAGGAATAAATGGGGATTCTCCCCCCTGTGATGTCTTATGCCACTGATTTCTTAAAAGTGTAAAAAAGGGGCCATTTCTAAAGTCATGTGCTTCATAAAACAAATACCAAATGATAGGTGAAAACAGATTTAGTTCTCTGTGATTAGTGGTGGTATTTTCTCCAGGGTGCTTAAGATTCAGGAAGCAATAATTTGATTTGAAAATGAAAAGATAGTTGCAGCTAAATGTTAAATGAAATTTGCAGTATTTTGAGGTATTTGTACAATTAATTAATGTATGAATAATTAAAATTTAGAATAGAGTTACTCCCCAACTATCTGTAAAATCCACAGTTAGCAATCTAGTTGTTCAAAATAATAGAGAATTCTGACACAATTGTTGTATTTCTCTTTCTACTGTACAATACAACCATATACTCATCCAGCCCCTTAAGTTCAATGGGATTCATTTTCATGTGTAATGGGACTTTGGTGTTAACAGAAATGAAAAAAAATTCAGCTTTATCATGTTTCCCTCTTTTGATTATCCTTTTTTCACCCCTTAGTTGTAAAACCACCTGGGAAATTTTTTTACTCAATAGCATAGTGAGGGCTATTCAGGAGGAAGAAGCAGAAATTCAGAACATTCAGGAGGAGGAAACAGAAATTTTGAAGCTGTAAAATGACTTAAGACTGTTTGCAATCCAATGGGAATGTCCTCACCTTGTTTCTCTTGTTTCCCTATGGGAGTTCTTATTTCTTTGGGGATTATTTTTGCTGTTGCCTGGACTGGACTCATAGATGAAAAGAGAAGAGACCAATTGATAGTGGGGACAGAAATCTCCCTGTATTCTCCTTGTCTTGATTTGGTGGAGGGTGGGCTTTGCTTGTGCTTTTTGCCTTTATCTGCTTGTTTGCTTTTCTTGATGTTTGGGAGAGGATTTCCCCCCATCTTTTCCCTGTCTGTGTGGTGGGTAGACACTTTCTCTGTTTGACTGATTTTTAAAATAGTTGCTTGATTAATTTGCTGTGTGTGTTTATTTTGTTAAAAGTGTATATTTTCCTGGTGGTGAGGAGTTTATGATTGTTTTATTTAGTGTTTTTTTTGTTGTTGTTGTTTGTTTTACTGTTGCCTGCTTTTGGACTAGGTTGATTCTCTGTTGCCTTGCTTTTTTGGGGGATTAGTTTCTATGTGTTCTCTAGGACTTTCAGATGAGTGTGAGATGGAGGAAAATGAATGAAATAAGCAGAAGGTGATCTCTTTTGTGCTCCACAAAAAAGTGGTGCATGAAAGACATGAAAACTCAAAACAAAACAAAAATGAAAATCTTCACCATCTACATATCTACTCTGTTTAGGATTAAGAAGAATGATAAACAGCACAATTACATGGGTTCTTATTCAGAAATAAAATGATTTATTTACATTTAAATTCATATTTAAACTAAACAAAATGTATTCATACAGATCCTGCAGGCCTTTTCAGTGGCATACATAATTAGTTGGGCCTGCAGACTGCTCAATAGACATGTGAAATCTACCATTCATTGTGCATCTGTTTTCCAGACCTAGGAAGTGCTATCATACGGAGAGTGTTCTACAGAATTCTCATTTAAAGAAAATACGCCACCAATGAAGAGGACATAGCACACAAAATTTCATCTGCTAATTGATATATACAGATGCACATTTAGATACAGTGGCCAGTATCCTTGTTGATAATTTACATGTACAGAACTCCAGCTGCAGAAGCTGTCAATGGCAATCTGGCCATGTTACACAATCAGATACACAACTGCACTCAACCAGTAGCTCCTCAGGTCACCATGGCACTGTCCATATGTGGAGATCTATGCCTGTAAATATTCAACAGGATACTAGCTACTGTAATTTAATTACAATTTATTTATTTATTTATTTATTTATTTATTTATTTATTTATTTATTTATTTATTTATTTATTTATTTATTTATTTATTTATTCCATTTATACCCCGCCTATCTGGTCACCGCAACCACTCTAGGCGGCTTACAACACAAAATATAAAACAGATATATAAATAAAATAGTTTACACAAATAAGATGTATCTCACTATAATGGGAAGACTGCAAGCAGGGGATTGTGTGTGTACTCATGCAGCTTCAAAAATGCCCCCCCCCCTTTTACGCTGTTAAGAAATGAATGGCTCAAAGCACCAAAGAATGGAGAATTCCCATTTATCCCTTGGTGTTTTATTAAAGGTGTTTTCCTTCCTTGTGGTTCTCTATCTTTAATTTGGGCTCAGGCTTAACAGGACGTTTGGAAGTAGCATACATGACTATGCTGGTCTAAGTGTGCTATATATAATACAGTGTGTGTGTGTTCTAAATAATGCTGGAAAAATTCTGATAAGAATCTTCCTGACTTACCTCATAGGACACTTCTGTAAAGAATGAGGGACTGTCGACATGATCTTTGCTATTTGACAGCTACCAGAAAAGTGTCAAGAGCAGCATGTCAACCTTTACACAACTTTCATAAATCTGACTAAAGCTTTTGACATGGTGTGAAAAGAAGTTCTGTGGAAAATCATGAAGAAATTTGGATGTCCTGAAAAGTTCACACATACTGTTCCAGAATTCCATGATGGTATGAAAGTTCCTGTCCTTGACAACTGTATTCTCTCTGATCCCTTTCCCATTACCAATGTTGTAAAACAAGGCTGTGTTCTTGTTCCAGCTCTTTTCAGCTTTACATTTTCTCCAATGCTGTGGGATGCTTACAGGGAAGAAAACCATGGTGTTGACTTTTGATAGCACAATGATGGGAAAGTATTTAATTTGAGGCATCTTCAAACCATAACTTTCATTTTGCACAGTTCATGAGCTCTGGTTGGCCAGTGATTGTACTCTTAATGCAACTACACTTCGGGATATGCAAAGAAGCCTCAGTCTATCTACCTCCCCCATAACAATGTTGGCTTCAGTATCAATACTGACAAGATGATGCAGATGTATCAATGTGTTCTGGTTATATCTTACGAGGAACCAATTCTGAAGTTATATGAACACTCCCTTTTTGTAGTGGATGCATTCACATATCTTGGAAGCTCTGTCTCCCTCTGTCTTCTCATCAGTAATGAAGGATCCGCACAAATCTCTGAAGCCAGCATTGCCTTCAGAAGACTTCGACCCTCTGTGCAGAATCAGCATGGAATAAATCTTTCCATTAAGATGAAGATGTACAAAGCTGTTGTTGTATTCCCTTTGCTTTATGGAGTGAAGACTTGGACTGCCTATCGATGCCATGCAAGAAAACTCAACCACTTTCATCCTTCCTGTCTTCAGAGAATATTCAGTATCAAATGGCAGGATAAAGCCCATGATACCACGTGATACCTCCAATCTATATTGAGGAAGGCAGAAACCTCCTGCACTATTTTGGCAATGAAATGCATGTTGTTATCTGAGGACAAAACCCTCCCAGAGTATTTCGTGGCACGGAATAATCTCTTTAATCAGCATTTTCACCACCTCATTCACCTGGCAGGTTCTGGTGGGGAAAGCCTCTGGCCACCCTGCCAAAGTATCAACAAAAACAAGGCAATACTGAAATCCTTTATGTGCACTGAGCTCTGTAAACTCTACTTGCCATCAGGCGCTGGATAATCAGCGCCATCAGGCGCTGCTGAGCCCCCATGGGTCCTTTTCATAGCCTGGTGTTTGGATTATTTCGGCAACACACCTCACATGCAGAGGTTACCTCCTCTGCCAGCAAACTGAGGCCATGTCCTGACGTCCAGGGGCATAAATTATCCAGCAAAGCAGTAGGGTCTGCATGTGAGTCTATGGAGTTCCCACAGGAAGTGTCTAGCTAATTATCCTGGCAGCACAAGCCAGCCATCTTCTGTATAACCCCCCTCACCTTATGTGCCACCTTTTTTTGCCAATATTTGCCATTTTTCTCACTTGGTATGACTCGGGGGGGTGTCAGGAAGGGGATGGCCCGAACTGGGACAACAGCCAGACCTGTGTTGGAACATTTTCAGCAGTGCTGTGTGCTATCTCACCTGCTAACAGATTTCCTTCCCTAATTCTCAAATCTTCTTCCTTTCCATGCCCTTTCACATGTATCACTGACACCTTAGCTGGTAAGTGCACAGCTTCCAACTAAGCCTTGACCTCCTTCAAGTGTTTTATCTCTTCTCCCTCAACTGTTTTAAATCCTCTGTTTCTCCACAAGCCATGGTGGTATTCATATTTGCCTCCCCTGGGAATTTATCACACCTGGGAGAGGAATATGAATATCCCATCTCTAGTAAAGGGCATCAAAAGGACTTTGGGGAAGTGCCATATATGATGGTAAAACAAGGTGCTTTTGTTTTGATTATTGTGGACTATTATTTACAGGTTCCTAGCCCTCCAGCCAAGGTTCCTGGTATGAACCTCTCAAGGTCCCTGGGGGCTGGCCTGTCAACTTGGACTATTGAGAAACAACGAAAAACCTACAAGCAAGACTTCTTCACACTCACCTGACCAGGGTACCATCACAGTTTGAATTTTGTATAAATAAAGTATTATATGAATAAAGATACTTTAAGAAATATAACTCTGGATTTGGAGATTTGAACCACTATGAACTGCCTGGTAGAGGTTACTTCGGGACAAAGAGATGTAAACCTGAAAAGATAAAAAAGGGGGGTTAGAGTGTCTAAATAGCAACCTACTGTCCATTGGAGGTCAGTGCAGAGTGATTAACAAAATCCCATCTAGTCCCATGCAATCTGCCTAGACAGCAGAATATATGGAAGAGTCCATTGGGTCTGCAGCTGTAGCACCTCTTAGAGAGAATGCATGAATTTCGCTACTGAAGAAGAGTCAGTGAGAGAATGCATCAAGTCTGCTAGCTAGGGACAGAATGAAGATACGCAGGAATGTTTTTGTTTCCTTTTATTATCAAACATTTGCTTGGGTAGCAGAGTCTATGAGATTTTGCATTGGCCTTCTAGTATTGGAATCTGCCAGGTTTGAAGGAAAATGCAAACAAATGATGATATATTTTTATCATCCATGCCTATAAAAGGGCTGTAAAGTAAGCACGCTGCCTATCAGCCAGCAAGGAGTCAGCAAAGCCACTGAGCCCATTGAAGCCACTTGGCTTCAATGGAGCCATGCCATGCTAAGCCAAGAAGCCTCGAGGATTTTGTTGCCTTTTATAGTGCAGGACTTCCTCAGATCCTCCTTCTTCCTCAACATCCCCTCATGCTGGCCATACATTGCCTTCATCCCTTTCATGTGCCCTTCATGCTTAGCAGACAGCTCCTCTCTTTGAGCATCTCCTAGTGACTGGCCTGTGTTGCCCTTCCATGAGAGAGAGGGGCAACCTGTCGAGGCCTTTCTTCTCAGATTGGCCCCACCATATGCCAATAGCGGGACATGGTGTCTTTGAGACAAGGGCAGGAGGCCCAGCCTTGGCAGCCCTGCCACAAAAACTGAAGCAAATACGTGTACAGTTGTGGCCCGCTTTATGATTACCCCGCATTACGACAATTCCGCTTCACAATGACGTTTTGTCATGATGACAATGGTCTAAATACGGTTTTTTCGCTTTGCGATGATCGGTTCCCTACTTCGGGAACCGATTCTTCACAAAACGATGTTTTTTTAAACAGCTGATCGGCAATTTCAAAATGGCCACTGGGTAATTAAAATGCCTCCCCGCTGTGTTTAGGGACGGATTCCTTGCTATACAGGCACCGAAAATGGCCGCTGTATGGAGGATCTTCGCTGGACGGTGAGTTTTTAGCCCATTGGAACGCACTGAACGGTTTTCAATGTGTTTCAATGGGCTTTTTATTTTCGCTTTACGATGTTTTCGCTTAACAGCGATTTTCCTGGAACGGATTGTCGCCGTTAAGCGAGGCACCACTGTATATGAGTGACAATGCACATGTGTTTTTGGCTTTGTATTTCTCGTACTAAAGGAATCTACTATTTCAACATACCTAACTATAAAAATCAACATAACTGTTCACATAGACTCACATTTTCAACATCTAGGCTTACATGGTTTCAGAATAGAGATATAATTACCAAAATCTCAAGTATGGAAATAGATATTTTCCGGTCAGTCCACAGAGACAGAAGTATAAACAGCTTCAATGATCTTTTCCTGGTGACATATCAGAAAGTGTAAAGTTAGCTTGGTTTTTCAATTTTCACTCCCAGACTTTTCTTGCCTTTAATCTTAAGGAACACAGGAAATTACAGGCATTCTCTTTCTGCAATCTGTTTCCCCCAAGTTATATCACAAAAGCACCATGTAATAGTTTTCAACTTTTATTTCTTATTTCCAGGTGCTGTTTGTTCTCTTATTTTCAAGCTGCAATGTAGGTGCAATTCCAACCGCCCCCTTGACATACACACAGACGCTCAGGTGTTCTTATTACTCTCTCAATTTATTCTTTTCAAAAATCCATTTTTTTTCTTTTCAGTTTGAGAATCTTTGCTTTGCACAGATACAATCCATTTGCTATTCTCTTTTTTTAAGAACTTGGAAAGCCAAAAAAAAAAAAAAAAGGAGCACAAAGGTTTTAATTCTTTCATACTTTTTGTTCCATTGTTATACTGTATATATATATATATATATATAAAACTAGATTATGAGTTCACAGAAAGGGCACTGCATCTATATCGGTTTGCTCCTTTGTGACCCCACCCCTTGTTCTCTGGCTCAAAGTAGCTGCACTTATTCTGAAAGGTAAGGTAGTACAGTTGCTGAAGAACAGAGAGGTAAGTCCTAGAAATATATCCAGCTCAAATGTTACTTCTGCACATATCCAATACATAGCATTGCATTTGATAAAAATATCTATGATGTAATACAATGAGAAATGAAAAATAAAAATCAGTATAGAAACTAAACAATTCAAATGCATTCATAATGACCTAATGCTGGCCCATAAGTGTGATACAGAATGTATGGAATGTAAAATTGGGTTCTCTTCCTTTGCCTAACCAAAGGAGGGTGGCTTTAGCTTCCATACCCACCATATCTATGTATCTCAAGCTGTGGCTCATTCAGCAGAAAATCATATCTTCTGGACACTGGACACCACGACTTTTTTTTAAAAAAAAGTCTGAGTAATTTGCTATGCCAGATGAGTTGGTTCACAAAACCTCAGATCTGTATCTGAAATTCAGGGCAAATACAGACATTACAGATAATCTGTGATCACAGAAAGGAACTCATTAACTTCTGAAAGCTTCCGAATAAATAGCAGTAGGTGGGTTTGTTTTTTGTGATTGAGTTTAGTCACTTAAACATAGGATTCTTTTAAAGCCTGATTTCTCAAACCTGAAAGATGGCCTCAGTTCAGTATCTCCAACACCAATATGTTTCCAGCACTAATTATGAGGTGCATGCAGGGTCAGATAGTCTGACATTTCCCCTGAAGCTTTCTGTTAAACTAAAATGGCAGGAGAAGAAGGAAAAGGTGGAGGCAGACTTAGCTTTATAACTGACTGCGTTTGGTGTCCAATTAGGAAATGTTTCAACTAGGCCTTTTTTTTTCACTTCCACTTCTGCGCTTGTGGGAGGGATGTAGATGGAACAACTTCTGCCATCTAAGACCAAAACAAAAAACAAGTACAGTATTCTAACTCTACTGTATTCACATTTCTAGCACCCTAATCTCTTAACAAATAGGAGTGATAGGCCTGGCAGTTTATATATTTAGTTATCTAGCAGCACAATTGTGATGTATGAATTCTTCCACAATTTTCTTACAAAAAAGGAGGAATGATTCAGTTTTAACTTTCCAAACTGTAGATGCTACCTCAAAACAAAGAAACAAAGAAAAAAACACACATCTACCTTTCTGAAATTGATGGGTTTCATTCCTTCATAAGGAGCTGTTTTGCTTTTAAACGTCAGTTCCACCAAGAGATTTTAAGTTTTAAGTCTCTTTCCATGGAAAGCAAAGCAACAACCACCCTCCTACTTTTAAGGAATGCTTGCATATGCAAAAATGTTTATCAGTTTCTCTGATATGTGGCAGATTTTATTTATCCAGAAGAGTTGGTATGCCTGAAATTGAATCCAATTGTGTCAAAAGGTTTTTGAAGAAAGTAGTTCTATTTGCTGTTCTGTTTCTTTTTAATGTCAATCAGCAGGAGACGTGTAAGCCTCAGACTTTCTGAAACAAGGCTGTGCTTCAGGTCTGAGATGACCTGGATTGTGCCTGAAAGAGTCCAAGTCAAATTGACCCACTTTCTTGCATGTCTGAAGTGAAATCTGAATTGAAGCTCCTCTTTGGCGCATGCCCTGTTTTATGTGTCTGGTCACGCTGAACTACATTTTGGATATTTTTAAAAGGACATTTTAAAAAATTAAAAGGACAGCTGAATAATATCAGGTGATGATGTGTGTTCCTAATAAATACTGTCTACCTTTTCATGGGAGGAATGCAATGACAAACCTAGACAGCATTTTAAAAAGCAGAATCATCACCTTGCCGACAAAGGTCTGCTCTGTTTTTTCCAGTAGTAATGTATAGAAGTGAGAGCTGGACCACAAAGAAGGCTGACCACCGAAGAATTGATCCTTTTGAACTGTGGTGCTGGAGGAGGCTGTTGAGAGTCCCCTGGATTGCAAAGAGAACAAACCTATCTACATATTTTGAAGGAAATCAACCCTGAGTGCTCACTGGAAGGACAGATCCTGAAGCTGAGGCTCCAATACTTTAGCCATCTCATGAGAAGAGAAGACTCCTGGAAAAGACTCTGATGTTGGGAAAGTGTGAAGGCAAGAGGAGAAGGGGACTACAGAGGACAAGATGGCTGGACAGTGTCATTGAAGCTACCAGCATGAATTTCACCAGACTCTGGGAGGCAGTGGAAGACAGGAGGGCCTGGCATGCTCTGGTCCATGGGGTCATGAAGAGTCGGACATGACTAAACAACAACAGCTTGTCATGATCTAAAAATGTTTTAATATTAACATTATTGAAATGAACTGTTTTTTGAGCTAGTCATGTTGTTTGAGATAAATGGGTAATACTGTACCCATCCAATATTCTTGCGTTTTAAACTACTTTGGGCACATTAATATGGAAAAGCAGTATACAAATCAAAGTAAGATGAATAGTTAAAATGTATTTTTCATTGGGCCATAATTTCTTATAGTCTCTGGTGCACCTACATGTACAGTACATTTATGGACACCTTCAGATAGGCATTTGGTCCACTGATGCATTTCAGGGTCGATTGACGTGCTCTTTTCCCCAGAGACCACATTACAAACAGACAAATTTAACTCAATTTCCTCCCAGGTACCCCACGTCTTGAGCCCCTGTCATGGGCTTTTACTTTTTTGGTGCAGGTTGATATGCTCTAGTTTAGTCCATTTCCAGTGCATGCAATCACTGGGGATAGACTAAAATGGAGCCTTGCAGCTGTCAAAGCTCCCAAGGCTGCCTCTGGATTGAATTATTAGTACTGTGGAGTGGCTTAGTAAATGAGCCGCTTCAGGGTATCAGTGAATTGAACAGTTCCCTTGATCCCCTGTGG
Organism: Pogona vitticeps; assembly: GCF_051106095.1. NCBI lineage: Eukaryota > Metazoa > Chordata > Lepidosauria > Squamata > Agamidae > Pogona > Pogona vitticeps. Next base: position 108,357,287 of record NC_135783.1, on the reverse strand, counting down.
GAATTATTATTTTTGCATGTGGTAGGCCATTGGTTGTGCTGAATCACTTCCTCTTTAAAAAATTCTTTGCCTTTGTATGCCTTTGTGTGATCAAAACTGTAGCTGCAGGCAGTTTCTCAAACAACACCACACATAAAGCAAAGGGGGAAAATATTAATTTAATCTAAGTGATTCAGTGCATCAGTGATAGTCTAGCATAGACAACAATAATAATTTCACTTCTTCTGCCCCTTCACATAGGAGTAAAGGAAGTGTTCAATTGACAGTGGAAGGAGCCAGAGGGTTGCGTGCAGTTGATATGCCATTTGGACACAAGGATTGTGCCAAATGATATACTGCTCCCTGCCATGACCTCATGCTCCTTGCCTCAACCACCAGACCGCTCCAAAAAGGACAGGTTAGCGCTGCCCTAAGTTGCTGGATGGAAGTAAAGAAAATGAGACACAAGCAGTGCACAGATAACTGTGTCCAGGAGAGATCACGGTTGGCTAAAGGCTGCAGTGTGCCACCAAGTGTATTTGCATTTCGGAAGTCACACCTATACAAAAATAGCTCAGAAAAATTAATTTAGTGAGCTATAGTTCTCAAAATCCCACAGCTAGCAGGCCCAGTCACTTATTAGATATGGCCAAACCTCTGAAAAGTACTCTGGGGGGCCTACATCTCCCTGAATCCTTCAGTTTATAATGGCAGTTCTGGTCTTCCAGGGGAATTTGAAACCTATCCAGAACAAGCAAAGCATTTACAGTTATCTATCCCTTCTCACCATTGTTTTCTATCTTCTGTTTTATATTGGTGCCATATAATTTTCTTACAATTATCTTGCATCCGAGTTCCAAACCACATTGTGTGGAACCCAGTCCTGTCGCTGTAAATCACATGCTTACCCTCCCTACTGCATGAAAATTTCCATCTATTCATATGGAAAATAAATGTTATTAAAAACAAGACACTGTTTCTGTATTCTACTAGAGAACTTGGTTGTTTGTATGGATGACTGTAAGTGCTATTTAGTAGGTGAGTTAAATCAATCATCTCTGTCCTCCAGCCCCTCTCTGTTGCTCCCTCCACCCACCCACTAGGCAGCTGCCTTGCTCACCTGATAGCAGAGCTGGCCATTCTGTGCTTTGAGGTTGGTAAATAACTCAAGGGCTTCAATTTAGTTAAGACCCGTGTTTCTTACTTCAGAAAATGTGTTACAAAAGGGGCCATGGAATTATCGCTTTGTATCTCTGTTCCCATTTCTGTGCAATGACTGAACCAGCTGCAGATAATTCACTGTCTTTAACAATTTATAGTGCATAGGGAGTGATAAATAAACACTAATCAGTAGCAGTCATAATAATTCTCAATTATTGCTTCTTGTAAGAAATTGAATTTATAATAGCTTTGGCTATGTGGGCATTGAAGGAATCCTGAATGGAAGAAATCACACTTGTCACCTGAACTTGAACCAACAGCGATATATGGACAGAATTAAAATTACCTTTCAGCAATGAACCCGTTTGTTCCCTTTATTATTTGTATGCATATATTTCAAGAGAGCAATTAACATTTAAATGAAACCTTCCTGTGGAATAAAAAGGGTTTTGTGAAACATGATCACCTGCTGCTAGCAGACAGAAAATAAGCAGATTTTTGTTTCCATATGTATTCACTTAGAAATACTACAAATAATATCAATTGTGAATCATTTGTCTCTAGATAGCTCAAAGGGGAGAGAGGTTAAGAGCTTGGGTTTGGGCTATTTGTATTTTCCAAACAAATCTCATCCCCTTTCCCCACCAAGCCTTCTGCTTATAACAGCTGCAAAATAAAGACTGCCTTAGTGACATCAGGGGCAGCATCACACCAGATCGCTGCTACTTCTTACACATTGTAAGTTGAGCTCCCTGAACCAATAAAAGACATCTGACTGTGATAGCATGAATTAGGTACATTTTTGCATTTTTGTAAATTAGCTTGCTATTTTCTGATTGGTCATTGGGAGGTAAACATGGGCTTTGTTTGCAAGTCTGTGCTTAGAAGGAACTTGTGTGCCCAGAAGAAAAATGTCATAATGGTAGGAAATATTCATTGTAATAGCATTTCCTTTGTTGCAGGATTATTAAATTCTAGTGCTGTGAATTCTATGGTACTAAATGATAAGTCTATCTAGCAACCAGCTGGTTCTCTGCTCAGACCCTTTATATCAAATCCATTTTCTATTTGCGCATGGTAAAGAAATTAGTCCTTGCCATTTTGACCTCTGCTTCCTCCCTTATGGAGCAAAAAAAGGCTGGTTGTATGCAACCCACTTCAAATCTTGCCATGTGGTTGGAATATTTAAATCACACCAATGCTGGCCGGAACTTTTTTCAGAACAGGATTTAGCTGGAAACAGTCTTTGTTATTTCTCTCTCCTTCCCTGTCTGGAGAGGACAAGGGAAGGAAGGAAGCTGGGCACATATAACCTGTTTCGGAAGATCCAGCTGAACCCTCAGTCCCACAGGATGTAACTCCCCCTGCTTTGGGTTGCCAATATGAAACGGTAGCTTCTAGGGTTGCAAGCACATCAGCTCCTCCAACCCATTTTAAGCAAGGGATGATCACTACAAGAGATAATTCAGGATGGAATCCTCTGTTTATATTTCTCTTAAAAATCTTTTCTCCTGGACTTGTGTTGAGGTGAGAAGGATATGCCAGAAATATATCCGTGGCTCATATTAAATTACTGTAATCCCGCCAGTTGGATCCCATTCATCAGAAACATTTTATGGAGACCAGCATGGTACAATAGCTTGTATTTTAAACTCCAGACTGCGCCAAGTTCATGCTTGGAGTTCACAAAGGAAGCAGCCTCGCAGAGCATTAGGGTTCTGCACAAATGCAACCTCCGCAAGGCCGTTACGAAACAAGTTTAAAATTGGATGGAGAAAATTCCCCTGTGATCAGCCGACGACAAAGCAGCCCTAGACTGCAGAAGTTGTATGTCTAAAATTAGGACCCTAAATGCCAAGTAACACACCTAAATGAGCAGAGTCATTTTTTTTTCAAAGTGCTGAGTTGCCAGCATTACCTTCAGACTTGGGAAACATTTGTCACACAAATGTTCATAAGAACACCTGCACAGGAGCAGTTTTTATACCCTTCCCTCTGCTTCTTATTACTCCCGTGTCCCTCTCCTCCCTGATTTCTTGTCCAGATAACAGTTTTCAGCATTAAATGTGCCCCTAATATAGAAATAAGTTGCTTTCCAAATGCCCCACAATTTATCTAGCATTTTTCTTAAAATATTATGGCTGACTCATATGTATGCATACACCATAACCATATCTTATCCCTTAATGACTGAGCTGCCTCCGTTCATAGCGATTGTGCTCTGTGCACTGTGAAGCAACATGGAAGATCTATGGTATTTTTGTTCTCTTTGTGTTAATTATTACTAAATATTTCTGAAGTATAAATACCGTATTTTTTTCATGTATAAGATGCCCCCATGTATAAGACTTTTCTAACTCAAAATTAAGAAATCAATATTTCAAACATAAAACAGAATACATTTTTATTTAGTAATCGGGTAATATTGACATACCAGTCCTGTCATATTATGCACCTCACTTAGTTCTGAGCATATCACTTTATTCAGCCTCTGGGCTCAGAAAGCTCCAACATTACCCTGTTGCATCTGTGCACTGCCTATATGGCTCCACCTGCAATGAGGTGTGTTCCAATTGATTTGTTCAGCATCAGCTGACATCAGCTACATAAGGCTCCTGACTGTATGAAGCTAAGCTTCGTGATTGGAGGAAGCCTGTTTGCAGAGGCAAGGTATGGGCAGTTTTGCAATTGCGTGGTTCTCCCCTTGGCTTATTTCTGTGTATAAGACAACCCTCAATTTTTAGTCTAAATATTTTAGACAAAAATATTGTCTTATACATGGAAAAAATAGTGTGCCTGTACTTACCCAATTTTGTCAGGATAAATTGGTCAAAATTCTCTTGCATAGCTACTCAAGTGACATAATATTTGAAGCCAAATTACCTCAAGTTAAGAAACCACCATAGTTATCAGTTGCATGCTTACAATGCAATTGAAAATGTCTATTGTGATTTCTTATGTTGAGTCAATCTGCCTTCAAAAGTGGCACTGACTGTACTACAACAGCATGGCTAGGTAGGAGAATTTGGACCAGTACAATATATCTCCTTTATGGACAACATTTTGATCTAAAACAAAATCCTTCAACTTTTCCATGCCAGGGATGCTGTTTTAACTCTAAACCAGAAGCTTGGGTGGAGCTAGGCCACAAAGCCTTCAAGCTCAGGCTTTCCTCCCATGTGAGCCACATTTTGGTGTTGTAGGTGTCTGTCTCTTGCGTGGAATTCTCAGAATGGAGAAGTATGGGATTTTTCATCCAGACATTCCAAATGGTACATCCCTTGCAGCTGTTACTATCACCAATAAGTTTTTGCTAATTTGCTCACCTACATCCACTGTATTTTTCCATGTATAAGATAACACTTTTGTATAAAAACTTTAGACTAAACATTGAGGGTCATACACGGAAGTAAGCTGAGGAGAGAATAAAATGGATCATACCTTGCCTCTGCAAACAGCCTTCCTTCAGTCATGAGACTTAGCTTCCTACAGTCAAGATCCTGCAGCACTTTGATCCCTTTCCCCCTCCTTCTTCTAATCCCTGCAGGCTTTAGCACGAAGAGGGAAAGCAGGGATCAAAGCAAACCACGGGATTGCTTTGATTCCTTTCCCCCTCCTCTTGCTAAGCCCTGCGGGCCTTAGCAAAAAGGGGGAAAGCAGGGATGAACACAATTGGAATACACCTCCTTGGAGGTGGAGCCTATAGGCAGTGCTCAGATTCAACAGGGACTCGTAATGTCCGAGTGTTCTGAGCCTAGAGGCTGAATAATCAAAGCTAAGTTAAGATTTCTTAATTTGGGGTTAGAAAAGTGTGTGTGGGGGTGTCTCATACATGGAAAAATATGTTATTTATTTATTTTTCTTTCTCCCTTGCAGGACCCAAGACAACTTATAATACACGTTTGGAAATCAATAGAACTTTAAGAACACAGTATTAAAGCAGTATTAGATAAATGATCAGACTAAAACAAATGCACATTTAATATTTTTTAAACCACTTAATATCAATGTTTAACCCTTTGAAAATAATAATAGCATCAACATGTCCAACGAGGCCAAAGACCTTTTTACATAAAAATGTCTTTGCCTGCCAATGGAAGCACTTTTGCTGGGCACAACAGGGTGGCAGTAATAGGAGTCATAGCTACCTCTGATACTGTAGCATCCCGTTGAACCCCAAGGAAGACAGTGGCTGAAAAAGATAAAAGGCAGGAGGCAAACAACAGACATGGCACAGACTCATTCTCCAAGCTGCTACGTTGGTCTGCAACAAAAAGTAAAAGTGAGCAGAAAAGAATACAGGAGAGACAGCTCAGAAAGGGCAATTGTTTCAAAGGGTGCCGATAGGTAGTGAGCCCCATACTATGTCATGGATCTCAACAGGTGCCTGGTGATGCTGGATTCTGTCACTGGACCCACCATTGTTGCAGTGAACAATGAAGGCCTGGTTCCAAAACCTCTTTCAGCCTGGAGATCCTTGGCAGGTTACTGTATTTTAAGCCTCAGCTTCTTGTCTCCCTGGGTTATGTCTCATTCTTAAAATCAACCAATTAAATCTTATTAGGTTTGAGAGCAAAAATGGACCCCCCCCTCCACCCCTCTCCAATTAGAGAATAAATCCTTGTGATTTATATTTCAAGTTCAGGCATCTATTTAAAATCAGATAATCCCTGACGCCCCCTGACACCCTTTTTCCTCTCTTATCCTTCCTTTCACTTTGTGTAATGTTTTATTATTTAATAATTGTTTTTATATTAATTTTATTGTAGTATTTATATTATTAGCCGCCTAGAGTGGTCCTGACCTGACCAGATAGGTGGGATATAAAATAAAATAAAATAAAATAAAATAAAATAAATAAATAAATAAATAAATAAATAAATAAATAAATAAATAAATAAATAAATAAATAAATAAATAAACAAACAAACGGCTCTGAACCTGCCTTAAGCAAAACACACGAGAAGGAGCATAAAGCTGCCTTCCTTTTCTGTTGGGGGACTAGCAGCAGCTGTTGCACAGAAATGTTGCTGTGCCAAAATCCCAAACTCCGCATTAGGACAAGATCAAGTGCATGTAGCATACAGCACTTCCAAATCATCATACTTAATGGTGCTATACTGTTAGGCATATTCGAGGCCATATATTCACCAATAATTGCCCCTCTTACTCCTCCTGGGAACAGCAGCATAATTAGCCATCAATTGACAGGAAAAAGATCAAGATACCATACACTGAGGGATGTCTTTGAAAAGAACAGCATATATTTAGTGTTAGAGCTTGAAACTACTTTATTCCAGGTGGATGCTTCATCTGCTAACATATCTGGTTTTCTAATGTGAAATACCAGTCCCCGGTTGATATGTAAACCAGGCTCTTTGCTTTCAGCGATGCCGTTCTCATGTTTCCATGAGGGCTCTACACAGGCCCTCAATATAGTATGGGTGCTGAATTCTGATTCACTCCTCCAAACTGGACCTGTTCTGACCCAGGGTTTAGCTTCCCTGTATCTCAGCATGGACTCAGACTTATCACAATGGTTTCTAATTTTCTGAAGCACATTAATTTGCCAGAAAAGGGGAAAGAAATGGCTATAATTTGGGTGGCATTTTACCCATTGAACAAAATTCTATTGCATACATTTATGTCAGTGGAATCTCATGTCATCAACTGGCAGTAGTAAGATTGAACTTAAGTTAATTGAAAGTTTTCTATCCCTGTTTCAGGTTCTGAGGCTCTCCAGGGTTCCCCTTTTGCCCTCGGAAATCTTGGGATGGTGTTTGGTGGCATATCCTTCAACAGTCAAAAACTGATGCTGATTTGTCACACTGGGACTGGGACTGCTGTTGGCAAACTGGTAAGCCACGTGTTGAAGTCTGTTATGGTCCTGTCTCCATATTTCCCTCTGTTACCACCAACCCCCTCCTCATGTTAATCAAGGTCCTTCCTTCTCAGAACTCCCTCCCCTCCCCTCCCCCCCTCTGTGTGTGTGTGTGTGTGTGTGTGTGTGTGTGTGTGTGTGTGTGTGTGTGTGAGAGAGAGAGAGAGAGAGAGAGAGAGAGAGAGAGAAGACACCAGCTGCAATTTCCTCCTCCCCAATGAGGCAAGAAGCTGTGGAACCTGGATATATTGAATTGCACGGGGAGAGCAGAAGAAATCAATTTGACGGCAATGTTGCTAAAATCTACTAAGAAAACATGCCAAATGGCACAACTATAGGAATAAAATGAATGTATTGTGTCTGAGCTTGTTGCACCTTCAGAAATAGCATTTGCTCTCCAGTCTCATGTTAGTTTCATGGCTTTCCATGAACAATATAATTATTTTGCTGTCCTCAACTCTTTTCTTCCATTTATGCATTCTCAAGGAAATCTTCTAAAAATCAGATAGTTGTGAGGGTAGAGTGGCTTTCAGATGTCAGTAGACAGAGTCTGGAGTTCTGAAGACTTTGAAAGGAATTCCGAGTTTCAAAAATACAAAAGGTACCCTTGTGAGCATTCTAAGACAACAATTCCATGCTAGTATGCCATCCCATCCACTTTGTGTTACTAGTTTTGAAAGCATTTCTGGTTGAAAATTCCATGTGAACACTGATTCTACTAACATGCCTCTGGACTTGCTTAACATGCCTTTGTAAGCAACTGTTCCCTTTAAATCAAGGATCACCACTGTTCTGCTGCATATGGGCTAAGTGCCCAAAATCATATATCTTCAGATGTACAGAAGTGACAAATGTTTAAAATAATCCTTGCCACTCAGTGGAGAGATGCTATATTAACAACCAGGAATGAAAGCAGTAGCCAGTCATTTATGCAAAGTTCGCTCACACATTTGAGGCAATGAATGTGACTCATTTTTCATATTTATGGGTCAGAGTTTCCCATATTAGAAGCTCAACCTGTTAATCAAACCTTGCAAAGTTTAAGAAGAAATGAATATGATGACACACTGAAACCATCTCTAACTGAACAGTGATAGGATGATATTTTAAGTCCCAGAGCAGTATCCCACCACTCTTCAGGATTTGAGCCTCTGTATGATAGACAGAAAAAGAGGACTGAATTTCTAGGTAAAACCATCAGAAATTGAAAAGCCATAGGACAAATACTCAAAGTAGCCTTGGAGGGAAGCAGGCAAGGCAGGTGTGTACCTTTTATACTAGTATCTGGCATAATGACATTTTTCACTCCTATTCTTTTCATCTTTCTGCTTTAGAATCTTGCAATTACAGCATAATTTCTATTACCATAAAATTTAATATAATCCATCAGGAAGTCCCACTGGGGATCTATTTCATTCTAGATTTATTTGGTAATAGACTCATGACAACCGATGATGGCTCTCTATTTATATGAGATTATTAATTGCTAATGCAATTTTATCACTGCAATCACAGAGTTGCCAAACATGTATTCACTTTTTTTGAAAAGCTGCAGTCTAAATTATGGCTTCATCATCCAAGTTTCTGTGGGAATTGAGAGTACCAATATAATCTATGGCAAATAATGGGAAGACATAAATTTTAAGTATTGTGTCTCGTCTTTTGGAGTGACTCCTTGCTCCCCATTTGAACCCATTCTCTTCTGAACACTTTACACACTCATTCTTCTCTTCAGATTTCTGCAAAAGAAAAAAGAAAAAAAATAGGGGGGAGGGGCTTCTCCTAAGAGCAAGTTCTATCTGAAGACATGTAACCAGAGGGAATACATCAAACAGAATACACTCAGGTTGGGGAAAGAGCTGACTCCTTATTGCTTGAACCACAAGAAACTGCACAGTGTGGATTCTAACACTTCAGTCCTGAGCACAACTAAACACAACACAACATTTGGATGGATGGGATTCAGTATCACCCATAGGCAAAAAAAAGGCGTTTCCAATGCTACCTGGAGAAGGTGAATGTGCATATGAGTGACGGGGTGGTGGTGGCAGCCGTGATATCTGGGATGAGAGGGCTTCAGCCAGCCCCAGAACTTCAGCTGACCCCCAATGCTGTGGCCAGTTACAGGAAGCCTTGTGCTCTTTGTGATTGCTTTATTACATCAGCTTCAAAAGCAACTGAATCTGTTTCCAGGTGCAGTTCTGAGTACTGGTTTATATAACCTATGCTGCTTTGTATGAATTAAGACCAAGCTCTTTGAGAGAGAGTTTTATTCCATACAGGTTCACACAGGCTTTGAAGTATTCAGAGGAGGCCTTTCTCTCAGTCCTGCCATCTTCAGAGGTATCTTTGGGGATCACCGAGAGAGAGGCTGTTTCCTCTTTGCTAAGGGAGGCTAGCCTAGCTCCCTCTCTGTCAACATCCTACCAGTGAGCAAAGATATTTCTTTTCTCTGTTTGCTTGCCTCTAAACTGGATGATTACGTGGGAAGGATTTGGGTTGGTTGAATGCCGGTTCCCTTTTTATTGATACACATTGTGTTTTAACCTATTTGAGTTTTTTTAAAGTTGCCTTTGTTTTGAATTTGATTTTATCACTGCTTTGATACAAACAGGGAGACACCAATATTTTAGAACAGAGGTGTAAGGATTTCCTTGCTTCTGGGTGCTTTTTTTTTTTTTTGGCACAATCCAATGCCATTAAAAACAGAGGGATTCTGACCTTGCTTCTGTAGAGCTGGAGACAGGGAAAGACTGCAGCAAAGTTATTTCTTTCACCTATAATTCCCAGGACAGCTGTGCTGGATAGGGAATTCTGGAAGGAGGGGGATGTAGCCTTTCTATTAGTGATGTTCTCCTTATTGCTTCTCAACAGCATGCCTCTAGAGCCCTGTACCCATTCTGTCCCTTCTCGGTGGCATGTTGCGTTTCACCATTTTGAGGCATATGTACTGTGCATTTTTATTACAGTTTAATGATTTTATGATAACACTTCATTTAATTGGATAATTGACCACATACTTACTTTTAAGTACAGAAGAAACCCTGCTGGGGACATTAATAATAATCCTTACAGCTAAGACATCTTTTTGCTTTTATTCCATGCTCCTGGATTCACTAATTCTTCTTTTTAATTGTCCAGTTCTGAACTTTTCAAAGAGGTGGTCATCTGTTTCAGCACATATGGCAAAACAAACTTTGGGCCAGGTGCTTTATTAGTGAGCATGCTATTTGTACATGTCCTTTGCTCTGCCCCAGTAGCTGACTGAGTGCCTTCCAACCTGGGCATTTCACCATCTAGCATGTATCTTATTTTATTTTGGACTGTGTCATCATAGGGTTTTGATACATAAATATTCAGAAGTGACTGGCCATTGTCTTTTTGGGTGTACAATATCAACAAGATTTAGCTTGATCATCACTGCTATTGTCTACGAGTGTCACTTTCCACTACTGATGCTTTCCTGTAGTTGTCCTTTAAGTATTTCTTCATCCCCATCCCCAGTAAAACTCTGAATTCTCTCCTGCTTATATGACCACTAACGCGTGGTCTCTCGACTATTCCATTCTAGATGATACTCCTAGAATTACAATGGCTTTAGCTTCTGGATGGTATTGCTCTCAGTTTCCCTGACACACTCAAAACCCCTCAACATATTGAGTTGAGAATTGGGGTGGGTGGATGGGTGGGAGAACACAGAACTTGCATTATCACATTTTTAATTGATGATGATTGCATGAAAACATAACTCAAACTGATTGCTGAACTGCACCCCTACCTGGATAAGAAATGCCTCACAACAGTGGTTCAAACATTGGTAATTTCTAAAACAGACCACCATGTAGATCATGAGAAACTATAGGTGGCTCTGAAAGAAATGGGAGTTCCTAAGCACTTGATTGCCCTGATGCATAACCTGTATTGTAGACAAGAAGCTACCATTAGGACAAAATATGGAGAGACAGAATGGTTTCCTAAAGATAAGGGTGTCAGACAAGGGTGGCACCCTTTATCTGTTCAATCTTACACATACAGAAAGCTGGACTAGATTCAGCTGAATGAGGAGTGAAAATTGGTGGAAGAAAGAGAAATAATTTATTGTATTGTATTTTTTTATTTATTTAATTTATATATCACCCAACTAACCAAAGACCATTCTGGGCAGTTTACATTATAAGACAAAACAATGCACAAAACATTTAACTCTACCCAATAATCAAAACATCAGCACTGATATAAAAACAAACACAACATAATAAAACAAAATAAAGCAACATTTAAACATTTAAGCATTTAAAACAGTGGTATTATTAACTTATTGGCTAATCATTTCACTGGGTTCTCTTGGTGAATCAGAATTAAAAGGCCGGTTGAAACAGCCAGGTTTTTAGGATCTTTAGAATCTTAATGATTGCCAGTGAAGGGGCCAGGAAGATAGCTGGAGGAAGTTAATTCCACAGTCAAGGAGTGACTGCCAAGAAGGCCCAGTTCCTAGTAAGGATGTGTCACTGAAGACAAAAGCCAAGATCATCCGCACTCTTGTATTTCCGATTACCATGTATGGGTGTGAAAGCTGGATACTAAAGAAAGCTGACTGGGGGTAAAAAATGGATTCACTTGAAATATGGTGCTGGAGGAGAGCTTTGCAGATACCCTGGACTGCCAGAAAGACAAGTGGGTCCTAGATCAAATCAAGTGTGAACTATCTTTTGGAGGCAAAAATGCTGAAGCTGCGGTTCTCCTACTTTGAGCACAGGATGAAAAAGCAGGATTCTCTGGAAAATACAATGATGCTGGGAAAGGTTGAAGGTAGCAGGAAAAGAAGACCAAAATAGGAAATGGACTGACCCCCTAAAGGAAGCCACAAGTTTGAATCTACAAGAGCTGAGCAGGGCTGTTGAGGACAGGACCTTCTGGAGATTGTTCATTCAAAGAGCTGCCATAAGTTAGAGCCGGTACAATGCTCTCTATGTAGGGCTGCCTTTGAAACTAATGCTAAAACTTCAGCAGCTCCAAAATGCAGCTGCCAGACTGATTACCGGTACCAGCTGATATGAACACATATCTGCAGTCTTGGCACACCTTCACTGGCTCCCTGTTAGTTTCTGTGCCCAGTTAAAGGTGCTGGTTATGACCTATAAAGCCTTTAACTGTTCAGGACCTCAATACTTGTCAGAATGTCTCTCCCACAAAATAGCTACTCATCCCACTCACCCTTCACAATCCTTGGTGCTAAAAATTGTGACACCGACGGAGGTTATACTAGCTAATACCAAGAACCATCTTATTTACAGCTCCTTCCTTCTGAAATAAGCTTTATACAGAAGTTTGTCAGGCACCATCTCTATCAGTTTTCAGGAAATTAATTAAAACTGAGGTATATAAGCCTGCCTTTTACTAATATTTTACTTATTGTCCTTGGATGTTCAATTTTATTTTAAATTTGTTTAATTTATTTAATTATAGGTTTTTATCAATTTAGACAGAGAGTTTTATTGTTTTATTGCATTAATTGCATTTTCCTATTTGTTTGTATGATTGTAATTATGTTTTGATGGATTGTGAACCACCCGGAGAATATTCACATTGATGGGTGGTATAGAAGTCAGAGCAAACAGACAGACAGACAAAGTCAAAAAAATTGTGCAGACTAACTGCACAATTTTTAAAATAAAAATTTGGCCTTTACATTTAGCAGACTACCCTTACAATTTCTTCGATGTTTTAAAATCCCACGAGCAGATCCATTTTCTTTATATTAGATGTTCTGGAAGCACTTTATTCATTTTGGCCCATGAAGAGAACTCCACATGAGGTGGTTATATAGTCCATTTCTTTCTTTGGAGATATCCTGGACTCTCTTACATTATAGAAATATAACTCTAGGAGACATAGAAGGAGCCTCCTCAAAGAGTGGAAATCATTTTGACAATACCAGGCATTTCCTGGACAACAGCATGTAGCTGGCCAATCCTTCACTTCCAGAAGTGCTGGGCTGCAGACTTACTGATGAGCAAAATAATCCAACAGTCTTTTTAGGACCACAAATGACAATAATGTCAAACATTTCAATTTGTTTTTAATTTTTACCTGTATTCCATATACGGCTCTTGTTGTAAAACAAATGTTTGGCTACTCAGTGCAAATGCTGTTGTACTGTACATTGATTACATGTGCCACATGCTGGTTTACAACAGGATGACATTCCCAAAATGATGGCATAAGGAGACGGTTGCATTGCTCTAGAAAGACTTCATAAGCAGTCACTGCTTGAAAGTAACAGTTTAGGGCCCCAGGATAGCTTGTTTAACTTACATGGCTCTCTCCTCTAACAGAAGGGAACAGATGGGGGGTACCAAAGGAACAGCTCTCATCATCTGCTCCCTGTGACAGCCACCTCACTCTGTCTAACGATAGGGCCAGCCATATTTGTAACTCAGATTTGTCTACCTGACAGTTTTTCTTCAAATGCAAAATTCCCCCTGCTACAAAGTTCTAGGAGGTAAACAATGAACAGATTTGACACAAGTAAATATATGGAAAGCAGTGTCTATAGCCTCCCCCACAAACACATGCCGAGGAAAACCAGCCTACTTCTCAACCGCATCGCCAGAAATTATGATTGAAATGTAAAAAAATAAAATAAAAAAATAAAAAGAATTTTTTAAAAATCTGCTGTTTGTTGCAAGCCAAGATCCATCAACATGTGCCGTTGATCTCCCCCCCTTTGTATCTGTATCTTTTCCAAGTTGTATTTGTGTACCTCATGTCTGCTTTGTTGAGACAGCCTCTGAAGTTCAAATGTGACGTGTATCTGCTCACCCAGACTGGAGAGCAGTTCTCACAATGGAATTATATAATTGTTTTTTTTTTTTTAAATACCATATGGTGATTTCTCCCCCACCCTAGTGCCCAGCTAGGCATGCCTCTAAAAGCTGCACAAATCTGAAGTAAACATCCTTCGAAATAAATACCACTGAAAGAATTGGGTCTTACTGTTGTGGGATCCCTTGTAGTTGAAGAATAACATAAACAACAAGTGCTTACCTTCATGAGAAGGTACTTGATAAAGCATTGTTAAAGCTTGATGGAGTGAGCGCCCGTCGCTTGTCCCAGCTCCCGCCAACCTAGCGGTTCGAAAGCATGCAAATGCGAGTAGATAAATAGGGGCCACCTCGGTGAGAAGGTAACAGCATTTCGTGTCTACGTCGCACTGGCCATGTGACCACGGAAGATTGTCTTCGGACAAAACGCGGCTCTACGGCTTGGAAATGGGGATGAGCACCGCCCCCTAGAGTCGAATACGACTGGACAAAAATTTTCAAGGGGAACCTTTACCCTTTAGACAAAATTTGTATAGAATTGTACAGAATTCATCAGAAACATGGTTTTTAAAACTCTCCTTTTGGTGGGATGGAATGTTTAATCATAAATGGGCCATGGTTTGAGCAAGGATGAAATATCTCACCCCTAATTTGTGGGGTGAAATGGCACATTCAGGCCACAAACTGCCTATGGATAGATTGGGTTGTAACAGAAGAAGTTTGGATGCAGAGAAACCTCCACACTTCCATCAGCAGCATTTGTTTATCTTTTGTTCCAAAGGGTCTTTGCATAGAGAAAGTGTATGGCAGACTGTATAATAAACCGATCACTTGATAAACATGTTTTTTTTTTTTACTGGAAAATAAGACATAATAAAGGCCTGTCTGTGGCAACATTTTTTTAAATTGGTGTTTCCTATGACTGAGGTCCCTAGAAAACAAGCTTCACAGGAATAAATGTTAATTCTATGTTGGAACAGCTGATTAGATGGTTAGAATTACTCCTTAAGAAACATGACTCTATAGGTCAGTTCTGAGTACAGATCCGCCTAATTTTGTGTACAAGACATCAGATGATTAAGACTGTAGTCTTACTCACCTGAATCTGGGAATCTGCCCCACAGAAGTCAGGCTGTGGAATACATTCCTCCTCCGAATATTCTGGGTTTAGCACGACGCAAATTGATAAAAAAAAAATTCCTGACTGCAAAACATTCTTGTAAGCATGGGATAAATGGTTCCCTTTTTAAACACCCATTGGGAGGTTGTTTATTTTAATCTGCTCTACACCACACTGGTTTTTTGACCCATTTTTGGTTGTATGAACAGCCATGTCCTTATATTCTCTCTGTGTGGGCATCCCCTGTGCTGAGGGGGTGCGGGATGCTGTCCCACTGGGAAGTCAGCAATTATGCTTGCAGTCCAAACTGTTCCCTTTTTAAATTTTTTTTAAAATAAGCTGACGCATCACAAAGGCACTGAAATCTTGCTGGCATTATTGGCATATGATTTGCCTTCCATCTGGGAACTTTAGATTCTCCATACAAACACTATGCCAGCTCCTTTCTTTCCCTTCTCTTTTCTTTTTCTTTCTCTCTCTCTTTTTCTTATATTTGCATTCTTTTTAGGCTTTTTATTTGCTGTCTGTCTTTATTATTGCGCTTGCAAGCTTTGCAAACCTCTTGCACAGGGAGGTCTATAGTTAACAGCAGATAGTCAAAGGAGATGAGAGGGAAGTTTCAATTGCAGAGAAATACACTATCTGCAACAACGATGCAGTACTATGACACTTAGAATAAAAAAAAGAGGAAAACATTACTCATAAATTAGAAAGAACAAAAAAGAAAAAGAAAAGAAACTCCCACTGCAAAGATCTGGAAAAACAAAAACATAAGGTCCAGACAAGACAGTTACAGACAAGAACAGAATGTAGGTGGAGTTAGGACAGATCCATGGGCAGATCAAAGTACTGTACTAGCCCAGGTCTATTTAAGGTGACTTAAAGAGCATTGTGATCCTCTGCACTGAATCACAAAGAGCACACAACATGAATCAATGCAATAATACTCCAAGATATCTCCTGGATTTTTTAGATAATGTAGTCACACCCTAAGTGGGATTTACTTCTTAGTGCACATTATAGAATTTCAGGGTAACAGAGCAAGCCTATTACACATGTTCAATTAATTAATTAGTTATGTGCCATCAAGTCAATTCTGTCTTATGGCCACCCTTGCCAGGGGTTCCTAGACATAGAATAGCCAGAAGTGGTTTACCAGCCCGTCTTTTAAGGGTGTTCTAGGACTCTGTAGTTTACCCAAGGCTACAGAGGCTGGTTCTTGTCCCAGAATTCCCTGCAACTGATGCATTTTTACTTCAGCCTTGCAAATAAATCCCAAGTTTACTTTCCAGTGGCCAAAAAAAAAAGGTATGATACAGCACTGAGGAAAAGCATTTGATACAACAAACAGCTGAAATGATAAAACACTTCTTTTTAAAAATATGAATGACCTAGTTTGACACTAAAGAATGAATCTTATCTATCTAAGTAATTGAAATGAAAGAAGGCATTTTAAAACAGCTGATTTCAGGGGCAGTTCAGCTGTTTGAGTCTACCTGGACAGCACTGGCTGCACTTTTGATAGGCTGTGGACTTGGGAGCTGGAGGCACAGAGGTAAGAGCCACATACTCACACAAATAGAAAATAGCTGAGGCCGCTGTGGGTTTCAGATCACACCCAAGCTCTTAAAAAAAAAAAAGACAGTGGCCAGGCACATACACACCTCCCCATTTGGACTTTCTTTGAAACAGACATGTCTCTGCTTAGTTAAGGGAGGGGGAAGGGGTGACACAGAAAACCCCAGTAGTATTATGTAGCCATTTCTTCTGCAAAGCACAGTACTTTAGTTCCGCAGACTCTGCAGGCCAACATTAAGTGTTTAATACAATAATGTACAGTGGACGTGGTAGTTTGAAGGTCATCTGTTGCAGGCCATGAGTTGACAGGTCCTCAATTTGAGATGTTTGCATCTTTTAATGCTGCAAGGTATCATGACAGAACAAGGACTCAGGACTAGGTCATTTGAGGGTAAGGCAGTGGCAGGACTCTGTCTTGTTGGCAAAAGACAATGAAGTTTTATCTTGTCTCAGTACTTAAAATTCCCAATCTGCAGGTTGTATAGCCTGTTGGGGGAATGGGTGAACTTGAATGTGCAGTCCAAAAAACACTTTTCCAAGCTCATGGGCTGGAATACTTACAATATAATCCTGAGTATGTTTACTGGGAAGACGTTCCCACTGTAGTGCAGTGGATAGAGTGATGGACTAGGACTCTGGAGAACAGGGTTTGAATCCCCACTTGGGTGTGGAAACTCTCTGGGAGAGTGGAACTAGTAAAGGTAAGGTAAAGGTTCCCCTTGACAATTTTTGCCCAGTCGTGTTCGACTCTAGGGAGCGGTGCTCATCCCCGTTTCCAAGCCATAGAGCCAGCGTTTGTCCGAAGACAATCTTCCGTGGTCACATGGACAGTGCGACTTAGACACGGAACGCTGTTAAGCTTCCCACCAAGGTGGTCCCTATTTATCTACTTGCATTTTGCATGCTTTCGAACCTTAAATATCGCATTTACCTCGAAAGCCCTATAAGGGTCACTATAAGTCGGTTCCAACTTGGCAACAGAGAACACATACACAAGTAACTTTACTGTTGGTGGACTTACCTGTGCAAGTGTGCATCAGGTTGTAGCCTTAGAATTACAAGCACTGGATGGGGATATAGAAAATCTTTGTTGTTGTTATGTGCCAATAGGGCTTTCAATGTGTGATTAAGGAGTGGTTTTACCAGTTCCACTCCCCCCTGGTGAGATCCCAGGACCCAATGGAGGTCTGAATGCAGGTCTCCCGAGTCCATGTCTATCACTCTATCTACTACACCATACTGGGTATCATTATAGAAAACAGTAGAGGTTGAAAATTAATACAGGGCATGTTGTATGGAAAAGTTATACCTTTTTCTGTTTATATGCTCCAGTGGATACAAACATTGCTTGTTCAGCCAGATGTCATGCTGAGAGCACACTTTTCTCAGTTTGTTCTATGTGGGGAACTTATATTCATGGTAAATCATTTCTGCATCACTTTGTAGTACATAAAATGCTTTACAACCTTTGTCTGGATCTGAACATTTAGGGAAGCAATACATGGCTTTATACTAAGAATGTTTTGTTGGATGCTCAGCCGTTCTGGCTTTGGGCAGATGGAGCACTTCCTCTTGTTTCCCAGCCTAAGTTCCTA
This sequence comes from Pogona vitticeps, assembly GCF_051106095.1. Taxonomy (NCBI): domain Eukaryota; kingdom Metazoa; phylum Chordata; class Lepidosauria; order Squamata; family Agamidae; genus Pogona; species Pogona vitticeps. The sequence continues at coordinate 108,339,149 of NC_135783.1, read as the reverse complement.
ATTCCTCCTACTCTAAAAGGTAGCAATTTGTCTCATCAATAAAATGAAGGCAGACCATTACATTTCAAGAATAATTTGCATTCAAAGTGGCAGGATCAAAACAGACGATGTATTTAGCCAAGGCATAGGATCTTATTATGCTTCTGAGATGCAAGTGCCTGTGAAAGAGTGCCTTGAAAGGATGCATTTTACTGAGAGAAAGAATTATAAACAGGGAAGCAGATGGAGATGGAGGAGGAGGAAGAGGAGGAAAAGAGCAGTGTGAGATTGGTCTCACAGTGGGAGGCGACACTGTAATGGTGAAGGCAGATGTTAGTGGCCAGCCATGCAATGGCTTGGTTTCCTGCAGAGTGCTTTTTGATGCCTATACATGCCCCAGGAGACCCATGTCATCTTCTCTTTGAAAAATTCACACTTCTGTGACAGATATCTTGTTAGGGTCTCATGTTCCCATTTCTAGCACAAATATATCTTTCATTCCTTTCCAAAGAATCTCAGTCCAAACCATTTCTAGTTAACTTTAGCTCATCATTTCACTTTGTGATATAAGGACAAGTTCAGAACTGGAAGGCAGCTGATTTAGATCTTAGCACTAGGTATTGGGAGCAACTATTTTTTTTTTAAAAAAAAACCTAATCAGAAATATTTGGTCAGATCAGGAATGAGAAAGAACAGCACATTAATTTGAAAGATGGGTTTGCTTTTCTTTTTACAGTATAATTATATTTTAAGAGAGAGAGAGAGCGTAGAGAAGGCTAAGGATTTCAGCCTGCTTAGTTGTTAGAGGAAGCTTGAGAAATCTCTAACATATGGTGATAAATAAAGCCCGTCCATCTGTGAAATGCTGATACTTAGTTCGCTCAGCTTCCACTTAAATGAACTCAGGCTTGAAGATGGAAGATGATTTTATGAAATAAGTACTGAAACAGGATCTTACCTCTTTAGCATCAGGTACAATTGCTGATGGGAATACAAATGCAGTGAGGAATAGGCAAAATCGGTTTTGATTTCTCTTACTCTTCTCTCCCGTCTCTTTAATTTATTCTGACTTTTAAAGTTTGCACAAAACTCAGTAGGCTAAATTAGACTGGTGGAAAGAGATTCTCTTTCCCCTTGTCTGCCCTCCACACCCCTGAAAAATCTTGCACAGGGATTGCAGAAGAGAGTCTTGAAAATCACATGTCATATTCCATGAGTGCAACGCTTCAGATCCAGGGTCCAACTCATCAGATTTCCATGTGCATTTCTTACAACCGTTTTCATTCCAATTTTGTCCCAGCATAGGCAATTCTGCATATAAGTCTCCCTAATATATGGTATATTCAATGTGTTGTTTTGTCTGTTATACACAGTCTGTGTATCTTTACCCCTATGTTATGCATTTTGGTATATATGTTGTCAGTGGAGAACTGCATTACAAAATGTGGGGGAATGGAAATGCATACAGATAATTACATTTCAGTTCATATGCTGATTTGGAAATGCAGATTAAGTAGGTTTGCATTAAAATGGAAACTGAACCACTTTCTGCCTCATTCATGCATAGACAGAAGGAAGGTGGTAAAGAAAATACTCCACCTAATTCAGGAATGAATACATGGCTTATGAAGTTCATGTTTCTGTCAGATTCAAACCCCCACTTCTCCTGAATTTATGGCTGTAAAAACAAAAGCTTTTTGAGGCTAAAACAAAAGCCTAAATTCAGCTGCTAGTCCTTAGTTGGTTATTTTGATTCTCATGAATAGACAATCCAGATTGTGAAATTATTATTTTAACATATTTGCTAAACCTGTCAGCCTTAGAGCTAAATGATATGTATGGTGCTGGGCACATGTTTTTTAAATGCAGGTCTTTCCCCACTTATAGGTAAACTAAAATGTGTTCCAGTAAATTATGACTTAACATACAGGAGAGGGATATAGTGGGGCTGAATCCTGCTGCCATCTGCTGCTTTTCTCGATCATCCCAGAGTGCAGGACGTGCAACAATGGGCTAAAGCTAAAGGAAGCCAGATTTTAGTTGAATATCAGGAAAAACTTCCTAAACTGTTAGAGCAGTATGACATTGAAACCAGTTACCTCTGGAGTTGGTGAGTGCTCCAACACTGGAGGCATTCAATAAAAACTTGGATAATCACCTAGCAGATATGCTTTGACTGTATTCCTGCACTGAGCAGGGAGTTGGACTTGATGGTTTTGCAGGCCCCTTCCAACTTCACTTTTCTATGATTCTGTGATCACAGTGGCAGTGCTGATGAATATTTCTCCGGCAAACAGTAGAGAAGTAATGGTGGTTTTGGGAGGGATCACCACTAGAGATGGGGTTATTCATATACTGTACAAATATCCCCGCACAGCTGGACTTAATGAGGGTCTGGCCCCTGGGGCCGGACCATCCACTCATGTGCCCGGTGGGCATCCCCGCTCATCCTTTCAATTGTTCCCGGAGTACTGCTCTCTTCCCACTTGGCTGGCCACTCAGCAGCCGTGCAGGGAGACCTGTCCTCCCTCTCCCTGCCTGGAGTGGCTAGCTGAGTGGGAAGAGAGTGGTGCTCCAGGAGTGATTGGAAGGAAGAGCAAGGCCGCCGCTGCTGCTGGACATGTGAGTGGACAGGCCAGCCCCCATCTGTGTGGGGATACTCATATACAAATATGACTACCCCCATCTCTGATCACCACACTCATGAGAGGTGCAGGTGGTGTGTTAACCCCTCTCCTGGGTTACATGTGATTGGGCAGGCCTGCAATTCAAGGCACTACCACCACCTGTCACTTGATTCTCAGATTTTCGATAAACATGTCTCTCAATAACTTTGGATTTTCAGTGGTTATTATTTCAAGCCCACGTGAAAGCAACTGTGGAATAGATTGCATGACATGAACTGTAATGGTGCCGTTGCATTGCTTCAGTGGCTCTTGCTGAGAGCGACATGTTTGAGATGGTTGTTTATTTCTCTTTGAATATTTCACTTGCAAAGCACATTTGTCTTCTGAATTTCCATCAAGCTCAGTTTTCCGTGCACTTTCATTATAGCTAACAGAAATTCATCAATCCTTTTGATTTCCCTCTCCGCAGCTTTACCACTAGCTGTTTCCAGAGCCCCAGTTTTTATTTTTCTGTATTGATCTAGCAAGCATGAACACCGCATGTTTTCCTTAGTGCAACTGTTGGTTCATGTGTTATAGGGCAGAATGTAGGCGTAGTGGTACGTAGGAACCTGCCTTATACCAGGTTAGATTATTTGCCCATCTAGCCCTGTATCATTTATTCTGTCACCCAGCAAACTCAGAGACACAGGTAATTTGGTATCTGCAGCTTGAGCTGCTGGGGTTTAAACCTTCTGATGCAAAGTATGTACTCCATCAGCAGAACTATAACCTTATAGGAGTAGTCCTGGGGATAGTCACTGTCTCATTCTCCAACCCTCCTAACCCACTGTATTATGATTGGTGTCATAAGTTTCCAACCAGTGATGCTCTGGTGGCAGATTGCCACAGAGGTTACTCTAGAAACTATCAGTAATGCTGTTTCTAAGTTGCATCTGCAACATCAAAAGCAAAGCTGCATCATCATTATTGCCCTTTTTTCAAAGAATAACACATATATAAATGAGAGCACTATAGAATTATGCATATGGTACATATGTTAGAAAAACGATGTGGCATGTTGTCTTCTTGCATAATATTTTACTTGTGACATTTCTTGCATCTGCTATCGCACGTTGTCTGTCACTTGGAAAATTCAGTGCTGCAAGCAATGAAATAATTTGAGGAAAATAATTTTCCTCATATGACTGACCAGAGAATGTTAAAACTTGGTTTTAATGTGGCATTTTAGAACAGTACTTTAATTCATGCCAGTATCAGGGCCCAATTGTTTCTCTACATTTTGCCTTTAGGGAACGGTCATTTGGGTCTACCAGTGTGCCATTTGTCCACAGATAATCATGAGAACTTAAATTAGTTTCAGAGAAAGATCTAGTTCATGGGATAAAGTGAGTTACATGAATGAGTTGCTCTGATAAAAAGTTTTCATGTGATCCAGGAGGCATAACATGGAGATCCACTATTATGTTAGAAACAGATTTCAGGGTTGTTTATGAGCAGCCTGACTACTTTGTTTTGTTATGAGCAGCCTGACTACTTTGTTCTGTTATTTACAGAAAAGAAGCTGTAGGTGGCTGACAATGCAACAGAGGCTCCAGGGCGGCTTTAACTTTTCCCTTTCTGCCATTTGCCTGCTCACTGCTACCATCCCCAGATTGGTTTCCTTTCATTAGAAGATATAGAGGCTCTGTAATTTTTTTCCCTTTTATACTTGGAAAAGTAGCAGGAGGTGGCAATATGAGCAAAAACATGGCAGAAGCCACATGATAAACAGCTCTGTTTCTCCTCCCCCCCTTTTCTGTTCATTATCACAGGCTCATTTAAAAAAAAAACTGGAAAAAGAGCCAGGTTATGCAATTGCCAGGTAACAATTTGAGCCCATATAAACATATTGTATGATACCGATATGCAGTAGATGGAAACAGATCATAGTTCTTCGTGTTGTGGGGTCATATTTTTAAACCTAAATCTCTTTGCTTCTTTACCATTTGCATCATCCCTACTGCTGCTGCTGCCTCTTTAACAGCAGCCATGTCATGCCTTGCAAGAGGCATCATATCTGGTTTGATCTACCTCCTGAAAGGGGGCCGGGCGGCGGGGGGGGGGCAGAAATTACCAATACTTAAATGGACTAACTTCTGGCTTGCCGAATCATCATTTTCCAAGATCTTTAAGATTTATCTATCTACCTACCAAATCCTGATGAAAAAGACATATACAGTACTCAGAATGAAAGACTTCTGAGTCCTGAAATGTGTCCCGAGTGCCAGAATGGAGCAGAGTTAACAGATGTTCCACAACAAAGTTCAGTCAGGTTATCTGCCTAGAGTGGTCCATTGGTCCAGATAGGCGGGGTACAAATCAAATTAATAATAATAATAATAATAATAATAATAATAATAATAATAATAATAATAATAATAATAATAATAATAATAATAATAATAATAATAATAATAATAATAATAATAATAATAATAATATCTCAAATATGAACCAAATACAGTGGTGCCTCACTTGATGTTAATTCATTCCAGCGAAATCGCTGTCGAGCGAAAACTTCGTCAAACAAAATGAAAAAATCCCATTGAAATGCATTGAAAACCCGGTTAATGCATTGCAATGGGCTGAATACCTGCTCGTCCAGCGAAGATCCTCCATACGGCGGCCATTTTTGGTGCCTCTATAATGAGGAATCCGTCCTAAAAAACAGCAGGGGGCCATTTTGAAAGCTGGCAGCCATTTTGAAACCTGACGATCAGCTGTTTGCTGATCGCCGTAAAGCAAAAAATCAGTTCCCGAAACAGGGAACTGATCAACATGAAGCAAAATTCCCCCATTTAAAACATAGTTTTGCGATCGCAAAAATGTTGACGTAATGCAGATTCGTCGTAGAGTGGGTTAATCGTCCAGTGGGGCACAACTGCAATGGAAATTTAACAATGAAGAGTGGAGCAAAAATGCCTAGAGTTGCTCAGGGGGTGGTGCAGTGCCCCCTCCCTCCATTAATCCCTCTAGTTATATCTGGCATTCATGGATTAAAAGGGTTACAGTAAGAAAGATGTGACAAGACTGCAAACATAAAAGGGGAAAGAGATGCTAAGGAAGAGGCTGAGGTGGCACCAACTGAGAATGAGAGAATGCTTTTTTACTTCAGAAATCAACCCCCTTTGCCTTCCCTGATACAGTCATTGATTAAACCATGAAAATCTATGCCGTTTAGAGACTGGTTTCTGCACACATCCAGCATCATTGCCCAAGGTCAAGGGGTAGGAGTATGATGGGGGTCACAGCACCACTAATTTCAGATCCAGGGAAGAAGAGGAAGAGGAGTAAAGGACTGAGAAAGAGCTGAGAAAGCGTAGAGGTATGCCTTCCTTTTTCAATAAACTTTTTTTTTAAAAAATCTATGTGTGTGTTTATGAGTGGCAGAAAAGAGGAAGATATTAAACTTCAAGTGGTTTGAAGGAGGCACAGATTCTGCATGTTGCCCCACAGAGTGTGTGTGCCTATTGCTCCTTTAAAAGTCACTGCCTTTCCCTGTGCCTGCTTTAGGAAGCTGATCTCCTCAATGATGAAATTCTGACTTTCTCCTGGCAGCTGAATACTACTAGTGCTGCTGCTGCTGCCCTGGCCAAAAGCCCCTCTGTCCTGTCTACATCTCAGGGTCCCAAAACTCTGGGAACTAATGCAGTTGCACCATTTGTGTTTGCAGGAATGCAGTTATTATCCAATGATCAAGAAATGGAGAAATATTAATGACCCAGAAAAGGATCTGGTCAAAAAGGCCACAGGTTAGATAGGATATCCATCTGTGTTTGGGAACAGACTGGGTCAAAGGGCTAGTATATATATATATATATTTATTTATTTAGATTTATACCCTGCCCATCTAGACAGATAGTCTACTCTGGGCAGCATATGTGATCACAAGTCATCGCATATCTAAGTCCCTGTGATTTCACTTGTCAATTTAAGTTAGGAGTAATACCAACTTTAGGCTGGTAAGTGAAAAAGTATTTGCTTATCCGGTGCACATGACCCAGAGGGTAGCAGTTGAGGGAGATCTACTTCCAGGCTACCATTCCTCTTTTATTTGTATCGGCAAGTCGATAATCAAAACAGCAAGCGTTTTCACAAAATCATAAGGAGGCTCCAAATATCCAATGGGATAAGTGTTCAAAATATAGCCGTCAGTTTCCAACTAGTTATCTCAAACCCACAACCAAATCAACACAAAACAGTCTTGTATTGTGCAAGATTTTGTATAATTAAGCCAATTCCACAAAAGAAGGAAGCGGTATCAAACTGCTTAGTAATTGAGTCAGGGACTATGATGAGCCATAATTACATTGCAGAGAGAGAAAATAGCCAGCCAGTCTTTGCTTTGAATGGGGAATATGATGAGCACTACTTAGACCAGATGGATGCACAATAGATAGCTAGTCTCTGTGCCTTTCAATTAGGAACCATGCACAATTAAGCCAAGTTTCGGTGCCTTTAAAACAGGACCAATGTGCAATGTTGCTAGGATCCAAGAGAACATGTGAAACAACAATTATAGTTTAGACAGTCCTCAGTCTTGTGAAAATTGTGTATCTTCTTTTGCAGATGTGTCCTTTACATACAATCTAGGTTTCAGCAAGCTAGAAATATCTATTGAAATAATAATGGAGGCTTTATACATCCCTGAAATGAAGAGAAGTGTGGGTGAGGGAGGTGGATGGAAAATCTGTTGTTAATGATACTTTAAATCATGCTTCTATAATCCTCAGGCTTTCCCTGAGTAGAAATGCCGGTAGAATGAGAATCTGGAAAGTAGTTATAGACTACAGCCTCAGAAACATTAAAATGAGATCTGAAACAGAAAATGTGAAACAATGAGGAATCTCTCAATGGTATTCCCCCATGACAATTTTTTAATTGTTTCAGATTTAATGAACACATTTACACTGAATAAATATCAGGACACACAAACTCTGAATAAATATCAGTTTAATTATACTGGAGAAATAAAATAATGGTATGGTAGCAATACATTAGTAATATTACAGAAATACTATTCCGCTATAGGTAGTTCAATGGCATAAGCTACTTTTAATGACAGTCTTACTAGTACTTGTGTACAAAGTAATATACAAGTTGCCAACAGAAACATATTGCAGCAGTTGCAAGGATGTTAATTTCCAGCTCAAACAAACATCTAACAATACAATATACTTCAAAGAGAAAGTAATAATGTTAGATTTACAGACAGTAAGAGATAGGCTTTTCACTTTGAAACAATGAAAATAAACAGCTACAGAAATCCAACTTTGCTATTTCATATTATCACAAGGAAAGACTTTCCTTTCTCCAACACAACATCCCTAGAACTGTTTAAGGTATCACAGCAACTTAATTGCCTCACTTTTACAATTACAGAATTCAGGTTTTTTTAGGCCACTGCTTGTATAGCTGACATCTTAAATGTTTTTATTTACATACATTCACCACAGGAAAGGTTTTATTTATCATACAAGAGGCATTCTGATCAGTGCAAGAAAAAGAAATCCATAGTGATTGCACAGCATTGAGGAGGTAATGTACAAATATACATAAAGACAGTTGAGAATCTAACTTGCACATAATACAAATGGTTTCTGGTACAGATATACACAACAGTTAGAAGTTAATAAATACACAGAATTGTTAGCCATGGAACTACTCATTTTATGAGAGTGGGTGGGTGACTGTGATGCAGTGTGTGGACAAGCTTTCTAGGCAATTACCAAGGGAACATGGGCAACTGGAAATATCAGCATTTTAAGGAAGGATGTTTATTGTATGTAGCTGGCCTTTCAAAATAAAGAAAATTACTTCTCCATGATATATGTGAGCATGAATATTGCCTTGGAGGATCAGTCTAAAATCCGTTCAGCCTAGTGCTTTGTGTCCAACAGAGACCAGCTAGATAATTCACTTTGGAGGGTCATAGGCAAATCAGTCAAGGCGATAGCCATTTCCTGTGACTTGTCTCCCTAACATCTGATTAGTCGAAGTACGATCCTCTGAGAATGGAGGCAACTTGCTTAGACAGTGACATCTGTGAGGTGAACATTCCCTTGAGCATCTATTGAAGGCAGCCAAATTAAGTGGCTTGCACAGCACCATGTCAGCGCATGCCCAACAATGCCCTGCACAGCCATGCTCCAACGGTATTACTGTCACATACAGGTCAATGTCAGCCATGTGCTGTGAGCCTGGGCAGTATCCCATAATACTCTGTGCCTTCATCAGATGCTTGATGGCAAGAATGTGCGGCTCCCTTCCTTCGTGTGTCATTCAATGGTGGTCACTAACTATTTATTTATTTATTTATTCGATTTATATCCCGCCCATCTGGCATATTCTACCACTCTGGGCGGTTTACAGACTATCAAAACAATTAAAAAACATAAAAAACATAAAACTACTTTTTATACTGCCCAATTGGCTCTTAGCTACACTTAGTTATCATGACCTATAGTCAGTGTGAAATGGAATCACTATGCTCACATATATAGTCCTAGCTGTAACTAGGCCAAACACCCACACACCCCACCTCAGTGATTCTCATGGGTGTATGTACTTCAGTGGACTGAAGCAGAGATACACAGGGAGAATGGCACACTATAATGGAATACAGAATCCTGTTTGCATAGGAGCTCTGTGTATGTTCTGAAGTGCATGGAGCTCTTGCGACAGACAGTTCATCCCAACAGTGATAGTTTTGTCTCTAGCCCAGAAAAAGACAAATAAAAATACCAGATTTTTTAAAAAGAAAGAGGCACAAGCCTCAGCATTCTTTAAGACTACAGTTAACAGTGATTAAGAACCTGTTTTTATTTTTGTTTTAAGTTGCGATGAAGCCAAAGAGTGACTCCACCAGTCCCTCAAAATAACAATGAAAGTGTCTTAGTATAGTTCTAGGTCCTGTAATATAAATGATTGTTGGGAGGAAGGAGATAGCATTGGAATAGTTACATTAATGGTGGGGAGCTAATATCTTCCACTGGCAAAACTGATTTATGTCTTTCCAAGCATTTTCATGATCTTGAAAACTGCCCTAAAGCATGGCTTAAGTAAAGCTAATTTAAATAGCATTTCTAACAGCAGTTATAATTAGCATTCATTTTGTAGGAACTTTATATCCAGCTCAGCTGAGAAATGGTGTTAGAACAATACTCACAGTTATAAAAGGTTTCTTAAAATTACAAACCTTCACTTATGTAAATGAAATATATGGATGAATACACTATATTTCACAGGATGTTATATCTTATTATATCAATAAGCACCATGTTTAGTGCCAAGACAGCCCCATTGTCCCATAGTTTATTTTAATCACATAAAGTTAAGATCCTGAATACATAAACAAAAAGCCATACAAGTAAGCATTAAAATCACAAGACGACAGTTTTATTTCCTTTTCCTTAAAAAAAATGGCTCTTGATACACATTTCCATTGTACTTTGGGTTCCTCTTTCTCCAAAACTGTTTCAGGCATTTTATTGTTCAGGAAAGAACTAAATTTCAAAACACAGATACTGTATATCCTTCCAGTCAATTATGGATGCAGCACCTCTACACAGAAGGATCAAAAGAGGCCTGTTTTGTCTTTCGGTTTTTAACACATACAGAACACAATGTGATAAGTTAATACTAGGAACTTGGAATGGCATCTAATTAATATCTCAGTGTGCAGCGTGTTTGCATGTGCACACAGAAGGGCATAGTGAATATGTGGTTTAATTATGCATTACAGGTTTCCCTGTTAACGTGTGCTGAACTTCTAATGTCTTGACTGAACTCAGAACATTCAATAAAAATTATCGAAGACATCTAACTGATTTCTATTTTCATATACAGTATTTGTTTTAAAGGGATGATAAAACTTTTTCATTTCTACTGAAAGGAGGACCCTTGATCAAGCAAACTATTCTAAGCATGTGTGGTAGAAGTCAATATACCTATGGAAGGAGGCTGCCTGCAAGGACATGCTTTTTTTTTTCTTCAGTAGAGGGATCATTTTGATCTTGAAATCAGTGACACGGGACCAGTAACCATCTTGGTTGAAATCCCAGTGTATTCCTCTTGTGCTAGAGTTTTGCAGACACATTGTACCACACAGGGTTGTTGTTCTTTACCTACTGGAGGGTGGAAATCATCATGGCCACCTTGAAATTACCCAGCCCTTGTGGACTGTCATGCTCCAACTCTCAGAATTAAGCAACAGAATAACTGTCTTGAAAAATCATATAACAAAATATTATGTACATCAAGTTGCATCTGACTTACAGAGAACTTTTAGGGAGTGCCACATACACCCCTGGTGGGTTTCCATGGTTGAGCAGCCTCTTGAACCCAGGTCTCCAGAGTCCTAGACCATCTTTGTTTCCACTACACTACACAGGCTCTCTGCTTTTTTTAAAGCTACCAACAAATAGAAATTACTGGCTGTTTTGCTTCACAGAGGCACCCTTATTTTGCAGAACAGATTATCTGCCAGTTTCAACATCATGTGCTATGACAGAACTGATACATTCCTTTAGACAACCAGCTAGTTTGTAATACTAAACTTATCAGCAGATTTACATCTCCATAGTCTTGTATTCTTCTATATCCAGTTCCAGAAATATGCATTAGTTATGTCAATACACAGTGGATGCAAATTGTTAGCTCTTCAATTTATATCCAGCATACTTGAACAACTCATACAGTCATGGCCAAAAAATATTGGCACCCTTCCAATTCGTTCAGAAAATGCAACCCTTCTCTCAGAAAATTGTTGTAGTTGCAAATGTTTTGGTATTCACAAGTTCATTTCTTTGGTTTGCATTGGAACAACACAAAAACACAGAGAGTAATAGTCAAATCTGATACAATCCCACACAGAAACCCAAAAATGCACTGGCCAAAATTATTGGCACCCTTAACTTAGTATCTGGTAGCCCCCCCTTTGGAAAAAAATAGCTGAAATTAATCACTTCCTGTAACCATGAATGAGTTTCTTACACCTCTCTACTGGAATTTTGGACCACTCTTCTTTTGCAAACTGCTCCAGGGCCTTCAGATTTGAAGGATGCCTTCTACCAACTCCTACCATTTTGAGATCTCTCCACAAGTGTTCTATGGGATTCAGATCTGGACTCATTGCTGGCCATTTCAGACTTCTCCAGCACTTTGTTTGTAATAATTTCTGAATGCTTTTTGAAGTGTGTTTTGGGTCATTGTCCTGCTGGAAGACCCATGACCTCTGGTGGAGACGCAGCTTCTGACACTGGCCACTACCTAGCGCCCTAAAATTCTTTAGTAATCATCAGATTTCATGATACCATTCACACAGTCAAGGCATCCAATGCCAATAGTAGGAAAACATCTTTGAACCTCCACCGTTTGACTGTAGGGACTGTTCTTTTCTTTGAATGCCTCATTTCTTTTTCTGTAAAGAGTGCTATGATGTCCTTTACCAAAAAGCTCTACTTTTACCTTGTCTGTCCACAGTACGTTCTCCCAGAAGGATTGTGGTTTTGTCAGATAAGTTTTGACATACTCCAGTCTTGCTTTTTATGCCTTTGTGTCAGCAGTGGTGTCCTCCTGCGTCTCCTACCCTTTTCAGTCAGATGGTGACGGATAGTGTGAGCTGACACTGTTTTACCCTATGTCTGCAGATCAGCTTGAATTTGTTGGGAAGTTAATCTGGGTTCTGTATCCACCATTCAAACTTCCCTTCGTTATAATTTTCAGTAATTTTGCTCTTCTGTCTACATCAAGGGAGTTAGCTATAGTGCCAAGGGCTGTAAACCTCTTGATGATATTGCACACAGTGGACACAGGAACATGAAGATCTCTGGAGATGGACTTGTAGCCTTGAGATTGTTGATGTTTTTCCACATTTTTTTCCTCTCAAATCCAGACCACTCTTTACACTTCATTCTTTTCTCCATGCTCAGTGTCACATACAACATAAAGGTTGAGCCAACTTTTTTCCATCTTAACTGGTTGCAAGTGTGATTACTATAATGCCCACACCTCTTACTTGCGACAGGTGTGTCCAAATACAAATTAAAGGAGCATCATATATTTGAAAAGCATTTATTTCTTACAATTTAGACAGGGTGCCAATAATTTTGGCTAGTACTTTTTTGGGTTTCTGTGTGGGATTGTATCAGATTTGACTTTTCTTCTCTGGTTTTGTGTTGTTCCAACACAAACCAAAGAAATGAACATGTGATTACCAAAACATTTGCAACTGCAACAATTTTTTTAGAGAAGGGTTGCATTTTCTGACCGAATTGGAAGGGTGCCAATATTTTTGGCCATGACTGTATGTCGACATAGCATAGCCATTTCAAATGTTACTTCTTATGAAGCTTTATTTTTGGCAAAAACAAACAAACCCCTACTATGAGTGGAGATGAGAAAAACTACTGCTTTACCCAAGAGTGAAACCTTGTTTTCTTTGCTAGAATTTTTTTTCACCAAAACAAAAACAAAAGAATAAAAATAAAGAAGACAAAAACACTGCAGCAGTTTAAAGATTAACTGCTATATTTTAATGTGAGTTTTTGTGTACAAGTCCACTTCCTCAGACATAGGAGGATGTGGACTTGTCCACAAAAACTCACATTAAAATACTGCAGATAGTCTTTAAGGTGCTGCAATGTTTTTGTCTTTTTCATTTTTTTTCCTTTTGCCTGGTATAGTAGCACAGGATAACAGTTACCTCTTTAAAACTACTTTTGTCACAGAACAAAAGAAGCCATACAGCACAAAAATATGGAAGAAAAGTAACATCTGCCTCTTCCATTGCCATAACCCCTCTTCTCCCTGATGGAGAATCCGTGGAGGTCCCCAAGGATCACAGACTCAGCACCAAGAGGAAAAACCCTGCCATTCAGTGTAAAAAAGCACTGCTGGATTATGAGTGAAGTATTCTCTTCCTTCCATTGCTAATTCATAATGATACATATGCTGGCACCCCTTTCCCTTTCTCTTATATATACCACATTCATTCATGCATACTTTCCCATAACACCATATTTTCCACAAATGGAGCCATATTCTAATAATATTTCTTAGCTGTTGAGACCAAAACTGCTAGTAACAGCCAATCATTTTGGCTCAAATCTCCAAATGGGAACAATATCAACTGCAAGGCTTCCTTCCTTCTCTCCAGCCTCAAAGGCATATCTCTAGGGCAGCTAAATACTGTACACAAAGTTATCCTAATCAGCTTCTCCAGGGCCCAACAACATGCAACCTTTCAACATACTACTTGCAGTGAGACCAAGGTTTTAAAGTCTTAAAACCAAATATGGAGGAGACCAATCTGGATATGAATCAAAGAGCAGGGGTAGCAAAGTTCAACCTTCCTGTTCCCTACCAACATCATGGAGTGGGAGAGGGGAACTGCTGTTCATTACAAATAGCTACACAAAGAAAAACCTCCAATGACTTCATGAACTTTTGTTCTCAGTGGGCTACATTCATTCTATAAGTTTTAGTTTAGTTTTATATTCTGATAGACTGTGAAATGCAATCAGTATTGTTTCTTCCTGATTTGTAATGGCTTCGATTTCCACTAATGCTTTACTGACCAATCCCACAACTCATCTGATGCATCTGCGGGTTGTGAGTCCATGACACTCCTATGAGGATCTGCATTTGTACTGCAGCATTCAACAGACAGTTGGCAGCACTAGATTCATTGTGCTGCCACGCACTAAAAAGCAGCTACCAATTTGGTGCTGCACTCATGTTCCAACTAGATTCATAGCTCTGAGACCAGGTTGCAAGATTCCTGCCCTCCAAGCACCTTTTTCATACATGCAGGACCAGATCAAGAACAGGGGATCATTATGTGGAAGCCTTCCTCTGTGTATAACTCACTTTTGATAGATCATGGTGACCCTATTGCAGAAATAAGAAGCCTGTCTATCTCCTCCTTATAATAAGACAGATTAAATATTGTATGCTGATTTTTAAAAAAGATTTGGCTCCCCCCCCCAATTCATAATTCTGGCAAGATTGTGGAGATCCTGCATTTCACTTGAGAAGGCTTCTCCTTCATTTTGTTTAAGTCTGGTGTAATTCTGGCACTTGTGAATGCCTGTTTAGAAAATGCCTGTATTTGTTCATGTATTTGATCATCTTCTTCTAGTCTTCTCCCCCCCCCCCCCAATGATTGTGGTTAAAGAAACAAGTCAATCAATCCTTAAGTGCTACAGCATTTTTGTCTACTTATGGGGGAAAAAAATCCTCTTTTCTGTAGGCTGGGTTTTCAGTGTAGGGTTATGAATGTGATCATAATCTTACATACTGTATTTCCATTACTGACTGGTCAGAAGAACTCACTTTTGGAAACAGAATTCATGTGCAAAGACTGCAACAATTACAAGGAAAACACTTGGTCACAATTATTTACCTTAATACTAGCAATGTAACTAACACTTATTCAGTATACACACATAATACACACAAATACACAGATATTACTTGATTGTATATACATATATTTCAAAGAGTCCAATACGAACACTTTTTCCCCCTCTTGTTACTGAAGACTGATGTTTGGCATCCCAGGTTTCAAATCTATAGAAACCTAGAACTCAGAAAGGTAACATGTTTCAATTGTACCTCACAGTGATAACGTTGTACATCTGGACACACACTGTCTTCGAAGATTCAAGGCAAGTAATAGACCGGCAAAAACATTCACTGGTTAAAGAAGCCAGTGCTATGCTGTCTTCCCTTCTGGGTCATTCAAGCCACGTCCAATGAAAACTCAACAATCTATATGACAACAGATGGCCTTTTCTTTGTCCAAACCAGTACACTGTTTTCTTTTGCAAAAGTACCTAGGTATCTTTGTTGCTGTCATTCCTATATTTACATGAGTTTCAGATGTGATAGGGGTTTCAAATGCAGTCAGATGAAGTAAAAAAGCCTTTCCTTTCAAATTCACTAAAAACCACTACAAATGTAATTCCCCCCCTCCCCCAAAATACCTCGTAGGAATTTTCCAAAATACAGGAAGTATTTTCATGGCAAGGGGTGTTGTTGGTGTTACATCATCACATACTTTACATTACTTCCGCACAGGTCTACCTAATCACTTTGGATAGACAACATCAGTAACATACAATAAAACATCATTACATCTCACAAGACACAGTACAAAACATCTTCAATCCAGTACTGCCGCTTTTTGGGTGGGATGGGATATGAAAGCCTACTTACAAACAAGTAACAGATTTCATTAGAAATAAAGCTAGTTACAAAACTTAATTCCAATTTGATTATGCTGACAATACATGTCTCTGTTTTGAATATGCCTTTCTAAGCATATAGATTATTTTCATTTATCAATGTGGCATTGTTCTATGTTCCAATAGGATTTTGCACTTATTATTCAAATTAGCATTTAGCCAATGGAAAATCTGTTTTTAAAAACATCCTGAGTCCTTACTTGACTTTGTAGAACTTGGGGGACGGGGAGGTTTGCTACTGTTCAAGATGGAAAAAACAAAACAAAGCACCAGAGCCACTCTAAATAAATAATATATAAAAATGATACATTTAAAGAAACGCACACTTTCTGAATGAATTTCTCTTGCCTTCTCTTATTTTGTGCTCTCGTGAGGATGAGATTTCTTTAGAGAGCCTCTGCAGTTGTGTCTGAGGAGACAGACATGGTCACTTTGGCAATCTTTACTGTATTTTTAATACACCTTTCAGCAGCCTTATGGACATTACCTGGATTGTTAGCATGTCTGTGCTGGCAGTCAGACTCCAAGCTGTTATCCAGAGGTTGTGCGGTCCCTGCACAAGGTGGAAACATGCTTCTGAAAGCATGTCGCAAGTCTTGGCTCCTGAGAGCATAGATAATGGGATTCACTGTGGAATTCAGCAGACACAGCATGCTGCAGAAGGCAAAGATAGTCTTGACAAGCTTGTTCATCTTCCCAAAGACGTCATAGAGCATGATTGCAAGTAGAGGACCCCAGCAGATGATCAGAACCACAAGAATGAGGACTAAGGTTTTGGCTAACCTGATGTCCATACGTGTTTGTTCAGGCCTGGAGACCTGCTGCACTTTACCATCCTCTGAAGTATGAATGATCATGCTCTTTTGAGTACCACGCTGAAGCATTCTAACAGCATGGCTATGAGCCTTCCACAGTATGTACATATAGGCATACACAATAAAAAGCAAGAGTACAGTGGTGACTCCAATCCAGAACAACAGATAGTTCTCATCAATTAGTGGAAATATGTCTGAACAAACAGAATTTAGCTTTTTGCAGTTCCAGCCGAGCAGAGGGAGGACAGCTATTACAATAGCTATGGTCCACATCACACAGAATGCTACAACAGCCTTGGACCTAGTAACAATCCTTTTGTAAGAGAGGGGCCTGTGTATAGATATGTATCTGTCTATTGCAGTGAGGAAAAGACTGCCAACTGAGGCAGTGAACGAAGCTGTAACTCCACCCAACTTGAACAGGAAAACATTAGGACTGTCTTTCCGATGGAAAACATGGAAATCAACAAAACTATAGACAAAGATCACGCTGCCAAGGAGATCAGCTACTGCCAGGCTGCTGATGAAATGATAGGAAGGCCTACAGCGGAGGCTTCGGGACTGGAGGATGACAACCAAGACCAGGAGGTTTTCCAGGACAGTGAAGGTGCCTAGGGTAAGGGAAAGAACTGCAATGGCTAACTGCTGGGTAGGGTTTAGAATCATAAAGCATTCCATATCCATGAAGTTGTCTCCACACTGTATGTTCTCCTCATTGTCCTTGAAGGTGGACAGGCTCTTGTTGTAGAAATCTGTAAGATTGATCTGATCTGATTGGTGAATCCCCAAGACAGCATCTTCTCCTGCAGTCATTTTTGGGTGAAAATCACCTCGGAAAGAAAGAGGGAATTTCTGCGAGTAGTATTCTAACTTGGAAGCCATGTTGCTTTTAAAGTCTTCGTACTGGATATCGTTAGAACCCATGTAAAGAAGATCTGTTGTAACCGTTCTGAAGGTCGTATCTGCGAGGCCATCTATGGCTTTCATAACCTCAGGTTTCAGTTACGCAGGCTTGGGGGGAAAGTATGTCAAGCGATCCTGATAGAGAAAGGAGAAGACCAGACTGAATTAAATCTATGGAAACTTGGGAAAGGCAGTATATAGATAAAGATATTTAAATGACTGCATAATGTCTAGTAATAAATCTGTCATTCTGTTTAATGTTGTATCAGCCTCTCCTATCTACAGCAAATGAAAATGCATTCAGCGACAAAATATCTATATACTCTCTATATAATGCACGTTTGCACAATGGAAAGGTTGAGCTATTATGCGGAAAGTACAGGAAAATAAATTAATGATAATTATATTCTTCTAACTTACAATTACTTTGTTGTGGCCATAGGCTGTGAAGTTACTTCCAACTTATGGAAGTTCGGAACAGGTTTCTGAGGCACAGCAGAAGTCTAAAAAATGGTTTACCACTGCCACTTACCCCCCCAAGATTCCATGGCTGGGCAGTGGGGAGTAATTACTCGAGATCTCTCTCAGCCCAACTCTAAAATTGTATCCACTAGCACTCACTAATTCCTCTGGACACATTTTAAAAAATTCTTAAAAAAATAAAATAAACACTTTTTTCCTTGATTTTCTTTCATTCCCTGCATTTAAAAAAAAAAATAAACTATGGCTTCTCTGGAGGATTTTGATAACATCCGTGGTTTTCTCCCAAGAATTTCAAAAGCATAGATTTAGTCATCTAAAAAAAGCACAGAACTTCTGACAGTGGTTGTGATGAAGGGGTATGCTAGCATAAATGGTCCATTCTTGCCAGAATTATATAATAAACTGTTTTTTGAGAGGCTTGGACAGCTGTATGAGATTCAGCTAGGGAGATCGACTGAAAGACTTTTGTATAACTCACAAACCTTGGGCCAATGAGCATGTACCTCTGCTCTGCACCAGGACACAATGACTACTACTGTAATACTGCTTTTTAAAAAAAAAAATGCCAGTGATCAATTATCGAGGTTCTTTCTCTCATTTACAATAAACCAAATTTTAATAATGGGGTTTCATTCCTGGACCATTTGGGTCAATGGGCATATGGTGTTTACACACGTATTACTTATTTGTTTATTTTATTTACATGTCACATTCCTCCCCAAACTGGGACCTAATACAGTTTGCAACAATGCAATTAAAAAACAGTGGCTGAAATCCAGTAATGTAAAGTTATACCATGTGGGTCTGATGGTATCCTCGGTCGTTTAGTTATTTAGTCGTGTCCGACTCTTCGTGACCCCATGGACCAGAGCACGCCAGGCCCTCCTATCCTCCACTTGTCCTCCGCTCTTCCTCAGTAGCATGTTGGACGCCTTCCGACCTGAGGGGCCCATCTTCCAGCGTCATATCTTTTAGCCTTTTGTTTCTGATCATGGGCGTTCTTGGCAAAGATACTGGAGTGGCATTGCCATTTTCTACTCCAGGTGGATTGTGTTTAGTCGGAACTCTCCACTATGTCCTGTCCTTCTTGGGTGTCCCTGCACGGCATAGCCCATAGCTTCTCTGAGTTACTCAAGCCCCTGCGCCACGACAAGGCAGCAATCCATGAAGGGGTGATGGTATCCTCAGCCATGTCTATGTTTTGTTAATTAGAAGTTTTCCCCAAAGGGTTCCTGGGCTCCCTAAGGACCCCTCTGATCCCAAGGAAGCCTTTAAGGAAAGCGGGATAGGGTAAGGGAGTCTAAAACTATGTAAAAATCACCACTGCCAGCCTTGCAGCTGTGTCAGGAGCGGGGTTGGCAATTTACAGACATTTAAGTCTTCATGCTCTCATCTTGCTCTGACTAAAGTCTTCCTTAGGACCAAAGAAATCCTAAGGGAGATTAGGAACCTATGGAGTGGCGGGAATAAAATAATTTTAGTTACCAAAATTTGGCCACAGATGAGGACATAATCAGACTTTACATTACTAGGTTTCAGCAACAGATTTGCAAGTATTAAAGCAGAATTCAACTTATCCTATTATTAAAACTCAATGCCTAGGATGCCTCCATAAAAAGTGGGTCAACTAATTCTCTTATTATTTTTACAACTGTACTTAGACACTTTAGAAAGCTTATGTGTCAGTCGCAAACCACCGATCAGGCTCATGCTAGTTCTATATTAACATTGTCCCAGACATATTTACTCTGGCAGAGAGGAACTTCTCTCTGGGTCCCATGTCATCTCTCCAAAAACCTGGAGAGGATTGCATTATCAAATTTCCATGGCATAGTGGAAAAAAAATGAATCAATCAAACACTTCTAGTGATGTCCAATTCAAATCAAGGTATCCAGGGAGGTCACAACCTCTTTTTAAACCAGATTTCTAATTCAGGTCACTCAGATTTGTGACTGGGGTGACCTGTACTGAAATGAACCTGCTGCTAGCTGGCTGGATTCAGAAGAAGGTGGAGCTGGGTTCACTCAGTGGCATTTATGTTATGAAGTTCCTCATAACTTTTGTGCCTTCTGCATTATTTGATATCTGAATAAAATGAGTAAGGTTATATAGAGGCAGCAGAGAGCCTCTGCCATTTCTTCATCCAGATTTGTCAAATGATATATTATTCTAGGATGTTGGGGGGTAGGGGGCACACGGTGTCCAGTCCCACTACATCAAAATAAGTCTTTTTTTTTCATGGCCAGCAAACATTTCTGCTCTCTTAGAGACTAAACATGACTATGTGTCCAAGGCATCTTGCACAGGGTGGTACTTGGAATTAGGTGAAGGCGGCTAAGGTACCAGAGGAGTTACTAGAGCTGCACAAAAGAAGAAGGGGAAGAGTCCACTACATTGCCTATAGCAAAGGTCCTGAAATTTGACAAAACTCCTTGTGTGTACATGCATGTGTGCACATATTCAAATTTCCCCCAGTTTAGATGGTACCTAGATTTTGCCAGCCCATGTCCTCCTACTATACTTTATGTCCGGGATCTGCATGTAAGAGTTTCTGTTTCAGCTCTTGGTTATAGTAATTCTTGCACTGAGGTCCATGGATAATCAGCGTTGTGCTATCAGCTATCCTCAGTTTTGTTGCAAAAAATTTAAAATAAATGAAGAATCTGATTTTTTTTTAAAGTTTAGAATTAGAATACAGATTTTAATGAACTCTGATAGAGCTGAATATCTTGGTTGAATAGAAGAGGGAACTAATAATCATTATAATCATCACGTGCCGTCAAGTCATCCCTGACTTATGGCAACCCTGAGTGGTCTAGAAGAATCAATAGGTTGACACTTCTTCCTCTTTCTCCCAGCATAACCCATAACCCAAGGTGACCAAGGTTGTTCTGCTGCCAACTTTCCATGCTTCAACCAGGATGAAGTTAATCTAGATTATATGTTTCACTGAAGCATGTTGAGAGTTGCATGAAAAGCATGTGCTCAAACAGGCTGCCTCAAGAGAAACAGGAGTAACTGAAGTAAAACTGTTACCATTCTTAAGGTTCCCCAAACACTTTTACATCTCCTTATAAGAAGCACTAACTAGAACAGACTACAGTGGACCCTTGACTTACAGACTTTTTGAGTTACAGACTTCTCTGGCCACAAAATTTAGGTTTGACTTGCAGACTGAGATTTGACTTACAGACCAGAAAAAAACCAAAATGTAACAAAAACGGCCTGTTACGGGATTAATCGGTTTTCAAAGCACTGTAGGTCAATGGAGACTTAACTTACAGACTTTTTGACTTGAGAACCGCCTTCCAATACGGATTAAGTTCTCAAGTCAAGACCCCACTGTACTCTTGGCTCCAATCACCACCATCTCATTAGAAGTTATGAGCCCAGAATGGCAATAACTGAGAAAGCAAATGATTTGTAACACCCTTCCAAAAACTTTGACCAAACCCTCAAGCCACAGCAAATGACTAGACTATGCTCAGTACATTCTCAAGCTAGACTGTATAAAAACTAGTGGCATTAAAACAAGAAAGATATGAGGAATCCTATCTCAGAAGTGATTAACGGATTAATCATAGCAGATTTAATGCTTCATTCCTGGATGCCTTTTTATTATTTTGTCTTAAAGATTCAAGAATGAATACTTTTCTTTTTTAAAAGGTTTATTTACCAAGCAGTTGAGTAATTAAAAGCCAAAAATGTAAAATATACTTGGGCTATATGTAAAAATTACATGAGTATATATTTTTAAAAACCACAACCTTTTATTACAAATTTCTCTGGTTTATATATGTAAGTAATACTTCTATTAAAAACAAACTCTGGGTCTAATAAAATTAGAGCTTTTGTTTAAACAATATAGGAGTGAAGCTCATGAATTAAAAAAATACAAAGAAAGCAAGTTTTCTATAGTAAAAGGCTATCTTCTTAGATAACTCACATTCATTCACTTAAAAATAAACTCTATTGCAGTACAAATTGTTCTTAAAATAAGTCTATCAAAGCATAAAGTCACATATTGCATTAGATATTTCTCACCCAATGTTTTCCCAACAGAGATTTCTCTCCTGTTTATAAAACCAAGGTGGCAGTGTGTTTTGGAGACATCCTCTTTAACTTGATGGAAAGCTCTGTTTTTATACACTTGATGTTTTAAGGTAGACAAAACATCATGCTGCTGAATTCTTGCCCTCTTGGGAAAATGGATTTTCAGAGACCTAGGTTCTCTTAGGTACACCATATCTACTAGTCAGGAGATCTACAAGCCATCTACCAGCCAGGAAATGCCCCCATTTGGAGTATTTTCCTTAATACCACATTTGGGCAATTTAATACATTTTGAATGCCAACTTCCTGCATTTTACATGTTCAATATTTCTCATTCAAGCTCCATATTAATTTTTCCTGCCATATAATTTTCCCAAAACCTATAATTGACACAGTTTAATGTCGATATCAAGAGATGTTCTAGAACATATTATTAAACAGTCAGTCTATCAACACTTACAAAAGAATACAGTGATGTAGGAGCTAGCATGGGTTTCTCAAAAACTTGACTAATTGTACCTGCTTTTCTGACAGAATTTCAAACAGTATAGATGAGAGGAATGCTGTGGGCATTGCATATCAGAGTTTCACTGTGCTTTCAACAAGGGACCTTGTTCTTATGGCCACTTTGGTGGGTTGGGTGATTCTACTGGTTAGATGGATATTTAGCTGTTTGTTCGACTGTACCATCAGCAATTCCTCCTCAACCAGGAAAGACACAGCAAGTAAGAAACCAGAAGGTTGTGTTCTGTACCCAGTGTTGTTTAACATTTTTATATATGAAAAAGTAGATGGGATGATGATGTTTCAAAAGGCAGTATCAGGATTCAAGATAACGTGAATAAGATAGATTTTGTATCTGAATAACTACCAAACTGCTGTGAACCATAAACAGTAGTTATTCGAGCTTCTGGAGCATCTATATCAATTGCGCATCTGCTCTTTGGCTACCACTTCACACACACCCCAGATTAAAATCAAGGATGTTTTTTTCCAGAACATCTGTGAATCTTGAAGGAAAAACAGATACTTTAAATTTCCACACCAGGATTATGACATGGAAAGGAAGACCTTCCCACCTCTTAAACCTAATGGAGCCCTACAAAAGTCTATCCCCATGTCACATGGAGAACTGGGTTCCATGGAAAAGCTGGCAGAACCAAACTGAGCTTCGGAAAATGCTTTTGTCAGTGCACAGAAGAATAGACAACTTTACACGAGTAGGTGTACACTATGACCCTCAACTTGTGCCATGAAAAACTTGCTGCTAGCTACCCCAAATGGTCTCGATGTTGCCTGTTATTGAGTGAAAATTATCTGATATACTTATCTAAGCTTTATAGTTTTCTTTTTGTAAACCCGTTTGCATTTTGTATGTGTTTATATGCAGGTATTTTATTGTGGTGTTTCTGATAGAAATAAAGAAGTAAGCTTCAGGAGGAGTTAGCATTTGCCTTTTTCTGCCCTAACATGGGGAGGTAAAGAAGATATCTAGGGGACTGCATGTGTCTCACAAGCTGCATTTTTCCTACCTTGCTTTTAAGGCTGGAGCAAAAACCTTCTATGTTCTAATTCATCAATTCATTTAATAGAGGTTAACTCTGCTCTTCAGGAAAATGAATGCTGGTGCAACTCAGTTAAAATAAATTAAAAGAAAAAAGACATTTCAGCAAAGACAAGCTCACATGACATCTTAATTTCCTACAAGTATCCACTGGAATCTCCAAATGTGATAAGATTAGTAGCATATGGGGTGGGGCCACGAAACAATTTTGCAATCAACTGTCCTCTAAATCTTGAAATTGAAATCATATACTTTTCCATGTGTATGGGGCAATTAAGCTACACACAACTGTGGTGAAAGAGGGTTCCCTCAATTCAGCTGTTCTAATCCAGTTTTGGTGTCCTCCCAACCAATGAACGCTTTTTGGTAAAGGACACACCAATAGTTACTGATGGAAGACTTCAAAAAACACCGCACAGTTATTTCAAGTTTTCCTCCTAAACTGATTTATTTTGATGTGAAAGAAAGAGAGAAGAGAAGGTGGGAAAACAAGAAGGTCACAAATGGAAGTTAACATAACCAACCGTTAATTTATCTGAAAGACGCAGGGCAATTTCACAATAAAAATATTAAACACCCTCAGGGCTGAACGACTGAAGATGCTAGCTTCGCAATTAGAAGGCAGCAGTACACTCTTCCTCCAGAGATGCAGTTCTTCAAAGCAGCAATGTCTGCACAAATCAACATGCAAATTAGATTGCTTGTTTTTCCAGGACCACTTGCTTTCCACAAGTTAATGTGCAAGTTGCATTGGTGCAGAACCGTGAGTTAGGACAAACAGACAACTTTGCCTTCTTAAGGGGGGTTCAATTTCTAACAGTGGGCTCACCTGAACATCTGTTTTTGGCTCTAAATCACAGGTTTCCTTTGTTTTGTCAACAACACATAGTGGAAGGAGCAGCAGTAATGGTTCTAATGCAAACTTTCCAACCGTAATCCCAGTGCATACATTTTGTAACTTTCTTGGTTCCTGCAAGGTATGGAAGAAAGATCTTTTTGTCAGTTACATAAAACAATGAAAGACTACATTTGGAGGATGGTTGGGGATGAAGCATCACCATGTGTTATTCTGACAGGAATTTATGTTTAAATCTATGTAAGGTGAGACCATTATTTAACAGAAAAAATTATAAAGGAGGATTAAAAGGAATATGGATCACGATATATATCTTTGATTCATCACTCACTTTGGAGATCCTGGTTAATGCATAGTCTATTAAGACTAACTTAAACTCAATTCAGTTCAATGGGATTCACTCCAAAGTAAATATGTGAAGACCGCAGCCTTTCTACATCAAATACAAAGATGGGAGATACTCAAAATACGTTTGCTGCTTGCTGATTGCAAAACAGTCCTGCATGCTCATATAAATTGTACTTTAAATTACTGCGTTCTGAGTTTAATGAAATTAAGGAAAAAGGATTCTAGCATCTTTTTTCCTGAAAAGCTGGAATGTTTATGAATATTCCATGCCATCACATTAACTCAACCAACTGACTTCACAACCACATGTAGAGTGCAACACTCATCAGTGTAAACTTTAAAAGACAGGAATTATGCAGAATCCTCCCAATTAGAGATGGAGACGAATATAAAAATGGATCGGCTTTTTCGATGAAAATAGCTGATTCATTAAATATTCATCCCTTCATATTTGTGGGCTCAAGAGACCCTCATGAATACAAAGGGATGAATATTTATCCATTTTTATTCGTCCTTCGTATTTTTAAAAAACACACACCAAAAACACCCTTAAGGCAGGCTAAGGGAATCTAGGCCGCCCTTTGCAAAGATGGCAGCTGCAGCTTATTTACCCTAAGTGAAGCCACAGTCACCATCTTTGTAAAGAGCAGCCAGTATCCCTTTTTACATGTTGTGTCTGGGATGCCAAAAGGAGACCTCGGCATCAGCAATTAAGATAATGGAGTGTCAGTGGGGTAGGGTTAAGGTATGGAAAGGAAGGGGCTGGTGGGGTAGGCTGTGGGTTTGTGTGGCTGTGGGTGAGTGGTGGCAGCCTTTCTGCCACCAATCAGGTGATTGGCGGCTGGTAGGCAGAATAGTGTTTTGTTGTTGTTTTTTAATAGGAAGGGGATGTCAGCCGGGCGGGGTGGGTGGGTGGAGGGGAGCCCCCTCGAATCAACAAATATATTTGTTATTTGTCGCTTCATGGGGGCAACTTCATGCTTCGTGAGTCATCAACTTTTGATGACTCATGAAGCAGGACGACTCGCCAAAATGGTGAGTCGTCTCCATCTCCACTCCCATATATATATGTAAAATCAGAAGAAAATCCAGAAGAAAATTTATTTGTGTGGGAGTTAGTCCCAGACAAGAAGGCATAACACTGTTGCCTAAACCATGCTGAAAGGAAGAAAGTTAAAATAAGAATCACTTTTTAATTAATACAATATTCACCATCAATTATATAACTGATTTTATCAAGCGTACAGACATTCAAATTAATTTCCTGACAACTAACATACATCCAGTCCTACAGTGAAATGTGTCAAGTACAAAAATGCTAGAACACAATTTAGGTCACTGGGCAAAAAACAAAAAAACAAAACCCACTACAGTACTGTCTTATTAATTTATAATACGAGTGTTATACAAGACATTTTCAATTAACCACTCAATTTTTCCCCAGAACTTACGGTCTATTTAAATGTTGATGTTATGCCTAGTTCCATAATAGAAGAGCTTAATTTTAAAATCATTCAGTCATAAATAGAGTGAGAGAAGTTTATGATTAAGTTTTTTCTAATTTTCATGAAGTGAAACAACTCAACAAGAATAAGCACAGTCAACCACCTCAGGCTATGCATTTCCTATCACATCTTTAAGGATATATTTGTTTAAATACTGTATTATATTTATTTAAAACACAAACAAAGCATACAGAATCTCTCTCTCTCTCTCTTTTGTTAAAGAAAAGTTTTCACAGAGAGTTCAGCAAAATGCTACTCTGTATGCACATTGTTTCCCAGCACCATGGTTAATGGGATCATGACAAGCAAATCCCATCCTGCATTTCAATGATCCTTCTTCCCACAATATTTCTGCATTCAGCTTATTACAGTAATTTCCGAGTTTTATTTGTAGAAAGAAATTTCTTTGAAAAGTCTAGGGAGTTCATTAGTAGTAATGGCGCTTTGAGTTCTGAGACTGCAGCCGACATTATTTTTGTTCTTGTTTGCTTCTGATAATATCATAGTTTGAAATTATGGACAATGTGGGTATGCACCTAATAAAAACATGAGTGAAAATCTTATTATCAAAGCTGAAGCAAAATAGACAATTCAAATGATAACAAAAGTCATTGGGGGGATTTACTTACATTGGTTACCTATGTACACTTTGAAACTATGGTGTACAATGAAGGTATTTGAAGACCAATAATTGATAGGACTAGGTGTCATGACTCATAGGGACCTTTAATAGGTGGGTGTCAATCTACTGTATGTCTGACTATTTTTCTTCTTGGTGATATGCTTATGTTAGCATGATCCAGCGGCAACTGTATCGCAGCATCAGGCTCATCCACACAATAGTGTTTTCCTCTGGTTGTTTTGGATTGTTTCTTATTCTTTTGCAGAAGATCTGAATAGACATACCAGTGCTTGCATGCACACATGACAAGAGTATTTGTTGCTATATGCACTTTGATGTAGTGGGTCATCCTAGTATTGCCTGTCCATATATAGCTGGAACAACCTGCTGATGTCTCTTTTTCAACACATACTGCCCTCCCCTATTGACTATCTTTCCTGCTCTCTATTTGTTTAATTCACTCTTCCACCTCTTCCCTTCTTGTTTTATCCATGGAGGGTTGGAAACTGACTAACAGAAAAAATACCCATAAGGAAACATCATCTGGAGCAGTGATAGTGAACCTTTTTGAGCCCGAGTGCCCAAACTGCACCACAAAACCAATTTCATTGTTGTTGTTCAGTCGTTTAGTCGTGTCCGACTCTTCGTGACCCCATGGACCAGAGCACGCCAGGCCCTCTTGTCTTCCACTGGCTCCTGGAGTTTGGTCAAATTCATGTTGGTTGCTTCAATGACACTGTCCAACCATCTTGTCCTCTGTCATGCCCTTCTCCTCTTGCCTTCAAACTTTCCCAACATAGGGGCTTTTCCAGGAAGTCTTCTCTTCTCAGATGGCCAAAGTATTGCAGCCTCAGATTCAGGATCTGTCCTTCCAGTGTGCACTCAGGTCCTTCCAGTGAGCACTCACCAACTTCATTACAAAGGGTCAACTCTGCAATTAAACCTGAATATTGAGGTTTTAGTTTAGAAAAAACAATTGCTCCTGCACTGCAAGGGTTAAATGCTTGGTTTCTTTTCCCTACTGATGGTATTAACAGAGAAATACTTACCAGTCTTTCAATCCCCTATCAGGCTAGCCCAGTAATGGCCACTACTGCACCCTTCCACTGGACCACTGCACCAGCAGAGGGGAGTGCCGAAATCCAGGATCGGATGATGGGTAAGTATTTCCTGATGGCAACGTACGGCTCATGTGCCTACAGAGAAGGCTCTGCGTGCCATCTGTGGCATGCGAGCCATAGGTTCGCCGTCGCTGATCTAGAGACACAAACCCACAAATAGTTCCTCCTGTTGTTTCCCCTTCTTTCACCCCTCAATGCAGAGTCTTTCTTGCCACCCACAGTCATGATAGGCATGATTTACACAGATGACTGAATTAGGAAAACTATGGTTATCTGAACTGTCCCCAAGCTATGAACGGAATTTGAACTTGAAACACTAAACACAGAGGTTTGGATCCAGATTTAGGCATAAGCAAGTAGAGTGGCTGAAGCAGACATCCCTACTCTGTCTTCCCAAGACACCCCTCACCTCCACATGCTCCACAAAGGGTCCCATGATGCTGGTGAACATAGTGGACTATAACACAAGTGGGAAGGATAGACCTCCTCCAAATCCAGCAATGGGGATGTTCTGTGAGAAGAGCTGTTCTATCTACATAAAGCAGCTTCTGGATTCAATCCAGCCTGTCTACTTCAGTCATCACAGGAAACTACATTCAGTTACTGTAAGCCAGTGGTGTCGAACTGTGGCCCTCCAGATGTTCTTGGACTTCAACTCCCAGAAGCATTCACCACCACCTCTGCTGGCCAGGATTTCTGGGAGATGAAGGCCAAGAACATCTGGAGGGCCACAGTTCGACACCACTGCTGTAAGCCATGGGAAGGGACAGGGAGGTAATCACTGTGCTGATTTGGAGAGAAAGCCAAGCTCTGCGTTTACCAAGAAACTCTTGCTAGTGAAACTCTTGTAGTATGGCACTAGTGAAGCAAACATCCTCACTGGTGGAGTTGCATTGGATTTCTGTACTGCACAATCTGTTCTGCAAGCAGTTGGACAGATGCCTGCACAACCACTTACACAACTGGTTGCACAACAATATACATTTTAAATATTGTACTGGATAGCAACCTTAAGCTAAATTTGAAAATTTGAAGTTCTTGGCACAATAAATCTCCCCCTAGAAACTCTTCAGCCCCAGGGGTTAATTATATGCTCTGAGATCCTTCAGGGGCCACACAGATCACCAAAAACACAAGAAACCAAAACACAGCTAACCCAGAAGAGGCCTTCTGCTCAACTGTAAATGTCTTATCCATGTCCCTCCTATCTAAGACACAGCGACGGATGATCTGGCTCATAAGTTGCATATGGTCCCTTTTTCCCATCGTATTTGCTCAAATACTGCAAATCACACCTCCTAGACACCTCTGGGGAGCATAAGTTGCCCTTTAAGCATCTTTTAAATGGGTTAAGTTTCAAGAGCAAAATAATTGTGTTGGTCAATCAAACCAAACTACATACAGAACAGTACTTTACTGACTCTAGCAACAACCAGACAGATACCCTGATTTATCTAAGGAAATATGTTACTAAATAATACTGATAATACTGGTGGCTACCTCTTACCTATACCCGTTTCTCAGAAGCAAAGTTCTATTTTTCTTGTGGGGAGTGGAGTTCCATTTTTTCTCATTTTCACACTACAGTGACCATGCTTTAAACCCACTGAAATTAATGGGACATTAAGTTAATGATGAATAAAGTGGATATATCTACTTCTTTCATGAATCCATCTAAACAAACGTCACTTTCACTTCTTCTGATAATATATTCCAATAGGTAAGTGCATTCTGTATAATAAAGAAATGAATACATCCTTCCCTTGCACTGAACTTATTACAAAACCTGATCAAGATTTCTAACATTGTAGGAAAAGAAGAAAAAGCCCAGGGATCCTTGTGCTCTGCTTGAGATTTTCTCCACCCTCAGCTACATGTTGTCCTCCACAAACCTGGTTTACCCATTATTCACTTCAAACTCAAATTCTTTTTGGATTATAATTCTTTAAACATCTTTACTATTTGCTTCTCCCTGTTCTGAAAAAACATGCTCTTACTTGTCCCTTCTTGGTTTTTAACTATGTATGCTTGTCCATATGTAGACCTGTTCTTACTGAACAGATAACATTAACTCAAGTGCTTTGGTAACAAACTTTGTTGAAAGCTTTCTGGAAGCTCAGTTCTATAATTTATTTATTTGTTGTTTATTAAAATTTAATAGATTTAATAAAATCTAGCAACAATATAAACATTGATATATGAAAAGGCATGCCCCATAAATGGTGGAATAGCAATTCCTAGCCTTCAAAGGCCTGCCAGAACAACTCCACCTTACATCCTGTCCTGAATCCCTGCAGTGATGTCATACTTCAAAGGACTCAGGAAGAGAATTCCAGAGCATGGGAGCAACAACATGGAAGGCTTTCTTTCAAATACACCCAAGCTGGACTATTTTGGTGGTTTGCAGCTTTAGAAGGCAGTTTTGGATTGCCTTAGTTGGCACAGGAGCTCATATGGATAGAGGTGGTCCAATTACTATACAACTAATGCATATTACACTTACTATATTTTCTCCTCATGCTTCAAGTCCTCCAACAAAGCTTATGTCAGAGATGCAACACTATGTCCCTGACACCATACTTTTTGGACTGGAATTACAATTCCTAATGATTCTCTGTACAGATCTGCTTCTTTCAAGGCTTCTAATTTATTTCTTTGCTTTCACCAATGCAGTAATCTAAATACAGTGGTGCCCCGCTAGACGCTTACCCCGTTAAACAACAAAATTGCTTGATTATGCCTTTTTTGCGATCGCTATAGTGATTGCAAAATGATGTTTCCTATGGGTTTTTTCGTTTAACGACGATTAGGTCCCTGCTTTGTGAACTGATTGTTTGCAAGAGGATGATTTAAAACAGCTGATAAGCGGTTCGCAAAATGGCTCCCCGCTGTTTTCCAGACCTATTTCTACAAGACAGGGATCACAAAATGCATTAACTGGTTTTCCATGCATTACAATGGGGTTTTTATTTTCGCATGACGACAATTTCGCTGTACAGCGATTTTAATGGAACACATTATCGTCGTCATGCGGGGCACCACTGTATAGGGATAGAGATGGAAATACTGATACAGATACAGTGAGATATAAATACATACAAATGAAAAGAACGTTATCAATGATTTCATCTACAGCCCATACTACAATTTGAATTCATAAAAGGCTTAAAACTTACAGTGGGGTCTCTACTTAAGAACGTCCCTACTTAAGAACAATTCTACTTAAGAACAGCTCCCTTTGCTAAATTTTGCTTCTACTTGAGAACAGAAATCCTAGATAAGAACAGGAAAAAAAACCTTTCCTGCTCTTTTTTTAACCTTAGGTCATCTTAGGTTTAAAAAAATTCTCCCCCTAGTGGTAGAGTACGTATTAACCAGCTTTGCATTAGTTCCTATGGGAACTAATGCTTCAATGTATGAACGCACCTCTACATAACAAAAAAACAGCCAGAACAGATTAATTGGTTTTCAGTCCATTGCTTCAAAATTAGCTTCGTCAGAAGTGCTTTTAACACTGTTCCCTGACCTAAGAAAAAAAGAAAAAATATCCCCCTCTAGTGGCAGAAGGCGGAATAGCAGCTTCCCATTAGTTTCTATGGACGGAAAAGAGCAGATACGGATTAAATGGTTTTCAATGCATTCCTATGGGAAATGCAGATTCTACATAAGAACTTTTCCACTTTAGAACCACCTTCCAATACGGATTAAGTTCTTAAGTAGAGACCCCACTGTACAGGTTAACAGAAGCAGACATTTCTTACACTATAATTTAAAGTGAAGAAACAATCAGAAACAGAGACACAGTACCAATCTACTACAAAACAGACCCCCAAAGAGGGGAAAAACAGAACACCATTAGTAGTCACCTACATCTTCAAATGAGACCATTCATCAACAATCTACAGCCCATTTTTGGACAATAATACTTCTCTCCAAACCTTAAAGAATTATTGATGTGTAACAGATCATGTTAATATGGGTATGGAGATAGGAGCAAAACTCTGCTACAACATGTATTTATCTCCACACCGGCCACATGTTTCTTCATGTCTACTCTGACAACACCACTACAGGTCCTACCAACAATGTCACCCACAACACTGGGGCTCCCTTACCCATTATCTGTCAATGATATCTATGCCATCCTTTTTCTGCATTGCGTTCTGCATGCCACATACAGCAAACAGGAGAATCTCAGTACAAAAAGAGGGAAACAATCTGACACCAATGATAGTGACATTTAAAAAGCCAGTTTCAACACTTCAGGTTTCTAAGACACTGCTACAGATTTCAGGATAAATGAAATGTTGGAAAAAATTGTGAAGGCATGTTTGAGAGACAGTGGAGGTAAGCTACATTCATAAAATCTGATATATCTCTAAAGACTTAAGTGAAGACTATGGTTTTTAGCCCAGTGTACATTGATAAACAGTTGTGCATAACCTGTGTTATTTACTTTGGCTCCAGAATCAGAAGTTGATTTAGGAAAAAAAGGGGGGGGCATGTTCTGGATAGGAAGCTTTCACTTCAAAGACAAAAACATGCTTACCTTGTAGACAGTTTATCACTCTAGTGATAATCAGAATGTTTATGTAATCAATGCTACGTTCATTACCTGTGTTAATAATGATACTGTCACTTTGAAATTTCATTTCCTGTGCCTGTATCCTTTTTCAAGGCATCACTGTACCTGCAGTCTATGCTTGCATATAAATCTCTGGATAAATATTTCATTTCATGTGTTGAAGGAACTGGATTTTAATCCATAAAAGCTCAGACTGAAATAAATCTACTAGTCTTTCAGATGCCACAATACATTTTGTTTTCAATTTTATTTTGTTTTTCTCATACTTCTGACATGAGCTATTCCAGCCTGCTGGGCAAGTTGGGGTGATGAAAGTTTAATTGCACTACAATATATCTCAAAGGCACTAGACTTACTGTAGGAAGGCTGAATTGCTCTGCTCTAATAGCTGAAATATTGATGCTCAGTTACAAGACCAGATTTAGCACCAGATGATCTAAACAAATATAGACCAGTTGCTAATAGTCCATTTAGGGGCAAATTAATTAAGAAGGTGGTTGCGGAACGGTTTCAGGTGTACCTGGATGAGGAAGATTACCTTGACCCATTCCAGTTGGAATTCAGGCCACAAGACAGCACTGGTTGCATTGTATGGTCACCTGCTAAGGTAGGGTGACAGAGGAGCTTAAACCCTGCTGGTGTTCCTGGACCTCTCAGTGGCTATGGAGGACCATCTCTCCTTCTGAACAGATTGTCAAAGTTGGGGATCAAAGGACTAGCACTTAGCTGGCTCTAATCCTTCCTTGATGGTCAGATCCAGGAAGTTCTGTCTGAAGAGATTTTATTATCCCTACAAGCCCTCAATTTTAGGGAGCCTCAGGAGTCATATCTCTCCAATGCTTTTTAACATCCACGTAAGGCTGCTGGAGGAGGTCATCTGAGAGTTTTGAGTCTGTTGCTGTCAATATGCTGATTCCATAAAACTTTATCTCTCTTTTACATCCTCTGCAATGGATGCTGTCCAGGTTTTTGGGCATTTTCTAGCCTTGGTTTTGGAGTGACTAAAGCAAATACATCATGCAAAAGGCTGAACTGGATGAATCCCAAGCCGGAATTAAGATTGCCGGAAGAAATATCAACAGTCTTAGACATGCAAATGATACCACTCTGATGGCAGAAAGTGAGGAGGAATTAAAGAACCTCTTAATGAGGGTGAAAGAGGAGAGCACCAAATTGGTTTGAATCTGAACATCAAAAAAACTAAGATCATGGCCATTGGTCCCATCACCTCCTGGCAAACAGAAGGGGAAGACATGGAGGCAGTGACAGATTCTTGGGCTCCATGATCACTGCAGATGGTGACAGCAATCATGAAATCAAAAGACGCCTGCTTCTTGGTAGGAAAGCAATGACAAACCTAGACAGCATCTTAAAAAGCAGCGACACCACCTTGCCGACAAAGGTCCGCATCGTCAAAGCTATGGTTTTCCCAGTAGTGATCTATGAGCTGGCCCATAAAGAAGGCTGACTGCGGAAGAATTGATGGTTTTGAATTGTGGTGCTGGAGGAGACTCTTGAGAGTCCCCTGGTCTGCAAGGAGAACAAACCTATCCGTTCTGAAGGAAATCAACCCTGAGTGCTCACTGGAAGGACAGATCCTGAAGCTGAGGTTCAATACTGTGGCCATCTCATGAGAAATCTCCCTGGAAAATCTCCTGATGTTGAGAAATCTCATGATGTTTGGAAAGAGTGAAGGCAAGAGGAGAAGGGGAAGACAGAGGACGAGATTGTTGGACAGTGTCATTGAATATACCAACATGAATTTGACCAAACTCCATGAGGGAGTGGAAGACAGAAGGGCCTGGTGTGCTCTGTCCATGGGATCACGAAGAGTTGGACACGACTTAACGACTAAACAACAGCAAAGGCAAATAAGGTTGCAGCTGAACCTGACCAAGGTGGAGATCCTGTTTGTGGTTCAGTCTGACGTAAGGTATTTCTCAGAAATCCCATGATGTATAGAGAACAGTACTCCATCCTGACTTCAGTCCACACCCAAGCTGGACCTGTTTGGTTCAGTAGTACGGCTACTACTTTTTGGGACCAGGCTGCAGTGATTCCCCAATAGACTGAAGGGTCACTTCAAACAAAATCACTCCTGGAACTCTTTCTAGTATGATCAAAAAGGTACCCTGATCTTTCAAATAAGTTTCTTCTTCATACTGTTCAGTATTGGATGTGGAGAAGTTGTTCCACTCTTTCATTCAGGAAGAAGCTAAACAGTGCTCAAGAGCTTGGTGCAACTCTGTATGTGAGAAAGAGACAGGGAGGCAGGGGGGAAACTGCACATACACAAATGGGTGTGTGGGTGTATATGAAAGAGCATCTGAGTGGCCCATACCACTTCTTACTCTCATCCTACCCACGTAGCACTTCCCACCCAACTATTAAAGGCACTCCCTCCACATCTGTGAATGTTAACACAAGAGAATATAGCCTTTATACTCAACAAAAGGACTCTCCAAACTGCCTTATATCCTATTTTTCTATGTTTGGGAAGTTTGGCTACAGTGTATATCCCAATACCAAATGTTCTGTTAGCCCCAAACTAACCTGCTACAATCTGAAAAGCAGCTAATTCAAGAGGGCTTAATTACCCATTGGAAAGAAAAAGCCAGAACCCTACTCAATGAATGTGGAGCAAAAAGGCAATTGCATTAGCACCTGACCATCTGACAATCCAGCAGAATCCTTACTGCATGTCTGGTCTTCCGCTTTCTCCAAGAAAGTCGCCCACCTAGGCATGTGTAACAGTGGAATGTTTAATGCAATCGTCTTTCTGCTCTACATTTGCAGAATGAGACACTGACCTAGGACTGACCTCCTGAGGGTATCAGCTATTCAGCAACACAAGATATTAGATTATTCATTGGTGGTCTGTATTTTAAGAGATTTTTAAAAGTAACAGCTAGATGACCACCTGTGACACTGTAGCAGCTTATCTTCTGCACTGACTGGAAGTCAGAGTAGATGGCCTTTGCTGTATCTTCCAGTCCTATAACTCTTACAATCTATGTCTTCTTAAAGGGTACATATATGGAACTGTTGAACTGTAGAGTGTGTGTAAGGTAAACTCATTGCCACCTGCACACCTTGGGTAGATATACCCAAGAATGGTTAAGGGTCCTGCTTCCGCACAGGCAACTGCAAAACTCTTATGTACTACTACACAGACGTATCCCTACACAAATTATTTTTTTATTAGAAAACTGAAGTGATAACAGTGAGGTGTGGTGCATTGTTTGATGGTGATTTAGCTGTTTTGTACATTCTCTGTCAAGGAAAAGTGGAAGGCAGAATGAGAGTGAATAGGCTGCAACTCTGTTGACTTCAGCCATAAGTATGTATGGGTATGCATGTGGTCCAGAGGCATCTCTTAAGCCAATTTTAATTACTCAAAGACCATGATTCAGTCAGCTGTTTTTCTTTCTTTCTTTCTTTCTTTCTTTCTTTCTTTCTTTCTTTCTTTCTTTCTTTCTTTCTTTCTTTCTTTCTTTCTTTCTTTCTTTCTTTTTTATACTATCTTTCCAGGACAGAGCTCACAAAATATACATGTAAACCATCTGATTTAATAGTAGAAAACAAGACACTTTCCATCCAGCACAGAAAATCCAATAAAACAATTTAAAATGGAGGCACATGCAGCATAGTTAAAAATCCAGCCCTGTATCTCTAACTGAAGAACAGAATTATATCCTGTATGCCCTGAGTAGCAATTTGTGTTTCAAGCACTTCCAAGGCTGCAGCTTACTACTACTCACTCAAGAAGTGAAATTTAACTCTCTTTTCAAATTCTCCCAGTGTAATTAATGGGATTTAAATATGTTTCATGAAGGCCAACAACAGCAAGAATGTTTTTTTTTCCAAAAGGATGATGTAACAAACAAGGAGGAGTAAGTGAAGATAGAAACAGATTCAAGCATTAAGAAAGTGTTGCTACTTTAGCTGGTTACAGCAGCATTGTCCTTATACAGGGAAGATTGTAAGGTCTTGACCTTTTCCCCCTCTTTTTTTAAAACAAAAAACACCAATGGCAATCCTGCTGCAAGATTGGATCGGGACCACTAGAATTTTCAAATATTAAAGGCTTCCTCCTTTGTCCGAAGACTCTCCAAGGCTTCTCTAGGGTGTCACAGAAGTCAGGGATAGGGATTAAATTAAATTAAAATAATGATTAACATCAGCAGGTGATGAATATCATCACCATTTACACCATGGAGTTGCACCAGGCAGATTTCAACCATAGGATGCAGACACAAACAGAAACACTTCCAGGCAAAAGTTAAGCAATTTTGTTTGCGCAACAAACCACTTCACTATGAATTCCAATAAACACATGTGGGTTTTTTTGTTCTACCGACAAAAGAGAGGCAGTGAAATTTACTTCTGGCTATGGGAATGTTAGATTGCAGCCTGATCCAGTAATTGTTTTGGAGAGAAAAGTTAAATTACATGTTGTTTTTGCTGTTGTTGTGTGCCTCCAATTTTGGACCTGACAGAGACCCTAAAAGGCCTTTCAACATAAAAAAGATATTTAAGGAGTAGTTTTACCAGTTCTACTCCACCAGTGAGTTTTCATGGCTGAGCAGACATTCGAATCCAGGCCTCCTCAGTCCCAGCCCTACTCTATCCAGTATACCATACTGGGTACCCCAAACTGCATGCTGGTCCAGATTAAATTTCTATAGAATAATTAAATATGGCTTGCTCATTATCCCCTAGCTTTGAAAGCCCAATGGAAATATGCCTCACCATTTTAACCTTTGAAGGTATGACCTGATCGCACAACCCATACCAGGGAAGAAATTCTGGAATAATTTTCAAAGTACTGCTCGCTGACATGCAATCTCAGTATGAAACTAGTGATGTCAGCTTGCTACAAGGAATATTGTCGTCATGTATTCTGTTCTGTAACATGGATGTGCATGTTCAGATACGGGGATCAAGATGTGGAAGAGGACAAAGAAGCAACGTGGAATAAGAGAAATATAGTCCCCTCAAGTATTTATGTTGGCATGGTAACAACCTTGCATGTACTAACACTGGGTTTCAGTGGGAGGATAGGGCTTCACAGCCTAACATAATCGTGCCTTACCACTAACCAATTAGCAGTCTTTTTTCTCCCTGGTTTGAGGCAAGCCTCTTCCATCTCTTCCTGTTTGTTTGCATCTGGTTGTTTGTTTACTCCCCCTTTCTCTTCTTCTCTGATTTTCAACCAGAACTAACATATACATTCTTCTTCTCCTGACCTCTGACCATGCAGCTGCAATGATGGACTGAGCCTATCATATAGTTGAGGCTGCAAATTCTTTTGCAGAGTGCTGTCCTCTGAAGATGCTGACCAGAGACTGGCAAAACATTAGGAAGAACAACCTTCAGAACGTGGCCAAAGAGCCCGAAAAACCCACAACAACCACTGCAAATTCTTTCTTTATCTTTTTATTCTTTTGATTGTAACTTAAGTTCTGCAACTGTTTCCTTTTTTTCTACTTAAACTACTTATAGTGATATATGTGTATATATTTCCCTGTGCTGCACCTGTTTGTTTTTTGTACTTTATGCTCTGCTAACGAAAATAAATTAACAAAAAAATCCTCCAGTAATTTACACCAAAAACATTGTCAGTTGTCTAATGAGGACTGACAATATGAAAAGATAGTATCTGTCCAGATAGAATTTAGTTCAGCGGGTGTATCTTTACAACCTCTGAACAAACTTCTATCTACCCAGATGCTATCTTTCTCAAAGAGCTAGGATGGAAAAGATGAAATAATCCTGAGCCAGTTTAAGGGATGTATACAAAAAACTAAAGAGGCATTTTAAACTTGAACCTGTACAGAATGCAAATTCTTCAAAGCTTTTTGAAGATACTTCACTTTTTTTAACTTAATATGATATCTAGAAGAGCTCAGAAGTGTTACAATATTTTAGAAAAATTCAAAATCAAGGGTACACAAGGCTATATGAAAGGGTAGACAAGACTATATGAAGGGTGCTGAATTAGACCAAAAAGCTTACATACTTCAACCTTCTTTTCCCACAGACGTTCCAGAAGGAAAACTACAAAGAAAGCATGATCACTTTGCCCAGTAACTAGAGTCCAGAATGTTACTGCTTGTCATATGAAAGATAATATAAAGCCAAAATGACTTGTAGCTGTCCTTCATGAAATTTGCCTAATGGCTTGGTTCAAGCAAAGCCAAGGCTAGACTCTGGTGCCATGGTCAGGGCAATCTAAAGATCTAGGCCATTAACATATATAGAGGGCACAGGTAAACTGCCATGGCACAGGTAAACTGCCATGAAAAATTCCTAAAGCAGAATCCAGACAGTTCAGATACTAATGCAGGATTGTTCAGTAGAGCAAGTGGTAGAGATTCAGGAAGAATGGGAGTTGACATACTCTCATTATCTAGCAATCCTCCCATCCTAGAGGCTTACAAGATTTAAGCTCCCAGAGCCCTACCTCCTGGGTTCAACTGAAAACAATTTGTACGCATTTGGAGAAAAGTTCTACACATAGAGTCATGCTATTTTTGAGCCCTTACTCTGAGAATTCTTCTTTGAGCGTGAGTAATTCTTTGTGTAGCCAACAGCCTGGTTGCAGCTTTAGATGTTGATTCTCTTTAAGCCTCCCCTGACCCAGAAAGGAGCTCATTTCTTGAGGGAAGGGACTGCCTGGAATGGTCCCTAGGTGTCTCAGACTTGGACCTACAGATCTTCCTGCCAAGGCAATTCCAGAGAGTCTTCTGCAGAAGATACTTCAAAAGGGAGCATATCAAACACCCATTTAAAGCTGTGAATGATGACTACATTTTGCAAATTCCACAACCTACCTATGGGTAAAAAAATGCTACCTTTTATTTGTGAAGAATATCCACACCTTCAGCAACAGCACGTAATTATTTATTTGACCTATATTACATTGCGTACAGATTAGAAAGTGAACAGAAGAAAAAAGAAGCCATAATAAACCAGTACACTTAATTCACAGATACCATCTTCAAGAAGCAATTGTTCTGTTCGACAGCAATGACTGGAAAATGGGTAAGAATTTCATCACACAGTAGAAATGAGATACCAGGGAGGTAGTGATACATTGTAGATGAAGTGCTGAATGGATTTCTAGATCTAGATATGCCGTAGATGTGAGAGGAAATGGAAAATTAACATGAAAGACGCTGCCAGGATTGTATGAAGAAAGGCTAGAATGAGGACATAAAGGAAATAGTAGGGAAACAAATGAAGTTCTCTTTGGGGCCCATTAGTTCTTCAGCTAATATAAGTAAAAACAACCCAGATTTTCCCTTTTCCTACATTCCTCTCTCCCCCAAATATTTAACAAATTGAAGTCAAAAGGATTGAGCAAACATTATTTTTAAGTTTTTACATAGAAGTCAGTTTGCAGAATGGCCAGCCTATTTTGTACAAGCTAACAGCAAAACTATCACGACTGACTTCCTAGCAAGACTTGGCACAGGGCCAGCATATCCACCACGAAAGGCCTGCAGTATAAAATCCAATGACAAACACACATGTGAAAATGGAAGTTGGTGCAAGAGCGCGAAGAAGAAGCTGGTAAATTACTGCCGGATTCCAGACAGACAGAAACAAATGAAACAGAAAGGACTAATTTGAAAGCCTGGAACTATTCACTAGGGAAATTGTTGTTGCTTAAAGTTCTTGGAGGTAATCCAGAAAGGCAAGATGTACAGTGTCAAGTCCAATGTTCCTTGTAGCTAAATGGAGCAAAATATCCATATGTTTGACAGATGAATGAAGGTAAATTATGGCAATAATAACTGTGCAATGTCAAGTCAATCCCAACTCATGGTGACCTTTCTCAGGGTTTCCTAAGTATAAAATATGAGAAGGAGTTTACCCTTCCCTCCTCCTGGGAGCACTTCTAGGACTGTGCAGCTTGCCCAAGGTCACACGGTCTGGCTCTTTTTCACAGAAGACACAGTAGAGAATTGAGCTACTGACTCCAGGTGCTCCAATTCAGTGAGCTATCCAACTCCTGTTACCACACTCTGTCCCTTGATGAGGGGCAGAAGGGTGGCAGGCCAACATGTGAAACTGCAGCTCCTAACACTCAGTTGCCAACATATTGTTGTCACAGGTACTGCCTTCATCACATCTCTTTCATTTCCTTCTTGACAACCAAAGGTCCTTGTGGCAACCTTTAGGTGGTTGGATTTGACCAAGGAACATCCAGCTGCTTACCATTACCTTTTCTCAATGTACGGAAGGGGATGCCTGAGTTGCTAACATTTTGTCCACTTCAGCCCCTAAGGGCAAACTGACATAGAAACAAAAGTATTGTGATATATGTGGCACTAATACATTTATTTCCATGTGAATTATGGGTTATGACCCACTTCTTCAGGCACTACCAAAGAGCACACTGAAATAAACTTGTTAATCTTACAAGTTGTCACAATACTTTTGTTTTTGTTGCTGCTGTTAAAAAACTGACAAACTACTTCTAGGAAAATTGGCATAGAAAATGATTGATGCATTGTTGTTGGGAAAGTCCTGAGACTAGAAATTTTGTAAAAATCCAGTTTTTGTTTTACTAATGGCAAAACTTGTTACCAGCATAAAAGATGAACCCTTATGGTTTATATCTCTCTTGTTAACCCTGAATTCATGTTAAAAGGGTATGCAGACATATGACCTAAGGGAAACAATTGCTAACACATGCTAACATGTTAAGGGTACTATACTAGATGACTTAGAGCAAGAAATGCCTTGAAAATATGTCAGATGATTTTGTTTTAATAAAGAAAAGAATGATTGAATACACCACTCTTATTAACAATAAGAAAATATGGATGATATTGAACCAATATTTTACTTCAAAATATTTTGCCATGTAAACATGCATTTCTGTAGGCTAAAGGGAATGCAGAAGTCTCTGTCTCTCATCTTACTTACGCCTGATCAGCAATGAGCTTGAACATATGCAAAATGCACAGCATCATTAATTTACATAAGAACTATTATTTATACTCACTTGCACATACGTTGAAGTAGTTCTCAAATCAGCAAAGCAGCATCCTTGATGCCAAAATGTAAATAAACAAAGTAAGGTACATTACAGCAACAATCCTATACATCTCTATTCAGAAGTGCACCCTGTAAAGTTCCCGAGTACTTAATTCCCTGGTTAAGCATATACAGTATAGCATTCCATCCTAAATGTTTCATATATAGTGGACCCTCGACTTACAGATGGCTCCACTTACAGACTTTTCGAGTTACAGACTTCTCTGGCTGCAAAATTTAGGTTCGACTTGCAGTCAGAGAATCGACTTACAGACCAGAAAAAACCAAAATGGAACAAAAACGGAACAAAAACGGCCGGTTACGGATTAGTCAGTTTTCAATGCCTTGTAGGTCAATGGAGACTCGACCTACAGACTTTTCGACCTGCAACCACCATTCCAATACAGATTAATTCCGTAAGTAGAGGGTCCACTGTATACCAAAAACATCTTACATAGAGTATCTGCTGTATTTGAAACCCATACCTAGACATTCAGCAAAGAGGGAATGTAATAGTGGGTCTATGGTTGAATTCTCCATTGAGATCATAATTATATTTGATCTTAGCACACTGTAAATAAACCTCCATAATATTAAATCTCTCCCATTAACACACTGCGTTAAAATTGGGCAGACAAAGCTAAAAATAAAAATTCTGTACTAAGTTTACATTGTCATCAAGAAGAGAAAAACTTTGCAGGCTTTCCTAAACTGCAGGTGTGAAAATCTACTCCATCTGACTAAAATAGATTTTTTATAGTGCTTCTTAATCAGCATCTTCTCATCCAGTATTTCTAGTGTACATGACTAATGCAGCAAACATGATGGCAGCAGAAACAACTTTGCCACTCATGCAAATCTTAAACAAAAAGAAAAAAATCACATCTTTAGGAGTATACTTCCAGTCTTAAATCCTGAGCATGTCCAACTGAGGCAAGGAAGGAAATGTACAATTTCTTTATTATTTATGCACTTAAGAGTTCATATGCAGAAGTGGAAATGGATCCTGAGTCTTCATCAATTACGTTAGATGGGAAATTGAGGCAGATGCAACTTTTCCCATTCCTGCAACTTTATTAGCAGGGCTGCAATGCTGAAGTTCCCAAACTTACCAATAAAAGTACAGAAGCCTTGTTTTTAGTGCCTCTGGTTATCCTGCCACTATGGTAAACATATTGTGCAAGACAGGCCTGTTCCCACTCATATTTAGGAACAGAGCAAAATAAAAGCTCCTGGCATGACTGGTAACATGAAAATGAAGTGAAACAATATGTAGCTCAATCTCCCATATTCTTTGGGTATGAAAGAAAGGAAACTTTACAAAAAGCTCTTCTAGATAACTACCAATGTTTTATTTTTGGGGGGTGATACAGGAATGGTTAGGAGAATTATAGACATTATAGAAACAACTGGTGGAGATGCCAATAGCAATAATATTCCTGCATATATTTCCTGTCTATTGAGATCAAATGGATGTTCTTAGAAATACATAGACATAGATAACTGTAATAGCTCCTAGCAGCATAGGAATACAGCATGTGATTTTTTTTATTACAACTCATTTTCATATTCATAGTATAATCCTTTTCTATGCCAAATGTTCCTTGATATATTTGCAAAACTGCACTTGAGTACTGTACATTGGCATACAAGTCATTAAAGCTAGGAAAACAATATATGCACCATTAGAATTAAAAGTATTTATTTTTCTCTGTATTCTGTATCCATCTGCTTGAATATAGGTAGATCCCAGCATTAGTGATGCTGACAACAAAGATTTTAAATCAATAAGTTAGCTGTACAATGTCTGTGCTACAGAAAAAAAATACATCTGAGTATTTATCTTTTTGATAAATGGCTGATTATTTTTATATATGGCGATTTAAAAATAGAAACTGTAGAATATAAGGGGAATTGCACCACTCCAGCTCCTACTGAAAGTGAACTGTTTCTAAAAACTAACAATATAGCCATGAACAAAGGGGAGATGAAAGGCCAACACCTAAGTGAGGGTGGGGTAGGGGCAAAAATGAATTCCACAGATGCT
The DNA here is from genome assembly GCF_051106095.1 of Pogona vitticeps. Classification (NCBI taxonomy): domain Eukaryota; kingdom Metazoa; phylum Chordata; class Lepidosauria; order Squamata; family Agamidae; genus Pogona; species Pogona vitticeps. The sequence continues at coordinate 108,295,297 of NC_135783.1, read as the reverse complement.
TTGAAGAATGATTGATTTGCTGAAGGAAATTCATTAAATCAGATTCTCTGAAAAGGACATGAATCTTCAGAACTTTAAAAAAAACCACCATTTTTTGCCATCAGAAATTAGTGAAAAGTGGGAAATTAAGTGGATGAAATAGATTTGTGAGATCTGGAAAAAAAAAACCTGTACAATCCTCAAAATCAGTATCTATTACACCTCTCGTTTTGCTTGCTTCCTAATCTCTTCATTAAACTGCTAAAATGTAATGGCAAACTAGTACTCAAAGTTTCAAGACAGGAGCCTGACACTGACATTTTCAGTTTGACCCCAGTCTCTTGGCTTTCTCAAGCAAAGCTTTCTTGCATCATTAATATGAAGCTGAGGAACAATTTAGAAATCCTTTTCATGTGTAAAACATCAGTTGACTAATTAGAAATTAGAATTCAGAAACAGAAAATCAACCTTCACTTGAGATATATCATTCGTTTAGCAACAAATCAACATTGTTATGCATGTTCTTTGTGCAGCAGAATCAAGGTAATTATATAAAGAACAACTGTTCAAAAGTTCAAAGACAAGTTGCAGTGCAATTCTCTGCATGTTTACAGCAAGGCAAGTTCTACTGAGTCCAAAGAACATCGTCCTAACTCAAGGTACCCAATATTGCAGCTTTATATACAAAATCTTGGATTCTTCCAAGTTTGATTCCTCCACCCACCCATACTTTCCAAATTATTTGAGATACTACTAGAGGGCTGAGGCAACATTAACAGAAAATGTCCCTCTCTGCTTCTTCTTTCCAATCTTTCTAATGAAATTATTTGAGTAAAAAAAACTGAATGAAATCATTTGTTAAATTCACTTTAAGATAATTTCATTCAAATTGCTTTGTCTCACTCTGGCACATCAAAAAAGCTGACCCTACACAAACTACAAACCTAATTCCAAGTGAATGCAAATTAACACATACATATCTGACTTTAAATTTATTAGGTGTTCAAGCTTTTTCTCCTAGAGTTAATTTATATTTGCTGTATAGCATGAGCTGTCACCATTCTAATGAGTTTCTCCTACTTTCCTGAGTAATAAAAGGAGTTTCTATCATGTGTAGCATGTGAAAAATAATAGAGCATACTTGGCTAATTGGTTCAGCATTATCCACCTTATTACCTAAATGTTATTAAATAAGATACTTGGTATTCTGGCCAAATTCTTCAGGCCAAATGAAATAGCAATAATACAAGGAACACAAGGAGGCGTCTGTTCTTTAATATGAAGAACAAAAGCACTGGGGAAATGTACAAGAAGGAGAAAGAAAACACACCCCTACACATCATCTTGTTTGTTAGTGCAGTTTTTAACCTTGTACAATGATTTCCTAATAAGTTTAAAAGTAAAAGAGAGATTTCTCCGATCACTACCAGGCTCACGACCATCATTTCCCGAGATGCTTTTAACATTTAACAGTTCTGAAGTTAACTATACAATAGGCAATTAAACCATATTATCAGCTCAAATAATATTGCTTCCATAAAGTGAAAATGCACTGTATTGTTCAATGAAAAGCAATAACATCCCTATCTAGTATTAAGAGTACAGTGTTGATTTAATTAATACAGAACACTACTCTTAAGATTTAATACATACCTCACCCTGGAAGGTCTTCCTTAAAGAACAGCATGCATCTTTCACACAGCCCTTCCACAGAAGAGTTTTTGTTTCAAATTATATATTTGGCATGATCAGTTAACCATTATTTGGCTGTTATAGATAAGATACCAGGCTTTTTAAAAAAGAGAGAGAGAGAGAGAGAGAGAGAGATCCCCAAAGGTTCCTTTTAGAAGGTACTGAATGTGTTGCTTATTGATACTTCCCAGAACATCTCTGTATCCAGGATGAGCAGTATACCCCCTGCCCTACAAACCCACCGCCGTCTAGAGTGGTCTTTTTTTCTCCTGCCTAAAATCCTCACTGTTGGGAGTTTGGCAGTGGGTGGGGAAAGAAGAGATAATAGAGGAAAAATCAATAAGAATGTCTTCCATTATTAATCACCAAAGGGTGAGGATTAAAGATGAAACCTTCCATGTTAGACAAAAGTCCCGAGGGAATCTAGAAGGTTGATTGCTCTAAGAGGTTCTGTGTGGAGAAGACCGAGTGTGTGTTAACTATAAAACCACCAGTTTGGGGCATGAATGAAGCTGCCTCTTATCCAAATTTTGGAGTCGCCCTTGCCATTTAAAATTTTACCCATTAACAGCATTAATGAAAGAGAACTGAAAATTCTTTACTCAGTATTTTTCCATTTTCTCACTAACATAATCACACTGCCTTGATCTCTTCTTGGTCATATTAATTCTACTTGAAGCATGAGGGAGAAAGCAATATCAAATTAACCATATAGCCGAAACTCTACAATAACACTACAATTTTAGTTGCTTCAGAATTTCTTGATGGAGACACTTCCTTTGGCAGATAGTACAACCAGCAGAAGCTATCACTAATAACAAATACAGGATTTCTGTTTTTAAGCAAACCAACCAAAAGCCAGGTAAACACCCCTTTGCCATTTTAACCATAAATAGGTGAAGGGCACCAAAATCCAAACTAAGGTGAGGGTCTAGAAGGTACTACTCTTTTAGTTACTAAATGGTGTAAGCACTGTTCTCTAAGGCTACCACAGAGAAGTATCTGAGGTAGCCTCAGAGAAGTACTGTATCATTTTCTTCCTATATCAAAGACATTTCTATGGAAATTTAGATTCTGGGACTGAAAAAAAAAACCCACAACACAACCCAATTAATAAGCCCACTTGCTTTCTTCATCAGGTGTTGGGGGATTTCGTTTAAAAGCCAACACATTATTCTGAATATCCACCACTTTTCATTATTTAAACAATGGCATAAATTGATTTCATATAGTAAAATTTTAGTTTTCAGAGTGCAGAATATTCATACATCTGGTACTATACCTGAATTGCTGTAGAAGCTTTCCAAAAGATCTATAGATACAACAGTACAGAAGACATACAAATAGTGATCGGAGAACGGCTGAGCGAGTGAACATATATAAACACAGTCCAAGCAAACACGCTCACAGTCCACACACACACACACACACACACACACACGGAGTGAGTTAGCTGTGCTGGACGCATCAGGTACCTGAGCTGCCCTTAAGATAAGGTCTCCAGAAAGGTAGCCATTAGAGGAAATAGGTCGCGCCCTATCCGGGCATTACGAAAAAACACTGCTCGGCAACAACTTCTCCGGCTCGGTCCGTTTAGGATCTCACATTCAAATGTTAAGTCCAGATACAGTACAATGAAACCAGTGGAGGTTTTGCGACTGGCTTCGTTCCAACTATCTGAGGACTCAACTCTCGCGGGTCCTGCGCCTGCGGGAGAGGCGCGCTGGGAACGAGCACCTGAACTCGTCCCTCGCGCCTCAGCATCACGACTCCGCCAAATTATAAAGGGCCGGCGGGTCCCCGGCTTTGCAAGCCGGACTGCCCAGCGCTGCTTTGCAGCGCCCCAAGGACAGCCGCGCGGCGTCCCTACCGTCCTTTTTCTGACCTACGGAAAAAAGAAAGAAAAAAAAAACTACCCCGCAGCGCCGAGACCCAGCCAAGCGCGGCCAGGTTGCGCCTTCGCCCCATCCGCCTGGGTGGCCTCGGCTCCAGAACAGCTTTCAGCAGCCCGCTGCCCCACGCCCAGCTTCCTTACCTTTGTCCTCCTTCACATGGCACCGTTGCCCCCAGGTCGCCGGCTGAGGAGGAGGCAAGAAGACCAACAGAGCGCGCGGTTGTCCTTGTTGTGGGCTGGCTTGGCGCGCCTCGTGCTCTCCGGCGGACAGCTCTCCTCCTGCCCTCCTCAAGAGACGCGCGCCACCTCAGCGGGGATGCGGGCGAGCTTCTCCGCTAGGTAGCGCTGGCTGAGGGGAGGAGAAGAGAGGTTGGACGGGGAGGGCGGCTGGGGAGCGAGGGGGGGGGTTGTAGAGAGAAGGCGGTGCTGCAGCCGGTGAGGGAGAGTAGGAGGCAGGCAGGCAGGGAGGCAGGCAGGCAGGCGGTTGAAGGACTCGCTCCCTTTTTCTTCAGCCAGTCAAGTCGTGCGCCGGCCCCGGCCGTCCGCGTCCCTCGCCATGTGCTTCTCTTCGGCACTGTCCCTGTTGCCACTCTGAGAGAAGAAGCAGCAGTAGCAGCAGCGTCGCGCACCGCCCTCGCTGACGCCCAGGCTTCTCCCTCCTCCTCCTCCTCCCTCCTCCACTGCTGCTGCGGCGGCTGCTACGGCTGTTGCGCTAGCCCGACGTCTCCCCTTCTTCACAGCTTGCCTCGTCGAAGCACACCCCTTCTTTCCTTCTCCCGGTCCCATTTATGAAGCTCCCTAGCCATCACGTGTTAACGTGCCTTTGTCCTGTGGCTGGCCGCCGCGGCCAAATCGCGGCAGCCGCCACTAGAGCGGGAGGAGGGCGCTGAGGACGCCGCCAAAGTTCCTCGCGAGCCGCAGATCCGGCCAGGCAGATTTGCGCTCTCCAGGCGCTGTTGCGCCCACGCGCGTCTTTTTTCTTTTTTTTTCTTTTTGGCGCAGTTTGGAAACGCCAGGGGCCAGTTTGCTTTCGCAGGTTCCTTACGAGAGGAGACCTATTGATTCTATGGGATTTACATAAACGGCCACGAGCGGTTGTTTTACTAGGTCAGCTCTTGAGTCGGAACAAGCGAGATGATACGGGCTGAGATATGTCCTTTCGCGGGAGCAAAGAAAGGAAATGGGGCGGGGGTTGGCGGGGCAGCGCCGGAGGTCTGCACGCGGCAATCGCGCGAGCGGGCTGTTTTTTGGGGCGGAGGGACAGAGTGGCTACTTGAAACCTGTAGGGTCCGGAGCAGCTGCTCAGTGAAGGGTGCGGGGTGGGGAGAGAGAAAGAGCGGCCTTCGCACAATGCCGTCCCCTCGGAGAGCACAGCGTGACGCCTTTGTGGGCGCGCTCCCACACTTCACGGATGTTTTTCCGTTTTGAAAAACAAAACAAACCATGACACTGATATGCCAGCAGCTGAAGCCTGGGACAAAGGCTAGGTGGATGAGGATTTAACGAAAATAATGCTAGCTTCCTTGTTTATAACATCATGATAATGCTAGCCCGTTACCAGTAGCACGGTGGTGATGGATCTCGCTTTGGTGAGGTATTGGAACGCAACAGGCATTTTGCATGCGCGCGCGTGGTGTGCGAGGGCGGCCGGGTTGAAGGAGTGAGGTACTGTTTGTTCCATCCTAGGGAGAAATGAAATGGAGCCGCACAGAATGAGCTGAGGAGTTTCCATTCGCGTGTGTTTTTCCCCCCCTCTGGACTGGGTGCTAAACAAAAGCAGCGCCGTGGTGTATCTGCGCCTTTGATGTGAAAAGGCAACCTGAGGCTACCCCGTGTCATGGCCGAGACTTCTGCCGCTACCTCCTACCCGCGCCAACAGCTTAGCAACGTGGCTCTCTCCCCACGCCCCAGCTTCCTTCTTGGCAAAGCTGCCGCGCTTCCCCCGCTCATTTAGTCTGGGGCTTTAAATTATTCATATTAATTACCAGCGCCTTAGTTGGCTAGGCGGTTGGTAATCTGGGACTGCAGAGATTCCCTATTATTCCGCAGTCGTCGCTCGTCCTCTTGCTCCCCCCACACACACCATAACCACCTTGAGTGGGATTTGGAGAGGACCGTCTCTTCAGGGACCGCGCTCTCCACCCTTCCCCCCCCCCCTTTTCGCCACCGCCCGATCCGGCTGCTCAAAAGCACGAGGCGGCGGCTGTGCTCCGCTGCCCTGAAAAGGCGCGCTTTCTCGCCGCCCGGTCGCACTTCGCAGCCCGCGCTCAGGTCGAGGCGTTCCGTCGGCTTGAAGAGCGCAACAAATTGCGCAGCCAGGGCTTCGAGCCGAAGCGGGGAAAGCAGGGCGGCGTTTCCTTTCCCGCCCCGCTCCGTTCAGGAAAGTCGGAAGGGTGGGGAAGGGCGCGAGGCGGGTTATTGCACTAGCGCGTGAGCTCCAAGAAGGGAGGGGAAGCGTTAATGGGAATCGGACGTAAAGGGGCAAAGGCCGCTGCTGCTGCTTCCCGTAGGCACGGAGCTGCTGCTGCTGCTGCTACTGAACTCCGGCAGACGTTGCTCTAAGCAGAAACAAGGCTTCATGCACTGCTAGAGTAGACACTACTAGGAGGTGGGAACAGAGTATTTGTTGCCGTCCGCCTGGTGTCATCCCGCATCTCATTTTCACCACGGATCAATTTGACAGTACTGTACAACTACCTTACTCCAGGTGCTATATCCACCGCTTCCAGCTCGCTTAGCACATCCGGACAAAAGTAAGAAGTGCCTCCCCAATTTGTGGGGCGAGGCTCTGCCCGGGTCAATCCACAAACTGCCCCAAACATGATCTTGGAGCACTCAATGAGCTCTACTTACTAAGTGGTTTTTGATGGTTCCTCTGAAAGAAATTCACAGGCATTGCTTTAGTAACTGTACAACAACCCTGTAAGGTAGGCTAGCCTTATTTATATCCTCATGGGCAGTAGGTGAGGCCTAGAGAATCCACAGTTATCTAGTGGCTTGTCCTCCTCATTTTTAACGGTGCCACCTCCAGGCCAATTTGGTTTCACAGCTTCTCTAATGCAGAAGCCGCTGTTCACATGCAGAGTGATTCTGTGCATGCCTCCTTGAAGGTAGCTTTGCCCTTCTTGTGCTCCCAAATAAGCATATGCAAGATTGCAATGGGAACGGTTGTTGTTTTTAGTTGTTAAGTTGTGTTCGACTCTTTGTGACCCCATGGATCAAATCACACCAGGCCCTCCTGTCTTCCACTGCCTCCTGGAGTTGGGTCAAATTCATGTTGGCAGCTTTGATGACACTGTCCAGCCATCTTGTCCTCTTCATCCTCTATCGTCTCCTTCTCCTGTTGCCTTCACTCTTTCCCAACATCAGGGGCTTTTCAAAGGGAGTCTTCTCCTCTCATGAGATGGCCAAAGTATTGGAGCCTCAGCTTCAGGATCTGTCCTTCCAGTGAGCACTCAGGGTTGATTTCCTTCAGAATGGATAGGTTTGTTCTCCTTGCAGTCCAGGGGACTCTCAAGAGTCTCCTCCAGCACCACAATTCAGTGGCATCAATTCTTCGGCGGTCTGCTTTCTTTATTGTGCAGCTCTCACTTCCATACATCGCCACAGAAAAAAACATAGCTTTGACTATGCGGACCTTTGTCGCCAAGGTGATGTTTCTGCTTTTTAAGATGCTGTCTAGGTTTGTCATCGCTTTCCTCCCAAGAAGCAGCCGTCTTTTCATTTTGTGGCTGCTGTCGCCATCTGCAGTGATCATGGAGCCCAAGAAAGTAAAATTGGTCACTGCCTCCATATCTTCCCCTTCTATTTGCCAGGAAGTGATGGGACCAGTGGCCATGATCTTAGTTTTTTTGATGTTGAGCTTCAGACCATTTTTTTGCACTCTCCTCTTTCACCCTCATTAAGAGTTTTTTAAATTCCTCCTCAGCTTCTGCAGTCAGAGTGGTATCATCTGCATATCTGAGGTTGTTGATATTTCTTCCGGCAGTCTTAATTCCGGTTTGGGATTCCTCCAGTCCAGCCTTTTGCATGATGTATTCTGCATATAACTTAAATAAGCAGGGGGACAATATACAGCCTTGTCGTACTCCTTTCCCAATTTTGAACCAATCAGTTTTTCCATATCCAGTTCTAACTGTTGCTTCCTGTCCCACATATAGATTTCTCAGGAGATAGATAAGGTGGTCAGGCACTCCCATTTCTTTAAGGACTTGCCATAGTTTGCTGTGGTCCACGCAGTCAGAGGCTTTTGCATAGTCAATGAAGCAGAAGTAGATTTTTTCTGGAATTCTCTGGCTTTCTCCATAATCCAGTGCAGGTTAGCAATTTGGTCTCGAGTTCCTCTGCCCAAAATCCACCTTGGATTTCTAGGAGTTCTTGGTCCACAAACTGGTGAAGCCTACCTTTTAGGATTTTGAGCATAACCTTGCTAGCATGTGTAATGAGTGCAATTGTATGGTAGTTGGAGCATTCTTTGGCATTGCTCCTTTTTGGGACTGGGATGTAGACTGATCTTTTCCAATCCTCTGGCCACTATTGAGTTTTCCAAAATTGCTGCCATATTGAGTGTAGCACCTTAACATCCTCATCAAAATTTTAAATAGTTCAACTCCAGGTCATCAACCACACTATCTGGGTTGTCTGGGACATCCAGCTGTTTCTGGCATAATTCCTCTGTGTATTCTTGCCACCTCTTCTTGATGTCTTCTGCATCTGTTAGGTCCCTACCATTTTTGTCCTTTATCATGTCCATCTTTGCACAAAACGTTCCTTTAATAGCTCCAATTTTCTTGAACAGATCTCTGGTTTTTCCCTTTCTATTCTTTCCCTCTATATCTTTGCACTGTTCATTTAAGAAGACCCTCTTGTCTCTCCTTGCTATTCTTCAGAAGTCTGCATTCAATTTTCCGTAACTTTCCCTATCTCCCTTGCATTTTGATTCCCTTCCTTTCTCTATTTGTAAGGCCTCGTTGGACAGCCACTTTGCTTTCTTGCATTTCCTTTTCTTTGCAATGGTTTTTGTTGCTGCCTCCTGTACAATGTTACGAACTTCCATCTATAATTCTTCAGGCACTCTGTCCACCGAATCTAGTTCCCTAATTCTGTTCTTCACTTCCACTGTGTATTCATAAGTATTCCCGGGGAGGGTACTTTTCCTTTATTGTTTTTCGTTATCCACTGCCCTCCTTTCCTCTTGTGTCCTCTTATTTTGACTGTAAACCTACATTACTACTATTTCTATTTTACACTGTACAGATTTCCAGTATTTTTCAGGTGCTTAAGAAATATGTTCTTAGGGTGGAACCAAGGTTTCAATTCATGACCTCCAAATCCTCTTCACTTTTTGTGCTCTAGTACTGTTAGAAGCAGATGTGGGTGCCATCAGTGAAGGGGTGCACATGAGCCATGCAGAGGTTTGGAAATAAAGTGACTGACTGCAGTGGTTCTTTTCTCCTATTTGCCATTGTTCAATCCTTGAGCATGGTAATAACACAGTGATTTAATTCATAAGAGTAGTAATAGTAAGTTGTATCCAATGTTAATCAAGTGGGGGGAAAGTACAAGAGATGGCAGTGTTCTCCTAGTGATTGTATAACCCTTATCAGAATAACTAGTATAAGCAACATCACCCAGTCTAATTATATCATAATAAGTTGTCTAACATGTCATGAAACTGCTCATGCAAACAGAACCAAAGTACTGCATCTGTCACTTGCACAAGGACGTAAACAGGTTTCTTCAAGTAGTAACAGCTTTGGGTTGGCCAAATGATGCCACTGGATATAACCCATCGATGCTAAATAGTATGCTTAATGATATATTAGGAGAAAACTTGAGATTGGCACTTGGTGTAGTTATAAACTGCAAAACCATCTACTCTTAGAAACAACCCTGGAGTCTGCCCTCAATCCCCAAGGGTCCACACTGCCAGGGGTGTAAAGGAGTTGCATCCCCTCAAGTGATTCCCAAGAACTTACTGCTTGTGCCAGAAAGAGGAAAGATGAAACTTCACATTTATGTTTCTGACTTCGGGAGTTGGGAGTCAGGAAGAGTATGTCTTTGTTGCCCACAAAGAAGGAGAATTTGCAGAAGGAAAATGCACAGCAGACTGGAAAGGCAGATCAGCAATATCATGGCACTGGTGCTGTCCATTCACTGTGTGAGGGAGCTACAAATCTATTGCAGCAGCAGCAGACATTCTGAAAAATGTAAACTCTAAAGCTGTGTTTTTATCCCTCACACAGGCAGGGAGGTACATTGACTCTTCATCTTTACTTGCTGCACCTGAAGAACAGTTTTCTATATCCAGAGTTCTTGTTCACACATAGCGACTATACATGGGTAGGAAACCCATTTCTGCAAATAGATTGTTTTTCACACAGAGGATGTGACAATAGAGAGGGAAGAGGCTAGTCACTGGCCTTTAAACTTGGGCATTCCCTCTGTGAACATAACACCTGAATAAGATCTAGGAAGACAGAATTTATATTCAGTTCTACCTGCTTCTAATGAAATATACTGTCACTGTAGGTAATCTCTGCTTGTACTCACATGTAAAATCATAATGTAGGCTGGCAGAACATAAAGCTGGGCCTCTGAGTTTCTGGGTTTAAATAACAGTTTGGCCACAGAATCAACATGATGTCCTTTTGCAAGTTACCTTTTGATTAGCCTCAGTTTCCCGCTAGCCAGATCTGAATCATATGCAGCTCATGATTTGGGGCGGGGGGGGGGGAGGGAATGTACTGTCAAATTGATCTGTGGTGAGACCTCCACAGCAATCCTAAACATGATGATTCCAGCTCAAGTTAATCTCCACTAAAAGTACAAGCCTTTGCTTGCTTGCTTGCTTGCTTGTTTGTTTATTATTTAAAATATTTTTATCCTGCCTTTCTCCTTAGAAAGAACCCAAGGTGGCTTTTATACATTTATACGGGAGTAAGGCCCACCAAGCTGAGGCTCCAATACTTTGGCCATCTCATGAGAAAAGGAGACTCCCTGGAAAAGCCCCTGATGTTGGGAAAGTGTGAAGGCAAGAAAAGAAGGGGACGACAGAGGACGAGACGGTTGGACAGTGTCATCAAAGCTACCAACATGAATCTGACCCAACTCCGGGAGGCAGTAGAAGATAGGAGGGCCTGGCGTGCTCTGGTCCATGGGGTCACAAAGAGTCGGATAAGACTTAACGACTAAACAACAACAACAAGCTCCACCAATACTGTACAATGAAACTTTTGTGTGGGGTTGGGCTGCACATCCCACTGAAAGAAAAGAGTCTTTAATTTAGTTAAAACTTAATTTGTCTATCACATTCAATAAAACATGAAGTATTCCTGCCATGTTTTCTTAAAAATTTAGTGTCAGGGTTCAATTGTTATTGTTGTTCTGTGCCATCAAGTTGCCTCAAGTTTATGGTGATCCTATGAATGAATGCTCTGTCATTTTCAGCCCTGCTCAGCTCCTGCAAACTCAAGGATATGGATTTCTTTATGGAATCAATCTACAGTCTTTTAGAGTTGGTTTTTCTCATTCTGCTGCCTTCAACTTTTCCTAGCCATGGAAATTATTCTCTGCTACACATAATGTACAACTATAGTTCTCTGGTCTGGAGTGCCTAGTGGCTGGGCATTTGAACCCCCACTGTGTCTCTTGGGAAAGGAGTCAGCAGAGATGGCCCAGAACACGTATGGCTGATGGGGTTATGCGCACTGCCACCTGGGCAGCTTTGCACCTGCTGCAAGGTCCCAAAGGGCCACCAGGTGGAGGGACTGGTAAACCACTTTTAAGAACTTTATACCTTGAAAACTGCTAAGGTCACCACAAGTTGAAATGATTGCTCATGATTATTACTTTTATTATTGTTAAACATACATAAAATTATCTGAATTGAGCATTACCTAAAAAGCAATCCTGAATTCAAGAGTGCTTACAGCAGGCTAAAATAATATTTTGAGCCATGCAATGCATATATGTAGCAATCTTTCTCTATTAGGTTGCAAGAAATATGTCACAATGGGAGTTAATTTGGAAGAATGGCAATTAAAGAGAAAAGATTCCTGAATTACAGCTAGTGGTTTTTGAGAAATAATAAATAATACTATTTGTGTTTATTATATATCTTTTTAAAAATGAAAACTAGGAGAAATTGGTAGAATCAAAAATATATCCTTTGTGTTAAATAGCTGCCCTCTAGAAATCGCTGAAATCACCAGATTTGGCTTTGTTTCCTTTTAGCATTCCTATTGCGCTAACAATTATATTAGCAATTCAGGATCAAGAATTCACTGAACTCAAGGTTTCCTAGTACTGACAACAAGTCACTGAGTCTATGAAATCTTAGTTTGCTGTATGTTTTCCTCACCCACACAAGCTCTTTGCTGATAGTAATCCAAATATGAAAAGTGCAATGAAGGGAGAAGCATGTTTATTAGAGAAATGGCTCTACTCTCTGAAGGAAAGAAGACCTCCTTCTTGTGCACCCAGGAACAGTGTCTGTACATCTGCAAATTCTTGAATTGTAGCTTGGTGGTAGAATAGAAAAAGATGTACCTCCATAGCACTAGATAATAACATATTTCTGTGGGTTTATGTCCTACAGAGACTAGTTATTTTTATTTGATTCTAAAAGAAGATTGCCTGCAGAGTTTGTGGCTGTTTTTAATTTAATTTAAAACCCATTAGGCCCCGCTTGCTTCACCATGTCCTACCTTTTCCCTTCATAAGGTAAAACACCTGGACCCAGGATGTGCTTTCTTTCTGTGGTTCTTCCCACCTCCGTGTTCCTCTTGTTAAAGAGACACAACCAGAACTGGTAGGACAGAATTCAATGACAGGATGATAATTTCCGCCTCCCCTCATGCACAGACATTTCTAATTTACCGCACAATAAATTTTTTTTAACTGTAGACATACAGTATTTCACCTGTTCTTTTTTAAGTTGGAGGATGTGTTAACACAGCCATGAGAGATCATAAAGGATGCCAAATGCTGCAGCCAGAGAGAGAGCCAGTGTGGTGCAGCGGACAGAGTGATTGAATTAGGAGGTCTGAGTTCAAATGTGTTTTCAGCCATGGAAACTCACTGGAAGGTGGCAGCAGTAAAACCTTTCCTTTGGTATCTTACATACCTTGAAAATCCTAGTAGGGGTTGCTGTAACTGAAATGCAAGCTGATACCACATAACAAACTGTTGCAAAGGACATAAGCTGCCTTCTATTTGTCAGTTTGGTGTAACGTGAGGGAGGTGCAGAAAATATTGTACTTGCCACAGTGCAGTAGGGGACAATTTACCATTCAGTCTGACTGCTGCGTTCAGTTCCAGATACATTACAGGCAACTTACATTTGGTGGTGTTTTTTTTTACTACCTTGCATGCTGCTAGCAGAGGGTGTATAGTTGGGAGGGACTTCTTCAGGCTAAGGTGACTCTTTTCCTCACTAATCAATTATCAGTTCTTCTTTTCCTGGGCTTGACGCTTGCCTCTCCCCTCTTCCTGTTTGTTCCTACTACTGGTTGTTTTGTTTGTTCCTAGTCTTCTTCCCTGACCATCACTGAGAGCAGACATGATTTCTCCCTGCTCTCTGTTTTGTATGTTATTGATTTGCAATGCAAACATGTTAAGTGCATCAGCCTGAGATGACAAAGGTTTTTCCATAAATTATGAAAATGGAGAATGCATACTAAAGAAAAATGAAGTATATTTTCAAGCTTTTAAATCTGATGGTGTCTATAAATTGAATCTTTCAGCCTACCAAGCCAGTACAGCGCAAGTCCTAAGAGCTCTGTGGCACTGCCGCTTTGCACAAAGACTCAAAAGTGATCCTTGAGCTGCCTAACCAGAACATTGCTACAGGTCTCAAGGTGAACCCATGTGATGCAAACAACACAATCAGGCGCATAATCTGTATCACCGGAAATGGTGTTAGACCTTCATTTCAACCAAGTGTAGCATTCACCCTAAGTTATGCGTTGTAAGTTATGCATTATTCATGTTATATGTTAATGTGGTTAAGAGGCAGGGCCTAAAGAGATGTTAAAAGTCAGAGTCCGAGTCAGTCAAAGTCTGAGTCTGGAATTAAAGAGAGAAAGATAGTTTGGGGTCTGAGGGGGTGATCAGTTACAGTGTAACGTGTGATAATTAATATAGAAGGTTAATATTGATGATTGATAAATGTTGAATGTGTTTATGAATTATTCCAGAAACCACCTGTAATTAATAAAGCTGTTTTGTGGAAAAGTCAGTACTGGATGGACCTTAGTCTTTTCTAAGTAAACTAGGTTGATAAAAGAGATCAACTGGTGGCAGCGTATCTACCTTGTGAGCCCTGTGTTTGGGGAAACAGGCCATGAGGGCAAATGTCACACCAAAGTCTGAGAAAAAGAATACCAGTCTAATATGTGCTATCACTAAGATGCAACAGATACATTATAATATTTGTGGATGATTTTTCAATTGTCACCTGACAATATATAACACAATATATACACACACACATCAATACATTGGTAAAGCTATGTTACCAGGAAGGGCCTTCTATTACACTGTTGGTGAGTGTGATGTCCACCCTCGTGCCCCTTGCTTGACCTTCAAGCCCCAGAGTACACGAAGGCAGACACTCTCACTCTTTTCACTTGCTGCCACCAGGTGATCTCTAAATCACCATTTACAGTGGTGCCTCGCTCAACGATGTTAATTGGTTCCAAAAAAATCACTGCTAAGCAATTTCATCGCTAAGCGAAACGCGGTTTCCCATTGAAATGCATTGAAAACCGGATAATCCGTTCCAATAGCAACGAATTGCCATCCTTAAGCAAAAATCGCCATAGGAAACATCGCTAAGCGAAATGCAGTTCCCCAATTGAAATGCATTGAAATCTATTCAAGGCATCTCAATGGGGGGAAAAATACAACAACAAATTAAAAAAGAGTCAGAACAAAGTCAAATTTGGTTAACAAAGGGTTTATTAAGTGCACTTTATGATTTCAAACATTTTAAACAGTCAACTTCAACTTTATAAATAACAGAAAAACATTTTAAAAACAGCAAACATGAGGCTGTTTAAACCATCGTTAAGCGAAACAGGGGACCCAAAATTTAATTGCTATGTGAAGCATGGTCCCAACCATCGCTAAGCGAAAATCGCCCATAGGGACCATTGTTAAACGGAGCGTAAAAACGCTCCGAAAAAGTCATCGCTAAGCGATTTTGTCGTTAAACGAAGCAATCGCTAAGCAAGGCACCACTTCAGAAAGATTCAGGTCCACACTGCAAGTCCTTTAAAATAAAACTTTGGTTTATTGGATACATAGATTAATTCGTGAATATCTTCAGTATTTAATCATTCCTCAGAAGTTCCCCAAACTACACATTCTATTACTCTGTCAGGCTTTTCTCTCCAGCCTGACTCTTACATTTCTCTCACTGACTTGAACTCACTTAATCTCACACTCTGATTGAAATATTGACTCAGGCTCCACCCCTTATAGCATCTGTCTCGGCTCCGCTTCTCTGCAACACTAATATTCATAAACTATTATATTACATAACATAGACCATAGATCAAATAAATAGAGAACGCTACAGCGAGCAATCTTTTTTAAAAAAATTCTGTAGGAAGATACATTGAACTGTTGGTATGCCAGTGTCGGGAGGGAGGAAGGATAGCCAGTACTGCTGCATGGATATCCCATGTCCATTGTGTGCAATGCATTTTGCAGGAGTAGCCGGTGCGACAGAGGACACTTTCCTAAACAGCAACCCCCTCCTGATCAACATTCCCTCTAATTTTCAACCTTGCTGGGCAGGGCTCTACACTCATCCACTCCATGCACATATCTGCCCTGCCACACACACAAGTCCACCCACCCACTCTGAAAGGGACCGGAAATGATTCCTGTGGGTGCATGGGGGAGGAGCAAAGCTGTGTGGAGGGGTAGACTCATGTGCGCTCATACAGTCACCTTAGGGAACCTTCTTCCTGATATATCAATGTATCAATAAATATTATTACATTGCCCCTTGAAGCAAGAAAGAAAATAAACCAGTACCATGGTATAGCCAGCCATAGTGATTCAAATAGGAGGAAATAAATTGGTACCACTAAAAGTTCTTGGGGCGTTCATCTTGACATATAAACCGTGTGACCATGATTCAGTACATCAGAGGTATGGAAAGTATCAGAAGAACTAGAAAATCTTTCCCTCATGTGACCAGGGCCAAAGAGTGCTAGTGAGTACCTTTTGTACCATACACAAACCTATCTGGAAGAAAAAGGCATTGTGCACGGGATCTGTTACATACGTTCCTGAGCAGGATGGGACAGCTGAAAGGAAGCTAAGGTCTCTTGGGGAGAGGAAAAGATTCATGCTTGCAAATAAGAGTTTCTGTATCTGCAAGCATGCAATTGTGACAGCAATGTATTTCCAGAACGGATTACCAACCAAAGACACCACAAAAACACAATTTGAATTATGGCAAGACAAAATATGAAGGAGCAGATTCAGGTCTTTGTGAGCTTGGAATATGCCTAAATAGCGAAAAAAGAAAAGGCACAAACTGAATTTTAGAACTGGACAGACTGTTTTGCTTAGCTATGCCCCTGGTAGCAAAGGCTATAAAGTGATGAGCTTAAAAACAGGTGAAGTCCCCAGATAACATGTTAATTTTGATGAGCAAAAGGAAGTTGACAAAAGAGGGACTGGGCTAGACAAAAGAAGGACTTACAACCACTACCAGACCAGATACTGTACTGTATAGCTATCACTCTAGGAATACTGAGCAGAAAAATTAGTGCACCGACACAGGGTGACTGGACAGCTATCTAACCAAGGGTTCTAATTTGAGTGGGTTACAAAAGCAACATTATAGTTTATTTCTGGCAGAATTATTTGCCCACCTCCATCCCAGAGAGCACAAGAAAAAGAAAAACAGGAAACAGCTATTATGAATGTTGGCAGTGACACTACAACACTAACAAAAGAAAGGAAACCAAAGTTGGGAGGAGAAACCGTAACACCCTAAAGTGAGCCCTAAAAATCCAGATGGAAATGCAGGCATTCCTCTGCATGCACTCACCGCACACACAGAGAAAGTACTAATAGTAAGTTTTGTAAAAGAAAGAAAGGGAAATAAAGAAAATTCAAGAATACAAAGCCTAGGCAATATGCAGCACCCATAGAAATCCTTCATTTGGGGGGGAAAATGGTGACTGCCTGGTGACCTCACTCAGAGACCCTTGCTGATTGGAGTAGGACAAACTGGAGTAGGAAAGACTGTCAGTCACCTCCTTTGACAGTGCTTCCTTATATGGTGTTGATACTTTCACTTCCTTTTTCTATATTTTTAATCGCATATTTTTTTTAAATTTTTATTTTGATAATGTGAATCCCGTGCATGAAACACTTAACATGAAGGGTCTCTGTAGGGTACAATTCCACCTTCCGAGTACCCCGGGTTAATTTTGGCCACTCTGAAATGCACAGGTGGCTCTGATTTGATCTGTGTTTGCATGTTTATCTGAAGACAGTACACATAACAGGGAGAGAAAAAGGGGGGAAAAACCTACTGTAAGCCACACAGTCATTTGAGTCTGCTAAATAAAATGACATTTTCCTCTGCCTCAAAAGCCATAGGCCATCAAGCATAAGTTATACTGAACCTAGGTAGAGCTTGGGTTACGGAATTATCTCTGATGAAAATGACCAGAATATGTCTCTCCATTAAACATTGAACTGCTGGCTTCAGTATCTGGGCTGACTACTGTGCAACTGTCATGGCAACAGACAGAGACCGTTTGTAAGGTAACATATTCATTCTTGGTAGTCTAGTTCTTCAGGCACCAGTGTCTCTGTTACTTATTTCTTGTGTGCATTCAAGGGAGGCTACCTTGTACCTCTCACATGAACCCTTTTATGGCAGTCTGACTTCTCTTCTAGCTCACTGCCAGAGAAAATCTTCAGCTACTCCTTCTGAATTCCCACCCACCCACCCCCAGCTAAAAGGATCAGAAGCTGAGCAACAGATTGGAATAAGAAAAAAGTTCGCAGGAGTCTGAACCCAGTTGTGTTGTGTGTGTTTTGCACTCCCAAAGCAGGATTCCAAACCCTGTCTTAGGTTCTGTTGCACCTGTTTATAGGTTGCTGTTGGCTGCAATCCCGAGCATGTGTACTTAAGGCATGTGGGCTTTCCCTTGGAGTAGTCATGCTGAAGGATGGTGAAGTGGCTTTTGTTTCAAACCTGTACCTTGGAAAAAGTCTACCCTACACTTCTATTCATTTCAGTCTTTGCTCAGGGTTGAGGATGTGTCTCTCTCATTTCTGTATGAGTGCAATATTCCTGGGTGCTGTTTTGAACTACTTTTATAGTAGAAATACCCAGAGCTGTGCAGTCTGTTGTTGTTTAGTCGTTAAGTCGTGTCCGACTTTTCATGACCCCATGGACCCGAGCACGCCAGGCCCTCCTGTCTTCCACTGCCTCCCGGAGTTGGGTCAAATTCATGTTGGTAGCTTCAATGACACTGTCCAGCCATCTCATCCTCGGTCGTCCCCTTCTCCTCCTGCCCTCACACTTTCCCAACATTAAGGTCTTTTCCAGGGAGTCCTCTCTTCTCATGAGATGGCCAAAGTGTTGGAGCCTCAGCTTCAGGATCTGTCCTTCCAGTGAGCAAGGCTGAGCTGTGCAGTCTTACATTGTTTTATTCAGAGATGACTTTGCTCTAATCAGTTGCTCCAGAAGCACAACCTACAGAATGAAGGAGGCAGAAGAGTGACCCCCCCACATGAAAGATCAGCACTGATGCATTATTTAATAGCATAAAGAGCTGAACAATAAGAAACCATTTGCATTTTGTAAAGTGTTTTGAAATGCTCTTTTTTTTTGTCTTTTATGTGAGTTTAATTCTTGTCGAGTATTTATGTGCCATGTCACAAATTTCCAATCAAGGTTTCAGATGGCATTTGGATGCCATTCCAGCCTACCAGTTCTCATCAGGTGGGGTGGGAGAGGAACATCACTCAAGGCAGCAACCCACAAAGAGCTGCTATCATGCAAGTCACCTTCTTTTCACTTCCAGGAAATCTGGTAGACCCAGCGGCACATGCAATAGTGGTTTCCATTCACTGCCTTAATATATACTGGCTTGTGTACTGGTGCTGTCACAAAGGTGCCAATTAGACTTGTCGCTTTTGTTATATGGATATCAGTTTCTTAGTACAAAAACTGAGACAGTAAACTCCGAGCTCTCATATGTTAATGACTTCTTGCCGCTGCTGACCTGAAACAAATTAAAACCAGTGATGCAGACATTAAAGCCTCTCTTTCCCATCATTAACTATACCCTGAAGCTATCCTGTCCCCCCAAATATTCCTTCTTCCATTTTCTCCTTTGTCCTCTTAAATTGGACCTAAGCAATGGTATTCCAATTTAGCTGCCATTCTTGATAATTTGGGCTGTGCATTCACTGACTCCAGGAAGATAAGTAAGACATGAAGTGTAGTTAATAGATTGTCTTTTTTTTTTTCAAATTCAATTTATTCTTAGCAGGACTGTTAATAGGTAGGCTGACCCAAATGTACTTGGAAATAATCATGTGTCAGTATTTTTTCCCCTACATGTTTCACTGTTTGCTTTGAGATGTTATTGACAACATCACATTTTTCTGTTTTGATTACAGCATCGCTGTGGTCGCTTGCTTTTTCTCCAATCCCCTTGTGTGCCCCATTCTTTTGCAAATGGAAATGTGATCTTGTGTCGATGTAAGTATCTGAGAAAGTTCCATTTTTATTAGAAATTTTTTTGCCACATCAGGCATTTTGAAACAGTATTTTTCATGGCTTGCCTGAAAGACTCCTGTCAAATCTACTGTCCTGGGCGTGTTGACTTCACTGTTCTGCTTCTCATTATTTCATTGCTTCTCAAAGCATGTGCTCCACCACTGAGCTATTTCTGTCCCACTGTTATTTTGAGCATTAGCCTTTGGTTTCAGCTGCTCTCGTTGCTATAAAAATAGCCATTTGCATCGCACTTTTGAGCGGTGCCTAGGGAGCAGTTAACTCTTCATTTTGAGTCAAAGGGTCAAAACTACAGTATATAATAGGTGTATCCGAACTTTAGAGGAGTGCTCCTACAAGTGATGATGGATATTATAGCATGTGATAGCTCAGTGAGTTGGAGCGTCGGGAGTTTAATTGCAGAACAAGAGCCAACTGGTATGGTCTCGGGCAAACCCCATAGTCGCAGTATCTTGTGTTTAGCTTTATTTGTTTCGTAACTGCTCATTGGAGTTATTTTGTGACTCAGGCATGCATCTCTAAGAATTCCTTTTGTAGGAAGAAAAAGGTGTTTAGGAAGGGAAATAGGTGATGCATAAAGTACATGCATTCTCCTGAACATTTAGTTTGACCCTTTCTCAAATGACAGTAGGTTCACACATCAAAAAGCCATAGACCTAGATGAAACAGGATTTGGAAACCCCCAAATATTTTGGTGGTTGTTGATTATCTGGGATGGGATTCTGGGGACTGAGGTCTAAAGAGTAGTCTTTCTAAGTCTAGCTGGCACTGGTCTGATCTCCAGACATTTGGATGTTCTTACTGGGTGAGAAGCTATTTAGCTGAAATGCATGCAGTGAGGAATTATTTGAGATAATGTTCTCTTCTCTCCCCCTTCTTTGTGAGCTAAATGAACAGACAGGACAAGAAAATTAGGCTCCTTTTCACTTGATCACCAATAAATTCAAACCTTCTAGAGGGAAATGACATGAAATGGAAAAGTGGTCATGTTGAACCAAGAGTGGAGCCTTTTTTTTGAACTTGGGGTTGATGGTTTCAGACCTAATTCGTGAATTCTTTGAACACAAAAGAGGTTCATGCAGTTACTAAGTGATCTTTCGGTGCAGAGGAACACCCTCATTAGTTTTCCTCACCTTCTCACCTGCTTTCATTAAAGCATGTTCTTTACAATCCCAATTGAACAGCAGGGAACATTATGAGCTGACTGAGAAGCATTTCCCTTTGTTAGCAGTTTTTCTTTTCATCACTGAGCATTGGAAGACTAATGGATGTACATCATCTTTTTCATCATAAATCAGCACAGCAAAATATTAGTAGTTTGTTTGTTTCTACGTTTATTTAAAAATAAGTAGATAAATCCACTGGGAACTGAAGGAGCATGATAGAGAAACAGGATGACAACCCCACCCCCTTCCAAAATATATAGAAATGGCCTTGTGTGTACAGAGACATCAAAGCCAGCAAATTCTCCAAATAGGTTTGGCAAGCAGTGATTGCATTTTTGGAAGCGGGCTTAAGACTCTTATCTCACCCATCAGTTCAAATATATGGCTATGTATCATCCAACTTCATGAAAAAGATGTATCTTGCAGCTCAGGCAAGTCTAATGTAGATTGATTTTGTTATAGAGAGGCACATATTTGATTTCTTCCTATTTATTATTTTTTCACATTTGCCTTTTCTTGTCCTTGGCATGAATAAAAACAGTCCCCAGTATCAGTACCTCTTCAAATTGGAATAATACCTGTCTCTTTTCACGCATCTCTTCTGAACTTGAAAGTGGATCTTCTGCAGCGCAGATGAAAATTACTTGGTTTATGGTAATTGCGTGTATCATAAATACCTTAGTACAGAGTCAGGCTGCAGAAAAGGTACATTTGAATAAATACAGTGCAATATTTGTAAATTACTCGTAATGGAGTTGGACATTATGGAAGCTGTTGGCATATTCATTTACAACAGGGACCAGCAAAGTGCACCCCTTGGGCCCCATACAGCTCAAAGGCTGTTCTTGTGACTCCTCTGTCCATCAGATTCTCCCATCCCATTGCAATCATCTTCTTCTTTCTTCCAATAAAAAGGTGGGTTTTCTAATGGAAATCTCCAGTTTTCAATTTCTAGTCATCTTGTATTCTATAACTATGAAGCATGTTCAGTCCCCATTACACTGTTTTGACTGGCTCCACCCCCCAGTAATCTTTAAAGATATACTTACACAAATCTTGTAATTCCCTCAAGCCTGCTAACCTGTCTTTCCTGAGCATGCATGACACTATTTTGGCTATTTAAGGAAATGCGCTCTGAGAGTAAAGTTAATGCTAGAATATATTAGGGCTGTGCAAAGGTCCCTGATTCAGTTCTGAACATAAGTTGGAAATTCAGATTCGGGCCAGATTTGGTTTGGACCTGATCTGATCTGGTTCTGATCAAAAACAGCATCTGAAGTTCCAAATCTGCATACCTCCCATTCATTTGCATTAAAAAAATTAAAACATATACATTTTGGTCTTTCATGGATATTCATGGGTCTGGACGATATGGTAGCTGCCACAGTGAGGACTACTCATGCCCAACAAATAGGTCCATGGATTTTTGTACCAGCCACTTTTACATTTATCCTTAAAATGGCAGTAACTTGTTCATGTTTCCATGCAAATAAATGGCATTTGGGAGTTGATGATTCCTGCAAGTTTCATACCAAAAGGTTTTGTGCTATCCATCATTCATATTTACTTTGATGTGTTTAAGGTCTACCAATATTTGTATTACTTCTATGTTATTATTAGTGTCTGATATGAAAATTTCATGTGTGTGGACCAGGACTTACTCTGTAAAGAAAGAACAAAAACAATAAGCAGCAGATTGAAATAAAAAACATAATATTAAAAAACCTAGGGCTAAAATGCATATTTTGACTGAATTAGAGAACTATTCTTGCCTAATAAAAATACTGCCAAAATAATAGAGATGAGCACAACGATCCAATAGTATATAGCATGAGGAAGGATGGGGAAAGAATAAGGAAAAGGAAATTGAAGTTTCAGTACTGATACCATGAATGAAGGAGAAATACAGGCTAGGGGAAACATGAAACGACCCTCAAATCCCAGTAAAATTCTTTCAAGAACTGCAATCAGAGAATGCTGCTGAGATAGTTGCAAAGTTGGGAATGGAAGCCAAAGGGATGGCCGGGATGAAAAGCGTGCCATTAAGATTCACACGTGATAAACAGATTACAACTCAAATTAACAAGAAGGGCAAAAAGAGGATTAGGGGTCTTGTCATGTTGTTTTACAGGATACTTCACTGTATTCCTTCTGTCCTCCCCCAGTTTTTCATTTTTAATCGTCAAGCTTGTCATCCAAGCTTACTTGCAGAGAAACAACAAAGATCAGAACAGAGAGGTCTTAGAGGAAGGATGTGTTTAAGTTGTCTCTTCTGATAAACTCTGCTTTTGCCAAGCACAAATCGAAGACTTCATATACCTGCAAAACTAAGAATGTTGTGACACCTTACATTTTCATCTGGCATAAGCTTTTGTGAAATGCAGGTTCAAATTTCAGCTCTCCTGTAGGGAATAAGAGGACATAATAATGAAATAAATAAATAAATAATACCAAATAAGTGAGGGACGTGGTGGCTCTGTGGGCTAAATCGCAGAAGCTTGTGCTGCAGGGTCAGAAGACCAGCAGTCGTAAGATCGAATTCACGCGATGGAGTGAGCACCCGTCGCTTGTCCCAGCTCCCGCCAACCTAGCGGTTCAAAAGCATGCAAATGCAAGTAGATCAATAGGGACCACCTCGGTGGGAAGGTAAACAGCGTTCCGTGTCTAAGTCGCACGGGCCATGTGACCATGTAAGATTGTCTTTGGACAAAGCGCTGGCTCTGTAGCTTGGAAACGGGGATGAGCACCGCCCCCTAGAGTCGAACACGAATGGACAAAAATTGTCAAGGGGAACCTTTAACCTTTAACCTTTAATACCAAATAAAACTTGTTTGTCTGTAAGGCACCGCAAGATTCTTTATTGATTTTACTGCAGCCCACTCCAGACTAACCCATCTACCCCTCTGGAAATGTCCTATGACTGGCTCAATTCTCTTCACTTCCACAAATTGTTCCGCCCTTCTCCAAGCTGCTCTCTTCAGACCTTTAGTCACATGGCTTCTCCACGTGCAACTGTCATTTCAAGCTTCACTACCAGGATGTCTCTCAGGAGTGATGCTCCTCCTCAGCACTAGCCCTTCACTGACTTCTTCAGGCCCTCTTGTTCTGTCTTCTTCACCCAAACTGGGTCACAGCACCACCGCATGGACTCCTTTCAGTGTTTATCTCATTTCCGTCCAAACTTTTTGCAATGAACTGCACCTTCGTGAATGTACATTCTTCGTGCAACATGAATAGAATCCTGGTCTTTGCAAAGTTTCTCTGCGAATACCATGAATGGTACATTTCAGTTAGAGACGCTATGAACTCTGTGGGAGTGGTTTGTCATGACTGCTGCGTCACCTTGTCTTTTGGCAGTTGCAAAGAACATGTTCTTGAGTCTTAACTAGATATTGTGGGGATGCCTGGCTGGCTGCTGCCAATCTGTGCCTCTAACTCATGTCTTCCTCATAATAAAATATGATTTGAAAAGCAATCTATGATGTTACACCATCAGGCGCATAGCTTCTCCACCACCTGCAAGTGGCAGCCAATTAGTGCAGATAAAGTAGAGAAATGCCAAACACAATCATACATCATTTTTAACTAGAAGTACTTGGGAGACACAGGTCTGAGACACAAATCAGTGGCAGCCACACATTCTTGAGTTGTGAAATCAAGTTATAATCTCAGGTATGAGTATCAGTAATGAATCCAGTCTATTCTGATGAATACAGTGGTGTAACAGTAATTGTCTTACTGGGGTTAGCTCAGGTTTCTCTGCAGTCTTTGATGATGTGGCCTATACTTACCTCACGTCTACAGGTTTTCCTTATAAGTCACCTTTGTTACTAAACAAACTTCAGGAGATGCTGCATTAAGTCAACAGGCACTGGTAGAATTTCCTTGATAAAGTGCTGTATGTGTTTGTGTTTTATTTGTTTTATATGAGAATATACAGACCAAGGAGGTAATTTTGGCGGCTGCTATTCATCATGCACAAAATTGGCCAGAAGAAGCATTTCAAAGCATTTGCCATCTGAATGAGCAGGGCAGCTAGGAAAGAGAATTAGAAAAATCCATTGGCCAATGTTTGAGTCTTCCCTACTTTTTCTATAAAGCAAATTAAAATTAAGCAGGCTTTTTCAGGCCACATGGTGCCCAAAAGAGAACAGTCAAAAATTGTATATTCTCTTCAAGTGATTCTCCATCTCTCTCACTAAATTTTGGGACTACTTAGAACTGCTTTTAAAAAGAATCCCACCCTATCATGGCTGGCCAAAAAAACAGGAGGAAGAAATTAGGTCAATGTTTGTAGGATGGATGTTGGGGGTGAGGTAATGCTTGTTGCATTTGAAAAGTGTGTCAGCCAATTAGACAACTACAGCTGGAGGCAAGTGATCAATCTAATTATGGGGCTGCTGTCTAATGTACTTTCTTGGAAAGGTTATTGAGAGGGCAATGGCTGTGCCCACTGTTACTGTTTATTTATACACAGACTCAGATCTCTGTACATATTTGGAGTCACTCTGCAGTGTGTGTGTGTGTGTGTGTGTATGGGATGAGTGAGACCTGCAATAAGTGACCACAATGTGTTTTTTCCAGAAATAAGAAAAGTTATTTTTTTTCAGACTGCAGTGATCATAATTTCCCAGGCAGGATGGACACTGGCCATGCTTGTGGAACTATTTTGGATTTACAGTCCAAAAAAAGAGTAACTTTTTCCATCTCTGATTCTCTCCTTCTAATACTCATATTAATGCTTTTGGCCAATCAGTAATGTCCTCCTTCAGGACCCTATAATCTTTGGAAGGCTCAAAGAGGCCAATTCCCTTTCCTCTGCTGCTTCCCACCACCCCATGAGAGTTAACATTCAGCAACTCCTGATCGTTCTCCACCCTTACAGCATTGCTTTGAAGGTTCTCCTCTGTCCCTCCAGTTGGTTTGTAAATGTACTTTTGCAAGCCTCAGGGTCACCTGAACATGCTGTTATAGCTTTACTGTTTCTCAGTGTTCCTGTAGGTACATCGCCTTCATAGCAGCCAGCACTTATCCATGAAATTGCTAGCTAAATAGCTCTGTGGTTTAGCTGTCTGGCTGCAGAACCAGAGGTTCGGAGTTTGATTCTCCACTGTGTCTCCTGTGAATACAGCCAGCCTATATGGCCTTGGGCAAGCTGCACAGTTCTGGGATGTCCCCAGAAGACGGGAGTGGTAAACCACTTCTAAGTATTCTCTACTTTGAAAATCCCGAAAAGGGTTGCCATAAGTAAAAATTGACTTGATAGCACATGATTTTTCTACAAGTTCTCAGTTTAGTATGTATCACATGTTGGTAATGATAAATTTATCTCATCTCAACAGAGATGAAGGGGCCTCTCAGTCCCTTACAGTTGTAGGTCTCAGGCCGTGTGCGATCAGGTTTCAGGAATGCCTTTGTCTCACATACTGGTTCTATATGTAAAGATTGCCTCCCTGCTATGGCTGAAATGCAGATCAGAGCTCATAAAGTTACATTTAGAGGTGGGCACAGATCAGAAAAATTGCGATTCATGATTCATCAAGGTCAACAAATTACTAATTTATGAATTTTTCTGACAACCCGATTCATCAATTCACTTCTGGCTTTAAAACCATATAAAACAGCCCCCCCCCCCCAAGCACCTAGAGGCACTTAAGTCTTAGGAAAGCGTCCTTTGACTCTTCTCTACAAACCCTGTGTGTTTGGTGAAGATTGGGCTTCAGATGCCTAAGTTATACACCCACAAGGAGGTCCCCCAGGAAAGTTTTCCCTGGCACCTAGATACACCAAATTTCAGAGAAGCTTCTACTGATTCTCATCTAATGATCCCTCCAGGTTTGGTAAAGACTGGGTTTCAGACGTCCAAGTTATACACCCACAAAATGCCCCCCCCACAGGAAAGTGCCCTTTAGCAGCTGGCTTGTGGAAACCCAGTCTTCACCAAACTTACAGGGATTGTAGAGGAGAGTCAGGGGAAGCTTCTCTTCAATTTTGGTGTCTCTAGGTGCATGTGGGAAACTAGTCTATGATGGTCCTCTTTGTGGGTGTATAACCTGAACATCTGAAACCCAAACTTCAGCAAACATGGAGGGATTGTAGAGGAGAGTCAGAGGGAGCCTCCCTGCAATTTTGGTGTCTCTAGGTGCATGCCCCCCCCATTTTATAACCAAACAAATCTAAAAATTACTAAAAATTCATTGATTAGTATTTGTCGGGGACATTGATTCATATGAATACGTAAAAACGAATCAGCTACTTTTGAACAAATTTGGTGATTAATTTTTTTAATTCATGCCCATCTCTAGTTACATTTTAAAGAAACTCACTGTGTTGTTCATTATTTCTTGCTCCATTTACACAAGTAATTAATTGAGTTGTGTGTTATCTGCTTGTGGGTATTTTTAACAGACCAGAAGAATAAAGGGAAGTATTATCTAGTTCCCTCTAACACAGGGGCCTCCAAACTTTTTACATGGAGGATCACATAATATATTATCAATATTTTCAAGGGCTGAAGGAACACATGTGGATGTGCATGTACTTCCTCCCGCTCACCCGCATGCATGCATGCATGCATGCACTCCTGCCCACCTGCCTGTCCCACTTATGGTGGCCCCATGAGTGAATGATCTCAAGATGTCCTGTCCTCAACAGCCCTGCTGAGCTCTTGTAAACTCAAGCCTTTGGCTTCTTTCAGGGAGTCCATCTATCTTGTACTGTATTTGGCCTTCCTCTTTTCCGTCTGCTTTCTACATTTCCGGCATTATTGTCTTTTCCAGAGAATCCTGTTTTTTCATGCTGTGCCCAAGTAGGATGACCTTAGTTTCAGAATTTTTGCCTCTAGAGATAGTTCAGACTTGATTTGGTTTGTCTTTCTGGCAGTCCAGAGTATCCACAAAGCTCTTCTCCAGAAAAAAAAAATTCTGTTAGTTTTCTTTACTGTCCAGCTTTCACACCCATACATGATGACTGGGAATATGATATCATGAATGATCTTGGCCTTTGTCTCCATTGACACATCCTTACACTTGATTATTATTTTTCTAGTTCTTTCATTGCTGCCCTTCCGAGTCTTGCTTTGGCACTTTCTTATTTCACTTTCCCTAAGTGTCATTTCAAGTCATTGCTGCTTTCTGCCAGTATTATGGTGTCATCATATCTTAAATTACTGGTGTTTCTTCAACCAATTTTCTCTCGTCCTTCATCTGCATCTAGTTTGACATAGATTACTATGAACAGGGTCCAAATCCAGAGCAATTCAGATATGGATGGATCATAGAAAGTTATAATTGCTGGGTCAGTAACATCCCATTCTCTGAGATTTTAGGGCAGAGTAGGGTTAGCAACTCCCTGGTCCAGGACCACAGATACCTATCCCTGAACTTTAGAAAACTGTGCCCTTGACCCCCAACCCTCAATTTTATTTTTCACAAATATGGAGGAAGGTGGGGTTATGAAAAAGCCCTCTTTTACCCTCTAGTGGCCCAAATATATATATATTTTTAAATTAAATGGGGTGAGGTCCTGAGGGCATTTTAAAACATGGCAAATTTCCCTCATACCCCTAGAAGGGGACTTACTTTCAGTAACTTTTTCAAACAATCTTAAATGTTTGTTGAGTCCTGTGGGACACAATTGGCTCCTTGTTTATCCAGTTTCATGGTAGGACTAAGCAGTGAGCCCTTGCAATGTCACAGAAATGGGCCTCACTCAAATGTCGGGAGGGAGTGGTAGGTGGTGGTGATGTGGGTATTTTTAACAGGCTTTGCACCACTGCTAACAGAGAAGAGTCAGATTTTGGTGCTCCACTCCCAATCTAACTCCAAATGGCACAATGTGGTCAGTGTCAATGGACCAAAAAGGCAGGAGCAAAGTGTGTTATGTAGTAGGGGTGGGGGTGGGGGTGGGGTGGGGGTGGGGAATGGAGCATTACTGGTGGATGCAAGAATTTAGTCCCATTGTGCCATGTGGAGCAATAGACAAATACTGTACCTTGGCAGTGATGAATGCCCAGGTTTTAAACCACCTCTCACACATGCCTTGATCTGTACAGTGCTGCATAATGTGTGAACAAGACCTCAGAGTCTCTGAAAGAACCAAATCAATAGACACTGTACAACGTTCTGATTCTTTAGATAGAAGGCACAAAAAAAGAGTAGAAATTGTTGTTGCTACTGCTACTGCTGCTGCTGCTTATTGTTATGATTTCCTTCAGTTTTCCAGGGTTGTTCTGTGGAGAATCACTGTCAAGGCCAAATGATATGAAGGTATGCTAGCCTAATAAGCACAGCTTGTCTATACAATTGAACAGAAAACAGAAGGCTCCCTTCCCCCTTGTGCTGAAAAGGCTCTATTTCCATTGTGTCAGAAAAAACAGACCTTTTGTGTTCTGTCTTTGGCATTCATCAACTGTGTACAATCCATATTACAGGTTCAGTACATTTTGACTGCATACAACTAAACTTGGAGGTTGGGATTCTATAGAAAGAGTTCTGCTTGATGCTGCTTTCAGAACAATCTGCAGCTGCCATTTCTATTGTAGCATATTAGAGAGGGAGTGTGTGTCAGGAAGACTCTTTCAAAGCCACGGCTCTTGTAGATTCACAGATGTTTCCAAGAGTGTGTGCAGAGGAAGGAGGTGAGGAGCAAGGTGATGTTCTTTCGTTCTATCAAATGTAATTTCTGTTTTGACTGTTAGAGCCTAGATTTCTTTGCTGGGTGTTGGTGGATAGTACTTTCTAAAATGTGGACTTGAAAGTAGGAACTCACATCAGTCTAAGTGTGGAGTTTCTAAGGTGAAACTGAAAAACCACTGCACATTCCTGTCTAAATCTTACCTTCAAGATATGTGTGATCAAGATGGCTGTTTATTTATGTAAAACATTTATGCCCTGCCTTTCTGCTCAAGAGAATCCAAGGTGGATTACAGTATGAAAACAAACAATATTAAAAGCTTGTAGTGACTCTGGCAGAACTGGGTGGGAGAAGGCGCCCTGCCAGATATTGAGGTCCTAAACCGTTTAGGGCTTTATATGTAATTGTAATCAATGCAACTTTGATATCAACTTTGAAATCAATGCAGAAATGAACGGGCAGCCAATGCAAGGAAGCCAGTGTGGGGAAAATATGTTGGTACCTTTTCACCCCTGTAAGAAGTCTGGTCGCTGCATTTTGTACCACCTGAAGTTTCTGCATCAGTCTCAAAGGCAGCCCATGTGGCGCGCATTACAGTAGTCTAATCTTGAGTCTACGAGCACATGGACCAAAGTGCTGAGTGCCCCCACATCAAGATAGGGATGCAGCTGGGCAATCCGCCAAAGATGGAAATGTGCAGAACAGACCACTGACCACACCTGGGTCTCCATGGTGAGCACCGGGTTCAGATGTACACCCAAGCTGTGAACCTCACTCTTGGTGGTAAGAGTCACATCCCCCAAAGGAAAGGGAGTTTCCCAGACCCCACTGATGTCTGGGGCACCCACCTGAAGGACCTCCATCTTGCCCAGATTCAGCCTCAGTCCATTCATTTGCATCCATGGTTGAACAGCCCCCAGGGATGAAACAGCATCCACTGTTGTTGGAAAAAAAGAGATGTAGAGCTCAGTATCATCAGCGTACTGATGACACAAAACCCCACATCCCCTGATGACCCCTTCCAGTGGCCTCATATATATGTTAAACAGCATTGGAGAGATAATCGAGCCCTGTGGGCCCCCACAATTGAGGCTCCACGGGGCCGAGAAACTCTCCAATTTGCACTTTCTGGGGATGGTCCTCGAAGGACCGGAGCCAGGCAAGAGCCAGGCCACCGATTCCCAATTCAGAGAGCCTCCCCAGGAGAATACAGTGGTTGGCAGTATCGAAGGCGGCTGAGATATTGAGGAGGACCAGCAGGGACATTTTGCCCTTGTCGGCCTCCCTCAGTACATCATCAAACAGGGCAACCAATGCTGTTTCCATGCCGTGGGACGGCCTGAAGCCTAACTGGAATGGATCCAGGGCATTGGTTTCATCCAAAAGATCCTGCAGCTGATTGGCCACCAGCCTCTCAACTACCTTGCTGAGGAAAGAAACATTGGCGACCAGCCTATAATTACCAATATTGTTTGCGGCCAAGCTCGGTTTCTTCCTCATGGGCCTAATGAGTGTCTCCTGGAAAGACCCATTAATTATTGTCATAGCCCATTCAGATGTTATAGCCCTGGCTGCTTTGATTAGCCAGGGTGGGCAAGGGTCAAGGGGTGGTGG
This sequence comes from Pogona vitticeps, assembly GCF_051106095.1. Taxonomy (NCBI): domain Eukaryota; kingdom Metazoa; phylum Chordata; class Lepidosauria; order Squamata; family Agamidae; genus Pogona; species Pogona vitticeps. The sequence goes on along the minus strand of NC_135783.1, from coordinate 108,264,528 downwards.
CACAATAGCAGTCAAGCATTCTGTCCACCATGTTTGACGTCACAGGCTGAAAGTCTCATTGGGAAAGACGAAGTGCTGGACATCTCAGCTTGATCCACTGTTTTCAAATAGGGGGTAAGATCCTGGCGGATGGCCTCCACTTTTGATTTTAAAAAGGCTACAAATTGGTCGGGTGAGATGATAGTGGGAGGCCAGTCACTATGACCAACTCCAGATAGATCGTGAACTCTACAGAAAAGTTATGCCTCCTGGTTGGAGGCTTCGCTTATCCGGACAGTGAAGTAAGATCAACTAGCAGCCTTCACCTTAGATTGGCAGAGGTTAGTTGCGATCCTGGCAGCTATTTGATTATTTTCTGTCAGGTTCCGCCTCCATATGTGCTCTAGCCTTCTCCTATTTCGCTTCATTGATTGCAGCTCTGGATTAAACCAGGACGAAGGGCGATCTCTGCACCGGAGAGGGTGTTTAGGTGCAATCATGTCAACAGCCCTGGTAGCGGCGGCCGGACAGCTATCAACCAGAGCCTCACCAGGAGTGCCAGTCAAATCAACCAGAATCCTTCTCATGGTATCCTGGAATCCTATAGGATCCAATAACTTTTGAGGGTGGACCATTAAAACAGGTCCTTGCTCCCCACGGGGAGGGAAAGCCACTTCAAGGTTGCATTTAATTAGGCAATGATCCGAACATGACAAGGGAACAGACACTAGGTCAGTCACCATCGGAGTACATTCACTCTACTCAGTGGAGAACACCAGGTCCAGTGTGTGGCCACCCATGTGGGTAGGGCCAGTGACATGCTGGGCCATGTCCAAGGAGGCCATGGCCTCCAAGAACTTAAGAGCTGGACCGGAAACCTCCGCCTCCGCATGCACGTTGAAGTCACCCAAGACCAAAAGCCTTGGGGACCCCAACAGTACCATGGAGACGAAGTCCGCCAGCTCCAGTAAGGAAATGGCTGGGTTGCAGAGAGCGGGGTAACCCAGCAAGATCCCTATACCATCCCTGGCCCTAATCGACACGTGGAAGGCCTCTAGACCCGGCGTCACCAGAGCAGAGCGCCTAGCAACCTGAAGGGTTTTTTGTTAACAATGGCTACTCCCCTGCCCCGCCCCTCCAATCTACCCGGATTGCATAACCGGGAGGGTAGGCAAGAGTCAGGGGAATGCCCCCTTCCCTGCCCATCCACGTTTCAGTTATGCCTGCCAGATCTGCATCCTCCTCCAGAATTAGATCTTTTATTATTTGGGATTTATCTGATACAGATCTGGCATTCAACAATACCAGGTTTAGAGTGGAGGGCCGGCTGAGTTGACTACATCGAGTCTGGCAGGAGGTCACAGTGCCAGAACAGTGAACAGATTTCAAGCATCTGTTCATCATTCTTCTGGAACGAATGGCAGCAGCACCTGCACCATATCTCCCTCTGCCAGAAATCACTCGGATGTTAAAAAGTCCCCCTCAGGGAGGGGCAAGCCTTCCAGTCCATGCCAACCAAAAAAGAAAAAAAAACCCCAAAAGATTTAATAACTAAAAAGTAGCCGATAATTAGTAACAGAATTAACAATCAAATCAAATAAATGATCAAACAAAATAAAATAAACAAACCGTAATAAATGCAATAAAATCAAAAAATGACATATACTGTACAGTCATGTGAAAAAAAGAATCAAAATGTCTTTGAATTATATGGTTTTACATATCAGGACATAATAAAAATCATCTGATTCTTAGCAGTTCTGAAAATTAGGTAAGTACAACCTCAGATATACAACAGATGACATATTACAACATGTCATGATTCATTTTACAAAAATAAAGCCAAAGTGGAGAAGCCTTTAAATGCCTCCAGCGTTGGTGCGCTCACCACCTCCCAATGTAGTCGGTTCCCTTGTTGTACAGCTCCAAAACTTGACCTTAATATTCATTAACTATTCAAAGGGCCTTATGCCGTCTCATTCAACCGTTTGTTTGGTACAATTGGAGATGCCCTGAACCTGGATAGAAGGCACAAATAAGAGAGTAAAATGTTGTTGCTATTGCACTGCCACATGTATCTTTTTTCCCCTCCAGACTTGTTCCTCTGTACTCTCTCTTCTAGTCAGTTAAATGTCTTCTGTATAACTTTTCTAAATTTAAAAAAAAGATTAATAGCTACTTTCAGAGCTCTGTTTAAAGCTGTAGCATGAGAGGCAGTTCTGAAGCATTATTGCTGTCCATTAACACAGAGAATACATGAATTCTTGGTTCCATTTCTTCTCTCTTTTCATGAGTCAAGAGACATCTCAGCTCTCGGGGCCCCTGAAGTGAGGCCTACACAGAGCTGTTTAAAGCGAGGCGATAGTGAGTTTGTGGCCTATACAGCTTGACAGTGGCTACACATGAACCTCTGCCTGTTTCTCCCCTGCCTTAAGATCTATTGACTTGACCAGGGAGAGTGGGGAGTGACTGCCGCCAGGTCACCGTGTGCAGATGGCTCTATCTGTCGCCTACGGAATGGACCGAAGAGCTATTGACTCATCTAAACAGAAGGATGCATTTATGCTACACATGCACTGAAATGTGTCCCTGCATTTCCATAACTCACATCCTCCACAGTCTTTCTTTGTGCATCGGGACTTGACTTGTTGTCATTATGCAGAGGCTTAAGAGCCTCTATAGTCAGTAAGAAATAGGAGAGGGGACATAATAAACAAAGCCAGCAGAAATACGAGAGAACTGTCACTTCTCATGTGGAAATGTGCAATTGCAATTGCCATAAAATATTTCATGGGAAATGATCATAAAGATCTTGCAGCACTGCAGAGATAGGAAGCAGAACTGTAGGGGTCTTAGAAGAAAAGGGGAGATAACATGAGTAGGAGAATCCTAGTGAAATGTTTGGTTCTTGTGCATTATGAAGGGAAATACTGTGTTTTCTTCATGTAAAACCAAGGGTAAGGCCACAATGTTAGCTGGTGGCTCACTAGATCACTGTCTTAATAGAACCTATGGTTTCATGGCATTTTACATCCCAACATGTCCCATGGAAACAAATAATCACAATGATTTGTGGTTTGACATGTCCCTTTGTCTGAGCTGTCATGTTATCTGTAGGCTTTATGTAGCCATCTATTGTTTAGACATTGTGCTAACTACTACCACAGCTCCTGGGTCAGAAGGGTACAAAGCTTTTTGAAAAGAACCAATATTCTTGTGTTTCAAGGTCACATTACATGCTGCACTTACATGCACCTAATCAAATGCATTAGACTGTGTTTAGTCATTTTATTAGAATTCCACATGTGTCATTATTTGACTTCTTGTGTTTTTCCCATTTCCCTTTCCACCCCAATATATGGCTATTTTGCTTTAAATGATGTCATAAGTTATTTAGGGAGTGATGGACACTGTAATGATAGCTATAAAAATTCAGTAAAAGTAATCTAAGTGGTAGTAGCAAAGTTACTATTTTGGTGAAACAGCTTACCTAGTTACTTTCAAAAGTTATTTTAAAGGGCATACAAAGGCAGAATGGGGCACTTTTAAAGAGCATTTTGAGTGGGATTTTTTTTTGGATTTTATGGCATGGGAACTATTCTTTGGTTTTGTCTCTTATACTTTTGTAAATAAGTACAAGATGCAGTATCAGAATTGGCCACTATAGAGAACCAGACTTTTTTTTCCAAGCCTGCCAAGTAGCATATCAGTTATCTGTGTAATCGAAACAACAGTTACAATGATCTGAAGAGAAACTGGAGGGTGGAGGAATCCTAGGCCAGAAACCTGTAAAATTTCAGGAGGAGAGGGGCAGGAGCTAGGAATTATGATGGATGAAAAATAGTGTAGGGCTTTTTACAAATTATTGTTGGTTTCTGCTGACAACCAAAATCGCAGATAGTGCAGTGAAACAGGAAGTGGTAATGGCAGAGTCCAGAAGGATGTGCACATTCAGCATGTATTATGCAGGCACTCAGGTCTATTCCAGGGAATCAGGTTCTACTGATTCGCCGAAAACTCTTTTGATTTCCCAGCTTTCAGCAGAAAGAAGTGGCAAAAAAAGCAAGGAACGCTCTACTAGACATGCAGCGTATTGATTTAATATCCCTCCTCCAAAGCACTGGGATTGGAAAACCTTCCTAATCCTATATTGTACTGGGAAGCTACAGCTGTGTATAAGAAAGCTAAATGTCTTGCTGTTCCCACCAGGCTTATACCTTTCTCTCTCCTCTCCTCTTGTCCCTATTTTAGCACTTCCTTTATGTGAAATTTATCAGTTTTTGCAGACCTGCTGTTTAGGTTTCTAGGTCCCTTCCAATCCATATGGCTAACCAAATTCAGATCTGGATTTGTTCCACTTCAGATAAGCCTGCCTAGCTTGATATGAATATCTCCCAAGTCTCTTCAAATCAGCCTAATTCACTTTGGGACTTGAATTGAAAGCAAACCCTTAGAATATACAATGAGAAATGATAAAATAAGGTTTCAAAAGATGGGTAAGAACTAAGAACAATAGTAGATTGAGGTAAGTGTTTGGAGCATCAGGGAAGGGCACAAATGGTTAGTTATCAAATTATTTAATAAATTAAATAAAATTGTATTGTTTTAAATATAATGCATTTAATTTAGTTTACTTTATTCTATATGTCAAGTTAGAGGTGAGAAGGGCATGTATGGTGCCATAATAACATAACCAGTGTCTGACTGGGAGGGTGGCAGTGCCATTTTCTCCTTCCCCTCAGCAGTACAATACCTCAGATTAGACCTAGAAATAAGAAATCTTTCTAACCATCAACACCACAGATGCTAGCTATCTTTTACTTGCACTAACTAATCTTAAGCAATAAATAAATGGACAATTGATTTGATAAATTAAACAACACTTTCGAAAGAATGGAAGAAATTGCACTTGGCTTCAAAATCAAATGGCACAACATCTATCTTCAGCATATTAGAGTTTAGAAAGTACAATCAGCCAATAGAAGGAAAAATTTTCTATCTCAAGATGGGTCCGAATAACTCTTATAGCTCTCAGTTTCCATCAGTCTTTGGGGTCTGTGACACTAAAGGCTTCTATAACTGCAGTTGGCAAAGCACAGATTAAGTTAATCATCCTGTTAAGGAAAGCATAAACAAAACTTCATTTATAAACTCAGCTCTACCATGGTTATCTGTGGCTACCTCTCTATGAAGCATGTGCCTCTTCCATTCTACAGATCAAATAAGAAATAGCTATAATCCAGTATGGAATTTGACTGACAGAGACCCTTGCTTTCTTCTGTGCACCAGAGGACAGCAAAAGATCTTGAAGAAAAGAAGATCTCTTCCCCACACACACACACAACTTTGCCCCCACAATCCTGGACTCCGCTCGTTTATGGACGGGCATCAGTATATGTTCTGTGTTGCTCTTCCCATTAGTGGAAACTCTTCAGCCAAGAAATGGTGTGCATTTCGCAGCTATTGGCAGGTTCCTCAAGATGCCAACCAATCAATAGCAAAAAACTGAGGGAAGAATCTGGCTTGATGGAAAGAGAAATTACTGAGAGGGCATGAACAGGTCCATTGCGTGGGCTGTGGGTGAGCCAGAGCCCCTGCTGATGTTTCACAAACTGCCTGGTGGGAATTGCTTCCAGCATTGTTATGAAGGTGCACCTTCTTCCCTGCTTTCCCCAGTTGCAACCCTATTGATGGCATGATAACTGTTAATGTTCTGACTGGAGATTTCAGAGCACTTCAGGAGGTACTCTGCCCTACTTTCAGGCTCAATGAGCCAGGAAACACATCTTTGTTTAAAGAGTAGTTTTAAAGCCATGCTAAGATGATCCTTCTTTTGTGCCAAAGGTGGGCTTTCTTTCTGGAGGCAGGAGAGGAAGGAGTGGAGAGCTCACAGTAGCCATTTTATTCTGTATGTTAGATTCCCACTGAAGAAGAAAAGGCTACTAGAACATGGGGTCCCAGAGTTCACTAGAACTGGCTCTGCATTAATCAGAAAGGGGCAGAGCTTCATTGTTCTGCATAGGGCCCCCACATGCTTTATTCTAATATTTGCAGGAAACATCTAATGTCTACACAAATGAAAGGGTGGATTGGATTATGCTAAGGGTCATTAATATTATGTAATTAATATGATGTTTATTTTAGAATAGTGTGATATACTGAGCAAAACGTTCAGTAGCATGCAGGCTACAAGGCCCCTTGCCACTGTACACATGATGGGAGGTGGTGGCTATTTTTGAAAGATGTACAAGCCATGAAATGATGTTTGAGATCTGTGTATCTGCCCATGAAAATTTTGTGCTATCACTTAACAGAAGCTGTTCAGTTATTTTCTGCATGCCTAGTTTTCTACAAAATTATCAAAAGCAAAGAAGAAACTGGGAGTTGAGTTTGTTGTTGGTCACATATTCATTCAGATCCTTGTCTGTGTGTTTTTATTTAGAAATAATTACCATATCTTTAGAATATTTTTGGGTTATTTTTCCCTCCGGTCCTTTTTCTGTCTTATTCTCACAATTGTTTTAATGCCTATGCTTTGCTGTACTATGTGATTCTGAAGTAATTAATTTTACCCCCATGTAAACAGAGGACACAGATATTCAAGGAGGAGATAAGCTTAAATGTCCCAGTGAACATCCAGCTTGCAAGCTGCTTCAAACAAAATGAGAAGAATCAGAAAGCACTGGTGCCAAAGCCACTGGTCACCTAGGAATGTTTCATAAATTCTACTTAGGGGGTTCAGGAATACACTTTGCCTTATACGCCAATCATTTCATGGATCGGTAGGTCTCTTAATAGCTTCAGCACCCAGCACCATATACCAGAGATATAAATCATGGTAAGATTGTGGAAGGAGGTTAGGGCCAGTCAGGCGGAGTGGGATGGCTCCTTCTGGCAAAAGACCCTAAGGGCATGGGATAGACTGATTTTTATGAGCTGCATAACTGGACCAGTGTCATCTCAGCTACCCTATTGCCCTGGGGTACAGTGAACAAAACTCTGCTGCCAGTAGTGTTAAATGAGACTCAACAGGAAGTTAGTGTTGAAAACAGTCAGAAAAGGAGACAGGAATCTAATTAGCACTAACCTCCTGCAACACATGCAGACATTATATTTGCTCCTTTGGCCAGAAGTGAGATGGGAAGAAAGTATGAATAATCTTCACCCATCATTTATGCCACCGTGGCATAAATGATGAGCCAGGAAAGGGACTGAACGTGAAGGAACATTATGATAACAGCCCCATCAGGGATTTTTGCAAAAGTATTAAGATCAGGACTTGGTGGTATCTCTTTTTCCCCCTTTTGTTTTTAACAGATAGCAGTGTCTTTATTTCTGTTTCCACACACCAGCATCTAGGGTACAGCAAATTAGAATATTTTGTTTTCCATAGTTTCTGGTACTATTTGTTCATGCAAAATGGCTAAGAAATTCAAATTACTTTTATGTCCTGGAGATAATAATAGTGAGGGAAATTGTCTTTTTGTCAGTACTTTGGGAGAAATTGGTGTCCATGTGGGTAATATTTATTTGCAGGAAAAGCACATTTAGGGGACTACAAAATACAGCTTTCATGTTCATGTTTCTAAAATCCAAACAAATAATTCCAGCAATTCCAAGACATTTAAGTGAACTTTTCCTGCTTCCAAAAAACCTCAGTCATACAGCTCTTATTCTGTTTTAATAACCTTTCTCTCACAGCAAACATTGATGGCATTTCTCTGATTCCCGCAATGGTTAATTATAAGGTGCCTGGAGCATCAGAAAAAAAACATACACACAAATAAACATATCTAGCTACATTTTGCATTTATCTTTAAAATGTCTGTTCTTTTCTCTTTGAAAAGGAGATTTATGGTGCAATCTGACTGGATCCAGTGGGCCTTCCTCTGAGAGAAGTGTAGGACTGCAGCTTCACAATCATGTCACTGTACAATGAAAAATAAAACATAGCCTAGAACAACGGGTGTGCTTCCGATTCATTCCAAACCCAAACCTCAGAACAAGCCCAATCTGGTGGATTCATACACACATTTGTAAGATGTACACATCAAAGTGGTTCTCCTCTGAATCTATGAACATTCCTGAAGATTAATTAGCCATTTGGATTTGGATGGACATAAAAATCCAGACAGGATATCTAAAAAAAAAATTGATACATTCTCCCCAAACTTACAGAATGGGGTGTGGGACAGCGCAGTGCAGGAACATTACCTCCTCCTACCATCCCTCCCCAGAAAGATCAGGACCACATACCAGAAAGACTACTGTTAACAATGACCCATGACAATGAGTGGAAAAGGACTACAGAAGTGGGATTTTCACTCAACCCCCCCCCATCCTTTGTCCATCTAATGAGCATATTCAGACCAGGGAGAAGTAAAACTGATGGGGAGGATATATATAGAGTCTCCTACCAGCTCTCCACTAAGAAGAAGCTACTTGGATGAGTAGTGAAATGTTTCAACCTAATAAGAAAGAAATCCAGTTGCCATGACTCAACTTCCAAATAAACTGGGTGACTGAGAATCTTCACAGATCTATTACCTCTTCTCCTTCCTCAAAAGAAGGAAGATGCTGACCCAGACATGATGATGGAGAGCAAGTTGAGTGAGAATCAGCAAGAGGGTCTGGTACAGCTTTTCTTTTCTCTGGTTAAGATACAAGACCCTTATGCACCTGTCCATCATGTCCTCATTTCATTTCACAAGGCTTTTATGAAGCACAAAAGGCTTAATCTGTTACTGCAGGGCTGCTATGGAAAAAGACAGGCGAATGTCACTTCCCTGACTTCCTCTGGCATGAAAAGAAGAGTGACAGGGAAAGAGAGAGAGATCAGTACTGGCTACAGAGAGAAGCCAAGCTGAGGCAAAATTTGCAGGCCATTAGAAATTAGAAATAAGTAGTGATGTGAAAATCTCTGACTGGATTTTGTTATGTTTTTCTGCATCACACCTGTATGTTCATCCCATCGCTGCGTCTTGTCAAGGTTGCCAAGGTCTGTTTTTCCTTCCAACACTGAAATGTGTGCCTGGGGGGCAGGGGCATGTTTTCACTAATGGATTTTACTGTACACATGATTTCCCAATTTTTTGCAAATATTTTCAAATGCCCACATTTTAAAACGTGCACACAGTTTTCTCTCCATTTATTTCCCTGAAATGTTCCCAAAGCATTACAAATTTGATCATTTTTAAGGTGAAGTGCATTTCTTCCCGAATGAGTCCAGGGAGATCTTAAAACTCTATTTTGGTTGAGATTTCAAATCCAATAAACTTATTTTCCATTTCTAGAAACAAAGCTAAAGGGAATATTTCACATTTTTGTTACTACAGCTGCTTCAAGAAGTTGCCTTTTTGGACTTCTAAAATCCCCAAGCCAGCAAGGACACTGAGAGTTGTAGCCAAAAACTTAATTATTATGAACCGCTGCTATTGTTGTTGTTGGCCCAAATCCTATTGGACTATGCATAATTTGCTGCGGCTAGTGACAGCCAATTGACAAGGTGCTTGAGCTTGTGTGGGTCACATGCTCAGTTGTGCAACTGAATGTGCCCCCAACCCTTCATGAAATAGCTGGAATTAGTTGCCACAAATTATGTACATCTTAGGAAGAACAGTAGGATTCTGGCTATTTATTGTCATTATTGTCGGCATTACTGTTACTGTGACTATTACTACTTTTCCTACCACTATTACTGTTTTTAAGCCAACCACCAAGGGATAGGGAAAAACAGACAAAACAGAAGACTAATGGAAATTTTGCTTCTTCTGTTGAGGACAGAGCAGAGCTTTGTCATATTAATAGCAGGTTAATGGAAGTCTCCCTTATTGTCAAGTTTCAAACAAGTGTGTGAGACAATGTAATAAATGTCAACCCCTGCATTTAGCTTATAGATTTCCGATAGAGTATAGCCTCCAAAAACAGCAAAACATTAGCCTAATTGCCTGTAGAAGTAACACTTTGATACCTCACCAGGGACCTCATTGCCAGTGTGTTGTTAGTACATAAGCAAAGATATGCAGCATAAAACAAAAACACAGGCCTGTTCATTAATTTCAGAATTGTTTGGATGAAGTTGGTGTCCTAATGAATACCATCCCAAATGTTTATGCAGTGATGATTAACTCATGTATCAAGCCAGACAATTCTGTCAAACTTGCCATATCTGAAATAGTGTCAAGAAGTCAACCTTAAAGTGAAAGGAAGAGTACTCCTTTTATGAAAAGGAAAGCCTGTTTACATGTATAGTCCTGAAACAGGGGAGGAAATCCTTCGGTTTCAAGTAAAAGGTTATGGCTGGGGCCAAACCCTCAAAGCAAAGAACCTCATACCAGTTCCTTCCCTGCCAAAAAGAGAGACCCAGTGATAAACCATTTCTGTAGCTTTTTGTCTACTCTAGATAAACACTACAGCATAATTCTACTAATCTTCCCACTCCTATAGCATGATCCCTACTGCCCATACCATTTCAGTGGAAGAATGGAGAAGAAACAGACTTTGATAGCACTAGTGTCTATATATAGCAGATTTGCATCACAGAGCTGTCCATAGTAACCTTATCTTTACTGATTTAGCTCAGTTGAGCAGTACTGGGGGAGGAAAGTTTTGCTAGTAGTCCTGTTGGAATTCCCAACTAGACTAAGCCATTGAATCAACTGTTAACTGGTAAATAAATACATAAGTGAATCCTATTGATACAATACATCTACTCTAGCTGGGAATACCAATAGTATTCCTTGTGTTTATAGACTTAGTGCTATAGTTAACCAGAGCTCTCTTGCGTGTGTGTTTATGTCTTGGGAATCAGAGTGGCACCTCTTGTCTTTTCTTTACTAGAGATTGAAAGGAAGATGCCTCAATGTGCCCTTGTTTTGAGTAAAGGTGATCTGTAGTCTGAGTTTCTTTGCTTTGGGGGATATGATTTCAAACATAACTTTTGTTGTAAAATGTAGGATTTTCCCTTGGAGGAAGAAAACCACACCAACAGACCCACTGGATCTCTGAGAACATCATCTATTCAGTTATTGTAGTTCTGTGCATTAATATGAAAACATCAGTTTCTGGTGGCTGTAGCCTAGGTAGCAAATTGGAATATAGTTCTGGGCCCTAGAGTCTTATCCTACCAATAGAGATTAGTTCAGTGTATTATTATATTCATTCTTCATAAAGCTACCTTTCTAACCTCTGCACTGAGGTTGGGATGTGGGGCTAAAAAAGTTCAAAGTCATAAGAAGAAGGAAAGGAAGAGGGGAAAGAAGGAGGTTTAAAATTCCAGACTGACACTAGCTCTAGCCCGATTATTAATCCCACTGCTGTCTGTCTTTCTTGCTTCCCACTTCTCCTGTGGGAAACATAAATGAACTAATTCTTAGAAAAGACCCACACTATCCCTAATCATAGATATAAAGCCCCAGCAGCTGCAAAAGGACAGACCGCCTTCCTATGCGGTTCCATCAATTTTCCACTATGAAAATGATTGAACCATACTTTGGAGGATATGCAAAGGAAATACACTGTTTGAATTTAAATGAGAAGCCATTTACATGGGAGTATAGCAGGTGTTTTTTTAAGTAAAAATACCCACAGTATGTTTTCATTCCCTATTCTTTGTGTGTATGTCAGTTGCTGGTGTGCTTTGTATTCTCATCTCACATATATCTATTCATCCGTTGTATTTATATGGCAGGTAGAATAACTTTGGCTTTCATATGTGCTATAGTAAACTTGCTAGACTATACTGGCATCCCAACCTTTGACATAAGTGTACGTAGACATACATCCAAGGGAGTATGCATCTAGCTTTAGAAAGCTGTCTGTTATACTAGGCGGGAACGGTTCCCTATGGATATAAAATCATTTTTCATGTATATATAAACATACATGTAGGATTCTTATGTCCTACATTGTTTATTCAGGGTTGTGAATAAACAAGGCAGGATGTAAAAAGAAACCACCAATACATCTTTTTCATGCATAGTGAGAAAGAATTCTACATTGGTGAACATTTGTTATTATGTGCTATCAAGTAGCTTCTGACTTTGGAGGACCCCATAAATTAATAACCTCCAAATGTCCTGTTGTTAATGGTCCTGCTGAAGTCTTGCTAACTCAAGGCCATGATTTTCTTTATTGTATCAATTCATTTCATGTTCCACCTTCCCCCTTTTCTACTGCTTTCAAATTTTCCCACATTGTTGTCTTTTCTCAAGATAGTGAATTGTTGTATCTTGATATGCCCAAAATTCAATAGTCACAGTTTAGTTGTTGCTCATGGAGGGAGTTCAGGCTTGACTTGATCTGTAACCCACATATTTGTGTTTCTGGAGGTTCGAGGTATCCATCAAGCTCTCCCGTGGCTGCACATTTCAAGTAGATCAACTTTTTTCCTGATAATGTTGGATAATTTCTCTGGAGGATCTTTCATAACTTCTTCATAATGTCCCTTCTGACTTCTTTGTTACCGTATCCCTTTGGATTGATGACTAAACTAAAGTATGGAACACTTTCAACAACTATTTCTTTATTACCAATAAAAATTTATGTTGTAAGTGACACATTTACCTACTCCTCCATTGGGACTGAGAACTGAACTGGTACAGGAAATATTTAACTATTCTAATTTCTTCTTTGTCATTCTCCAGCAATCGTGATTTTTGTCATCTTAATGTTCAACTGTCATTGTGCTTTTGCATTTTCTTTACATTTTATCAGTACCTGTTTCAAGTCATTGCTGGTTTCTGCCAGTAATACGGTATCCTCTGCTTGTCTTACGTTATTGATGTTCCTTCCACCAATTTTCATTCCCCCTTTTCTGAATTGTTTTATGCATTATGAATGTTTGGTACATTGTCCTCTCTTAAAAAAAAAAAAAAAAAAGAACTAACCTCTAACATCAGTGAAACAATGTATTCATTTCAAATTTGGAAAGCTTATTATTTTTTATTTTTTACTACTGGATCTGTGGCCAGCATGGGAGAAAACAGCCAGGGAATTCTGGAAGTTGTAGTCCAAAGAAGTAACTTTTCCAAGTTCTGATCCTGACCTAGTACTCTGCTTTCCAGAAATAGTTCCCCTCACCGAAAGCATAGAGATTAAGCCCCTTAGTTGAAAGCACTCAGGGCCTCCAGGATTAACACAGACTGCTACTCCCCAGCGTCATGCTTGTGCTGTCTTGTCTGGCTGATGGCTTTTGGCAAACCGAAACAGTCAATCATTTCTTGCAGCCCCTGCTGCCAAGGCCAAGAGGCCTACAATTTCCCATTGCCCTGTACCACCCCTGAACATTTACATTTTTGGTGGCTCTTTTATTTTATACGCCTCTCTTATAAAAGGGAATTAAAATACCAGTTTCTGAAACAAGAGCTGCCCTAGTGTTAAAATCCAGCTGGGTGACCCACTCTGAGCAAATTTTGCTGATGCAGGCGTGCTAATGACAGAGTTTTGCAAGCCAGCTGTGCCCTCTCTTGCCTCTGTGTGCCAGTTCCATAGCCACAAGCATGCAGATTAGAGGAACAAAGAAAAGTCCCATCTTCTAATGCATTTTTCAGCAAAAGAATTCCACCCCTCTTCAGTCTGTCCAGAGATGCGAACAAGGGAAGAAAATACTGGGCAAAGTGTTTTACATCTTCCTTCTTCAGTCACACTAGTTGAGCGCCCTACCTGTGACACTAGCTTTTTCCACAATCATTAATTGACTGACTCAGCAAAAGATTCACTAAATCAAGAAGGATTCAGGTAGAATAACTGATTCATGTAAATGAGGCTATGCTCAGGTCATCTTTCCTACACTGGAATTCACAGTCCTTCCCCTCCACTCCATTCCTACTGTTAAAGACTGGTTCATTCCCTTCAGGAAATATAGCAGCTCAATGAGCAATCTTTTTATGATGGCCACACTGTTATGTTTATAATGTCAAGGCTAATAAGCAATTAATTACAGTTGTAATTAACTTTTTAGAAAAGTATTCTTTACTCTTATTTCTCAAAAGTAACTAGAAGAGTTCCTTTTCAATTACTTGGAAATTCATGCACTAGGATGAGGTATTTTAGTCCCCCAGAATCATGTTTTCTTGCAGAATCCACAAAGAACAAGAGTTACAATGATAAGCATTTTTCTTTGAACAGTTTAGAATAATGTCTCCAGTGTCCCCAGATTTCAATCCCTGGTCTGTGCAGCTTTTTGGGTTTTTTGGTTTTGTTTCTTGAAACAAAAAATATCTAGGAATTTTTTCCCCCCAACAAACCTTTTTCAGTTTTACAGTCTCATATTCCTTGAATGCCTCAAAATTTCCTAAACAGGACCAACTATCAGAAAGAAACCAAGCTTGGAGGTGGACAGTATAGGCCTGTCGCCAATGTTCCTTTCCTAAGCAAGGTAGTAGAGAGGGTGGTGGCCGATCAGCTCAGGCCCTTTTGGATGAAACCAATGCCCTGGATAAATTCCAGTCGGGCTTCAGGCTGTGCCACAGCATGGAAACAGCATTGGTCACCCTGCTGGATGACCTATCGAGGGAGGACCTCAATACCTGTCAGAGTGCCTCCTTCCATCTAGCTCTACCCATGTCACTTGTTCTAGCCAGGCTGGGTGGCTGAGGGGCTTAACTCTGAGAGAGGTCCGGAAGGAAAAAACTAGAAACTGGGCCTTCTTGGTGGTGGCCTCTCGCCTTTGGAAAATGTTTCCCCCGAGATCTGCCTGGCTCCCTCGCTGGGAATTTTTAAGAATAAACTGAAGACCAAGCTCTTCAGGCAGGCCTTCCCTCCTGACATTACTTAATTTCTTCCCCTGTTTTTTCCATCTTAGATTGTATTTGCTTGTTTTAGATTTGTTTTTTTTTAAATTGATGTTTTTCATTCTATTGCTTTTGGGACTGTAAACAGCGAGAGTAGATTTATCTAGATAGGCAAGATAAAAGCTAGCTAGCTAGCTAGCTTTTATCTTGCCTATCTAGATAAATCTACTCTCGCTAGCTAAATAAATAAATAAATAAATAAATAAATAAATAAATAAATAAATAAATAAATAAATAAATAAATAAATAAATAAATAAATAAATAAATAAATAAATAAATAAATAAATAAATAAATATCCATATTCTACCAGAAAACATAACTGTGAAGAAATGAAATCCCATCCTGGTTCATCATAGTTAACGTATGTCAGAAGCACAATTGAAAATACAGTGTGTAAAGCAGCCCTTAAAAAAAGGAAAAAAAGTAATGGTAAATACCTCAGAAATCTAAATGTTCTGCAACAATGAAAAATTGATGAGGATAGGGTAGTCAGAGATGGCTTACTGGTCCCTTCTGCTGGAGGCATCCTTGGACGATGTATCTTGATCAAGGCTACACAGGTTGGCTGTATTCCCTGATGGCACTATGGGAAATCAAACTCTCAGTCTCTGGTTCTGAAACCAGATACTGAAAACTCTCATGGTGCAGTGGTTAAACTGCTGTACTGCAGCCAAAACTGTGCTCACGGCCTGGGGTTCAATCCCAGGTAGCCGGCTCAAGGTTGACTCAGCCTTCCATCCTTGCGAGGTCGGTAAAATGGGTACCCAGCTCTCGGAGGAGGGGGCAATGTGTAGCCTGCATAATTAACTTATAAACCACTGAGAGAATGCTATAAGTGCTATGGGGTGTTATATAAGCAGCACACTTTGCTTTGGACTTAACTGAGCTCTCCAATGTGTATTCTAATTATGTAAAAAACTAGAGTGAAATACAAAAGGAGAGAATAAAATATAGTTCACAAAAGCACTGATAATCAGAGATGGCAATCCATGACTCTGTCTGTCTGGGAACCCTAATTCTGATTCTTTCCAGCAACTCTGTGCACCTGTATTCACTTTCCTAAGGTTCAGGACAAATAGATGGATAGAGAATTAGAAATACTAACTGGCAGAAAGATGTATATCTTTGTAACAGCAACTGGAGAGGGATGTTCCCAATATTGTTATGCACTGCCTGAAGCCATGTGTGAGGATGAAATGCACAATGAAAATCAACGTGTGTTTTTTAATCCAAAGGCAATTCTTATTTTCTGCTATAACAGTATGTTCAAAAATAGTGTCTTTGTTTTATTGGCTGAATCATAGTGAGGCCCAAGGGGCCCAAAGAAATTGATGCTCCTTTGTATCAGGCAATCAAATCCAAACAATTATATTTTAACCACTTGTCTTCTTTTCTATATTTATTTATTTGTTTATTAACATAAATGACCTGCAATCTCAAGTGTTTAGGAAAAAAACCCAGGACGTTTGTCCATTTTGATTGTGGAAGGCAAAGTATATCTTCATATAGTGGTTTTTTTTTTTAAGTTCTTTCAGTATATAGTTTCCATGACAGATGCTAGATTCTGCTCAACTCTTTTATTTTTCTGCTTCCCAAACTCAGTGTCATCCCAACAGTTGGTGAGGTTCAGGCTTGTGTCATGTGTGCTTCATATTCATGGATCAAATGTTTTACTGCAGATGCCAGATGTAAGCAACCTTGGATAAGAGAGATTTTGGCTCAAACATTGGGACTCACAGGTGATGCTGTTGGGAGGACTCCAGAGATTTTTGATTTTCAGGGCAAAATATCTTTGACAATAACAGCAAGCAGAAAATAGAGCATGGCACAGCCCTCCCTTACTGACGGATGACAATACACAATGTTAACAGTGCGGCTCGAATCCTATACGTGCTTACCATGGGACTTTTTTTGTGGACATGTCTAGGACTAATATAGCATGAATACTGATATACTGTGGATGACTATGATTCAGTATATCCTTAGGGAATATAAAAGTTAATGGTCTGATACCTAGCTATAGTTTTTTTTCCCTCTGTTGCTTTTTCATTTGGTCTGACAAAATAACTGAATTGAATATAACTGTGCATTAAAAATTCACTTGAAATTGGGTATACAGTTGTTACCTTTATTGTACACAGCTCTGAACTGAAAGAATTTACATAAAATTATACAACATGGAAGAGGAAAGTGATGCAACAGCAAATTTGACTAGGACCACAGACTGTCCTTAGTATCACAGTATTATAAGCAAAGCAAAACAGTACTATTCCATACTGGCCATGAATGGGGAGTTAATTTATTAGAGCAGAGTGGGAAAAGTTACTCTCTGAATTACACCTCCTAGATTTCCCTCAGTTGGCTGAGATTGAAGTAAAAAAAAAAGTAACTTTTCCAAACATGGCGTGAAAAGTAAGATGGCATAGCTAACTTGCTACCACCTGTCATTTCCAACATTAATGAGCATGACATTTGTATGATCGATACATTTGCTTGCCGGCATCAACCACTAACTTTAATTTCTTACAGGAGGGTCAGGTATTTTCATATATATATATTTTTTGAAAATTAACACAGAAAGAGAATATTAATCTTCCAAAAAAAAACACCAAAACCCAAAAGCCACCACCATCACCACCAGAGAAGCCTTCTATTATTAAGATAAGTATGTTACTCTAATCTCAAGTATGAAGTCCTCAAGTATAAAAGGGTGACAAACTCCTATAAACTGATGTAGCTCAACAGGGCCCTCTAAAAACATCAAGTACGTTGTCACCATTGTGAGAAACAAAAGAACGCGTGTCCTGTCTTTCTTAAATATGGATCAAAAACTAACATTCATTTGTACTGTGGTGTATCCAGCTAGAACTAGCAAGCTATTCAAGTTTACTGTCATTATTAAGGAAGGTCTAGCTACTAAATAATTGTCTGACTTGCTGGCTGTACCACTGACATCAAAACCGGTCACTCTAATGAACACAACAAGTATCACCTCTGGTAAAGAACCAGAAATCATATTCCCATTAAAATGGAAGTTTGACTACTGTACTTATCATTCTAATAACATCTGACAAGATACTCTCCCTGTGTCCCTCCTTCTCTTTGACCACCCACTCTGGAATGAACTTAAACCAAAGAATCTTTTCAAGCAGGTAACAGGTAACTAGTTAAGTTAACTGGAATTCTCAGTTATGTGAATGTCACCCCATCATCCCCTTGTTTCTTATAATAAATACAATAATTTTAAATATTGGACTTTTGGCTTTGTTGTTTTAAGAGCAGGATTTAAACCTTGGTTGTGTGAAATGGGCCAGGGGAGAAATTCCATTTCCTATTTTCATGGGACAGTTAATCTGCATTCCAAAAAAAAGGAGGAGGAGGAAGGTCCTTGGCTACTTTGGGCAATGGGATGTAGACTCCTAAGTATGTTTCATTGGCCGAGTAAGTTGGCCAAGCCTCTCTTCAGTTTTACACATACATGTTCCTAAAAGCCTCTCTAGCTAGTGGTTTAGAGACAGCTAGATTCTCTGGAGTCCTTGGTTACATTTCTTTTTCTTGTGCCAGATCCACATAGAAGCAGTGCTACATGGCATTATTTCCATGGAACTCTGGCACAGGAGGAGAAGATACTGCCTATGATTCAGGAAACTCTCAACCAGAGTCCACAGCCAGAGCTGCTTTCCCCCCTATAAGTATGAAACAAAACCCAATCTCAGATGGTTTGCCCATGGTAAGGTAAGACAACCTCCCTCTGAAATTCTAAGGAACCTCTTCTATCTGGCCGTAGTCTTTAGGGTACAAATTACTGTTGAATTTCAGTGGCGAGGAGCTTCATGGTGCAGCATTTAAACTGCTGTACAGTACTGTAGCCAAACTCTGCTCATGACCCAGGGTTCAATCCCAGGTAGCCGGCTCAAGGTTCACTCAGCCTTCCATAATTCTGAGGTTGGTAAAATGAGTGCCCAGCTCACTGGGGGTGGCGGTAATGTGCAGCCTACATAATTAACTTGTAAACTGCCCAGAGAGTGCTTTAAGCCCAATAGGGTGGCATACATGCAGCACACTTTGCTTTTGCTTTTCTTTTGGTACAGTGAACTTTAAATTTTTGTCTTTTCAATTCCACACTATGCATCCTGCGAGAAGAGTCAGACTTCATGGGCTTCAGTGGGCCACATGGTCTAAGAAGACTACCTGATAAACCATCCCTGAGAACTTTATACATACAAAAGCTTGATAAACATTGCTGGAAGTCAGAATAGACTTAAATATTCTCTGCCCACCTGCCTGCCTGCCTGCCTACCTATCTGCCTATCTATGTAGTTCTGTATCATCAAAATCCAAAATGGATGGATGGATGGATGGATGGATGGATGGATGGATGGATGGATGGAAGGAAGGAAGGAAGGAAGGAAGGAAGGAAGGAAGGAAGGAAGGAAGGAAGGAAGGAAGGAAGGAAGGAAGGAAGAAAGAAAGAAAGAAAGAAAGAAAGAAAGAAAGAAAGAAAGAAAGAAAGAAAGAAAGAAAGAAAGAAAGAAAGAAAGAAAGAAAGAAAGAAAATATTATACTGCTGCCATGCAATCATGTGGAAAAAAGGCTACTGAAAAGAACAAAAATATTCTACCAGTATATGGAGACACAGTTCCTCAGGGAGTCATATCACAACAAGGATGAAGCAACATGGAGGCAAACCTATTCACAGTGTTCCTACTATGGTAGTATTTGAATAAAGCACTTCTGTAAGAAGTAAACACTTTTCATCACTTAGATTTTCTGACTTGCTATCGCAGTCTCTTCCTAGAGCCAATACAAGATGCAGATTCAAGGTCTACAGTCATGTGAAAAAGAAATTCTATGGTTTTACTTATCAGGACATGATAAAAATCAACTGAAGCTTAGATCTTTTCTGCATACCAATATGTTAAAGCTATTAAAAATAACTTTCGAGACAGAATTGGAGATCCCTTGTACAGCCCTATCCTATATTGAGCCAGGTTATTGGTCTATCTAGCTTAGTATTGTTGGATATGATTGGATTTCATGCAGGGTTCTTTCTTAGTCCTACCTGCAGATTCCTGGTATTCGATTTTAATGGTGCCCATTGTTAGTGTTTGGTTGGTTTTCTGACAACTTGGGTTCTCTAGCAACTGCACTGGCATAATTCCACATGGAATGGTAAACAGCTATAAAAATATATATTAAAAATAGTATACCAGGCACAAGGATGTTATGAATGTGGTTGTCATATCTTCTAGTATGGAGGCTGTAGAGTTTCATAATGGGGTGGAGGAGACTGCATGTGAAACTCAGGTCCAGGTTTGCCAAGCTTCCAAGAAGATGGAATCAAGGGGTATATATATTATAAGCCACTGAAAGCTGAAGCATGTATTAGGCTCAAGACAAGGTGGCACCCTGCTGCAACAATTCTCTTCTCTTCTTCCATGATCAAAAGAACATCAGGGGAAATGGAGACACAGCCAGAACCTATTGGCCAGCAGCCATTTCTTCTGCTACCAACAATGTCCTCCACACAGAGTTAATAATCTGGAGCCCTAGAAAGCTGAGAATTGTTGGATGCAGTCTATGCTTGCATTGCACATCCGCCACTCAGCTGCAGGCAGACATTCATAGCAAACTGTAAACCTGACATGGTGCAAGGATTCAGAAAATGTGGATTCGGAGGGCTTTGTAAGAATAAATTAATAAGACTGTTTTAAAGGTATATGTAACAGCATCTCTTCTTAAAAAAAAGAAAAAGAAACAGCTTCTCTTCTTTCATGAAGTACCCAAAGGCACAAAAAACTATGAGATTTCCAGAGTCAGTGAGGCTTTTGCTTGAATCCGAAAGCGGAGTGTTAACGACTTTGTTCTTGTCTCTAGTTTATATTAACATTACCTTCTTGGGATCCACTGAAATTGTTATCTTTTTGAGCTAGGCACTATTTTGCAGAGGGAAATGAGAGGCGATTGGGGGGGTGGTTGGAATTATTTTCAAGAATATTGGCCTCCTTTTGCTTTCTCTATAGAAATTAAACTATGCAAAATGCCCAGAAGGAACAGCATGTAGAAAACTCAGTAACATTAATGGAATTAATATACATATCAATTGTGCATTGTGGTTAAGTGCCTTGTGTGAGTCAATTTTTATTTTTTTAAAAATCAGCCTTCTTTGAGAACCAAGGTCTCTAAACTAAATGCTATCACTTTCCTTGAATAAAATTATAACTCACAGTAGAGCCTTCAAGAAAGAACATTCATGAGCAAATTTCCAAAAAGCTTTGCACCATCTTCCAAAGTGGCCACATAAGAACCTGACACACATGATAAGTAGCAGAGGGAAATGGGAAATAGAGGGAATGAGGCTTTCTTTGCAATGGTTTCTCATTTACTGTCAGTCGGGTAGGATAACTACCTCTTAGCTTTCATGTGGCAAAGCACAAAAGGTATGCACTTTTTGTTGACACCAGCTTTGGCCTGAAGTCTTTCTGTGCCTTTTTAGTTTGATTGTTAGATCTTAATTTTCTATTATTAGTTGTAAACAGTTTTGGAGAACTGGAAGAGGGATGTATACCTTTACATAACCACAAGGAAATTGGAAATATGCCATAAAGTCTAGTGTGAAAGAGAGGCCAACTTTCAAGATGTAAGAAAATGGTTTATTAATGGAATAGGCCCAGTGCTTTTTGGCCAGGAAATTATTCTATAATCTTCTTCAGGAGCTGTTAAGAAGAAGGCACAATATAAAATTATAGTAACTATAAAAGAGCACAGTAAAAAAAAATTTAAGAATATATCTCTCTTTTCCACTGAACCCATCCTTAGAAGTATGTGGAAGCCTTCTGTCTCATTTTGTATACAGATTGGGGTTGAACCACCCCTGCATCCTTTGGGAGACATTCTGGAAATTCCAATCCCCAAGAATATGACATTATCCGCACATTTCTTTTTTAAAAAAAAAAAATACATATGGGGGGAATATATACATATATATGACTGAGAGGAGATAGACGGCATCCTATTTGTGTGACTTATCCACTCAAAGCTCATGGAAAATCATCCTTCCATAATCACACACTCACACACATTCTCTCTCTCTCTCTCTCTCTCTCTCACACACACACACACACACACAAACACACACACACAAACACACACACACACACACACACACACACACACACTTTTCTAACAATGTAATGATAATTTTCCAATAAAGTTTAGCAAACTAAGCTAAGTGAAGCATCTCAGGCAAAAACAAAAGAAAAATAAAAAAATAAAGAAGGCATTTTAAAGATTAACTTCTATATTTTAATGTGAGCTTTTGTGGACAAATCCACTTCCTCAGACAAGCTAAGTAAAAAAAAACAACAAAGGGAAGGAATTCCGTAGAAGGGGATATACGTATCTCAATCTAAGTCCTCAGTTGCTGAAGTGTCCAGTGAAGGTCCTGGGCATTAGTGGAGGCTTCAACTGTCACTCACTTTCATGTTTGTTGCCTGCAGATCAGCCTAGTATGTTACTTTTTATTACCTTTTTCCTCAATTCAATGCACTGGCCATCTTTTAAACTCTATGGATGCTATGTAGGATACTAAGGAGGCTTTATTGTATTGCTGTGCCAGGGGAGCAAATACTGGCTCACTGCACTACCCCTTAGCTGCCCTCAAATCACACAAGTACCCTTGATTGGATTCACTGTTACTCATTAGTTCAGAAATAGTGCAAATGCTTAGGAACTCCTATAAGTATCTTTCACAGCCCATTGCCTCAGTGGGTCAGCTTAAGCTGCAATGGCATAAGAAAACACAGCTCCAATCATCACTGCATTTCTGCAGTATAATATTCTGACTGAGAGAGTACAAAACTAGTGGCCAATGATTCCAGAGAATCCTCTTATTGCTTTCTTTGTTACAGGCTTTGAATGGTGCAGCTTTGCACTGATCTTGTAGTCTGCGAAAGGCTATAACAGGATGTTCCTCAAGGGACAGTAAGAAACACAGAGCCTTCTGTATAAAAGGTCCTTTTCCACAAGAACTTGAATCAGGGGCATGCTGCCCCAAAATTATAAGGGAGGGAACTACTCTTTCTTCCAGTCATGTATGTGACTAGACCCGTCCAGCTATAGGGCTGGAGAGAAGCCCTGTGCTGTACTGACAGATATAGCTGGCAACTCTTCCATTAGTAAAACACTAATTGTACATTCTGGAGGGGCAGCACAGAGGATTAATCCATTATAAAACTAGAAGCCTACAGCCACTAGAGCATCCATAAATTGTATTACATTTTTATTGCAAGGTTGAGTAAATGTTGGCCCTCTAAACATTCTGGATGTTAACTCCCAGAAGGCCCAGCCGACATAGTCCTTGATAAGGGGTTGTGGGAGTTGTAGTCTCCTTATTGGGAGGAAGGTGACCTAGAAATAAGACAAATAAATAATAATAAGTAAGTAAACATCTGAATAGCTGAAGCTCTTGCCTACCATATGCTAATATTGCTATCAATACCGAAATGCAGGCATACCACTGGAATGTACATGCTGGAATATGCCTGCATTAATTCAACACACACTCATTTCTAGACACATTTATAAACATTGTGCGTCTCTAGGTGCAATGAAAGCTGCTGTTAACAAGATTCAAGTGATCAGTCATACATATTGTTAAGAGTCGGAATAAATGAAGGGGAAAATTTATAATTAACTTTACAGGCAGTTGGATTGCGCTCTTCTCTTAAGGCCATCTTGGTTCAGGGACTGGATCATCATCTGTGTCTTTCAAATAGTTGAACATATTTGTTGTTGCTTAAAGAACAAATGGTAAAAGAGAAAGACATATACAGATTTTATACACAAAGAAGCAGCAAAGGAAACATGACAGAATTTAAGCTGTGTTATGCAGAGCCAGGTTGTTGAACCACCGAAGCTGTTGCTGTCTCCAGAAGCTTTCCCTAGCATAGAACCTTCTAGATGTGTTGGAGTACAAGACTCACCATCCTCAGTCAGGATGGTCAATGGCTAATCTTTCTGGAGGGTGCCAAGTTAATGAAAGGAAGGGTGGTCTGCAGCAACTGGCCACAGCTCTTTAAGGTTTTGGACCAGAGGTTTCTCCAACCCTACCAGAAGAAGCTGGGTTGAACCTGGAGCCTTTTCTATCATATAACTTAAGTGCTCTTTCAGTGAGCTACAATTATCATATTAAATCTCATCATTTTTATGGGGTTTTTTCTACAGCAAAAAGTGATAGTGAGTGGGAAAGGTTTTACCCTTTCAGAAAGGATGCCAGGCATGCAAAGGTCCCCATACTTATTTCCAATCAAACATGTTATCAGGAGATCAGTGGATATTCCCTGATGGACTGCCAGCCGTTCCAGTTGTGATGACAAGCTGATGAGAGTGGGGATGGAGTGCCTGCTGTTATCTCCATCCAGTCACTGATTTCTGACAGCAGGTGGATCCAGCTGCATTAACATTGCCAATCAAAAGAGCTGGTGGCATAGGATGGAGACTCAGCTGGTACAGCTTTCAAAAGGGGACAGTTCCTTATGTGGGCTGCCCCTGAACCAGATGCTGCAAGGGCCATTTTTACATCACCAAAAAGGAGGGGATGCATCTAAAAAAGAAAGTGCAAAAGAAGACACTAATTTATATAGAATTGTCTGTGTTAATTTATATGTATACATACAAAATGAAAAATAACTTTTTATAATTCAAATTGAATTACTAGGTGTGCCAGCTGAGTGGAGAAGACAGTGACCAGATGACCTAACATATACCTGCCTGCTGAGTCTGCTATTTGGGTGCTTTCTATGAACATGTAACTTCTGGGAACCTGATCTCCCTATTTTTGATTCTTTATCTTTAAGTAAACAGAGAAGGGGATGATAGAGGACGAGATGGTTGGACAGTGTGACTGAAGCTGCCAACATGAATTTGACCCAACTCCAGGAGGCAGCGGAAGACAGGAGGGTCTGGCGTGCTCTGGTCCATGGAGTCACGAAGAGTCAGACACGACTTAATGATTAAACAACAACAAACCTATACTGGTGCTTCAAATGGAAGATACCTTCAAAAGGAGGTTTGTTCCCTATCAGCTCATCAAATGGAGGGTGGTACTCCTGAGAGATGTGTGGACACCCTTCACAAGGTTCTCCTCTCTTGTTCTAAACAAAGAGCAGCAGATGGTCATGATATATTCACTTTTGATATTGCTCAGATTTTGAGTTTATTAGCACTCCACCATTATATGCTTGATACTATTTTCAACTGGCATGGCTCCATTGTACAGACTCCTAAGATTTGTAGTTTGGTGAGTTAAGTAGAATCCTCTAATTTTAAATGCTTCATCCAAGATTCAGCAGGATGGAGCCTCAGCCATTACAGTGGTATGAAACTGCTACTCACTGTGGAGTGCAGATATATCTAATTAGTGTTCCTTCCCTTAGTGCTACCAATTTTGATTCCATCCCTCTCAGTTTTAACATACTTTAAAAATGTGCCAGTTTACTGACTGTTAACCAGTCTCCCTGTCTGACCTTTAAACACCATAACCTTGGATCTAAATCCTCAACAGAAGAGACAGTTCTCTCACACTTTACAAGCAGAGGTTAGAAACAAAATTCAAGAACACATTCCATTTTGACCATACATATACACATTTCATCACAGGAAATGGTGTACATGTTTCCTTCAGGGTCTCCTTTCGCTTCAGGGTCTCCTTTTACTTCCAGTCATGCTGGTTTATAGGAGAAATGCAAAACATAATGTACGTTATTTCAATAATTTCAGTGACTTCTTTGCTAATAATATCTGTTTCAGTAGCAACAGGAGAGGCAAACACAAAATGGCTGTCCATGGCTTTCAAGAAACTTGGGAACCATGAATAACTGGTTCACTTCCTTCACTTCCATTTTTGTTGTTTGTAACCTGCTGAAAGAACGCCAGGATGGAGTGTCCCTGTCTAGGAGTGGCAAAATGTAATAACAATATAATAATAATGTTAGAACTGCAGAGCTGGAAGGAACCTTATGGATTATTGAGTCCAGCTTCTGTCAGGGAGGCACAGTGGGAGAATCAAGCTCCCAGGCTCTGGTTCCATAACCAGATACTGAGTCACTGAGCTAAAAATGTTGGACAAACGCACACGCACACTTTTCTGTTCAGCCCTGAAATAAGACAATAGATAAATTTCAAATTCACCTGTACTAATGTAGGAAATGCCCCCAAATGCACATAAGGATATTTATTAACTACTGAATAAATCTTATGCTGAGGCAAGTTCAGATGTGAGACTAGACAAAGGGTGTGTTCTTCATGTATATGGAAATGAAAACAGTCTCTGAATACTCCCACAGAAGAATATACTTAAATTACACTCCCAGGTGGGAGGCTGAACAAATTATCCTATGGAGATCACAAAGAGAAATCAGGCTACAGGAAATATGCTGATTTACATAGCTGATATAGTGTGAATCCAGAAAGAATCAAAGGACAATGATGTTCGCCAGAGGGATAATGGAGGAATTATGTAGAATGATAAAAGAAGATGGTATTCTCAAGGACAAAATGGACCACCAGCAATTTGTCAAGGAGACAAGCTGAGAGCTGCCTTCCAGCTCCTGAGAAGATTGTCTAAGGAAACTTTTATGTTGTTAACAGTGTCCAAAGTGGACAACCTCTTCACAAAGAAAGTATTCTTCATTTTCCTTTCAGTTATACACCCACAGAGGGGTATTTTCATTCGTGCAGGTACAATGCACATTGTTTATTGGTTAACTTTTTAAGAAGGCAAGTGGAAATAATCAGAATAAGAGAGTGCCCATTTTTCCAGAGTCAGCACAAGTTTGAAAATCAATAATAAATCCATGAAAAGTCAATTTCAGAACTTTGTTTCATAAGTGAGCCATGTTAATCTTATAATATACCACTTCTTTAAAAGTGAATAGCAGTAATTTGAAGGAGACAGCCGAGGATCTTGGTTGTATTTCACTGTGTGTAAGTAAGCCAGTATTAACATTTGCATATCATCTTGTTTCATTGGCTCAGATTGAGTTGACAATCTGTTTTGTTCTCTCTTTGATCATTTTGAATTGGAGTGCTTCCCCTTCTCTCCAGTGGCATGAATACCTACAGCAGTAGCCAAAGTGTGCTTTACGGATTGCATGAATTCCCCTTACTCCAGAGGCTATAGTTTAGCTGCTCAGGATTTTGTTGTTATTATTATTATATGCTAGCTTGCCATATGTAGGGAAACATTTAGGAAGGAAGGAAACATTCAGTTATACAATATATCCTATGCATTTTGAAGGGATTTGTTCCCTGAAGGGCTGTAACAAATGACTTGCTAAATATGTGAACTTCCCCTTAATTGATTAATTAATGGACACAAAGGAAGAGGATCTCTTCATAATTTCTGGATATCACTGAGACATTTTCATATTTTCCAGATGTCTCATCCTTTATAACTCATCTTTGGGATACCAGGCTATAGAAATAGACGAACCACTTGCATTTAAGGATACTAAATTGTAAATATTGAGAAAAATATACAATGTGTCTAATATGAAGAAAATCTGAAACTTAGTCAGCAGCATATAACAAATAATTAAGACATAACCGCTCACCATCTGATGGTATTTATATAAACCTGCAGATTTCCTATTTCCTACTAACTTTCTAAAATTATGTTAGATGGTATGCCTCTAAAAGAGTGACGGAGTTAATCTGTGTTTGAATTAAATATTCCAGTGACTAAAGAGAATAATAACAGGCTGTTCAACTTATATTTTACATCCATATTGTTACTTTTATTTTCAGGCTTTTCAAGGTCAAAGCTACCTGACAATGTTCACAGCAAGAAATGAATATATATTCAATGAATATATAAACAACGTAGAACTTTTTTGTTGACACCTAGGAGTACTCATTCTCCATTTACTTCAGTGGAGGTCATAACTCAATGCATGTGAATAAATGTATACATAGAGCTGTTGGCCCGTTCATTAACTCTGGTGACAAAGGTAACCAAGACCTTTGGGTCCATAACATGAAACCTTTAATTAGAGCCAATATCTTTTTCAACACATTTATTAGCTGATTATTCTTTGGCAGCCAACATGCTCTCAGCTCTGGCAGGGTGTTACCATTTGTCTATCCCCTATCAAATCCTGCTTCTAAGTACAAAACGTCTGTACAACTGCTGTCAGCACTAGCTTCCCATTAAAACCCTGTAAGCCATTTATCAGTACAATTGCAATCTTTGGTACAGTGTCCTGGCACATACAGATAAGCTGAGGTTTGCTAGCTTTCTTTTCTGTAAGCATGCTTTTAAGCATTCCAAATTAAAACTTTAACAGACAGATGGTTTCTAGGTGATCCAGGGAGAAGGTGATCTGAACATATTGCCTCAAATTTTAAAACATCTGAGAACAGTTGCAACCAGTGTGAATGGATAGCATAAAGTGTTGGGGACTTCCACTGCGTAGATAACACCATCACTGAATAAAGGCGGTGCATATTTGCCTGGTTCATCTTAACCTGGATTGCTTTTAAAAAAAAAGCTGCATGATGAAAAACACTACGATGTGTTATAGTGAACATAACACTAAAATTTTGTCCAGATGTCAGCTGTTACCAGGAAAACTAGCACTGTACAGAACGTGATGAGAAAGCTTCATAGTGGAAAAATAGGAAGCTGAGTTGATTGATTGATTGATTGATTGATTGATTGATTGATTGATTGATTGATTGATTGATTGATTGGTTGGTTGATTGATTGATTACACACACACAAAACTCAACCCAGGTTGTGAAAGTGATCAGTTTGGCAGCATGGGCTCACTAAACAGCGTGGATCAGGGAGGTCACATCTATCTTCCTATCTTCCATTTTATTTTCCACTGGGACTTCCTGTTAAATTCTGATCTGATGCTTTTATACAGGTGCAAGTATCAACCAGTGATACTTAGAAGTTAACACTAACTCAAAAAATAACCCATCGGTATTTTGGTCACCATCTTCAGAAGAGCAGTTATTTGACTATGCGCCTGTTTCTGAACTTCATACATTAAAACCCAATTCACTTCATTCTGTGAATCAAGTGAAAAATGAGTTGCAACCAGATTAAGTCCATGGTATGTTTTACCTCGATTCACCCACTTCAGGAGGAAAAGAAGATATCGTGCATCCAGAAGGGGCCAGTGAACTGGAGGAATCTAGTGGTCCAGCTGACAACACCCTCAGGGGAGCTTTGTGGAGAGAAGGGCTGAGGCCACTTCTGCCAGTAAGGCATCAGATGATGAGAAGAGTCCACCAAATATGAGGCTCATTTGGCCAAGAGAATGGTGGCAGCTAAGACGATTCGAGTAAAAGCAGTGGCAGTGTCTCAAAGTCTCTTGATAACTGATTGGAAACAGCTGGATGCCCGAAAGAGGCATGCTGAAAAGTATAAATTCTGTGAGCACCATCACTTAGTTTTTGTGAAACAACACATTAAGAGTCTCTTGATCCTGCCTTGCTTTGCATTGCCGGGACTCTTTGGAACAATTTATCACCTGGATTGACCTGCTTCTGCCTGCCCTCTGCAGTTCAAGATGGCAATTAAATTACTTGCACCTCACTTTTTGGCTTTACCCACAAACACTGATAACTACTGTTTTGGGAACTGGTTTGACTTTGAGAATGCCACTCAGCACGTACTACCTATGAACATAGTAGAACAGGATTTTACTGAATATGGAGCTAAAACCACAGAAGTGGCCTAGATTATGTGGCAACAAGTCAGCTGCATGCTGGTGGCATGCATGGTCACGTGACAAAACCAAGCACACAACTGGCATGCAATAAGTACCTTGCAAAATAGCTATGAATGACGCTACCAAAACTTTAGTTTCAAGAGTAGGAAAACACAAGAGATCCCAGAATCTCATATTGACCCATGAAGAGATGTGTTAACTTACTCATACCATCTGATGCTCTTGTTGGGTATGTTATTTTGGAGGATCGTCATTCTGATTGTTGCTTTTGTATAGTGTATTCTTACTTAAACACATTTTAAAAAAAAGATAAACTCTTTTTTAAAAATGGAAAATGCAAGAGGATACTGGCCTAAGTCTCTGCAAGTGGGCTGGCTGAAAAGAATTTTCCTGCCTTTTCCCCACAGTGGCCTTTCCAACCCATGAAAGTGCTACATCAAAAAAATCAGATTATTGGAGTCAGCTGTGGTGTGCCAACAGAATGGAGACCCCCTGCACATTGGTACTGTATCTTCAGTAACCAGAGGCCTTTCTCCCATGGAAGGTTCCTTGCTCCAAATCACTGAAGCTAACAACGGATGTTAGATAGTTCAGTTCCTACCTGTACCTTTCTGAGCCTCCGCCAAGGGCTTCTACTTTTTTGGTGAGGGTAGGATTGCTCTAGTTTGGTTTGTTTCCAGCATATATGATAGCTGGGAATGGACCGAAGTGAGCCTCTGGCTGTCAAGACACCTTCCATTTTCATGAAGTGGCTTAATAAGTGTGCCATTTCTGAATGTTAGCAAATTGAATACTTCCTCTGCTCCTCAGAGGGGCAGGAAAACTAAAATATATTTTTAATGCTGGTAGATCACCATTGATGCTTTACCTCACTTAAATAAACATTTTTTTCCTTAAAGGACTGGTTGAGAAACTGCCTGCAGATCAATCCACAGATTCAGCTTCAGGCAGTTTCTTGACCAACCCTTCAGAGAAGCCGAAGAATTTTTTACGTATATATAAGTGATGCAGGACATCAGTGATGGTCTACCAGGGTCTTTTTTTAAAAAAACCACTTCCCCTCTCCCTTCATGAGGAGGGAGAAAACATTTATTTTGCTGATATCCTGAAATAGGCCACTTGTTAAGCCATTTTATATTGGAAATTCAGGACAGAAGGAGCCAGACCAAACAGAGGTGCTTGAGTTCCAATACGGCATTTGGATGTGAAGACTGCACCAAAATGGCATATGACACCTCCATCTGACCCCAAGGTGACCCTATTTAGCCTTCACCAGCTCATTCCAAAAGGACCAGTGTAGACAAGCCCTGAGGGCCACAACATGAGCTTCTCTAGGATTATGTGAAGTTGCTTATTTTGTTTGGTGATTGGTTCTGAAGCTTTAAGCACAGGATTTCTCTAAAATCTGCTCTCACAAACATAGAAACATTACCTCAGTTAGCTCTCTGAAACATTAAGGCGCTTTCAGTTGTAATTACAGGCTATCTCTAATGCCAGTTTCTGCCCTAATGCTCACACTTCTTTGCTTTTATAAATCCAAGTTTTTTTAAAAAAATAATCCAGATGCATTTTTATTAACCAAACAGGCTACAGCTTTTGTCGGTAAAATAATACTATGTGACATGATGCTAAATGAAAGGGGAATGATCAGATCTGTGGGGAAAAAAATGGTAAATGTTGTTAGAATGGAAGCAGTTATGAGCCAATGATACAGAATGCTCAATTCCATCTTCCTTCATGATAGGCATATCCTCTGTTCACTCCCGAGATTTAACAGATGGAGTCCCTAGGGCCAAATCTCAGCCTCTTGAACATAGGAACAAAGTTTTCACCACCCCCTCAGCTGGCCATCTGCGTGAGTTGAAGAGTATTATGGTGAAAAGGGAGGAAAGAAGAAGGGGTTTGTAGCAGAAACATAAATCTGGTGCTTTGCTTTGGAACCCAAAGATATCAAGAACGTTCTCATTTCTGAGAAGCTTCAACTCTTGAAATTGATTATGAAGGTGTCACACTTCTGTGATCTTTATCTATGTCCATAATATATGAAGTGGAAGAAGGCTGCGACTTTTACTAGCAATCCACTTTTCACAGTCCCACCTTCTGTAATGTCGTTACATGGCCATCCTGTAGACTTAGTTACTGATCAGGAGGGACTGATCAGCCTGTAAGGATTCATTGCTGGGGTTTTAATTCTTGGTCTGTATACTTATGCCAGGAAATTGCAGTAGGACCCCTGTATCTGCAGAGAATCCATTCCATGATCTACCGTGAATGCCTTAAACCACAGATAGTATTGAACCCTATATCTAATATAGAAGGAGTTGGGACAAAGATCACAAGGCCCACCCCTTGTATTTTGTAAATAAGGCTTTGATAAACTAAAACGGTAGATACTGATTCTGTGGATACAGAGGTCCCACTGTAGCAGCAAAAGCCATCAGAAGCCTGAATGTGGGAACATCATCAATCTTCATGTGGATTCTTCCTTTATTCCTACATGGAGGCATGCGTTCTAGCTGGATAGAATGAGGGTGGGGAATTGTTCTTTAGACAAACAGACAGACAGTGACAACAGTACAAAACTGTTTTCACAGCTGTTTCACCCAGTCCAGTACTTGGTTTGGTCTTCTAGGTTGGAAGTTTTGCAAGCAGGAACATTCTTCCAGGTTGCATTGGAAGTATACACAACAACTGTTATTTACAATATCAATACAGATACACTGACAATTTCTTCTGGGAGAATAATCTTTTGCACAGCTAAAGACCTTGTTCTGGTTTAAGGAAATAAAATGAATCAGTAAAAGCACAAAACTCAGTCTTAGATGTAGTCTGTTAGATCATATCAAAACAGCACTAGGTGAAAAATGGGGCAAGAGGAGGGCGGGTGGGCATAATTTTAAAGAAAAGGAATATAGCGCAGAATACTAAATGTCAACATGCTGAGATCATTTAAATTAGGCTTGATATTGAGAGCAGCGCCATTTATTGTTTGACTCAGATTTGGCATTTTTTGAAGGGACCCAATGACTGACAGGTTGGCTGAGGTGGTCCTAAATGCCCAACAGATGATCAGCAGCACAGTAATCCTAGTAAAACTGCATATCTTTTATGAAGGAGGGATTGTTGTATCATGCCAGCTGTGGATCCAGACCACAATCCAACATTTCTGTTCATGCACAGGTGGGCATTCAAGAAGCATTCAAGATGTAAGGCACTTAGTTCAAGCAGCAGCGTTGTGGCATCCTGAAAGGGCAGCAAATGGTTAATTACCTCTTTTATTACTATATCTTCGTGACATAAGAGGGCTGTGACTGTGCAGTGTAGAATACAAGAAACCATCAACAAGCCTTTCAGTATTTCACAGGGAGAGTCCGCTAGCCCTTGTTTTACGCTGAGTCAAGACAGGGTTGACTATAACCAATTGACTAGAAAGGGCTGACATATCATATTGGTACAGACTGCACCACAAATTTGCATGTGTCAAGTGGAAACAGGTATTTTATATCTTCCCTGGGTTGTCATGGAGGCTATGTAAGAAACTATTCATATTATTAGAAAGGAATCTGAACAAAAGGTAGACTTCTGTGATGGTACAGATCTGAACATATCATGTTTCTCAAAACATAGCATGTTGCCTAATGCGGTGACATCTCATCAACAGCTGTAATATAATAGTGCCATCTTTCAAAGGACATTGAGATTAAAAGCACTCAGACCAAAACATCAGTTCTGGAATGGTCTTTTTGCTTAGGTTTGAATGCAGGGCTTCTGACAGATAGGCAGGGTCACGGAAGGTTCATTCTATTCCCTTGGCATCAGCAGATGAAGATAAACCTAGCTTTAAACAGGTCAACAGTTTTTGGCAGTTACATCAGCACAGGTAATGATGCTGGATAAGAGTTTCATAAACAAGGGTTAATTTCACTACAACTGGACAGTTGCTTTTTTTCCCAAGGTACTGGAGCCTGAAGAAATCAGCCAACAATTGCTTAAAGAAATGCAACATTTCTGGGGGAGGGAGAAATTCAAAAACTCGCCCTTGCAAATGGTGAATTCTCTATTCCCACGTGACAAGAAACCTCTTTCAGTGGCCAGGTTGCTTTGAAAACAGGAGGGAATTGAATGTCATGGAGAACAAATTGTCTGTAGCTTTCTGTCTATGTAGCAACAAAATAGATCACTTACAACAGAATACTGTATACAGTATGAAGGTTTAGAGACAGCTTCTGCCCTCAGGGTATATATGGAATGTCATTTATATTGCTGCAGTCATGTGCAGGCTTTGTTTTGAAAGGTTGTATAGAAATATGCATACATCCTTATATGTGTGTTTTTATTTCTTTCTCGAATGTTGCCATATATACATAAAGAATATCACATTTGGAAATGTTAAAGACCCACACCAAGCATGTGAAAAGGAGCAAGTCATCTCAAATAGTGTGTCTTACTGATGACAGTGTGGAATCGTTTGAATATTTATTTATTAACATATTTATATCCTAATCAGAGTAAGAGCAAATATATGTTCAAGGCAGCTTGACAGAGATAGATTACAATTAAAGTGTAAAACTTCAGAATAACTAAGAGTGAAACTAGACAGGGAGGCTGTCCCAGCTTGATTTGGGACAATTTGAACCTTTCTATGGGAGCTAAAGTTGCTGTTGTTCACACAGATGTTTAATTATCATTGGCAATTTTCATGGGAAGAGACTACACCACACTTCAAATTGCTACAGCTCTTACTGGGATCACTGGTCAACCATCTTCCTTTGTCATTAACACTGACCTATTTCATAGCTCTTAAAAATAAGTGGTATAGCACAGAACTGACATAACAATTTGTGAAATTTCAGTTCTTATCCGATATAGTGCTATACTGGAAAAGCAAAATTAAAAAATTGTTTGGAGGAAGAGACACTTATTTGAGATGGATGTGCTTGTTTTACTGGCATAACTTTCAGCTGGGCATGGTGTGCCAATACAGTGGAAACATCCAAATTAGATGAATGCCTCTTCTCTCTTCTGCCAAATATTTTTTTTAATATAGCGCTATGTCAGATTAGCACTGAAGTTTCACATCTTGCCATTCAGCACTGTATTACTTGCCGAAATAATTTTCAAAAAAGATGCTTTACTGACAAAATCTGTTTGGTCAAGGAGATCACACATGCCATAAATTGAAAAAAAAGGGGGTGCAAGTGGAATCACTTAAAAAATTAGTACCTATAAACTGAACAAAGAGCAATGAAGGCCCATGAAAAAAAGCCAGGCTTGCTTGTAATT
This sequence comes from Pogona vitticeps, assembly GCF_051106095.1. Lineage (NCBI taxonomy): Eukaryota > Metazoa > Chordata > Lepidosauria > Squamata > Agamidae > Pogona > Pogona vitticeps. Next base: position 108,229,728 of record NC_135783.1, on the reverse strand, counting down.
AGCTGTCAGTCCTGTTGCTGATGGAAATGCATTGAATTTAAAGGTGCCAACTCCAGAACGTACCATCAAGTAAATTGGAGTGTAGTTGCACCCTCAAATGTTTAGGAGAATGCACTCTAAAATGCTCTAATTACATTTTTTCATTCCCTGGTACTGGAAGTAGCTTGTTGAAAGGTAGTGCAATGTCAGGGTTATAAACATTAAATACGAACTCACACACATGGTTCAAATCTCAGCTGAATTAAACACTTACCGAGTAGCCATATCACTCTTTTGATATCATACAGGAATAATAATTACGTTGATCCATTTTTCATCATTGCCACTGAGGATAGTGAGGCAGCATATGTAAAATGCACAAAGGTTCTGTGTAACAGCAAGGGAATCTAGATAGTGTGCTTTCTCCCTCTATAATCTATGGAAGTCGCCTATAGATCTTTTCCTTATCTTCACATTTCCTGCTATACCTTGCCACAGATCTTTCAAACAGTGTTGCAACTCAGCTCCCATTTTTTTCTTTCAACCATAAATAGAAATGTCAATGCAAAAGGAAAAAAAACTATTTGCAGTGAATGAAGGGACATACCCATGACTGGTCACAAAATAACACCACTTACTGCTACCCTGCAGTTTTCTGTGCCAGATATCTAAACATTTTGAAAGAACTCACAGTCCTTTCTAACCACGGATCTTGCATTCCACATCATTTAAAAAAAAAACAGTTTGACACAGGAAAAAAACCTACTTCCTCATGGAAGTGTCTATCATTACATAACACTCTACATGAGAGTACCTTAGTGCACAATGAAACCCCTGTTTGGTTTCATCCCTAACAGTGTAGTGTAAAGATCATTTGATCTCTTTAAAGATCATATCTCTTTAATATGGAGTGCTTCCCAGTCCTAAACCTCTTGTATCTGATTGCCATTGGCTGCCTAGTTGATTGGGGAGTGAACAGATGAACTGATTTCCTGCTTCTGCCATGATTGTGTCTCTTGTTCCCTGCCAATGCAATGCCGCCAGTGGCAACAGAAGCAGCATAGAATACTCATCAAGTTGCTTTCCTTGTGGCTCTATAGCAGATCCTTTCCCTAATGCATGGAGGTGCAACCACTGTGATAGGGTTTATCAATGGAGTAATCGTTTTGGCCTTGGCCAAGCGCTTCACAGTTCTCTCCAGTGACTAGAGCTAATTGTTGCAACTTCGTGTCTATCACAATCTTTTCAAATTTCCATCAGAACAAATATGAATGCCCTGGGAGTGGCTGCCACTAGAGATGGGTGAGAATTTTATTTCAGCATGTTATTAATAAGGTATGAACTTGCTGGCATTTTACATCTGCCTTCAGATCCTGGAAGGAAAGAAACCAGACATTAAAGAACTGAACACAGAACAAACTGAAACTGACAGGATTACTTCATCCTGGACTTCCAGCATTTGGCCTTTAAAATATGGGTATCAGTCCCAACATAAACAACCAGGTTAGTGATGAATTAGGGTTGCTACTTCCATTTTGTTCTCACATGGTCCTCATCCTTTAAACAAGAGCTGCATGACAAGTAGTTATAATACACCCTTCTCCCTGCTAAGAATAGTTGGAGCTACTGTTTTGACTCTGGCTCGTACAGATGGAGAAGAAACTTCATTTCAGCTCTGAACTGAAGAATTCTCTCTCTCTCTCTCTCTCTCTCTCTCTCTCTCTCTCACACACACACACACACACACACACACACACACACACACACTCACTCACTCACACACACACACACACACACACACACACACACACCATTACCACCACCACCTAATGTCTTCAAAATTCAGGAGAGAAAGAAATTGAAGTTTAAATGGTTTCAGTAAGGGTGGGTGGGGGGAGCAACAGTGACAAATGTTTCCATCCCTGGTTGCCATGTTCTGGTCTAATGCTTGAAACGCTTGAGGGTGACAAGTTTCATCTCACAATCTTGTGGAAGGTGGAAGGTGATGGTTTTTAACTTTCCTTTGACTCTGCTCTGGTATATACCAGCTTCTAAAACTACTGCATGAATGGGGTAAAGCAGCATAAAAAGAAGTACAATCTGCCAATGTCTCCATAAACTTCTAAAGCATAGCTTTGCAGAGTGATGAAAATGCCATTATTCCAAAGGCCACTTTTTCTATTCTTTAACTTTATTTCATTTTCCTTTCAATTAAAGCACTTCCTTAGTTTTTGTTTCCTGCCTACTTCCTGCTCCTCCCCCCCCCCCCAGATACTTGAAAACATCCTCAAAGTGTCAACTTTACATCTCCTCATGAAAATAGACGAGACAAACTCTATAAAAGCTATGAAGGCAGAAAAGTTCTAAAATTCCATCTATTAGGCTTCCAGAAGTCTGTCTCAGGTTTCATATACATACAGTTAGAGAAATCAGCCTTCTCTGAATACCAGGTTTAAACATCCCCAGGAAGGAGTCCAGATTGCCCATATTTTCAACATCATGAGAATATTTTCAGCCTTCCTTAGTCCACATGGAGCAAAGAGAAGGTCTGCTATTATTGGCAAAACTAGGGAGTCGGGGTGTGTGTGGAGAAATTATGTCAAGCCCAAGAGTATCAAGCAGCAAAGGAGACAAAGATGGAACATGCTAAGGGACCCTAACTACCGACATGAACCCAGGCTTTTGTTGGTGATTCCAAATATCAAATTCAATCTATGTCCACCTTAATCAAATATGCCCTCCCAGCACCCCTGCCCTCACCTCACTATTTTATTTTATTTTTATTTTATTATTAAAAAAATACTTGTGACTTCTAAGAGGCCTTCTGTTTTTTGCTGCAAGGACTAATGAGGACCAACCCTTGACCCCTTCCAGATTTGAAAAACGTCCCTTTTGGGCCTGATAAGGTTTTAAGGGGCAGAAAAATTGCAACGTTGCCATGCTAAGATATTAGGTAATTTTTTTTTTTTAAAGGAGATCTGACCAAAGAACTATAGTTCCTAAGTTTATTGTTCCTGGTTTTGATAAATCCTTAGCTGTCTTGCAGTCTGGAAGCAGCTCATTTCCATATAAAGTGGCACTACTTTTGAGTTTTGCTATGTACTGTGCAAGGAGAAAGACTTTGATTTGGGTGGATCAAAGGCACGTATAATTTTCTCCAAGTCCACACTGTCATACCTCTCTCTCTCTCTCTCTCTCTCTCTCTCTCTCTCTCTCTCTGTGTGTGTGTGTGTGTGTGTGTGTGTGTGTGTGTTGAGATACAAAGGAAATCACAAATGTACATAAAATATATATTAAAAAGAGAGGCTGGTTAAAGCATCCCTTGAATTTTTATCTACCACTGTAGGCTCACAGCACATTGTGCTGTTTTCAGCACTGATCCCAGTTTAATATGAAACTTACATGACTTTCATACATACTTCATTGGATGCACATCTTTCACCTACACACATAGTGAACGGCTGTTGCTGACTGTGGCTTCTCTATACATTAGGAATAGGTGAAGCATGGGCTGTATATCACATGCACACAAACTCCTTGAAGGCCAAGTATTATCTCAGCCTCTTGCAACCAAAGTAGCCTGCCCAACCCCTCAAATTAATTTAATATTATATACGGTATATTATTACATAGTATAGGTAGAAGTGTCAAAGGCCAGTACTTGCTCTCTACTTACTAGAAGCAATCTGTAGTTTGACTTACATCATTTATATAACCCCAGCTGATCAGACAAATGTTCAGCATATGTTTGTCATGCCGATGTGTCCGGTAATCCAAAATTAGGGACCTGCAAATGTGCCATTTCCAACATTAATGTTAGGAGACAATGAAGAAATGTAAGTTCTTGAGGATTTTCCACATCTTGGTTCAGTTATTAATCCAAATGGGGACTGCAGCCAATAAATCAGAAGGAAGCTGAGAGTGGGGAACTGCAGCTATGAAATCAAGTGTAAGAATATATCATGAGAGATCAAGGCCAAGATCTTCCATACTATAATATTCCCAGCTGCTCTGCATACATGTGAAAACTGGTCAGTGAAGACAGGAAAAAATATTCATTTGAAATGTAGTGTTAGAGAAGAATTTTACATGGACTGCCAGAAAGACAGATAAGTGGATTCTAGATCAAATCAAGTCTGATTTGGAAACTGAAATGAATCATCTGAGTTTATTGTACATATCATGAGAAAACAGTGAAAAGAAAAAGGGAAAGTTGAAGACAAGAAGAAAAGAAAAAGAGGTCACAAAGATGGTTTGACTTGGTAAAGAAAGCCATGGTATTTAGTTTAGTATTAAGATACTAATAGTACTATTAATGGTAACAGTCACACAAATGTCAGAAGCGACTTAGCAGTATATAACAACAGCAAATTTGTTCTAAGTGGGTACATTTTGTTGCAGGCAATATTTATCACACAATTTAGATGATTCTGGGAGTGATCTTTTAGGTTAACAAAGACACAACAACCACCAAGCTTACATCCAGACTTTTGTGGTGTGTGGTATGATTAATGTAGCCATGTTGGTTGGTGGGTTATGTGAGTTACACACCAGAAAACTAGCTTTCTGAACACTTATTTATATGACCAATGCTCCTAATAGCCAACTCTGAAACGGGGCTTATGAGAATTGTTATTTTGCTCTCACTCTTTCATATATATACTTATGCAGGATACCTACACAGCCCCTTGCCACAGTTACGATTCAGCATTTTGTCCCTAAATGGGAAAATCAGGGAAAGTAACAAAGTACTTTTGAGAAGCAGCAAGATGCCATTCCATGAGGGCAGCATTGCCTGCTGTGATTTCCAGTCACCTTGATCTACCATGAGAAAGATTTTCAGACCCTTTTTCTGAAATCCTGAAGCGTCACCAGCTTGTTTTCTGGAGCACTCCACAGGTTACATCTGAAGCGCTCCAAGTGGGCATTTAACAGGGCAAGGCTTCCCAAGTGTCTGTTCCTTTGATGGAAATAACTTCGCCTACTGAATTGCTGCTTGTCGCTCTGCTGAACACAGAAGGCCAACAGAAAAGATGTCATGCAAGTTGTGATCACCCCCAGCATGTATGAATGAAAGACTTTGCACCTGCTTTTGGTGTGCATTAACCCTCCTTCAGATCGTCCATGCGTATTCCAACATGGAAGCCCCCATCCTGAAGTTTCTTATTGCCTTGTCACAGATCATGACAGATGAGATGTGTTATTTACTTTAGCAGGAGTGCATTTATATTTTTCCTGGGGATATAACATTCATATGTGCACATATATTTTATATACAGTATGTGCTTTCTATCAAAAAGCAAACACATCCTGTTCTTTGACATTCTTTCTGCAGGTTTATTATTCCATTAATGACTCCACATTCTTCAATGTGCATCTCTGCTGGCAGATAATAGTCTTTTTCACTGTTCTTTTCTCTTAGCTCAACTTTTGCCTTGTTTTCAGCTTGTTACTTGCACTCTGGCAGAATACAGACACAAGAGGTTTCCCATAATCAGCTCAATAATCCCACTTCAAACCAAGTAATACTATCATGGCTGACAACTCATTATCCAGCAACCAGGGTAGGCTTTGGGTTCTGCCTATTAGAGTTTCTGTGAAGACATCTTTCTTTCTTTCTTTCCTCCCACTCCCCTCCTCCACCCATTTCATTCCTGGTCAAAGTCCTCGCGCTGAATTTTTCCTCTTGTTTGTGAAATCAATAGTTGCACAGTTGTAATTGAGGGCTGATTCTTCCCCCTGTCATTTATGCCAGCAGTTCAGAAAGGATAATGCTATTGAGCTGTGGAGACCTGTGGAGGTCTTCAAAATGACATTTCTCGGGATGGCAGAATGAAAAGAGAGCAAGCCTCTACTGATGTGGCTTGTCTCTTCCAGTCATTCATGTATGAATGATTAAAGCTGACACCCAGACAGAACACCTCCCGAACGAGAAACAGGCGGCCCTTTTGCCTCTCCCCAGAGGCAAAGAAATATAGCAGCCTCTTTTTCTGCAATTGAGGAAAAGTGGCACAGAATAATATATCAACTTGCTAGAGGTCATAGGCTGAGTCACAGAGCAGAGTGGGAACTGAACACTAGACCCCTGGGTTAGCCACAAGAGGTTTTTTTTTATTATTGGCATTGCTCGAATTAGAGGAAAGAGCAACCTTGTCTTCTCGCGGTTCTGTTAATAGGCAATCCATTTAGGGCTGATGTTTATGTTTGCTTTCTGGAGGCATTTTTTATTGTCTGTGTTAAAGTTATTGGTAGGCTTAGATCTCATGCCAAGGGCTTCCTTTGAAGGAACACTTCAGCAATAATAAAGCACAATGTTCAGATTTAGAAGTCCAAAGATAATGAGAATCAAGATTAAAAGTTCAGCTGTACCTATTTCCCATGCAGTTTACTTAAGACAAATTTCTACGACTGGTCACAAAATACATATTTGTTGAGAGAAAATAGGCAGTTTAGAATAAAATTAAGTAAGCAAATATTCTACTCTATTCTGCAGATGTTCATGAAACTAGGAATCTTGATGTATTCCAGGCTGGATTCCAGGTCTGGTTTCAGGAGAAAGTCAGCCTTGCTCACCTTGGTGAATGATCTCATCTAGAGAGGCCAGGGGGAGGGCAGCCCTGCTACTCTTTCTTAATCTCTCAACAGTCTTCCATATACAGTCTTGCCTCGTTTAACAATGTTAATTGGTTCCCAAAAAAACATCGTGATGGGAAAACATCACTAAGCGAAATACCATTTCCCATAGGTATGCATTGAAAACCGGTTAATCCGTTCCAATGGGAACGGATTACCGTCCTTAAGCGAAAATCGCCATAGGAAACATCACTAAGCGAAACAATGTTTCCCCCATTGGAATGCATTGACAGCTGTCAAACCGACAGTTCAATGCATTTCAATGGGGGGGGGAATTCACCAAAAATTAATGAAGACTCAGAACAAAGCCAAATTAAGTTTGCAAAGGTTTTGCAAGGTGCACTAACGATGCCAAGCATTTAAAACAGTTTTTGAACATTTTAAGACACTTTAAAAATAGCAAAAACGGAACATCGCTAAGCGAAACAGGGGACCTAAACTGTCATCGCTAAGTGAGGCAAGGTCCCGAACATCGCTATGCGAAATTTCCCCATAGGGAACATCGCTAAACGGAGCGCAAAATCGCTCCAAAAACCTCATCGCTAAGCGAATACATCGTTAAACGAGGCAATCGCTAAGCGAGGCACCACTGTATTTGGCTAAAGTTCCTCCTGGACTATCTCTGAGCACTAGTAGCTTGAGGGAAACATTTGACAGTAGTACAATTTGTATCTATAAGCCTTGTTCTAGACAGCAACCTTATCATGGTGTTGTGACTGTGCCTCAGCTCCATGGAAGTTCAACCTGCTCGTCCTCAACGTTATTCAACAGAAAGGGGGAAAAGGCCTTTCTAATCACCACTTATTTCAGAAAAGCACTACCATTGAAGAGGCCAAGTTTACATGGTGAAGAGAGAGGCTGATCTACAGCCAGGGCAAATGGCTATTTTAGTAGACTGCAGAGGTCTGAAAATTAAACCGATCAAAATCTAAGCCTAACACAAAAATTGAAGGGGTGGGGACTGTTCTATCAAGAAGCTAGTATAATAAACAGAAGGAATTAAAGGGATCATCAGCAAGTAGAGGAAACAAGACAGGTATGAATTCCTCATAATTGAAGGAGGCTCTGAAAGTCAGTGGAAATGCACCTAGACAATTAGAAAATGGCTGCTCGATTGGGGCAGGGAAAGAGAAAGAGACCGAAGCAATAGTCATTTGTGAAAAAGTAAAGATGACTATTTAATCAGATGCCAGGATTAAAAAGACAAATGCAGTTGAGGCTTCACTGTATAAAGGTGTTAAGTATGAGGAGGGGAAATCTGTGGTGGTTCCAGCATGATAAGTTCATTGCAGCCCTGCTTTTATGAAGAGAAAAACAAAGGCAGAGAGTTCATTACAGCCACTCAGAGCTCTGGTGTTTCCTTCCTCCCTTTGCCCCCACGCAGCCTGAACCCCTTCAGATAAACAGCAAATCCATTTACCCAGCCTGTGCCAGAGGAAACTTGCTGAGTAGGAAGGGATTTGACTTGGACGGGGGCGGTGTTTTGTCACATTATTGACATGTTTATATTCTTCAGTCATGGTTAAGGTATCTTAAGGATAATGTTGAGATGGAGAGAAACTGTAATCACTGATGAGGCGTCACTGATGAGGATATCAAGAATGCATAATTCTGCAAATTGCATGCTGCTCAGTGCCACAAGTACATGCGTGGCACATCAGCTCCAAGCCGGGCCTTATTATAAGCAGCATACTTTATGGGAGTGGAGAGGTGAATGTAAGTGAGGTATTGATAAAGGTAAACCCTATCATACTTTCCCATGTAATAATTGTCATTGTGCCCATGCATCACGTGACAGTGGTCAATGTCTCTTTTCTTATCAGGCAATTTCATAGGAGATGATAAGACTTCGGGTATCACTTCTTAAACTGAACATATGGGCGCACTCTTGAGGACACGTAATAGCTCTATCAGTTCTGATTGCAAAGATGATATGACCGTAAGGTGTTAAAGGCACAATTTTGCAGCACTTTATACTGTACTAAGATAAATGGACGAAAGGAGCTGAAGTGTGTGTGGGGAAAATCTTCAGAGAAAATAGGAGCTGATGTCAATAGATTGAGAGGGGAGATTATAGGAAATAAGGCTGGTATTTCCAAAGGAATGAAATTCCCACTGAATGCTCTCTTTCATTTTCTGTTGTAGGGACTTTTTTGTCAGGGCCTGAGGTAATATGTATACACTGAAAAGAACTGGACCGAGGTGCATTTCTTTTCCATTTCACACAGCTGTATGCTTAAAACCAAAAAGGCACATTTCAGTTGCTTCCAAACTCTTTTTTTTTAATTTGAATTCTGACCTTGACCTTGATCTTTGAATGCAAGAATCATGGTCACATTTCCTGCCTTGGCAAGAATCAATCGGCAACACCAGAGTCAAATTTTAGGACTTAGATAAAGTATATAGACATGCATTTTCTATACCTGTTTCTGTGTCTTCAGTTTTGTTTTTGAAAAATGCGATATAATCACAAATTTGCAAAAGTGTAGTAATAATTCATTGCATTTTTCTTCTAAATGCAATGTTTTAAACCAATGTGAGTTTAAGTTTTAAGCCAACTTGAGTTTCAGTTTTGGAAGGAAGATAAGAGAGAAATCATAGGAAGGGAGGGAGGGAGAGAGAGAAAAGACCTGTCCTATTTTTGCTTAAGCTATAAAAATGTTTACATCAATGGCTAATTAATAATGACTCTCTCTGTGTGTGTATAACTGTGTGTGTGTCTGCTAATTCAGTGGTTCTTAACGTGGGCGATAATGCCCCCCAGGGGGCAATTTCATTTTTCAGGGGGGCGGTAGAACGAAAAGGGGCGGCAGGGGGGCGCTGGAGCAGAAGGGGGGCGGTAGGGGGGCACTGGAGCAAGCCAAACCTGTGAAGATGGCTGCAACCTTTTTACAATGTGCATGAATATATATTTTCCTCCAATCTTAATTTAGTTTCAGAGTTTTCATCTTGAAATTTTTAGTTCCTGCATTGCGGTTTGTTTTTATGCTTTTTTATATTTCTTTTTCTGTCTTAAAATTCGCTTTCAACTAAATCATTAAATGTTACTTTTTGGGGGCATTTCATTTTCTTGGAATTGAATTTTATTTTCAGGTGTCATTGGATTTAAGTGTCTTAAATAAATAAATAAATAAATAAATAAATAAATAAATAAATAAATAAATAAATAAATAAATAAATATCATCACCGCGGGGAGGGGGGGCGATGATAACTTACTCAATGGCTCAAGGGGGCGTTTCTTTCAAAAAGGTTAAGAACCACTGTGCTAATTGTCAGTTACTGAGGTAAAATGTCAGGCAAAGTGAATAGTTGCTAACTGGCTTTATTGTGTGTGTGTGTGTGTGTGTGTGTGTGTGTGTGTGTCTGTCTGTCTGTCTGTCTGTCTGTCTGTCTGTCTGTCTGTCTATATATAACTCTTCTTTCACGTTTCTTTTCGGCTTGTCTTGCCTTGACTGTTGGGATGTGTCTCTGAAGAAAATGCATTTGGGGTTATTGTACCTCAGGAACAATTTCCATACTGTTAACTGCCTGGACTAGCTTTTGATGTAATGCAGCTTGATTATTGAGCGCTGCTGCAGTAAAACCAGATACCACTGGGCGTGACGGTCCGGTTTGATGGTTCAATAAATCACTTTGTCCAGAGTGGCTGTAACGCTGTGAAACCCTGCCTGCTAATGGACACAAGGTTAAAGTCTTCCTCTCACTGTGACAGGAAAACTCTTTAATAGCTGAGGTTGAAATAAGACTGACACGTTCTGCTCTTGCATGCTGAGCCCTTAGCACACTCGCAGACCCATCTCGAGATGCCTTGAGAATATCTACAGCAAGAACCCCAGTTGGTAAAAGAAATATCATCAATTATTCATCATGCATCTAAGGAATAACTGACACATTACATGCATTTGGAGAATAACAGGCATTCACCATAAAGGGGAAGACAATGTGTTACGTTTCGACATCATAAGACAAATAATCATAGCAAGAAGAAGAAAAGAAAAATGTGTAAGAATTTGTAGACAAGGGGGCAAAGATTACAGAAATGACTGCCTTTTAAAAATGTGTGCACATACCTTTTATGTCACAACATTTTGCTAAGAGCAACGCTTTGGCAGTATTCAAAAATCAATTAGGTGTGTGTACTTTCAGCATACATATACTTCTTGCTGTTGCATTATGTCATGCAGAATAAAACGGGCAATGTTCAGGGAATGTTGATGTGCACCCTATATTAGCACCCAAGATTTGCCAGGTACTCAAGTACTGTAACATCTTACATGCCCGGAAGGTGAGCAGTGGAGGCCACATGAACAGGTGGGAGGAAAGGGCAAGACTTGAGAGGAAATAGCGAGAATGTGACTGGAAAGCATTCTGGTAGCTAAATGTTTTTTTTTTAAAGGTCAGGGTACAGTGGACCCTCAACTTACGGAATTAATCCGTATTGGAACGGTGACAGCAGGTCAAAAAGTCTGTAGGTTGAGGCTCCATTGACCTACAGTGCATTGAAAACCGATTAATCCGTAACCGGCTGTTTTTGTTCCATTTTGGTTTTTTCTGGTCTGTAGGTTGATTCTCAGGCTGCAAGTAGAACCTAATTTTGCAGCCAGAGAAGTCTGTAACTCGAAAAGTCTGTAAGTGGAGCCGTCTGTAAGTCGAGGGTCCACTGTATAGCAGTTCAAACGTTTGATGAAAAAAATGGTTTGAGGGAGGCGTTTTAGATCTAAGTAAGGGAATATGAAGTGGCATAACATCATAATGTTCTCAATTCTTAAACAGAAGCATTTTTCTAGCAATATCCTACAATACCCATTTGCTAAGGGGATACCAATAGAACTGTTTCAAGCCACAGAGACCGAATCTGTTAAAATCCTAACCAGACTATGCCAACAAGTATGGAAAAGAAAACAATGGCCCACAGACTGGAAATGCTCAATTATATATTCCAATCCCCAAGAAAGGAGATGCCAAGGAGTGCAGTTACTATATGAACACTGCAAGCAGAGTGATACTCAAGGTGCTGCAGCAAAGCATTTCACCTTACATAGAGCAAGAAATGCCTGATATTAAAGCTGGATTCTAAAAAGAAATGACACTCAAATTTATTTAGCAAATAATTGCAAAATAATGGCTGGCTACTGGAGTGCACCAAATAATTTCAGAAGAAGTTCAGTCTGTGTTTGATAGACTATAGCAAAAACTTTAATTGTGTGGATCATGAGAAGCTATGGGTTGTTCTGAAAGAAAGAGATGTGCCTCAGGACTTGATTGCCTTGATATGTAAAAATTGTGGACAAGGAACCACTGTTAGTACAAAATATAGAGAGACAGAATGGTTTCCTGTAGGCAAAAGTTTTAGACAAGGGTGCATTTTATCTCCGTATCTGTTCAATCTGTATGCAAAACGTATCATAAGGAAAGCCAGACTAGATTCAGATGAAGGAGGAGTGAAAATTAGTGGAAGAACCATCAATAATTTAAGATATGGAGATGATACAATCTTACTGGCAAAAAATAACAATGGCTTGAAACTCCTTTTATGGAAAATGAAAGAAGAAAGTTCCAAAGCAGAATTGCAGTTGAATATCAAGAAGACAAACATCATGACCATAGAAGAACTGTTACTTTAATATTGACAATGAAGAAATTTAAAGAGAGATTTTGTATACCTTGGTTCAATTATCAATTCAGTTGAAGGCTACAGCTAAGATATCAGAAGAAGACTGAGACTAGGAAGGGCAGCAATTAAGAAATTAGAAAAGATCATCAAGTGTAATGATGTGTCACTGGAGATCAAGATCATCCACACTCTTGTATTTTCAATCATCATGTATGAATGTGAAAGCTGGACTATAAAGAAAGCTGACAGGAAAAATATATATTCATTTGAAAGGTGGTCCTGGAGGAAACTTTTGTGGATACCCTGGACAGGCCAACAAGTGGGTCCTAGATCAGATCAAGCCTGAACTATCTCTGGAGGCAAAACTTTTGAAATGGAGACTGTCCTACTTTGGGCACATCATGAGAAGGCAGGATTTTTTTTGGAAAAGTCAGTTATGCTGGGAAAGGTGGAAGGCAGCAGGAAAAGAGGAAGTCCAAATACGAGATGATCTGGCTCACAAGAGGCTTGAGTTTACGAGAGCTGAGCAAGGTTGTTGAAGGCATGCCATTTTGGAGATCATTCAGAAGGTTGCCATAAGTCAGAGGCAACTTGACAGCACATAACAACAACAAGTATAATTCACTCTGTATTGTCATATGTTGCCTATTCATTCACTATCTCCCCCTGATGTTATTAGTGTGGCCAATGGCACAGTACCTGAAAAGAGGAGATGCATCACTGAGGAAGACAACTAACTAAGTAACCAACAAACAAACCAGCTTTGTATTAAAATATCATATGCTTATTCATTTCTACAGATGCAAATATACAAGTAGTTACTTTAAGATGAAATACTGTACTATGTAACCAAGATGGGAGATAGTCACCAGATGACACATATAATTATTACCCAATAATAGTTTAAACACATTTTTATGGCTCTATAAACTGGGCTTGGACTGAATAGCCTTTTAAACAGATGACTGCCCTGTATAATGTAAAACAAATGGACAATTATACACCTATCTCATCTCAGAAAGTCTCTAACCCTATTCTCTCATTGATTTTATCTTCCACTAAAGAAGACATTGGCTTTTGAACTCGAAGGGGAGACAGAATATGGTGAGATTTTTTTTTACTTCTCTATAGTATTCAAAATAAGATCTTCACATAAAGAAAACAAAGAGGACGAGAGTGCACCAACGAGGAAAACCTGGTTTGTTTCTAAGTTTTTCAAGCTAGGTCTCTGATGATTTCTACTGGTGAAATGGCTGCAACTGTCCACACATTGCAGGAGTCCCACAGAGGGAGAAGCAGAAAGCTGCAATGATAAAAAAAAGTCATCTTTGCTGATCAGCAAGGTCCATTCAGACCACCCTCTCCCTTTTGTTTATTTTTTCAAGTGACATAGCACTTATTTGGAAGAAGTATAATAATAAAAAAGAAAATTGTATGGAGAAAGGAAGGCAGCACATGTTCAGTTGAGGGGAGTTAATGGAACAGCATCCCCACTGACACCCCGACAACTGGCCCTTTACATTGGATCAGGCAATCTCACATGCCAGGAAGCAGAGAAAGGCAATGTTAGCTACATAGGAGGAAAATAAACTGCCTTCTGCCAGCTGAACAAAAAGAGATGATTCCCATTATATGTTAAATCAATAAAATAACCCACTATATTACTTTTAAACTTCATCCTTGTGACCAAAAACAGTAAATCATTAGCAGTAATGAAGGTATTTATAACTTACTTCGAAGCTTTGATATAGAATCCATCAGGTCTTTCTGAATGATTTTTACAGATCTCAGTTTGATAACCACTGCAGATAAAATAAATATGTTACATGGTCTATGTAGTGAGCCCCATTCAGCTATCAGACTACTCCATCCTGGGCTGAATGAGGTTTTCAAGCAATTTTCAAACACAACCCTAAATAGAGACCCTTGTTATGTGCTGTCAAGATGGATCGGACAGACGGATACCCCAACAGGGCTTTCAAGATAAGTAAGATATTTAAGGAATGATTTCACCAGTGCTCCCTCTCCCATGAATTTCCATGGCAAAGAGGGATCTAAGACCAGGTCTCCATCACTCTTATCAACTATAGCATGGGTATCCCATAATTATTAAGAGAAAAAATTGCCATACAAAGAAGGCCATCAATTAATATATGCAAAGTTGCTATCCAATCACAGCTGAGTGGTGCCTGCAGTCATGTAATCTGAATGTTACCGTTGCCTGAATGATTGTGGCAAATATGCCTTCTTCAGGAAAAGGCTCCATCCTAGTATTATTATAAATAAATAAATAAATCCAAGCAGGTACAGTATATTGATAAAGCCCTTTAGGGCTGTATTTTGGGTTTAAAGCTTGTAACACTCTATCAGTATATCAATAATGTTTTAAAAAAATTAAAGAGGATGGGGTGGGTGATGAATCATTGCCCCAAAATCATCACAATAAACGAATCTATTTAAAATACTTGCCCAGCATAGTCTGCTAAAACGGTTCAAATACAGTACCTGGAAATGAAATGATTCTTTTCGCAACCATATGAATGTACCCATCAATATATACACCACAATATACACATACTGCCTTTGAAAATGCATCAATTCCAAAAAGGAGTGAATATAAAATGATTCTTTTGGCATGTGTGATCAAGCCCTAAGGCAGCCACTTCAAGCAGCTGTGTGAATTGTCCTGCTCCCACCTCTGTTGGGCCACCATGTTTACTGGGCACCCCACCTGGAATGGTTGGCTAGGAGAAGAACAGGCAACACCTTTCCACCTGATCAGTCCTGTGGTGGACAGAAATGGCTCGTCACTGAACCCACCCACCTTCTGCCTCACACCAAGAGCAACAGCAACAGGTGAAGATTCGCAGTGAGGGTAGGTGGGAAGCAGTGCAGATGGTGGTGTAGTTCTACTCCTGGTTCAAGAAGAATAAAAGCTTAGGCTGCTGCTTGACCTGGTGCACCAACCTAGGTTGATTGTCCATCAGCAGCAGCACACCAGGGAATCAGCAGCACACTAAGGGAGAGTAGAGCCGTATCCACAAACTGTAACCTTACTCCCAGTTAAGGAAATGAGGATTAAAGGAATGAGACAGATATGTCTGGCAGTGGGCAGATTGGTTTGTATCACCAATAGGAAGAAATTCAATGCATCAGATATGCTGATTTCAGCTAGAGTCCTCATTAAGTTGGGAACAGCTGTGATCAAACCGCAGAGGCAAACTGTACTAGATGCTTCGTGCTTCCTTCCATTGCACTTAAAAAAAACCTTTTCTACTTCTTTACTCCACTTAGCCTATATAAAGGAATGGTTATGATCATTATGCATGCAGTGGGTCTGTTAGCAAAAGATGTTCCCTGTATCTTGCAACTGAAGGAAATTGCAGGAAGGAACTGTATATTTAATTGCTTTTTCTGACAGTGAAAAGTTGAATCAACTTGTCCTTTGCTTCATAGATATAATTTTCCATTGAGCAAAGTTAAATGTGTGGTGTAGATAGGAGCAAATTCTATAGCTTGAATGGTTAAGAGTTGTAATTCATCAAATACCGTGACAGAAGATTATCAAAGAACTGTGGTTTTGGTGTGTGTTTTTGGAAGAACTTTTAAAAATACAAGTGACTTAGGTACTTTGTTTGATCCAATAATGGCAGTCTAATTTATCTTAATATGAATTCAGGGAGAAAGAATACTAGGACTGTCAAATACGTACATCTTTTGTAGAATGTTTTCTCTGCAGTCACTTGTAAATGGGTCTGTCATCACAACGTTCTACACAGAAGTTAATCTGAGGATTTTTAAATGAAAACAGCAGAGCCACAACCACCAGTTTTGGCCCCATTTGTTAAGTTGGGGTCACATAAGATTGGCAAACACAGGGAGAGAATAAAGGAATAGAGAGAAACACCTGTGTTGGAGTGCATGGCAGATACTTTGGTTCCACACTGAGCCAGCCTGTTTTGTGCTTTCTTCTGCTCCAAGAGGAGCAAGTGGAGGTGGTACACATATATAGGCACCTGGGGCAAACATGCTTGTGTCCTTCCATCAGCAAATACCGACGAGTGGGTTTGCGCCCTTCCTGAAGCACATTTTTGCTCCCAGAAACGCAATATTCCCTTATGTGGTCAATCAGAGACAAAAATTCAATTGCCAGCTCTTTGCCATGAACAATAATTGAGTCCAGGTGTGTACTCACCAGTTTCCAGAAGGAGATGGTCAACTTTAGCAAATCTAGGAGCCATTTTAATTCATCCTGGGACTCACAACAGGCCACACCACCCATCCTGATCAAATCAGATGTCATTGCAATTTGACTTCCAGTCTCTCCTCTCCTCTGTCTCTCTGTCTCTCTGTCTCTCTCTGTCTCTCTGTCTCTCTCTCTCTCTCTCTCTCTCTCTCTCTCACACACACACACACACACACACACACACACACACACACACACACACATACACACACACACACACACACACACAAAATTTTCACTCAAAAACCATGCCAGGCAGCTACTAAAAAATTAATCGTGTGATCTATGGAGGCTGCAAATACTGCCAGACTAATTTTATCTCATTTTTAAAATCAGGTAACCTCTTATGATAGAAGGTAGGAATGCTGTACATATAATATATCTTGACTTCAGCAACACTTTTGACAAAGTGTCCTGTGATATTCTGATAAGCAAGCTAGACACGTGTACTCTGGACAGGACAATTCAGGGAGATACCAGTTGGTTCCTGAATCAGATTCAGAGAGTACTTATCAATGGCTTCTAAAACTGGGAGGAGGTAACAAGTGGAGTACCAAAAGGATGCAGAGAAACTAGAACAAATTCGGAAGAGGGGTAACCAGGGTGATCTGATAACTAGAAATGAAGCTCTATGAGGAAAGACTGAAAGATCTGAGCATGTTTAGTCTTGAGGCAAGAACACTAAGGGGAGATAGGATAGCATTCATCAAATACTTGAAAGAGGACAGGCAGGATCTGCCCTCAATCATTCCAGAATGCAAGACACTTAATAATGGGTTCATGGTACAGGAAGGCAGCTTTTAGCTAAATATCAGGGACAACATCCTCTAAGAGCAGTACAACAAGGAAACCCAATTACCTTAGGAGGCAGTGAGTGTTCCAGAGCTGGAGACATTCAAGAATGTTAGATAGCCATCTATCAGATACATTTTAATAACTTGGATTCTTGCACTGAGCAAGGGATTGGAGTTGATGGTCTTCCAATTCCATTGTTCTGTGATTCAATGACAAATGGATGACAGGAACCACATACAGACTACGAGTTGCATGTTGTCTCCTCATATTCTAAAAGGAAACATTGTGTGAACAAAATCTTTGGTACATCTACAGTGGCTATTGATTTCAGTAACTGATATAGGCGCCCAATGCTGGCAAACCCCTTTCAGGCCTCCTCCTTGGCCCCATTCTATTCATAATGGCCTTTACTACTGTTTGAATAATGAACGAGGGAGAAAAAAATGAGTGCGAGGGGGCTGTGGTTTTTTGTTTGTTTGTTTGTTTGTTTGTTTTCCAAACTCAAAGTGAAATGAAGAGAAAACTAAAGTACTTGATAATATCAGTTCTATGCTGAGGAATTAAATAAGAGAGATATGTGATTTCATAAATGCTGTCTGTGGAAAGAAGTTGCAAAGCAGATCAAATCCGAGGCTTTGTTTTTTTTCTTGACCAGTGGTAGGGTGGAATAAGGCACTCCCAATCACCCATGAGGCAAGTCAGCCATCTCAACAGGTCACACAAGTTTTACTGTGGCAGTCTTGGGGTTAAGAGGACACCTCAAAGAAGAAGGAGATTGACAGCTGAACCTCAGAGTTTTCCTGGGCACTCCAGCCTCTGAAACTCTAGGGAGGACTCAGAATAAAGTAATCAGATTCTGTATATCCACCTGCAGCTGCTTGGGGTAGCTACTTCACATTTAGGCAGGATAACCTGCTGATCCAGAAAGGTACAAACACCCCTATAAGCCCAATAATAAATCAATTCAGGCCACTTCCAAAACAGCTTGGAGTAGTGCTGTAGGGAAGCCAAATGCTAATTTCCTTCTGTTTCTTATTCATTCTTGGGATGTGAACCTGGCTGTGTAGTGTAGTGCTTTTCTGTTCTTCTGCAGAGAATGCTTTTGTGTATATGCCCCCCCTCTACTCATCCTAAAAGGCCAAAATAAGCATCCCTAATAGGCACCAACACTGCACATGCTGTAGGACTCTTTCATGCACAAAAATCTCAGTTTATAACAACACATGAAGAGGCTCATGGGGAGGTTAGATGTGACACTTCCATCAGGCCGCTTGGCCTGAGGACACCATCTGAAGTGTCAGGCAATTGCTGTGTTTCCTCAGGTCTCCAGACAGGGAGACAAATCTCATGGCAGACAGGGCTGAAAGAGAAGAAATGTTCTGTTTTGGGCATAAGGTGCCTTTAAGCCTGGGCATCAATCTCCACTTATTCTGACTCATGGGCTCAGTATGAAGCACAAATGTAATGAGCAGTTCTGGCATTTGGGGCTTCGTTGCCCAATTGCTTAAGTATAGGTCATGTAAAGAGGGCAAGTGTAGGGAGAAACTTGAGAAATGCCCGGGTCTAAGCACTCAGCAGCCTCACTGAGCTCACCTCTTTTGTTTCCTTCTGCCCAGGAAGGGGCAGCTGAAGGTGGTATGTGAACTCGGGGTGCGCAACCTGGGCACGTTCACACTCTTCCAGCAACAAATTTTTGTGCCTTCTAATTTTGATGCCTTGAGTGTCTTGATTACAGCCCTGGTATGAAGGATTTTTAAAATGCTTGTTATGGTTGCACAGCAGTGGCACATTGACAAGCCAGGGGCAAGGGTAAGAGAGTTTTCTTTTGGCAAACCATGGGTGCCAGTAAGTGCACATACTTGAGACTGTTATGTCATTTGAAGGAAGGCAAGAAGTGAAATAGAAGGGAAGGTTTTCGGGCAGCAGTCGCCCAGGGTTTCTGGGATGTGTGTGTGTGTGTGACACAGCATATTATGTTGATGAGCTTTCCACAAACCCCAGAAGCAGTGCAGAGATTGCAAAAGGTCCCCATGTACCATGTATGGCAT
Organism: Pogona vitticeps; assembly: GCF_051106095.1. Lineage (NCBI taxonomy): Eukaryota > Metazoa > Chordata > Lepidosauria > Squamata > Agamidae > Pogona > Pogona vitticeps. The sequence goes on along the minus strand of NC_135783.1, from coordinate 108,210,412 downwards.
AGATACAGCCATGTGAACCATACTGGGAATGGCAACAATTGTCGTAGCTGGGTGCATTTTCACCACAGCCAATTTCACACACCTCCTTCCCTTGTTTAATAACACAGTCAACAATCGTATCATGCCACTATCGATATATATCTCCTGATAGAGAAATGGAGGTGAAAGTACGAAGAGCCACATCTTTTTAGGAAATACGCACGGCCACAAGTCATGTGATAATATTCATCTTCATTTTGGCCCTTCTTGATCAAAATGCTATTCTCTTATAAGTAGAAATGAGCCAAAGAAAAAGACTCTCGGTTCTCAAAATTCACAGGCATTTGTTTTGGGGTTTCTCAGCATACAATCAGATCATCTCCTTCCCGCCTTCATTCTCATGCAAGTTATCTTTGTTGTGCAGTTGAGAAAATGTGCACAGTTGTGCCCTGACAGCAAAATCTTTCTGCATGCCAAGAGATGGCAGATTCTGAAATATTATATGCACCTTCACACACACTCCAGTTCTAGAAAACAGCAGAATTCACTTTAGCCTTTAGGGTTAATTATATGTTTCAGAAGCTCAGGAGGAGGAAAGACTAGCCTCGAGGGGAGGTGTAATCAACTGGCGTTCGCATATTCTTTTCCATTCTATCATGTCAAAAACAGGTTATTGCCTATTCACTTTCATTGGAACATACTGGTGTCATTCAAGGCCTAAAATGCTTTTCTTTGGAATAAAGTATAATAAACTGTCTTGCAGTGTCTAGAGGTTTGCTAAATTCCTTTCACACACATGACAAGAACACAAATTTGCCATGACAAGAGCAGAGACAGAGTTTCATGGGGAAGTGTGAGAAGGTCACCGCCACAACACCCATGGTGAACCTTCTACTGTAGCCCCATGCACACTTCTCTGAGGCCTATGGTGGAGCAGTTGCTTAGGTCTCTTGGGAAGGCTGGGAGGAGGGGAGCCCAGGTGTCTTCACAGAACAGAGAGATGTAGAACATCTAGTGGGTTGAGAGGATTAAAGGAAGGTGGGAGAAGGAGAAGGCTCAGGGTCCTCCTCAGAGCCTGGGACTCTCAGCAAGGGTTTGGCCAAGGAAGAGGAGACCAGGGGTCTGCAACAGAACTGCTGGAGCCCTTCCTCTGTGAGGTGCTGACTTGGGAGCAGTGTGCCAATGGCTAAGGGCCAAGGCCAACAAAGAGGGATGTCCATCACCCCAACCCCAGAAAAGGGTCCAGCCCCACCTGCTCTGTGGTGCCCCAGATGCCTGATGGGTCCTGTGGCATGCACCTCCACTCAACTAAGCCACTAAATCCCAATGCAAGAGGAGGAAGAGCCTCACCGACGAGCAGGAGGATTGCCAGTGCTTTCCAGCCACCTTTACCAGCCCTCACTGAAAGGCACCAAACCCAATCCTGGACTGGGACTGTTTATTACAAAGACTTCACTAGCCTTATTGACAAGAACTGAGGCCAGTATCGAACTGGATATATCTAAACGATTAGTGCAGACAACTCAGTCCCCACAGGTGCAAGAGAGCAGTGATGGGAAACTCATGTGGAAAGCACCCGTTCCAATAAGAAATAATCTTACCAGTAATCTGGATCTGATGGAATTATTGTCCAGAGCCCCCCAGGGCCACTGGTTCTTCCAGGAGTGGTGGTGGTGGTGGTGGGCCTCACTGGAGGCCTTAGAAAGGAGGGCAATGACTTCTCAGCAGCCATGTTCATGGCAGAGAAAAGCACAAATCAGATGAGAATTTTGCTGCCTTCCAATTAGTATTCTCATCCCTACCCCTAAGCAGGAGTTCCTAAAAAGACACTTATCTTATATATGAGCTTTTTTAAAAACAACAACAGCAACTTTTCCTGTTTTCCAGCAAGGACAGAAAATGAGTCGCATTATTTAAGCAGCCAGACAATTTTCTCAGAAAGATATCTCTCAAGTGCCTGTGTCTAATAACCTCTGTACACACTGGGGTGGAATATATGTAGTTTTATTCTAAAATTAAAGTCTGAACTCTTTCGAAAAGTACAGGTGCATTCATAGGATAAACAGTCAGGAGGAAGAAGCTCATTTGATGGCACTGGGCTATGTTCCAGCTGAGAAATGAAAGCAAGAACCAAGGGATTAAAAAGCCTGAATTTCTGCCACTGAATTCTTTAACTTTTCAGACCTGTGATGAATAGCTCACAACAACCAATCCAAGTGGATGGTGAAAGGCTGCTGAAATTCCACCAATTAGAGAGAGAGAGAGAGAGAGAGAGAGAGATTTGATCTTGTAAAAAGATGTTAGTAAGCAATTTTACTTGACTGCAATTTACAACCTATTGGAGGGGAATGATTGTACTTCACTGAAAATCCGAATTCACCATCTGTAGTTGTTGCTTGTTCCTCCCATGCAATCTACAAACCTTTAATAGTTTGTATTAATTTATTGTGAATTTGTATGTGTATTTTAAATTGTTGTACACTGCCTTGTGTTCCTTCACTGGAAGAAAGGTGGAATATAAATAAATAAGTCCATAATAAATCAATTAACATTTTCTAACTGTGAACCAAAGCACTGTAGAGATTTAGTTATTGTTCCATTCTGTTTTTAAGCATAAACTGAAATTGCTTTAAGTGCTGGATTTTGCTGTTGCTTCTTCAGTACCAAACCTTTTCAATAGTCTTACAATCTTTTGTTCCTTTTGTTTAAGAAGAAAACACAGGGAGTTTAAACAACCATGTCATCAAGTAGTTCCCTTATAATGTTGTTGTTTTCATTTTTCTCCAATGTATTTTCAGATGTGTCTTGATTGGGGACGAATTGGAAAAAATTGTTTTTCATTGGGATTCGTCATTCATTGAAATTGATGAATGGACGAAACGACACAGCATCAAATTTTTGTGATGAATCAACAAATATTCATTGATTTGTCATTAAAAGACAATGTCCTGTCAAACAGCCAATCATCGGGTCATTGACAAGCAGGCTGGCTAAGGGAAGGCAAACTCTGTTTCCTTTCCACAGCCAGCCTGCTCAAAGGGACAAATAAAAATGGATAAATATCTATCCCTTCGTATTCATTGAGGTCTTTGGACCTGACAAATACAAAGGGATGGATATTTTTCATTTTGTCCCCATGTCTAGTCTTGCTTTATTTCCTTGAAAAAATTGAAACACGGTTTCAGCAAAAGTCAGTTATGTCTGACCAGCAAAATGCTATTCCAGCTTTTAAGGATTATTATTCCTTTTAAACCAAGGGAGCACAACATGTGACCCATAGGCTGCAAGCAGCTCCAGAGCACCAAACGTGGGTTGCCTGCTCTTCCTTTCTACTGAAATTTTCTTGAAAATTCTGGACAGGAATTGGAGCTCAAAAGTCCCTTTGTGACCTCTAGAGAACGTGTGTATGTGTGTGTGTGTGGGGGGGTGACTTTGACATGTTTGAGAGCAACCATTCCCAACTTTTTTTTGCCATGGACATAAACACGATATGAAAGAAATATAGGCTGAATCAAGATGGTGTAAGTTACATAACAAACCTTATGAAGCGGTGTAGGAAAAATTGCTTCCAAACTGTTGCCTCGTTCAAATGTATTGGGGAAGCCCAGGGAGCCATATGGGCCCCATTGAGAATGGCTGATTTGGGGGACCTCTTTTTTTTCCACATTTTAATCCAAAACAATTTTTAGTAAGAATGTTCTAGTTTGGGTATGTGTGTGGGTGTGTATGGAATTGAGCCAGCCCTTCAAGATCTGGAGAGGGGATATGAGTATTTTCCAGAGGTCTCATAGTTGTTTTAAATGGAAAAAAAACTTCCTCCATGCAGGTTCACTTTATTTTTTGCTTGCCTACTCTCTGTGGTTTGAGAATTAGTCCAGAATTGCCCCTTAGTTGCTCCATAATATGCTCTCATCCTGTACCATTTAGCAGAGCACCAGAAAGGAGGAGGTGGCACTTCTAAATTGCAGGTCTTCCCCACCCACAGCCCCACTGATTTTTAGAAACCTCAAGACTCAAACCAACAAAAGTTTTCAAGTACAGACAAGATGAGTTCATAGAAAGACGGTGTACGATTTAAAGGGTCAAAGCTGGGGGAAGTAATAAGAACCTGACATCCCCTTTGTACCATCAGTAAAAGGTACAGCCTAGACTTTTCATTACTCCTTATTAGTCATTGTGTAAAACTGCTTCACAAAACCATGCTAAGCAGCTTGCCTTTCCCTGACTCTGGAAGTGAGGGGGAATGAGATGTTTCCTCAATATTCTTTTTATTGGCCTTACGTTCAGAGCAGCAGATAAACCTGCATGAACATTAGAAGGAAAGGCCTGTAAGTGCTATTGAGACCAGTGACCTTTAATGGAATTCATTACTAGCCACTGAAATAATCTCCCCAGCCTGATGTATACATAACATTTGATGCCTCTTTCAGTTTCTTAGGTACCCAGCGTGGTGTGGTGGATTGAATGACGGCCTAGGACTCTGGAGACCAGAGTTCAAAACCCCACTCAGCCATGGAAACTGGAGTAGTGGAACTGGTAAAACCACTCCTTAAATATCTCACTAACCTTGGAAGCCCTGTTAGAATCACTATAAGTCAATTCCAACTTGATGGCACATAACTAACTTCACTTTCTTAGTCCTTTGACAATGGACCTTACATGGTATGACTAATGAGCTGCCATGAAGTTAACAGGATTCACATTTGCTTTATAAACACTATTACGTCAATGCCCTGAAATCCTTGCTCTCTCACCTACTAAGGCCAAATGCAGTGGCAACCCAAGCTGCTGAACAGAACTGGCCTTACTATTGGACAGAGTGAGGCAACCACTGGCAACTGGTGCCAAACTCAGATGTTCTTATGAAGTTGCAGCTGTTCCCTTCTGTTGAAGGACAGAGCAGTATGGGACAAACAAATTGTCTTGGGCTCACTATCACTACACAAGATTGCTGCGCCCAGTGGTGAGGATGCTGAAGTATGGTTCCGCTAGCAGTCTAGTAAGCTTCTGTATGTGGAATGAAGAGGAGGCGCCATCTTGCCATTCACCTTATTCAGGTGTTCCAAACCCTGACACAATTAGAATCACGAGAGAGTGAGTAGGAACAAGCATGCTAACACTATTCGCATCTCCATTGCTTCCACATGTTCTCCCTTCACCATTTTACAATCCTGCTCATCCATGTACTGTATTTTTCGCTCCATAAGATGCACTTCCCCCCCCCCAAATAGTGGGGGAGAAAGTATGTGCATCTTATGGAGCGAATACAGTAAAAAAAGGGTTCAGCCACCACCACCCAGAAGCCTCCCACTGCCATGCTGGGAGGCCTCTGAACTGGCACCAGAGACTGCTTGCTGTTTGGACCTCACCATTCTGCACTGCTGGCTTTCCAGGATCTGCTTCCTGGAGCCCACCTGGAAAACCTGCAAGGCCAACAGGCCTATGGCAGCAGGCAGTGAAAACAGCCAAGGACCAAAGGGGAAAGAGTGATTCTAGAAAGACCAGGGGAAATCACAAACACAGTCCCTCACTTAGGCAGTTGATTTTCCCACATTTGGGGAAATCACAGGTGTTAGCACATCCAAAGTGCAATAGATGAGCCTCACCCTAGGAAAACCACTTTGATGGTCATGATATCTCCCCTGCCAGGTATGAGTTGGAATGGCCCCTGAACCTCCTGCCCCTTTCTGTGCCCTGTCCCCCAAAGGCATGGTGACCCCCCCAGCTGCACCTCCTGATCAGAACAGGGCTGCACAGCCCCAGTCCCGAAAGAGACCAAGAGAGCTCCTCAGTGTTTTGGGGTGCCCCACAGGACCCACATCAGGGGCTGGATTTCCTCCCATAATCCTCCAGTGCACAGATATTAGCATACCTAATATGCGGGGAAGGCAGGGAAAGCAGAGAAATTCAAACTTTCAGTTAGTGAAGAGGCTGCTTGTCTGCTTCCTTGCTAGTCCAAGCAGTTAGAGAGCTGGGAGAGAGACCTGGGACTGCCTGGTATTGTCGTTTTAAAATGTAAAATTTAGTTTAAAAGCTGCTTGTTTGGGGTTAGTGCTTGGGTGAAAAGGTGCTCCAATTGAGTTGAAACCTGCTTGTGTAGAAACGTGCATACCAGTACTTGCTTTAAAAGCTGCCTGGGAAACTGTTCAGACCAGCGCCGATCAACTGTTAGGTGGGGAGAGGGGAGGGGAAAGGAGCAGGAGCAGGAGCAGAGAAGAGCACAAAATGGCTGCCGTCTGCCGGCTGCTTGCTGGCTTTTAGCTGTTTGGGGCGCTTTTTTGGCTGTTCTGGGGTCTACCAAGGCACTGTGAAGAGCCAGGCTCAGTCTACAGTACCTGGTAAGTGATTTTCTTTTAAGTTTTTTAAAGTTTCTGACCTTCCCCCCTCCCCATAAAAATGTATTAATTAATTTTCAATGCATTTCTATGGGAAATTTGGATTCAACTTGCAAACTTTTCAACTAGGTCTGGGCATCTAATAGAGAATGTGGTGTTGCAGCAAGGAAACTAACTGTGCCTCGTAACTTCTAACTGGATTACAGTACCTGCTTCCTGATTTCAGCTACTATAGTTTGTATTCAGTGTTTTTGGCTCGTCAAGAACATTGTTTATGGCTTTGTGTGGCCTAACCTGTTGTGCCTTGCATGCTATAAATGTTCAATTATGTCAGAAAATGGAGATTTGGTCTTATGCTGAGCATGTGCTACTGCTGGTGAATGGGATCAGGTTAAGCTTTGTGTTGCTGTTCCTTTGTATAACCTAAAGTAAATAAGGAAAACCAGCTGTTAAATAGTTTAATTCCACTATTTATCCTCCACACAACTAAAAGGGACCTTTCAATGTGGTGCCAAATCAGACAAACCATTTCTAACTTAATATAGGCTTGAGCTGTAGCTGGGCAGAGTTGCACAACACTCTCATCTGTCATTATTGTGACATTTCTATAAGCATGTGGAGGAGGTGGATGAAAGGAAATGTAAAATATAGGTAGAGTGGTATAGGTCTTATCACTGGCTGATAATGATCTATATGTACTTGAATTAAATTTATGCTACACAAATTTATGGTACATAAACTAGAGTACACAAAGTTTTAAGTCTCTCCATTTGTTAATAGCAGTGGTAATGGTTCGTAATGCCACTGTTGACTGCTGTTCACTTTACATGCTTCAAATGTTATTCTGTTATAGTTTATTAAATATTTTATTACACTATTTGGTTCAGAATATATTTTCCCTGTTTTCCTCCTCTAAAAATTATGTGCGACTTAAGGTCAGGTGTGTTTTATGGAGCAAAAAATACGGTAATTCTGACTTCACAGCAGATTACAGTAGGTTACTAACATTTTCCAAACAGAATGGCTAGTTTATACCTTGGGACAGCATCTTTTTGTATTTATCCTTTGTCCAGCATCTTGATATCAGTATAAATGTGGGCATTCCAAGAACTATAGCAGGTGGGAGGGGGCAAGTGGATTATCTTTTTAATGAGCTACTTACTTACTGCACTGAAGAAAAAGTGTGGAAACCAAGTTCCAATAAGAAAACCTGTTGTAGTGATTGCTGAAATTGTAATTCAGGGCACATCAGCTGGCTTTTAAACAAAACAGTTCATGTTGACAAAGAAGTAGGAGTTTCAGAATCATTTCCCACTGTTCTTTTAAAGCTGTACTTCTAACAGAATTTCTGGAGTATAATAATTTCTTTAATTTATTGAACTTCTATGCCACCTTTCTCCCAGGTGATGAAACTCAGAGTGGCTTGCCGTTCCCTAAAACAAACAAAAAGTTAAAACAAGCTAACATGAAACATGAAAAGTTAATAAACACATAAATGTATAAATCATCCACTAAAAACCACACTGAAAACTAGGAAAGGAGTGAAGAAAACACATATATTAAAAAGGATATTATGGCAGAAAGTGTAGGGCTGTGTTAAATATTAAAAGCCTGTTTGAACAAAAATATATTCAACTCTCTCCAAAATGAAAGACAGGGCCAGCCAATGTACAATAATTTTACCTCGAATTTATCCCTAGTTTCAGAAAAGCCCATGATTTGCAATTGTAACATTTTTGGTTCCAGGAACCATCAAAATCATCATTTGGTGCCTGCTTGTAAGCAGTGCTGTATAGTAAATACTAAGTTGTGTTAAATGGTGTTTACATAGTCAAATAAGGCAGGATTTGCTCCAGTCATAAACAGGTGAATTCAATGTATATTTTAGTGTCTACATGATGCACAAGACATATTCAACTCAATCCAGTGTATTTGCTACCAAAGCAGTTTTTTTTCTCTGCCTCTAGAGGGCTTCAACTTTTTCATGCTGGGATGATTCAATTGGCCTATTTCCCCTGCAGTCATTCTGGTAAAGATTGGGAGGGAGCTGTCTTCTGGTGGTGTGCTTCAGTGATACAAGGAGACTGAATACGATTTCCAGGATTGTGGAAACACCCACCACCACCACATTCATTCCCTCAGTCATCCTCTGAATTTTTAATTTAACACTTACAAAAAGCCAGGATAAATGAAAGACATTTGGAATGCTGCCACCTTTTCCATAAGCAAGGAACTTCACAGCTAACCATAAAAGAAAGGGGGTGGGACCAGAGGAAGGAAGGAAATAAGCTGTGTGTATGGGCAGGATTGTGGGTTGCATTGCAAACATTATGAATGGTGAATTCAGGAATCAGTCTGCAGCCAGTTTATCTCACCAGTTGCATGATTGCATCAGTGTGGTATAAAAGTAACCAGGCCCAAACAATGAACAAATCTCTACAAGACAGAATGCTGTAAGGAGGGAGTTGAATCTGGCTACCCTGAATAGGCAGGTCTCATTTTGGATCAGATAAGTAAGGAAAGGTAACAAGTCACAAAAAGACAAAAAGCACAAGAATGGTGAAACCACTAGGTCTCTCTGGGGACAATGGCAAGTCCCAAAGTGCTTTTTTTATAAGCATATACTTACACTGCAAATTCAGATATTAGAAAAGGCTTAGCATGTTTCATTAACACCTGCTGGGCATGAATATCTAGTTGTTTATCTTAATGTCTGATGGAAATTTTGTAACATGTTTAACTGTCATTTTGTCAATCATTAAGGTTAATGTTAATTAATGTTAGCAGCCTCAAGATTTGTAGAGAAAATGGAGCATCACACTTTGGCTAATACTGTTGCCTGCAAGTAGCATACTTTGTTACTGGCTCTCTCAAAAATGCGGTCTGGAAAGTTCAGCTCATCTTCCTCAGCTTGACACTTTTCAGATGCATAAAAAGAAGATTTGTGCTAAAGTAAGTTGCGACTAGACTAGACCCATTTGAATCAATGGGACTCACAGAGGAATTGACTCACCAAATCCTCACTAATTCAATGGGCCTCCTCTAGTGTGATTTATTACACTAAGCAACAAGAGTCCAACCTTTAACACATAATTTCTAATCTCTCTGTCAACTGAAGGATTATAATCATAATAATGCTAAATGTAAGTATTATTCTTAGAAATTGATTGCTTCCATTATGGCATCTGATGCGTAGGCTTTGTATACTGCACCTTCTGGTTATAAACTAGACAGGTAAGATGCATGACAAAGTTTCAGCCATGCAGGTATGCTGTTACTCAGTTTATCAACAGTATAATTCTACTACAGTGTCCATCTATATCACAAAACCCATTTATATCCATATAATTCATGCTGTCTGTGTCACCATTCTGCCATAAATGATTACTTACAGTCTTTATCTTTCTTTAAAGTTCTATAGCTGCTGTGAAATATTAATGCAGAAGAAGTTGATGCATCTTAATATATTTTAATAAAAGAACAATTTTATGCCAAAGCCCTCTTGTGTATGAAATATTCACCTCATTCATAAGCAAGGGTGCAGGAAATCTGGGTGCTGGAAGATGGCATGAGGAGGGCCAACTTCCTTAAAAGAATCAACCAAAATTCTTTTCTGTCTTTGAGTGAAATTGGCAATACTTTTGCATCATGAAATCTACAGGCAGTGTTTTTCTCATCAAACAGAAGTAATCTTTGTGATGGAATAGCATAATTTCTGAACCATCTGCCTAACCACAACTGGCGGTACCCTGTTACAAGCAACCAAAGACATTAGCAAGAAAATTAGTAGTGTCTGTTTTATTTCTCACATGTGTTACATTCTGCTTCTGCAATGATGTTTCAGTTTTTAATTATCAAAACACTTAACAGATATACACAAAATCCAATAGCATTTTCTAACTTAGCAAAATATGTAATTTTGCAAAAAAAAAGCAACTACCTATCCTCCACCCGTGCGCAGCAGAAGCGGATGATTCCAGTAAATCTTTCTTTCTATAGTTTTAGTCTGAACTTTAAAGGAGGTATCCAAGGTGCTGAATTTATTCTGGAGAGTTCAGCATCTTGGATACTTGCTGTAAAGTTCGGACTAAAACTGGGAGCAAATTTAGCATCCCAACAAAATTGGTGCCACAAGCCCCCACTACCCTGTGAGCAAGATGGTTTTTTTTTTTAAAAAAAAAAACATAATATTTTGCAAATCATATACTTGGCTTCTGGCATCACATTCTGGAAAGCATCAATATCCACTGTGTCTTTTCTGAGCTCCAGCACTATGTGCAACCAAAAAGCAGCCTTTAATCAATAGTGAGCTGCACCTGCCCATGACATCCTTCCTGTTGCACAAGCAGATCCCACCCAACCAGATTTTACCTATAGAGTTGTAAGAGGCCCTTCCTGCTGCCAGAAATCTGTTACTAAGGCATGCATGTCCTTGGCAGGTGCCCATCCAACTGCTGCTTGTAAACCTCTAAGAAATTAGAGTCATTTATCTTCCCAAGCAAGAAATCTATTAAACTCTTCATCGGCTTACAGGAATTTCCTACATTCAGTCAGAATCCTTTTTCTTGAAATTTAAAGACAGATTGATTTTTAAAGACAGAATTATTCCACACTCTGGAGTAACGGGGGGGGGGGAAAGTTCCACCGTATTTGTCTCATGACAAATTCTACCTGTTAATATAACTCAGTATTTTTCCCACTTTATTGGAGGAGTCACTGATGCCATGTTTTTGCTTCTTTCTCAGTAGCATGTGCCATTTCAGTCAGATAGACTAACGGCTCATTCTCACAAGGTGTGTGATTCAGACTGAGTCAAGTTAGAAGAGCGATCACTTTTCTTTATAGATCTGGAATCACACTCCAACTGTTTTAATTTTTCCCTGAATGTAACTTGGATTCTTCCATTTTAAATTTTCTCACCAAAAGACATCCCCTTTCTTCCTTCTATCATTTCTCCTCCTCCTTCCATTTCATGCCCTTTCCATTCCCATCCTGTCTCAACCCCCCCCTTGTCTTCTTCCCTCCCACAGGGGATGGTAGAGGAAAGGCACTCCCACAAATAACATCACAGCTGATGTCAAGAGAGTTTGAATTGTGCACTTGTCAAGTGTCAGCTATATTAATCTGTGGTGGTGCTGCGGGTTAAACCGCAGAAGCCTCTGTGCTGTATGGTCAGAAGACCAGCAGTCATAAGATCGAATCCACAGGAGTGAGCTCCCATCACTTCTCCCAGCTCCTGCCAACCTTGCAGTTCAAAAGCATGTAAAAATGCAAGTAGATAAATAGGTACCACCATGGTGGGAAGGTAACAGTGTTCCATGTCTAGTCGCACCGGCCACGTGACCACGGAAACTGTCTTCGGACAAATGCTGGCTCTACGGCTTGGAAACGGGGATAAGCACCATGCCCTAGAGTTGGACATGACTGTACAAAATGTCAAGGGGAACCTTTACCTATATTAATTGTGCAAACATATCAGACAAGAAGCAAAATATAAATAAATAATTAGAGAGAGCGAGAGAGAGAGAGCTGAACTGAAACATTGTGGAAAGCTCATATTTTAATGTGAGCTTTCATGGATCCACAAAGAGGACTTTTTCAACAAAAGCTCATATTAAAATATAGCGGATGGTCTTTAAACTGGCCCAATATTTTTCTCCTCATTTGATTTTTGTTTTCTTTCGTTTCTTGCCTAAATTGTGCACATTTCATAGGAACAGGGCTCATTTAGGACAAAGAAACAGACAAGGCTGATACACCTGGAATTAACAGGTGTTGGAAGGAAAAAACAGTTCCCAAATGAAGGAAATGAATCCTGAAGTAGAAGTCGAAGGAATTGGTTCGAGACTCCACTAATATCATGTAGATTTGTTCAAATCTAAACCAGTGCTTAATGGAACCACCTTTTTAAGAGAAGCAAGTACTTTTGTGTAGATGAGTCTTATGTCTGTAATCCTGTCCATATTTACCTGGCAGCTGAAAAGTTCGACGTAGGCAGCACTAATGATGCTGCTTCCCTGTGTGACCCGAACCCAATAGTGTACTTCTACCAGATCCCACTGCTTCCACCAGAGTCAACAACCTCCTTTTTCTTTTGCAGTCTCCTACACACACTAGAAATCTTCACCATGCTTTTTTTTTTAAAAAAAAACCTCTTAACCAAGCTTTCTGGCACCAAACCAAATGTCCACCATTAAAAATCTACTTGGTTATGGTAAATACTCAACTTGATTCAAAACTTTATGAAGCGCACAGAATACTGTAACAGAATAAAAGCACTTCAAAAATACATTTTATAAAGAACAAACAAAAGTGCACACCTTTCTTTGCAAACTGTACACTCGTCTGAAGAGAAAGGTCTTTGCCAGTCGGAGGAAGGATTGCAGGCAGGGGCAATCTATCCCCCCACCCACGCACTCACGGAAGAGAGTTCCACAACCTGGGAGAGCTACTGAAAAGCAGTCTAGAGACAAGAAAAAGACAAGACTAGACAAAATAATGATGGGATGTTTCAACTAATCCATTGTGCAGCTGAGAGGTTGTTGGTTGTGGTAGATACCCTCCCAAATGGACTAGAGAAGAAGATGGCTTGTGATTCAAGTGGGGTGAGTCAAATACACACCTGACCAGACCCAAACACCCACAGTCGGTCCCAGATAATCTGAAGTAGTAGGACAAATATTTGGAATATGCTCAGAAGAGGAAACCACTTCTCTTCACTGTGGAGTTAATCCCTCGTTTGTTCAATGTCTTATTGGTTTTTCTCCCATATCACCTCTGGCCCATTTGACGAGGCCCTGCAGCCTTCAAAAACCCTACTGCTTTTGTGTCTCCTGGAGAGCAGATTATGAGTTCAGAACTTAATGGTGTTATAAAAATGGTGGGCAAGAAAACTGAATTTAATAGATAGCTTAATATCTGCGAACTCCCAGTAACCTCTGGAACAGAGCAAGCAAGAGTCATGATTGACTGTGACAATTATACTTAGGGACCTCTTTGTTGCAAGAACCTTGCTATTAATTATTTTTATTAAAGTTCACTTTCTGCTTCATTTGAATTCTTCCAATGAGGCTTGATACATTTGGTCTCTTATGGCCTGATAATATTAGATTATAGTGTTGGAACAATACATAACTCCTTGTTTATATTTGTATTATCATGCATCTAAGCCACGTACCATCCAGGAAAATTGTTCTTCTCCCATGATGAATGGCTATCTATATACCATTATCCTTTACACATCGTAGAGACATTCATTATTGCAATAGTTTCAAAAGTTTGGCTTCTGGATGCAATAAAGGGCTGAGATAATAAGGATAAATACAATAGGAAAATAAAATAGCTAAGTTTGAAGTACACAGCTGTTGGGGGAGAGGTTGTTACAACATATGTGGTCCAGAATACATAATATATCAAGCTACCTAAAACAAATATATCTCTCTGTTATGAATCCACAGAATTCCGCTCATCTGTGGATGGTTTCTTCTTTCCCACTGCAGCCACTTTTAACTCTTGAAAAGCTGTCCCTGAGAGAAAGAACAGCTCATGGGCAGGCAGACGGTGCTTCTCCCTGAAATTTTGGCATTAGGTCCACCTCTCCATTCTGGTCTGTCAGCTGCTCATACCAGAAGGTGAGAGGACCCTCTGGAGCAGTGGCATTGTGTTTTAGAAGTCTGAAGCTGAAGGATAGCACAGCAAATGACCACAAAACCATTGATGCTCAGAGGAGCACACATCTTACCAAAATAACCAACCAGACCACACACCTACTGTCGTCCAGGCCAGAGAGGCTCACACTAACCATTTAGCCACACTGCCCAAATTTTCGGGTAAGCTCTACAAGGGCCAGATATGTTAATGATTGGGGAAAATCTTCCTACTTGGTAACCCTCCCAACACTTTGAGTCATTCTGGCTGCTCCATGCTCTACGGAGTTACCCAAAATCCACAAGGTTAAGTCCTTTTGACCTTTATGCCATCCCTGCAAAGCAAGAATATCAAAATACTCACAAAATGTAAAGGAACTCAGTAGGTGATCAAGACAAGGCCCTTCTTTAGCACCAATAACCCTCTTGTTCCCCCAAACAACCAAGCTGCAATAAAAAAATTATTTTTTCTTTAAAATATTGGAAGGAAAAGTCAGAAAGTTAAAAGTTTCAAAACAATTTCAAAAGTTACAAAGATCAGTCAAAAAGCTGTGGGGCAAATAAGCATTCAAAGCGATTTAAAGCTTGAAGCAAGAACACTTCCAGAACATTTATCACATAAAATAAGGAAGTTACATAATATAGGCTAATACTTACAGAGTATCAGCATGGTTCCAGAGCATACACAGAGTATAAGGCAGCAAAGTAACAGATGAACATAGCAGTCTTAAGATATACTAGGCTATGCTACGTAAATTCCCTTCTCACTTTTATGCCTATCATCCCCTTTCTATATTCTTTCAAGGAATGATCTAATTAGGCATCAAATAACCCCTAATCTTCTTGAAGAGAGTAACTTCTCCCCCCTTCCCTTCTCCTCAGCTGAAACCATTTCTTGCTAATTAGCTCTGTATTCCCTTTCTGGAGATGTTTGAGTTCTACAAGCACACCCAACAGCTAAAGAAATTAAGCATGAAGCTACAATGAAATAAAAAAACAAACAAAATAGAATTAAATTATACTTATACTAAAACCTAAGGCCAACACATTTATTAAAACTACATTTTAAAACCAGTAATCCCTATGTGCCAACAAAGGTCCTCATAGTGAAAGCTATGGTTTTTCCTGTAGCGATGTATGGAAGTGAGAGCTGGACCATGAAGAAGGCTGACCGCTGAAGAATTGATGCTTTTGAACTGTGGTGCTGGAGGAGACTCTTGAGAGTCCCCTGGACTGCAAGGAGAACAAACCTATCCATTCTGAAGGAAATCAACCCTGAGTGCTCACTGGAAGAACAGATCCTGAAGCTGAGGCTCCAGTACTTTGGCCGTCTCATGAGAAGAGAAGACTCCCTGGAAAAGACCCTGATGTTGGGAAAGTGTGAAGGCAAGAGGAGAAGGGGACTACCGAGGACGAGATGGTTGGACAGTGTCACCAAAGCTACCAGTATGAATTTGACCAAACTCCATGGGGTCGGACACAACTTAACGACTAAACAACAACTATGTGAATTCCAACTCTAAGTAAACAAGCACACAAGCTAACTACACTAAGCATAGCCATGGTAGTGTATGAACATAGCAGCATTGAGTACATAAAGAAGGCACTTAATCACTGTATTGAAAGGACTTTATCACTGAAGGGTATAAAAAGTCTGGTATTTGTGTGAATACATATAAGGCTTTAAATATTTACTTTCTGACAATTCAGTTACAGTTCCATCTCCTACCTCCCACAAATATTATTCTCCAAATGCATTCTGAATTACCCATCTGCCACCACATGCTCTTGGCCTCTGATGTTCAGTACTGAACCTCAACATGGGATTCCTGAAGACACAAACCCCCTCTCAGCAGACATTGACTATGATTCCTCATGCAATTTAACAAATCCAAAGGAGTTTGATCTCTCTACAACCTACACTTCCTTCCCATTTATTTATTTATTTATTTATTTATTTATTTATTTATTTATTTATTCATTCATTCATTCATTCATTCATTCATTCATTCATTCATTCATATACTACCTTTCTCCCCATGGGACCCCAAGGAGGCTCAGAACAGATAAAACAACAGATTTAAAAACATGGTATAAATATCACATTTAAAAATAATTAAACACATGTTTAGATTTTTTTTAAAAAAAACAGTTGAAAAATCTGTAAATTCAAAACCAGCATTCCTGAAACAATTACTGCTTAAAAGCCTGCTTAAAGCAGAAGACCAAGAGGGAGGAGGCCAACCTGGCTTCTTAGGGCTATACATTCCAAAGCCTGGGAGCAGCCACCGAGAAGGCCGTTTCTCATGTCCTCACCAAATGAGCTTGGGAAGGTGGTAGGGCTGAGAGAAGGGCCACCCCAGAATAACTTTTTCTATCATGAAATTATTTCTCTCTCTGAGCAGGAGCTTCCTGCTGATGAAGGAGACAGGATGAAGAGTTCCTGGTTGCAATTACCTCCGCTAGGAGAGTTTCAGAATTGGCGGCTCTCCGGGTTGATCCTCCCTTTCTCCAGTTTCACCTGGACAAGGTCACATTATACCCGGACATGTCCTTCCTGCCTAAAGTTTCTACTGAATTCCACGTTCGGCAGCCTCTTTATAACAACACCGCACCTAATTCACTTTCATCAGTCAGCAACACAAAACACTGATCAAAATCTGGAACTATTAGGACAGGAGCTTCCACCCATTTAGACTTAAAGGTGCCAAAGGCTTGTTGACAAGTTTCTATTCACTGAACTATGACAGGCATGTGCTTTTTACTTACATCAGTTAGAGGAGTTGCTATTGTACAAAAGTGGGGCGGGGGGAACTTCCAATAATACCCAGTCAGACCTAAGAAAAACATGACTTGATTTTTATTTTGAGGTACAGGCCAATCTTTGACGCTTTGCACTTTAGCCTCTGGGGTTAATATCTGCCATCCCCGCCCCAATAACATGACCCAGAAATACAAATTTCCCTCACCCTAGTTGACATTTTGAGGTCTTAATAGTCAGTCGTGCATCTTGCAAATTCTGCAACACAATTTTCAAGTACTATAAATGAGATTCAAATTGATGACTGAAAATCACTAGGTCACACAGACACACACACACACACACACACACACACACACACACACGCAAATAGCAGACCTGCCAACAATTTATTCATCAACCTCTAGAATGTAACAGGACTACTGCATGTGCTAGGAGAAGGACAAGCTGACTTTGCAGGAGTATCCTCATCCATGGGCTCTTGTCAGTACCCCTTGCTTATCAAAGGTAGAGACATCCTTAGCCATTTCCAAAGTCTCAATAAGATGAGACATTCTGGGCATAGGATATGGAACAGGCTGGGTAACCTGGTTCAGCCTATGACAGTCCACACAAAATCTTACTTCCTCTTGAGTATTATCCAAAGCACCTGATTATGGCATAATAACTACTGGAGAATCCCAGGGACCCATTGCCAACATTTCTCTCACACTATTTTTCTTTCAATAGTATCTGCACAGTAGGCAGAGGATTGGATAAGTGGATAGTCTCCAGTAAGAATGCTCTGCTGGGTCTGGAAAGTTCTACTCGGCTTGTCTGAGAACAGAGACTGGTATGTTTGCATAAGCTTGTAAAGTCTTTCCTGCTCATAATTGCTCATATCAGGAGACAAATACAACTCTTCCGTCCCTCTAGCCTCCTGAAATCCTGTTAACACATCCATAATGTCCTCCCTTGGTTATTTTCAAGCAAGACTTGTAAAAAATCTTACCATTTCTGACCACACAAAGTTTTAAACTGTTAGTATGATAAACTTTGGGCTTATATCCAGAGCCAGTAATGTGTTCAGTGAGATAATTTATTGCACTAATCTGTTGTTTCATCACAAAATACCCCCCCACACACACACATAATTTGCAATTTACTGCAATTAACAGTGCTGCCTCCTGAACTTGTTTCAATCTCTGTTGCTACTGACATGTTCTGGGTGGTGAAACATTACCATAAGGTTCTCCTGAGGTGCTGGGTGAGGGATTCTCAGAGCTGTAGACCAAAACAAACAACTTTATCATGTTTTAGTTTCTGGGTCAGGGTAACAGATACAGGATGTTCAAATTTAATCCAGAAGAGGGGGCATTATTAAAAGGTACAGTAGTAAGATTCAAAATCACACTCAAGTTACTGAAGGCTGTACCAGATTAAAAGGACAAAAAATGAGGAGTGGCGGCAAGGCAATGGAGTAAGTCTTAATCCATGTTTATGTGACTACATATGTGAATTGTGTTGAGGGCAACCTGCCATCACTGGGGTGGTTCTTTTGGCACATGGCCTTCCAGAGTTTCCCAGTCTCTGTTACGTCCCTAGAACCAACTTGGCCATTAGGCCAACATTTTTCCCCTATATTGGCCCTGAGGTATATCCCAAACTTAAACCACTAAAGGCTTTAAGAGTCACATCTAGCAATTGAAATTAATTAGAAATCAACCATCAACTGGTGAAGATGGTTCAGGAGGGAAGTTATAATTGGCCAGTAGCTTTTTCCCCCCACATCCTGAGTCTCAGAGAAGGGGAATACAAATTCTCTGGAATGAACATATTCTTTCTCCAACAACAGGATTTCTGCAGAGATAAGTTCCGGGGTGGTCAGGTTTCCTTTGTCAACCTTCCATTGACCAGTCACAAGACAAAGCCCACTGGAATGCAAAATATGGTGCTAAGTGAAACTTTTGACAATTAAGTATCTCACCAATTAAGGAAATATTTTAATAACGTGCTACATGTATTGTCCGGTTTGAATCCCAACAAGAACAAGAGATGCATTTCTTAGTTTCTCTGAGGCGCAAAATGATGTTGGAATTATTAGTATCCATGAATTCTGTACAAGAAGAGCAGGAGAGCTTGGCAAAACATGTCTCATTAGCTCTTTCTTTCCTAAATGTGGGTCGCTTAAGTAAACAGTGTATAATCTGCTCACTTCTTGACATAATTTATTGCCAAAGCATCATTTCACACCTGAGAAACAAACTGGTGTAACCTGGAGACATTCAAACTCTTTAAAGCCTCATTAACTTCAGTAGGAAAGATTTAAAGAGGTATTGAGCTCTTCCACCAAGATCAATGAGACTGAAGCATGCCAAAATTTGATCAGATTGTGCCTGATATGTCTAAAATGCCCAATATTGTGAAGTAGCGTTATTACAAGCAGCACAGTGGTTCTGTTAGAAAATAAGAGTCCCTTAATGATCTAAACATTAAGCGAAGAAGAAAGACACAGGCAGTGGATTTTGGATGTTACAGAAAGGCAGCAAATTATCATGGCTAAATCCACTTATTAGTCCCACTTATTAGTCCACTTATTAGTCTCTCGAGACTCAAGGATGCCTACTAGGTCCCAACCAGAATAGGCCCACTGAACTAATTTGATTTATTTATTTAAGTGTTGACTTAACAAATCCCATTCTTTCAACAAGTCTGGGACTAATAACTGGATTTAGCCATTGCTTATTTAGCTTACCATTTTACTGCCCAGAATGGATGCTTGTAGGGTCCAAAATAACATGGCTCATTTGGGGTGTGCCCCAATTTGACTTGGGCAATTGGGGATGCCTTTTACTGTTCCCTTCGGGCAGCAAAATGTCCTCTGCTATCCTTGCACATCCTAAATAGTCCCGCAGTTTTCAAGCCAGTCACTGCCTAATACATCACAGATTAGGCATTGTTCCAACACACTAAGGGGAGGAGAGACAGGGAGGCATTTTGCATTGGGAACCATACAACAAGAGTAGACAATGGATAAGTAAAACAGGAAATGGACTGCAGCCAATTCCCAGTCCATTAAATGCAAAAGAAAAGATAAAGCTGGCAGGCAGGCATGAATCTTTCACGGCAGAGGCTGGAGCCCTTGTTCCCTTGATTCATGGTGGCTCAACCACCTATTACCTATCTCCTGAGCCTGAAAGCAGCATAACTAAATGAGGTGCTGATATAGAACAGCAATTTTTTCTTCATCATCATTTATAACAGAGCAAAATGCTTCTTTACAATGTGCCCCTCACTGAGCTAACATACATTACTTGTGCACCTTTTGCTCAAAAGCATAATTGCATGTATATATGAACGTATAATGAGCAGATATTCTCTCCTTCTAGATAAAGGGGCCAGATGGTGGCCAGAAATTAGAAGATACATAACTCTCTTCTCTGGCAATTCCAAAAAGCCCTCTGCAGCACCTGCCACAGTTTTTTTACTCCACCTGTCTCAGATATATTCCTAGCGTCCCACTCTGCTTATCTTGGGCAGGTTGAGCTCAGTGGGGTCTAAGCAGAGCTCCTATAAAAGAAACAATTGAAACTAGTAAATGGATAATATCCAGCTAGCAAAAAAAACAGACAAGTCTTGTGGCATCTTAAAGACTAACACATTTGCTCTTGTTGTTGTTGTTTAGTTGTTAAGTTGTGTCCAACTCTTCGTGACCTCATGGACCAGAGCACACCAGGCCCTCCTGTCTTCCACTGCCTCCCGGAGTCGGGTCAAATTCATGTTGGTAGCTTCGATGATACTGTCCAACTGTCTCGTCCTCTGTCATCCCTTTCTCCTCTTGCCTTCACACTTTCCCAACATCAGGGTCTTTTCCAGGGAGTCTTCTCCTCTCATGAGATGGCCAAAGTATTGGAGCCTCAGCTTCAGGATCTGTCCTTCCAGTGAGCACTCAAGGTTGATTTCTTTCAAAATGGATAGGTTTGTTCTTTTTGCAGTCCAGGGGACTCTCAAGAGTCTCCTCCAGCACCACAATTCAAAAGTATCAAATCTTCAGTGGTCAGCCTTCTTTATGGTCCAGCTCTCACTTCCATACATCGCTACTGGATAAACCATAGCTTTGACTATGAGGACCTTTGTCGCCAAGGTGATGTGTCTGCTTTTTAAGATGTTGTCTAGGTTTGTCATCACTTTCCTCCCAAGAAGCAGGCGTCTTTTAATTTCATGGCTGCTGTCACCATCTGCAGTGATCATGGAACCCAAAAAGGTAAAATCTGTCACTGCCTCCATATCTTCCTCTTCTATTTGCCAGGAAGTAATAGGACCAGTGGCCATGATCTTAGTTTTTTGATGTTGAGCTTCAGATCATTTTTGGCACTCTTCTCTTTCACCCTCATTAAGAGGTTCTTTAATTCCGCCTCACTTTCTGCCATTAGAGTGATATCATCTGCATACCTGAGGTTGTTGATATTTCTTCCGGCAATCTTAACAGTTCCTCCAGCCCGGCCTTTCGCATGATGTATTCTGCATATAAGTTAAACAGGCAGGGAGGCAATATACAGCCTTGTCGTACTTCTTTCCCAATTTTGAACCAATCTGTTGTTCCATATCCAGTTCTAACTGTTGCTTCCTGTCCCACATATAGGTTTCTCAGGAGATAGACAAGGTGGTCAGGCACTCGCATTTCTTTAAGGACTTGCCATAGTTTGCTGTGGTCCACACAGTCAAAGGCTTTTGCAAAGTCAATGAAGCAGAAGTAGATGTTTTCTGGAACTCTCTGGCTTTCTCCATAATCCAACACATGTCAGCAATTTGGTCCCTAGTTCCTCTGCCCCTTTGAAATCCAGCTTGTACTTCTGGAAGTTCTCGGTCCACATACTGCTGAACCCTACCTTGGAGGATTTTGAGCATAATCTTGCTAACATGTGAAATGAGTGCAATTGTATGGTAGTTGGAACATTCTTAGCACTGCCCTTCTTTGGGATTGGGATGTAGCCTGACCTTTTCCAATCCTCTGGCCACTGCTGAGTTTTCCAAACTTGCTGGCATATTGAGTGTAGCACCTTAACAGCGTCATCTTTTAAAATTTTAAATAGTTCAACTGGAATGCCATCACCTCCACTGGCCTTGTGGTTAGCCATGCTTTTTAAGGCCCACTTGACTTCACTCTCCAGAATGTCTGGCTCAAGGTCAGCAACTAAATTGTATGGGTTGTCCGGGATATCCACATCTTTCTGATATAATTCCTCTGTGTATTCTTGCCACCTCTTCTTAATGTCTTCTGCTTCTGTGAGGTCCCTATCATTTTTGTCCTTTATCATGTCCATCTTTGGACAAAATGTTCTTTTAATATATCAAATTTTCTTGAACAGATCTTTGGTTTTGCTATTTCTATTATTTTCCTCTATATCTTTGCACTGTTCATTTAAGAAGGCCCTCTTGACTCTCCTTGCTATTCTTTGGAAGTTTGCATTCATACATTTTCTGTAACTTTCCCTATCTCCCTTCCTTTTTGTTTTCTTTCTCTTCTCTGCTATTTGTAAGGCTTCATTGGACAAACACTTTGCTTTCTTGCATTTCCCTTTCTTTGGGATGGTTTTTGTTGCTGCCTCCTGTACACTGTTACGAGCCTCCATCCATAGTTCTTCAGGCACTCTGTCCACCAAATCTAGTTCCTTAAATCTGTTCTTCACTTCCACTGTGTATTCATAAGGGATATGGTTTAGATTATACCTGACTAGCCCAGTGGTTTTTCCTATTTTCTTCAGTTTAAGCTTGAGTTTTGCTATAAGAAGCGTTCCTTAGTCACGCTGACCACGTGATAATGGAAACTGTCTTCGGACAAGCGCTGGCTCTACGGCTTGAAAACGGGATGAGCACCACCACCTAGAGTCGGACACGACTGGACTAAAAATGTCAAGGGGAACCTTTACCTTTACTAGCCCAGAGGTTTTTCCTATTTTCTTCAGTTTAAGCTTGAGTTTTGCTATAAGAAGCTGCTGATCGGAGCCACAATCAGCTCCAGGTCTTGTTTTTGCTGACTGTATAGAACTTCTCCATCTTTGGCTGCAGAGAATATAATCAATCTGATTTCGGTCTTGCCTATCTGGTGATGTCCATGTGTAGAGTTACCTCTTGTGTTGTTGGAAAAGAGTATTTGTCATGACCAGCTTATTCTCTTGACAAAACTCTATTAGCCTTTTCTCTGCTTCGCTTTGAACTCCAAGGCCAAATTTACTTGTTGTTCCATCTCTTGACTCCCTACTTTAGCATTCCAGTCCCCTATAATGAGAAGAACGTCTTTCTTTGCTGTCAGTTCTAGAAGGTGTTGTAAGTCTTCATAGAATTGGTCAATTTCACCCTCTTCAGCATCAGTGGTTGGTGCATAAACTTGAATTACTATGATATGGAAAGTTCTGCCTTGGATTTGTATTGAAACCATTCTATCATTTTTGAGATTGTATTCCAGTACAGTTTTTCCCACTCTTTTTTGAAGATCAGGGCTACTCCATTTCTTCTATGGGATTCTTGCCCACAGTAGTAGATATTTTAATCATCTGAATTGAATTTGCCCTTTCCTGTTCACTTTAGTTCACTGGCGCCCAGGATGTCAATGTTTATTCTTGCCATCTCCTGTTTGACCACATCCAGCTTACCAAGGTTCATACATCTTACATTCCAGGTTCCTATGCAGTATTTTTCTTTGCAGCATCAGACTTTCCTTTCACTTCCAGGCACATCCACAGCTGAGCATCCTTTTGGCTTTGGCCCAACCACTTCATTAGCTCTGGAGCTACTTGTACTTGTCCTCTGCTCTTCCTCAGTAGCATGTTGGACACCTTCCGACCTGAGGGGCTCATCTTCCAGCATCACATCTTTTAGCCTTTTGTTTCTGTCCATGGAGTTTTCTTGACAAAAATACTGGAGTGGCTTGCCAGTTCCTGCTCTGGGTGGATCGTATTTAGTCAGAACTCTCCACTATGTCCATTTTGGGTGTCCCTGGGCATAGTCCTTAGGTTCTCTGAATTACTCAAGCCCCTTCGCCATGGCAAGGCAGCAATCCATGAAGGGGCTAACACATTTAGTGAGACATAATATGTGTGGGCTATAATGCACTTAGGGCTTTTGTTTTGTTTTTGTTCTGTTTTGTGTTTTGTTTTTGTAGTGACAAACATGAGTGCTACCCTTCCAGAGATGCTAACCAGCATCTAACGTCAGATGGCCATTTGTCCCATGGCTTGATCAGGGTTGATCAGCAGGCTGGTTCATTCTTCCTGACAACCACACAAAATGCACTATATATCCTTGTGAACCAACCTGCCACCATCAATGCCAATGCACATTGATGGTGCCAATGAACATTTCTGAGTCCCCATCAGGAGTTACTTTTTTGCATGCAAGAAGGATAACTCCATTTTGGTTTGATTCCAATGTGTGTGATCGTTGAGACTGAACCAAAGCAATATGCTAGCTGTCCCTTTGCTGAAGTCGCTCAATGCCTCAGTGGTACTCTGAAGGGGCTTTTAAAAAGCCATTTCAAAGCATCACTGATGCATTCTGTTGATTAGCAACAATTAGCCCGGGCAAGACGGAGGTCCTGAGGGTAGGTGGCCCCTCCATTGGCGGCTTGGGAAACTTCCTCTCTTTTGGGGGGGGTGACTCTTGGTGCGGAGAGTGAGGTTCGCAGCTTGAGAGTACATCTGGACCCGGTGGTCACCATGGAAACCCAGGTGGCATCAGTGGTCCGCTCCGCCAATAACCATCTGTGGCGGATTGCCCAGCTGCATCCCTATCTTGATGGTGGGGCCCTCACCACTCTGGTCCATGCGCTTGTAATCTCGAGATTACACCACTATCATGCGCTCTACATGGGGATACCTTTGAGATTGATGCGGAAGCTTCAAATGGTGCAGAATGCGGCAGCCAGATTACTTAGCGGAATGATTCCAGCATATCTCTCCCATTCTGGCTGCTCTACATTGGCTGCCCATTCGTTACTGCATTGACTTCAAAGTGTTAATGATGACATACAAAGCCCTAAACAGTTTAGGGCCTCAATACTTGGCAGAATGCCTTCTCCCACCTAGATCTACTCCAGGCACTTGCCATAACCAGGAAAGATGGCTGAGGGGCCGGCGCAGAGAGAGGCCCGGGAAGACAGAACAAGAAACCGGGTCTTCTCGGCGATGGCCCCTGAACTCTGGAACAGCTTGCCACCAGAGATTTGCCTGGCATCCTTGCTGGGTGTTTTCAAAAACCTGGCTCTTTAGGCAAACCTTCCCTCCTGCCACTACTTGACTTTTACTTTTCTTGGTTTTGCTGTCTATTCCCATCTTGATTATAGTATTATTGTAGATTATAATTGTTGTTTTTAACTTGTTTATGCACAATATATTGTAATCCACCCTGAGTAGACTTCTGTCTAGAAGGGCGGGATAAAAATCAAATAATAAATAAATAAATAAATAAATAAATAAATAAAAAGAAATTAAAAAGAAATGGAAAACTTTCTCTTGCTTTCCCTCTACAGGCAAGCACCCAGGAAGCAGCTTCCCATTTCTCAAGATCATTCAGTAGCACAAAGGAAGAAACAGAAGAGGGATTTCTTTGTTTGTTTTCTTTTCCTTTAAAGAATAGCTCTAGATTGTGCTAAACAGTGTTACAGGAGGTGTGGTGGGGTCAATCTTTGCATATGGATACAAGGATCACCCTAAATGACATACCACATCTCAAAGTTACCTTGTTTAGCAGGATCTTGACCAATGCAGGCTGGGATAATTTGACCATGTAGTCACATCCTTAAATGTTTAATTAGTATAAGGTAATCCCCCTCCTTTTTTATTTTTACTTTTTTTTTTAAACTTCCAGGGCAGTCGAAGGAGCCCTTTGCCAGACTTTGGAAAAAATGAATATCTATCACTTAGATTACTATCATATGGCTGCAAACCTCTCCTCATAGATCACTTTAATGCATTCATTTTATCTCTGTATATATTGTTTTCAATAATATTTATTCCAATTCCCAGAGAGTTCTGTGTTTTGCTCTGTTGCATTAGCAAACAGCAGACCTGTAGCAAACAAGGTTGTTGCCCAGGGAAAACAGCACAAGATATTTCCCCAAATCAGCATTGCAATTCATGATATCAGAATAATACAAGAAGTAATTACAGCACTGGCAACCTTGCAAGAAGCTCCGACAAACAGTCTAGTGACATTTTGAAAATTAACCAGTGAAAATTTAAACCAGCATGCATTTTGTAGACTTTTTTGTGCTGTACTTCCTCAGGAGCCATTGTCTTGTTTAAGTGGCCATCGTTGTTTATATTTCTATCCAGTGACCTCTTTTATATATATATATAAAAAACATTGTCCAGAATCTTATTGGATAGTTCCCATTGATATTAAGTGTTCTTATCTCGGTGAGCAGCCTCCACACACACAAAACCATAATGACACAATGTGTAATTGAGGGAACAGGCTTTTTATTGAAGCTATAGGGCTTCAACCTAGCGGTTCGAAAGCATGCAAATGCGAGTAGATAAATAGGGACCACCTCGGTGGGAAGGTAACAGCGTTCCGTGTCTAAGTCGCACTGGCCATGTGACCACGGAGGATTGTCTTCGGACAAACACTGGCTCTATGACTTGGAAACGGGGATGAGCACCACCCCCTAGAGTCGAACATGACTGGACAAAAATTGTCAAGGGGAACCTTTACCTTTACCTATAGGGCTTTTAAAGGGGCACCAGGCCAAACCATAAAACTTAAAACTTTAGGACATTAGGGAGTCAACATCACTCCCACTACCCTTTGGCGGGCGGGTGGGAGCCAAGCCTAAATAGAGAGTCTCTTCACTGGGAGTAGAGACTTGCTTCTTCTACCAGTTTTAGGATAACGCACAGGTATGCCAGACACAGGGTGGCACAACAAGGGTGCTGTATGCCGGCAGTCAGCTGTCCTTGGAGGCAGGTGGTGAAGGCACCTTCCCTCACTACATCTCCCCAGTCTCTGCTGGTAGCCACCACCACCCCACCACTTGTAGGTGTGGTAGTCCTCTTGAGAGTTGCAGCTGAACTCTAGCTGCACTTGGCTGGGTTCTCCCACAGCACAGGGAAGAGCAAGGTGGTTGGTTGTCTGTATATCCATGGGGGAGGATGACTAGGAGATCTATCCGATGGAGCTGCTTGCCTCTGCTGCTTCCTCTGACCGCGGCATGCCTGACACAGGTTCTCAATCCCTTGAGCCTCCCATCTCTTGGCCTAGTGCCAATGGACCTCGGTAGCATCCATGGGCAGCACCACTAACTCAAACCAGCACCCCGTCTCAGGATTGCGACCACATATGGTCTCCCATCCAGCCATCAGACTTTCCAGCAGTGGCAATGCCTCCTAAACGTCACAGGCCTCTCAGTCTATGGCAAAGTGACATAGTCCTCCTCCCTTTTGTCACTTCCCTCCTTAAATCCCCATCTGCTCTGTGGCCTCAAGGGTGTTGTCTATGTCTCTGCAGCTAACGATGCAGTTCACAGCTGAACTGTGGGCTGGGAACTTCACCCTGACTCTTGGAGAGATGGAGAACCCCCTCGCGCGAGCAGGGGGACCTTCTCCAGTCCCACCATTTTGTTTTGTTTTCTTTTTATTTAGGAACTTAATGGATGTGAGAGGTGTGTGTAGTTTCTGCATGGTTGTGCTGGGCGCTTCATACTAATAACAGCACAACACTCTGTTTTGGAATATATTTGTTCTGTGTTGTAAAACTTCTCCACAACACTTAGTGCTTTTAATATTTTTATTACAGCAAAAAGATACAAAGATAGGCTGACACAAAGCTTGAAAGAGGGATTCCTTTGAGTTCACAATTTCAAAAATTTCCTTACCAACAAGACCACTGGCTGCAGAAATCTGGTTATTTCAATCCAAAAACTATGAAGAGCCTCATGGCATCTTTAAGACTAACATGCTCTGTTCGGCACAAGATTCTGTGGATTTGTGAAGCACAATATTCAAGCCACAGGCTTAGATGCACAATGGTTTTGGTTACAGAGGTGAGACAAAATGAGATGACATCAGAAAGTAACAACTGCATTATTAACATTGGGAGTACGTTTTCAAAGCATTGGTTAGCATAAATATCCAGGCAAGATAAGGATAATCACACGCCAGTTATCTTTTGGGGATGTTAAAGCAATGGTTTTTGCTTATTGGATAGTGTCCTTATTAGCTGAAGGCAAAGGTGGTCTGCTTTCTCTCACTGTCCTATTGGAAAAAATATTTATATTATAGAGTACGACTCTATTACAGGCAAACCTGCGTGGATGAACAGTAGCTTTATTTAAACCAAAAGATACAGAGTAGATGTATTCATGTATTTAATGTATACCTTTTCAAAAGATAAATAGCTGAGCAAGAATAACACTAAATGTGGTGAAGGTGTCACCAACCAGTGGGTTTGTTTGTTTTTAATTACAACCAGCTCTCCAAAACAGGGACGTGGTGGCGCTGTGGGCTAAACCGCAGAAGCCTGTGCTGCAGGGTCAGAAGACTAGCAGTCGTAAGATCGAATCCACGCGACGGAGTGAGCGCCCGTCGCTTGTCCCAGCTCCCGCCAACCTAGCGGTTCAAAAGCATGCAAATGCAAGTAGATAAATAGGGACCACCTCGGTGGGAAGGTAACAGCGTTCCGTGTCTAAGTCGCACTGGCCATGTGACCACGGAAGATTGTCTTTGGACAAAACGCTGGCTCTATGGCTTGGAAACGGGGATGAGCACCGCCCCCTAGAGCCGAACACGACTGGACAAAAATTGTCAAGGGGAACCTTTACCTTTACCTTTACCTCCAAAACTACAGAAGATCTGGCTATTCATATTCCTTTCTCAGACTGCATTGTGAACTCCCTCTAATTCCTTGCACTTCAGTTCTGTGATCACTACAAAAAATAATTTAAAAACACTCAGTAAACCTTCCTGTTACTACAGCATCAATATTATAGTAGTGACAACGAGGCCTCTGTAATTACATAGACTGGAGTAGCAGTTCAATGTTATGTGAGCTATTGTAGTTGATAAGCAGACATGGAAAATTCTTTAAAAGAAAAACATTCTATTTTTTTCCATTAAAATATCATTTGCTTGTAATGCATATTAATATTTTGTAAGAGTTGATGTTATCAGTAAGGACTTGTCTACCTGGGCTCAACTGAAGTGGGCTGGAGCTGGTTAATAGAGTTGCTTAAGGTCAAGCAGGGGTCCAGGGCACCATTTGGTATGATCCTTGCATCTAAATGGCATAAGCACCTCAAATCCCCTCCCACTTTCAGGAGGAAGATCATGGTGTGTTTTTTTTCTTTAAATAAATCAGCCTCTGCTATATGATCCAAAATTAGAGAAGATTTTGGCTGAGCTTTAGAAAAATGTTAATTTTTCACAATCAAATGAGCCCATACAAAATTCTTTAGCATCTTGTCTTCCTCCAAGAGAAATTCATTTTTAAAAAAAAAATTATGTAGGTGATGCAGCACATCAGCACTGCCATAATTGGTTTAAATTGCTTCCCCCTTCTGCCGGTGGATGAGCAGAGGAAGGGAGTTTTTAATTTCTCTGCTTAATTTCCCAGTTTTCTCATATCATTAAGCAATTAAGATGTCTGGTTTAATCCACTAATATGGGGATGCTCAAGCCAGCTGGGATATTAAAGCAGGAAGTTTGCTTTGGTTCTATCCGAGCAATCATACACTGGAAACAAACCAAAACAGAGGGATCTACCCAGAGTAAAAAAGTAGTAGCCTCTGACAGGGATGAAGAAAGTTGCAGGTAGGAACACACTGGGCATGGGCGTGTTTGCTCCAGAAATTGCATTGTCTGATCACCAGAAAAAGGAGAGAAACAGCACATTCCCACAGGGTACCAAACAGCAAGACAAATGCCCATCTTATGACACCCTAAGTTTCAACAGATACTTTAAATCTGTAAATTTAAGAAACGTAGTACAGGTATATCTCTAACTAAGTTCACTCACTGCCCTAAATAAAGCTCACAAGCTACTTTCCCTTTCTTTAGTTCCCCCCTGCTCACTCTTTCCCTAGAAACAAAATGAGCAAAGGTCTGAAGGCCGAATTTTCAGCCTGAGGGCCAAGTTCTGTTCCCAGAAATGTTCTAGGGGGCCAATTCCCATCAGTAGGTAGTGCCGAAGGCAAATGGGTGGGGTTTAAAATGGGCCCATATTTAAGTTTTAAACTCTCACTGCTGGCAAGTAAACCTTGGAAGAGGCATTTCAGCAGCTTAGAATTGAGGAAAACATTACAAAAGCTGTGAAAAACCCGTTGAGGGTGTTAAGGGAAGTGGGGAGTGTAGTGTCCTACAGATCGTTCCCAAGGACCAGACTAAATCCTCACTCTCCAGTCTTGACTACTGACTTGTTTCACAGCTTTTGGTTCATAAGTCATGGACAAGGTCCCACTGATACCCTCTGGGTCAACATCTAAGGCCACTCTTAATCTCTTGGGGGTGGAATGCTAAGGAAATTATTTTCTAGTGGGCTCCATCTCTCTGGTGCATTTCAGTTTTCTACAATGACCAGTAGGATCTTATACTAGAGCAATCATGGAAAATGGCCAACTGAGGCCTCTTCCTCCTTCCAGGAGATCTATAGCCAACAGGCCAGACCAAGCTTTAGTGCCACAGAATGCTTGTGCTATCCCTGTCCACAGCATTACCACCTAGCATTGACATCAGGGATCACATTCCTGGGCATCTATAAAATGGTACATGCTAATCTACATGATAGATTCTACACTGAGCCAGAATGCCTGTGTTGCCTTTTTGGCTTGGACATCTTGGTTTATAGAATCTCTAATCATTGTTTCTTCTCAATTTTGGTAGCCTGGTTGGGGGGATGGAGTCTATAGAGAGCTAACAGCTCTTAAGAAGGCTGCATTTCAGTCAATTTTGGATTATACAGAAGCCTTTATGAAGTCAAAAGGCCAGGCAATGTCAATGAACACACCATGTAAAAGTAATAACCAACTTCCTGAATAAAATTACTGTTATGACAAGGGAAAAATCAATGAAAGATTCCCATGTTGTTGTTGTTGTTTAAAGATTAAATAGCAACTGGTTGTGTCTAAGAGCTGAACTGTGGACTTCCTTGTTGTTCTGGGTGCAATGAGTGTTAGCACTGGCTCCATCTGAAACAAAGGAAGGACTGGGATAGAGTAAGCCTGTTGACTAATGGTATTTTACTAAGGTGGAAAGTGAGTTGATGCCAAATATTGTAATGTCAGTCAAATTGCATGCCCTCCCCCCAATTTAGAAAAAAATGTAGAAACATTGTGGGTTGAAGGGAGAAACAGAAAAAGGGGGGGGACCAAAAGGAATGAAAGATGGAGTGGAGGAGAAGCAATCATAAATATGTTTTTCTCATCTGTAGTTTTGTTTCTTTTCACATTCTTTTCTCATAATCCATCTTGGTCTAGGAGAATTTGAAATTTTGCTATTTAAAATCATGTTTTCAACCAGAGATGGTATTAATTATTATGTGCCAATAATCCTTGGAGGCAGAGCCTTTGCAAATATTCTTGATGTCTGTTTTTGTGCAAGTGTCAAGGCCTCCACAGCAAGTAGCCCTCCAGTAAAACGTGCTCTGAGACAAAAGGCTTGTGCTTCCCTAAAGCTATTCTGTAAATGGGAGGCAAGATTTCATGTGTAAACAACCTGAAGGCAACCAGGGGCAAACAGAGATTTCAGTATTATGTGGATGAATAGGTTGCATGGAGAATGTTAACAAAAACACAAACTATATGTTGGCTAGTTTTATCCTTGTCTGCTTACCAGAGTGCTTACTAAGTTCATAAATTCATCCCATTACTGCCATACATAGAACTTGCTTTTAATGAGGTTCTTGAAAGGGGTTAATCCCACTTTAATCAATTATGGTAATTCAATGCTGTTAGACTGGAACATCTGGCCATGAGGGACATCTAAACACAAAGTTAAACCAGAACAAAGCCTTCTATAACTAAGTGGTCTCTTCCAGTAGTGGCCAACCAAACCTTGCTGGAAAACCCAGAATCAGGAAATGAGTGCAGATAAATGCTTCTGCTTGTGATCCCTAGCAAATGAATTCAGAGACAGGAAACCTTCCAATGCTGGAGACAATGCAGTAGCCAATAATAGCAATCCTTGTCTCCCATGTCTAGCCTATTTTCTCTTTATCCTATTTGCTTGTCAAACCAACACATCATTCTCATCTCTAGGGCCTCCTTAAATGGATAAGCATCATCCAACTCTGTCGCGTGGG
This sequence comes from Pogona vitticeps, assembly GCF_051106095.1. Classification (NCBI taxonomy): domain Eukaryota; kingdom Metazoa; phylum Chordata; class Lepidosauria; order Squamata; family Agamidae; genus Pogona; species Pogona vitticeps. Next base: position 108,178,421 of record NC_135783.1, on the reverse strand, counting down.
ATAGATAGTACATGCCTGTCCCTGTCTGGCACCCTTCACAAATACACAGAGAGAGAGAGAGAGAGAGAGAGAGAACACCAAATCCCTCCCATGCTCAGCCACAAAGATTACTTCAAGGGCAAGCAATTTGTGTCCCTCAAGATGTCACTGCAACACCCATCAATTGTAGCTAGCATAGTCAATGGTGAGGGATTATGGCAACTAAAGCCCAACAACATCTGGAAGCCCACGTGTTACCCTCCCTTCTGGGTTGCTGGATAACCAACAGCTCTCAGCCTAATATATATCACAGGATTATTGTAAGAGTAAGAAGGAAGCAACCATGTATTCCACTCTAACTTGCTTAGAGAAGGAAAGACTCCACTCTTCCCAGCCAGTGTCAAAGAAATTGGGAGGAAAGAGAAAGGGACTATCTACAGTAGCAAGTTTTCATGGCCACTCTGGATCCAGCCACTGTAAAATGTTATGGGTTGGAATAATGGCTCCCAACCTTTGGCACCCCAGATGTTATTGGACTAAAACTCCCAGAACCCTTCACCACTAGCTGTGACGGCCACGATTTCTGGGAGTTCAGTCTAACAATATCTAGGAACCCCATGGCAGGGAACCACTAGGTTGGAGCATGTATTTGTCTCCAGTTGCCTGTACATTCCTCTTGAATGTACAGAAAGTAGTCTCCTTGACAAACGGAGGAGATTAGGGAGCAAATACTGTAAAGAGTTCAAATGGGACTTCTTAGAATTGGAGGACTGGGGAAGTGAATTGCAGATGAATCCCCCTCCACTACATTAAGGTCGAAGCCCTACCTACATGGATGCTAATGGTGTAATGGGCTCTAAGTAACCCAAGAAAACTTTCTTGGGTTACTTAGAGGCCATTACCCCATTATCATCCATGTAGTTAGGACTTTCTTGGGTTCATAATAAAAGGTGTGGTGAAAATGTTCATCTCAATGTGCTGTAGGCATGATAAAAGGCAAATTCAATGGAAGGAGTTTAAAGAAAATAACATTCATTATGTTATCAGTACACAAATTATAGTAATTTCTCAGTTAGAATACTTTGAACACTTTTTAAAGCAACAGGATAGATATTTGAGCAAATCTTGTCCCATCTTTTGCCTTTAATTACCTAGGTGAGATACCAGAGAACACAACCAAAACAAAAAAAAATGGAGAGTGGCTATTCAGATGAGCTGCAACCTACATGGATAAGAATCAAGCACAAATAAAGCTTTTGTCTCGACTTTTTAAAAAGAAAAGCTTTTGTTGTGCTGCCTTGCTTTTGTTTCGGTGATTTGAAAAATCACTGCCGTTCAGGCTTTTCCCTCTATCTCTTCCTTTCCTACAAAAAAAATCATCTGATCATTCTCCCAAAGTCCATTTACAATAGCAGAAAATAACTAAATAGCAATGGCAATTCAGTGGGAAAAGAGGCCACATTCTGAATTGAAGTAGCACTTGAGTACTTGGCATTCAAAACAAGATGACTAATTAGTCTGTTGAAGTAGGTTGTTGAGAGAAAAGCAAGACGGGATGGGAGGGGGAGAAACACAACATGTAAGAAAAAGACATCAGGCACAAACATAATTTTACCTGTTGGAAATAATAATAATAACAACAACAAACAACAACAACAACAACAACAACAATATGGGATAGGTAATTTATTCCATGTACCTAACAGCTTAGAAAATGACAAGGAAAATGAAAGATAGCTTTTTCCCCCTGGAGCTTAGGAGATGTGTGGCAAATACAAAACTGATATGTAATTGTTAGTTGCCATTCCCTCTCATATCACCTGCTGCCTGAGGCAACCGTTCTGTCCTCATATTCTGCTGAGTGGAAGAGCTCAGTCCTTCAGAGGTTCCTGGTGGTGGTAGTGGTCTTCAAATCTTGGGGGAAATACACAGGAATTTTCTCTCAGAGTCATTTCCTATCTTAGATTCCTCCCCCCCCCAGGTCTGGATTCAGAAGCCCTCACCACTAAGCTTTTCCCAAAAGCTCTAGTGGGTAACCAAACTTCTTTATCACAGACCTCTGTCTAAAAGGTACCCTTGACTCAAGAAAAATTCTCAATAAACTCAGGCTCGACTGGATTTCTTCGTGTCCCACCGCTGCCACCAATTGTGGCGTTCGCTCCTCGTCGCCCCTGCCTGAATATCCAAACACAAGAGCACACAAAGGCAAACCAATACTCCCTATCACACGCTGCCACCAGTTGATCACTAAATCAACATACTTTATTTATGGAAGAATGATGATGGAGGTCCAAACATCACTGTCTTTTAAATAAAACAAGTTTCTTGATTACAGATGTTGGATAATTAATCATATGTAACTTCTACAGGTTTATTTATCATCAGTCACAATCTTCTATTTGATCTTACAGTTACTATTCACTCTTCTGACTAATCACACCTCAGATCTCCCAAATACCACACTCTGTCTCCCTCTCCACTCTCATTTCCCTCTTGACTCTGACTGACTCACTCTCTGACTCCACCTCTCAGCAATATTAGCCTGCAACATGAATATGCATGACTACTTAACATAATAAGGGTGAACGCTACACCAGTGTACAAATGTGAGGGCACATCCACACTGGCAGAATAGCTTGCTATTTGGATCACTTTTGGTGCTGTTTGGTTTGGTCCCACGATCCTCACAAGTGTGTACAGTGGGAATATGGGAGAGGGCCTGAGAGGAGTTTTTGAATGGAATGTTTTGCCTTATTGGTTTTTACTTATCATTTTTAGTATGGCATTTGTTACATTTTAATATCTTCATACATACTATTTTAAACATTGTCTTTTAATGACAATGTTGAAAAACAGCCCTGACAATTGCTTTGCATTTCTGAGAAGTGGGAGGAAAAAGGGAGTCAGCTTCTGAGATTTTCCCTTGTGTGGTGTCATTTTGTGAATGGTAGCGAGCACAAGAGGGTATCCTGTAGACAGGGGTCCCCAGCCTTCTGGGACATGGGGGCTGTATTAGACTGTCCAATGCCTAAAGAGGGCCACTTCTTAAATCAAAATGTAACAGACTTATTTACCTACCAATTTATATTTAAAAAGTAAATGTTCAGAGGTCAATGAAGAAATGTTAACTTGATTGCAATGCATTTTGGAACAAAATCGAAGAAATAATACATTCCCAAACTCTGTGCACAGTGCCCTGGGGTGCCACCAGACCCAGCCAGGAGCACCATGGAATCCTCTCATCCTTCATAGGCCGAAACATAATGAGAGGGGGTGGGGCTGGTTTTGGTTGATCATTGGCCTGCCCAACAGTATGTTATGGGAGCGGGGCCAGGAATGACAGGCTTTCAAAGGGGCAAATAGCATGTGGAAAGGGGCAAGCATATGTTGTGAGGCAGATGCCATGAGCAGAGTGGAGAGTAAGATACAGTGCACTCGTGGAGGTATGTATGTGTGACAGAAAGAGAGAACTCTCTAGAGGCAGCTGGAGTAAGTGCAGAGCTGGAATGTCTGTGGGAGAAGAATTCCATTGGGGAAGACTGGGCTTCTCCCTCATTTCTCTGCCCCCCCCCCCAAAAAAAAACTGTATTGGGAAGCTACAGCCAGTGGCCAGTAAGTCAAGGAAGCCACAAGTGGAAAAAGCTTGGGAACTACTGGCCTACAACATAGTAATGCACAGAAAGGCTGAGTGAAAAAGCTGAGTGCTTTGGGTACCTCAGCTCCGCTGGCTAGCAATGCACCCAGAATGGCCAAAAATGCTACTATGGAGGATAAGACCAAGAAGGGGTCTGACAGAAGGAACCATGGAGACCAGAAGAAACAATGTTCTTATTTTGTTTGTTTTTGTAAGAAAGGGACAGGAAAAACAGCAGTAGGTGGTGCCACTTGAGGTAGGAAGAACAGCGTGGGTCTAACAGAAAATGCCTTGAGGGCGACAGCAGTAAACAAGCAAGCTGGAGAATCTCACAGAAAGACCACAGGAGCCGCATGTAGCCCCTTGGCCACAGGAGTTGTCAACATTCAGGCTGTCCTTTGCTGTGTAAAGCTTGGCATCCCTTTTCCTGCTGGCACTACAGGAACAATATTGTGCAGCAATATTGGGCTATTACTTGGCTTTTTGACTTGTGCATACAGAAGCACGATATTCCACATTCATAAACTGGAGTTGTTGTTTTTTTTTAAAAGAATACTACCTCTGGGTAGTTTGGGCGGCATATAAATTGAATAAATAAATAAATAAATAAATATAAATAAATAAATAAAGCTGCCATGGTTCTAATACACATGAAAAACCCATTGAAGACAATGGAGTCCATTATGACTAAACTCAACATTTAAAGTTTCAGACTATTATATTTATCAAAACTTTTGTACAGAAAAATAAAATTGAAAGATATTTAACAGTCTAAGAGTACAGAACATCAACATGTTGAACAATAAATTTGCAAAACACACCACAATTCACACATTAGAATGATTCTGTAGTGGAATCATCCCATCACCCATCTGTTACTCTCCTCTTTTACTTTCAAGTAACAAATGCAGGAATTACCTCATACAGTATTCTAGTCACATATTCTTTTAATCTACTGGCATGATAAATTTGTGGCTAAAGTCGATTTCCAGGTCTTTTAATTAAGTAATTCACAGAACTAAGTTTCTTCTTCACCTAAAAAGGATCTTCCCATATTATTTGGAGCTTACTACCATGACTTATTCCCCCACATTAAAGTGCTATATTATGTATCCACAAAGCCACAAAAAATCAAAAAAAGGATAACCATGCTCGGGTGTGTGCGTGTGTGTGTGTGTGTGTCAAAATTCCTACTTTATCCAAAAGGTAACTTTTCTAAGCTCAGGATAATAATGACATGACTGGAAGTAGGAAAATCAGAAATTTTCTATCAGATCATACCATTGACCCATCTAGATTGCACTGACTGGTAGGCAGCAGCAATTCAGTGCTCCAGATGACATTTTTCTAGCCCTACATGGAAATAAAACCTGCAATCTTTTGCTTGTAGAGCATGTACTCAACCACTGAGCTGTTGCATATACATGAAGTGAGCCAATCCCAGCTATCCAAACTATATTTCCTATGAAAGTTATAGAGAGGATTTTTCAGAATATGTTGCTTCTCTACCTGATATCTTTTCTGGTTGTCCTTGTGCTATATTTCCATTTTTCTTTAAACTAACTTGTTGTTGTTTAGTTGTTTAGTCGTGTCCGACTCTTCATGACCCCATGCACCAGAGCACGCCAGGCCATCCTGTCTTCCACTGCCTCACGGAGTTGGGTCAAATTCATGTTGGTAGCTTCAATGACACTGTCCAACCATCTCGTCCTCTGTTGTCCCCTTCTCCTCTTGCCACCACACTTTCCCAACATTAGGGTCTTTTCCAGGGAGTCTTCTCTCCTCATGAGATGGCCAGAGTATTGGAGACTCAGCTTCAGGATCTGTCCTTCCAGTGAGCACTCAGGGTTGATTTCCTTCAGAATAGACAGGTTTGTTCTCTTTGCAGTCCAGGGGACTCTCAAGAGTCTCCTCCAGCACCACAATTCAAAAGCATCAATCCTTGGCAGTCAGCTTTCTTTATGGTCCAACTTACTCCTTTATGGTCCAGCTTACTTCTTTATTGTCCAACTTACTTAGAGTAAGTTAAACTAACTTACTCTAATATTTTCTACTAGCCTTCTGATGTGTTTGATGTATTTGTGTAGCTATAGTTAAGGATCTCCTCCTGAGTTCACAGTTGAGATTAATGCTGTAGAAGAGGAAAAACAGTGAAACAAAGCACAATGTTCCCAAAACATTCAAAAATAGATTAGATACTGAGAAGTCTAAGAAACATTAAAAAAATCCAGTTGTAAAAAAAAAATCTAGATTCATTTTACCTTCACCTGTACCTTCTGTCCCACCGCAAAAGAATACAAAGGGCAGACTACCTCATATTTTAAGAGGCTCTTGTCTCCTCTGATTGACTGACTATGATGCAAGCATTCTTCTTAGTCAATTATTTTTTCTATGCATGCAGTAATAAGCATAAGCTCCAAGACCAAACCCAGAGGATAGCTTGTTCTATAAGGATCGGTATCTAACAGCAATATTTTGGGTGTGGGTTGTCCACATCCTCAGATGACAGGTCACCTTTTGACAGAACTGTGACCTTCAAAACTCCCAAAAGAATCACATAGTTCACAGAGCGTGAAGGAGTCCCAGAGGGTCCCAAGGTTGGGTCATCCCCCATGCCTTCCATCCCAATGATCTCCTAGGTGCTCCCTGGGGCTACCCTATCCCTGGAAGGTGGCCATGTCACTGACCATGAAGCTGCCAATCCCACTAGAATTACCAATGCAGACAGAGGTGGAGGAAGAGAAGATAACAAGAAAGGCTTCCCTAGGGAGTCCAGAGGGTGAAGAACTTTCTGCGAAGATTTCAGGGCAAATTTTGGGGCAAAGGGGAAGAGCCTGAATGATCTAGAAGGGAGGAGAAAGACCCCAAAGGAATAAAAGAGTAGGAAGACGGCAATAAGAGGAAGGACTAGTGGCCCACAGGCAGTGGAGGAAGAGGAAATGACAATGAAGGTGAGATCTGGGTGGAGGCACTGGAATGGCCCCAGCTTGAGCCACCCAAGGACGTGCTGCCAGGCTCAAACATCAGTTGGCCATGCATGAGATGTCATAGCTTGCAGGCCACTAGCAATTGTGTCCTCTACTTATCACTGCTGTGATAAGTAGAGGACACAATTGGAAGCTGAAGTGGGGTCCATCTAGCATATGGCTTCTTCCTCCTGTAAGAGAGGACAGAGGTGAGGACAGTTTTAAGACTCAGATTTGTAATGGGGTGAGTGAAATAACTGCTCACCATCTTTGGACTTTAGGGCTGCCCAGAATTGGAGTGATTAGAATGGATGAAAGGAGGACAAGGAGCAGTTTGTAGTTATCTCATTAGTTTGGTTAATAAAGGTGAGTTCCAAAAGAACTTACAGTATGTTGTTACCCATGGGTCCCTGAGATACTCCTCTCCCCTTGGGCTTGTTCTGAAACAGCTGTATGGAAGTGAGCTGTGGAAATCAACCAGTGTCTGGGGGCCATATTATACATTACAGGCAGCCCATGATTAGAAGAAGGAATTCTATAAGTACTAAGAACCTCTGATTGCCACAAAAGGAACTTATGCCTCCTATAGTTTGCAAACTGACCTGCTTTGTTTTGTGATTAGTTGTTGAACAAAAAAAAACCCCACTAGATTTATTTGGAAGCATGTCTGCTTGAGCACAAATATCTCTCTAAATCATGTCTCTTGAATGCTAATAGATCTCACTAGTTTCCTAGTTCTATGTGTTAATGATGACATATAAAGCCCTAAACGGTTTGGGACCTCAATATTTGGCAGATCGTCTTCTCCCACCTAGATCTACCCGAATTACTCAGCACAGCCAGGAGGGACGGTTGAGAGGCCTAACGTTGAGAGAGGTCTGGAAAAAAAAGAACAAGAAACCGGACCTTCTCAGCAGTGGCCCCTCGACTATGGAACAGCCTTCCAACAGAGATCCACCTGGCACCCTCACTGGGTGTTTTTAAGAGCCATTTAAAGACTTGGCTCTTTAGGCAGGCCTTCCCTTCTGACAATTTTTGAATTCTATCTTCTTGTTTTTATCATTCCCCATCTTGAATACACCATATTATTGATGTAATTGTTTAATGTTTATGATGTTTTTATTGTATTTTATGATATTTGTAAGCCGCCCCGAGTAGACGGGGTAGAAATCAAATCAAATCATAGATAGATAGATAGATAGATAGATAGATAGATAGATAGATAGATAGATAGATAGATAGATAGATAGATAGATAGATAGATAGATAGATAGATAGATAGATAGATAGATAGATAGATAGATAGATAGATAGATAGAGCAAGGATGGATTTTGGATTTTTTTTTTACTACAAATCCCAGACTTCTCCATTCTGAGTATTCGACCTGACAGACAATCTTACAGACACTTAAATGTAGTTCACCTGGGGAAAAGGGTTAAACTGGAAGGCTCCGAGGTCTAGCTGTTTCAAAGATGACCATCTCCATCACACTCACTATTTAGGGGGAAAGGATAAGAAGTAAGTGGTTATGATTGAGCACTAGTACATTGATGGACACACAGGTGACTACAGAAACAGTGGGGGCAAGTTAGCTTATCATTGGTTTGTTGGGCTATTGAGGAGTTACATCCTTGCTTTTTCACTTCTCTCTTCTTTTGTACATCCTTCATTCTTTTTGTTTTACACTCTTTAGTCCCTTGTTTGACAGTGTTTCATGAGAGGATCACGATTAATATGGTCATTATTAAAATCTTCCAATGTTGTTTTTGGTGTATCCTTGAATCCATGACACAATCAAGCACTTGCAGCAATCTCTCCATAGAAGATATCTTTTGGGAAACAGCTGTTGGACATCCTGACAACATGGCCAGCCCACTGAAGTTGTTACTTGTTTTCGGATTGTAGAAATGTTTGTCTTCTGCATTTCCTTCAAGACTTCAGTGTCAGGAACGTTATCCTTCATTTACTATTGAGAATTCTCTGAAGACAGGTAAAATAAAAATGATTCAGCTTTTTTGCATGGTGTTGACATATTGTCCACATATTGTCCATAGAGAGGACAGAACAGCTTTGTACAGTTTCAGCTTAATAAAAATACCGATTCCAGACTGATTCCACACAGAGGATCAAAATCTTCCAAAGGCATTACACTGAAAAAAGCAAAAACTTCAGCTTCACACTTATGAAAAATGTGTGAGACGAGTCCTGAAAATCTCCTACAACTCCTTATCTCATACATTCTTCACGATCTTTTCCTGAAAGATCACAATGCATCTACTGCAGTTACTTGCTGCTTACTCTTTGTATCTTTAACATTCCCTGTGCTCATATATTGTGTTGTGTTGAGTTCTGAGCATTCAGAAACTTCAGGTTCTAAATAAAATACATAGAATGTTATGAGAACCAAAGTGGTGGTGTGGTTATTTTTTATCAGGATCTCTCTGCATGCTTTTATGAGCTTTAAGGCTACATTCGCTTTCCGAAGGAGAGAGTGCAGGACTTTATTCTGGGATTTCAAGGAAGGCTGCTCTTATAAATTAGTAAAATGTATGAGTCATCCCAGTGTTGTGTTCGATGTTGCTAGCAGCCAAGCATAGCATTCTAGCACCTATGCAGGGTACAGCATCCTCTCATAGGCTTGAGGTTGGGAAGAGTTGTTAATGTTATAAAATGGTTGATTCAAAGTGCCATACTAGATCTGACAGACAGCAAAAGCAATGTGTGTGTATGTGAATATATGTCTCTGGGTCTATGTAAGCCAGAGAAAATCATTCTCTTGAAAAGAAAATTGGGGAATTCAAATAATGAAATAGTGAATTTTACATAAATAAATGTATTTTTAATCTGCCCTTCATAAAAGCTCTAACATTTTTACAGGCAGCAAAGGAGAGGGTTTTCATGTCAGTGCATCACTTACGAATATTAGTTCCTTGAAAAATTGTCTGGATGGACTCTGGCCATTCTCTTTTAAAATATGTGATTTTATAGGAAGCTGGGCTGAGGGCGAAGGCCAGGTCTGTTTGCATGGATGCCTTGCTGTGTTTTTTTTTCCTGGGCTTTCTTTTTGTCTCCTGAGCACATGGCCTGGGGGTGGGGCCTAGGGGTGGGATTTCCTGATTTAAAAGAGTGTGTCCCAGGACCCTGGACCCTTTCCCCTAGGAAGCTGGGCTGAGGGCAAAGGCCAGGTCTGTTTGCATGGATGCCTTGCTGAGTTTTTTTTTCCTGGGCTTTCTTTTTGTCTCCTGAGCACATGGCCTGGGGGTGGGGCCTAGGGGTGGGACTTCCTGATTTCTCAAATTTTATATCTGGCCTTAATATGGTAAATAGGAAAGGCAATGAGATTTGCATAAGCCGGGGAGTCAGGAAAGTTTTAAGGATCAGATCATACTTTTGCACTATTAAAGAGCCGGCCGGGTAGGTGGGGCTCATCAGCCATGGAAGGCAGCCCATCTAGGAGAAGGAAAACTCCGATTTCAAACCTCCACTGCCTTGTGGCTATATCCACTCATGGAAAAGGCTTCAGGAGTTAACCTAGAGGCAAAATCCAGAGCTGGAGTCCCGAAGGCAGCATGTGTCGTTCTGCCAACTCCTGCGACATTGCTGGAACCAGTTGTATTGGCTCTTGCCTTTCCATTGGACCATTTCAGCAATGTGGAGAGGGGGGATCTGCTGCTTGGGTAACAGCCTATCCTCCATATTACCTTACCCGGGCTTCATGCTCTGGAGAGGACACTCCTCGATTCAGAGCATGTTACCATAGTCTCTCGAGACTGAAGGATGCCTATGCTATAGAGAACAAGCATTCCACCTTTCATATGCGGCTTTATTCTGAACTGCTATCAGCAGGAACAGCACTACAAACACCACTCCCTCAAATGTAGGGCCTAAATCAGATTGAACTAAGGTTTATTCCATATCAAGGGTTTATTTTCAGCAAGTACAAGTATACACTTTCAGAAATCTCCAGGTGTCATCTCATAATACAATAAAGATCTCCTTCAAATTTAATCATCTTAAGGGGAAAGCAGTTAACATATTTAATCTGCTTTTGTCCGCATATAATTAGAAACTTATCTGAGGATTACCAGTCTTACTTTTCTAGCATATGAAAAAAAAAAACAGGACTGTAACTTTAACCATATCTGCTAGGATGGTAAACTAGCTCATTCAAGATTGGCAGGGAGAATTGTGCTTCTCTTATTACAAAGACTTGGTATCTGTATAACATTGGGCCAAGGCTTCAGAAGCAGAGGTCTCTCCCCCCCCCCCCCCCGGCGACTTTTCTTCTCCCACCTTGATTGAATGCTTCCACTTGAACAATTTGGGGGTTTCATTCTCTTTCTCTTATTTGATTTGCTTGCAGCATCCTACTCCTCTCAGTGGCTTCGTCTTCCACCTTCTTTGTCTTTCATGCATGCACTATGTCCCTTAGTTTTGGCAATCCAGTGCCCCTTTCTCTATCACTCAGCTCTTCATGCTTGCTGCAGCTAGTCAGTGGGATAAATCAATAAATCATAAATGTGTATTGCCTGCATACTACACCAGCATTCAGTTACACTACTCATGTCTACACATACACACACATGCACACACAGAGAGGGGGGGCAGACTCAGATTTGTACACACACAAACTCACCATGAGACAATGAGGAATAAGCTAGCATGAATATGGCCAACAAATTGCCATGTATCATTGCTTTAAAGTTAGCCTAAATAGCACTCCACAAGAAAGTGAGCATGGGAAATTCAGCTGTCTTCAGTGAAAACCATTGAATATGAATGCTGTTTATTTATTTACTAGCAAAACTATTTGCTTTCAGCCTAGTTAGAAATCTATTCATCCTAACCACCCTCCTCTCTGCTGGTACATGTTCTCTCTCTCTCTCTCTCTCTCTCTCTCTCTCTCTCTCTCTCTCTCTCTCATTCTTGCTCTTGTCTCCAACCCCTCCCAATACTATCTTTCTTTCATCCTGCTCCTTCCCCCCCCCCATTTCAGGATTCATGCTACCTGTCCCACACTCATGAACTAGAAACTCCTTGAACTCACCGTGCAGTTTCTCTATTGCCCCCTCACCACCACCACCACCATCACAGTGCTTTTGTCCTTTTCTCTTTCTCCACTCGAGTATTTCTTCAATCTATTCCAGCTTCTCAAGTGTTAGCACATCTTTGTTTCTTTCATGTGTTCATTGCCTTTATAATAATTAAAAATAAACGAAAGCAGTTTAAAAACATTCAGAATTTACACACACACACACACACACACACACACACACACACACACACACACACACACACACACACACACTCCTAGAGACCAGAGGTCCTTCTGAATAATAGCGTTAGCTGCTCTTTGGAAGCTAAACAGAAATGGAGCCAGCCTGACTTCTTCTCAGTGGGTGTTTTACAAAGGTGGGGAATGCTGCTCCTGAGAAAACCCTGTCTCATGTACCCATCAACCTAGCCTCTAGGTATCTGTGGCGTTCACCCTTATTATGCTAAATAAGTCATGTATTATTCATGTTTTATGCTGATATGGTGGAGAGGAGGAGCCGAGAGAGAGAGGTTAAAAGGCAAAGCCTGAGAGGAGGAGTGAGTCAAGAGTTCAGTCAGAGTTACGGGGGGCGGGGGCGGGGGAGAGTGCGGAGATCTGTGGTGTGATTAGTCTGAGGAGTGAATAGTAACCTGTGAGATTTAAATAGAAGATTGATGCTTGTTGAACCTGAAATAAATACTTATGAATTGTTATAGAAACATCTGTAATTAATAAACCTGTTTTAAGAAAAAGTGAAAACTGAATGGGCCTTCATCTTTCCTAAGTAAAGTACATTGATTTAGTGATCAACTGGTGGCAGCGTGTGAAAAGGTGTTTGGCTTGCCTTCGTGTGCTCTGTGTTTGGAAGACAAACAGGGGCAAACGAGGGGCAAACGTCACAGTATCCATGTAACACTGTTGGAGAACTCAGGCTCCAGGGGATTACTTGTAAGAGGAGATGCTGTTTCAGATATTCTGGCCTCAAGGCATTTAGGGCTTTGTACATGAAAGTAAAGGTAGCTGAATAGCTCAGTGAGTTGGAGTATCTACGTCAGGAGTTCTATTCCCCACTTGAGAAGTGCCAGACTGTTATAAAACACTTCTGACTATTGTATAACTAAGAAACCCTGGACAGTTTCCCCATAAGTCAGAATCAACTTGGTGACACACAATTATTACTGTTACTATTAACCAAAACAAGCACCTTGATTTCAACTCAAAGCAAATTGGAAGCCAGCGTAATTGATTCAAGCTCACTGTTATGTGGTCTGTTAAATGTACTGAAAGAGGAATACTGAACATGACATAGAATGACTCAATAAAAGAAGCCACATTCTTTCATTTGCGAGACCTGAGCAGTGCTTTTAATGACAGGACTTTTGGGAAATTATTAATTTATAGGCTTTACCTAAGTTGGAAGCGACTTAACAGCACACCTTGCCAACAAAATGTACTCCACACTCCATCTGGCCACTGCATCTTCCTCTAAATGTAGCTTCCAAACACTTTTCAAGGACAGTCCCACGTAGAGCACCTTATATTAGTTTAACTGGAACACAGAGGAGGCATGGATCACTGTAACCAAGTCCACTATGAAGCTGAACACACAGCTGACGCACCAGCCAAAACTGAGTAAAGGTACTCCTGACTCCAGCAACTGTCTGGCTTTCTAAGAACAATCTTGGTTCAAAACCACCCACAAACTTCTTCAAGAAGAATACAGTCCTATCCAGAAGAAGGCTGTAATCTCAATCTCAGAAGGATTTTTATGGATCAACCAAAATTCTGTCTTATCTGAATTTTTCCGCAGCTCACTCATACAGATCCCTCATTGTATCCAAACTCCAGTTCAGGACCTCCACAGCCTTCTTGGCATTAGTAGGAGAGAGAGAGACCTGGGTATCTCTCTTAACACCCAAACTCCAGATCACCTCCTGCAGTGGCTTCATGCAAATGTTCAAATCATAGGAGGCAATACAGAGTCCTGATAAACTCCTAACAAAAGGCCAAAAGGCCAAACAGCAGTCCCTTAGTAGTACCATCAGGGAGTGTTCTAGAAACACTGCAAAACTGTGGTGGCCCCCAGTCTTTGGAATAAGTTACCACCAAAGGACCTGTTCCCACTGCCAGAATAAATCGGCAGAGGGATCTTTGTTTCGGATTTGGGCTAAAGTCATGTGGACTTACCATGAACCATCATGAATCAGCCTTTTCGGGTTTTCAGAATTAATTAATACCATTCCACTATTTTAAAAAATGCTGGGGTTTTTTGTTGTTTTTTAATAGACCTGAGAATCAGTTTCTCTGAATATGTGCAGGAGGTTTTCTGGCATTAACATAAAGTTATTTTCGTTTTTAAAAAAAGCAAATACCATTAACTACAGTCAGCTTACCCCTACAAAAGTGGAGATAGGATGAATTGCGTCTTGAGATGCACCATCACTATTTCATTCACCAATCCAGTTCTCAGTCTCTCTCCCTCTCCATCCATGCTGGGATGTGTGCCAACACATGCCCTTCCTTTCATTCCTGCTCCCTGCTCCTAATGGAGGCAAAATGCAGTTCCACAACCAAAACAGCTGTCACGCATCTATGCTTACCACCTTCCGTTAAGAGATGCTTCTGCTATTTCACTCTCCACAGTCAAAGTGATTATGCAGGCCATGACTGAGCATGTGATGTGCTGCCCCTGAAGCTGAACTGCCCCCCCACACTACCACCTGGACTTTAAGTCACCTCCTGCGGTCATTTTAATCATTTAATAGCAATGCCACTTAACGTGGAGGTACAGTTAATCTGTTTACAGTCCAGAGTCTGATCATGCTATAATTTCAAAATTCTAAGATCCTGAAAAGTTGATGTCCGTCGCAGCTCTGACTTAACTCATTGGCTAAATACACTGAAATCCTGTAGCAGGCATATTTTCGGCAAACAATTAAGAGTATTGACTGGATAATTTGTCTGATATTTTAGGTTCTACAAGACCTAGAGACTTGCCTGGAAATACAGACCAACTGATGTTGTTCATACATTGGCATCAATTCATATGACTTAAATGCATGAAGATCATGGCTAACCAAGCAATATGGCAGCAGTAACTTCCACCCTATCTCTTTCGCAACAGATTTCTCTCCATCCACCTTTCTACCTGGTGTTTTTAAATTTCCCCTTCCTTACTATCCCCTCTCAAATAACAGGCACATGCATTTTCATTCTCTCTCTGTGTGTGTCCCCCTCTCACAGAAATATAACACATATATAGACATTTTTGTGGATAGATAGCTTGATATAGACACAAGTGACAGAGATACATACACACAAAATCATGCCCTGGCAACATTAATTATGCTGGTGGATTACATGGAAATAGCACCTGCCTTCATGATGGAAAGGCCAGAAGAAACAGTTTAAGCTGGTTGCTTCTCCAGAACCTCACCTGAAAGTAGCTGCAAGCATTTGGTTTAAGCTTCAAGGCTTCCTGCTATTCAGGAGACCTCTACTCTTGAGGGGCCCATTTACTCATTAGAGGCTTGCCACCTAGTAACTTGGTATAGTACCACAGACACATTTACATTGATTAAAATTAATGAATACAAATATTTTTAAAACAAACTACCCGAGTTGCATTCTCAGGGTCCCTTTTGAACTTGCCCACCAAGTTTCATGTCACTGTGTGGAAACCAAGCCCTATGAGGAAAGACTGAGAGAGAACTGGGTATGCTTAGCTTGAGGAAAAAAGACTGAGGAGAGATAGGATAGCACTTCTCAAATACAGAGGAGGACCAGGATCTATTCCTGAGTGCAGGAAACATACAAATAGGCTCAAGCTATAGGAAGCCAGACTTAGGTTGAATATCAAGAAAAATTTCATAACTGTTAAAGCAGTATGACAATAGAACCAATTACTTCAGGAGGTGGCATGCACTCCAATGCTAGAACCATTCAAGAGAAAATTGGACAACCATTTGTCACATCTGCTTTGACCCGGATTCCTGCATTGAGCCAGGGGGTCGGACTTGATGGCCTTATAGGCCACTTCCAAGTCAATCATTCTATGATATGTCTTGCGATTTTAGAACTATGGTAGAGGTAAACAGACAGGCAGTCATACAGACAGATGCTCTGTTACTAAGAGTCAGTTCTGATGATAGTGGTTATGATCTCCTAAATTTCTCTCAGAAGCTAAGGTGATATGCATCGTACCTCTCTCCTCTTTTTCTCCTCATTTCTATCCAGAAATTTTAGAATTAGGCTAAGAGACAGTGGCTAAACCAGAGTAACCCAGTGAGCTTAATGATCAGGGTCTCTTCTCATAGCACAACATTTTAACCACACTGGTTGTATCTTGAAGCTCTGGTCACAAGTCAAAGCAAAATTTCACGGCCGGAGCTGGTCATAACTCGAAATGGTTGTAAGTCGGGATGTTTGTAAGTCGAAGCACCACTGTACATGAAGAAATAAAACATCCCCTGGAAATAAGCCCTAATGCGTTTTTTGGAGCAAAAATTAATATAAGATCCTGTCGTATTTTCGGGGAAACACGGTAAGTGGAGCACCACTTTAGATTTCCATTTAGCAAGTTTCAAGCTTCAGTGATAAATTGGCAATGTTTTTCTTTGTGGCAGCTGTTTGACGGCATTTCAAAATGGGTAAAAATGGAAAATTATCCTAGAGAGGAAACATGCCCTTCTCTTCCTAACACAAACTAAGACACAGAATGAATGAAATAACATGTTTATTACATTCTGGGTGCTCAACTGAAAATGTGCTGCCTTTCACGCTTCCAGATGATTTAATAACCTAGTACAATTTAGGCCTCTGGTAAATTAAATTGTTTAGAAAGTTGGGTCTCTGCCTAAAGTCTGTGCACTGTTTAATGATGTCTTTTTCCTTTGGCATTTTATCTTGAGGATAAATGAGGACCAAATGAGATGTGAGGGTAGTGTGTTTAAAAATAGATTTATCCTAATCAGGTCAAAAAGAGGGATGGAACACTATTGTTAAAAATTGCTGCATGAATAAGAAGGACCTTTCCCTTCTTAAGGCTTATCTCATCACAGTGTCTCTCCCTGCTCACTTTATTTCAGGCGGAGCATATCTCCACTGTAAGAGTTCAGACAAGGTGGAAAATACCTGGTGGGAAAGGAAAAGGAGGCACCCTGCAGGTGGGAGCACATCTTTTCTATCTCAAAGTATTTTTCCTGTCATAAATGCCAACTTTCTCCCCGCTTCCCTTGCTTCACCTCTTTAGACTACTCAGTCATTTTTTTTAAATTACATTTCTTATACAAGGAATACATTAAGGCAAAGGGGGTTGGAATAGGAGCAAACCAGTTCAACAAATTCTTCAAAACAAAGTCATTATAGAACTTTCCCATCATTTGTTGTACAATTTACCAATTATTACCACATAACGAAGGGGAGAATGCTAGCCCAAAGTTGCCATATTCCAATTCTTCAATATTGAGTTAGCATACTTTTCAGCAGACACAACTTAGGTAGCCTTATTGAATTTTAATACTAATTTTCATATAATTAAAATTAAGTACATTAATTATTTGTTGTTTCTCTATCAATATGTTTCAGCTTTGACCTCAGTTATACATTTTTGACTAACAAAAGCCTTTGACTGTGTCGACCACAACAAACTATGGCAAGTCCTTAAAGAAATGGGAGTGCCTGACCATCTTATCTACCTCCTGAGAAATCTATACGTGGAACAGGAAGCAACAGTTAGAACTGGATATGGAACGACCGATTTGTTCAAAATTGGGAAAGGAGTACGACAAGGCTATATATTGTCCCCCTGCTTATTTAACTTATATGCAGAATTCTACAGACATTGGGTGGTCTACTGACCTTGAACAGCATAGCTAACATTTGCCCACCTTCTTGGACAATGCAAGACTGTTCCAGTCTCATGTGACTGAGGTTCAGAAGGTGGAGCATGGGTATTTAAGGAGCGCTCCCCCTTGCTTCACCCTCTTTCCTGTTTTGGACACCGAAGAAGGAAGAAATCCGGCGGCTTGGCTGTGCAGTCTACGTCAGCAGTTGGATCAGCGGACGAGAGGGCAGCATCCGCTCCCTCCCCTACTTGCACTTATCTGTTTTTGTTATCTGATTTTGTTAATTACTGTATTTTATAAGTTCGGTTAGATTGCTTTTAAATTAATTTTGATACAGTGGGGGGAGGGAAAAAGTGGCACCGTGTTTTTGTGCCCATCGTGTTGGATTTTGTTATATAAAAAGAGGAGGAGGAGGAGGGCAATTTTAATAATAATAAATAATGGGCAAATTCAGTGGTGCATTTTTGGTGTGACAACCGTTGAAACAAAAAAGGGGGAAGGGTAGAACTGATAAGGGTTTGGATTAGTTATAGATAACTAACTTCTGCCTTGTGGCACAGTGGTTAAACTGCTGTGCTGCAGCCAAAACTGTGCTCACAACCTGGGGATCAATCAGCCTTCTATCCTTCCGAGGTCGGTAAAATGAGTACCCAGCTCACTGGGGGGGCAAAGTGTAGCCTGCATAAGTAACTTGTAAACCGCTCAGAAAGTGCTTGAAGCACTATGGGGCGGTATATAAGCAGCATGCTTTGCTTTTTGCTTCTTTTGACAAAGCAACGGGAGCTCACTCCGTCATGTGGATTCAATCTTACAACTGCTTGGTCTTCTGACCCTGCAGCACAGGCTTCTGCGGTTTAGCCCGCAGCGCCACCATGTCCATCTTTGCTGTAGTATTGCCAATTAATTTGAAGTGGTATTTATTTATTTATTTATTTATTTATTTATTTATTTATTTATTTATTTATTTATTTATTTATTTATTTATTTATTTGTTTGTTTGTTTGTTTGTTTGTTTGATTGATTGATTGATTGGTTGATTGGTTGATTGGTTGATTGATTGATTGATTGATTGATTGATTGATTGATTGATTGATTGATTGATGATTGATTGATTTTTACCCCACCCCTCTAGACCATGTCTACTTGGGGCGGCTTACAAAATAAAACAAAACAGTATAAAAATATATAAAATCATAAAATTACAACTGTTAATCAACAAAGGATATTAAGTAATGGCATCCAGAAAGGGGCATGGCCCTAGCAAGGGCAAGCAGCCTGAAAAGAAAAGGCAGACTCCCCAAGTATCTCCCCCACACTCTTCCTCAGATGAGATATCTTAGCTGGTGTGGAGGGAACTACAGGAAAAAATATCAGCCCTGGAAACTCAAAGACTTGAAAAGCAGTCACTAGGGAGGAGGAGGTTCCTTTGCGTAAATCTGCCAGAGAGACTAAAAGTCGTCAGAGGGTGAGTTTGAAAGCTTTGGCCCATGATCTAATGGATAGGTTTTCCACACTTGAGTCCATGCAGGTCCCTGAAGGCGGGGCTCAGACAGAGACAGTGGGGGCTTCATCTACCCCAATGGCAAGTGGCATAAGGAAGCGTGGAGGCACATCTGTTCAAGGGACGTCTGGTACAGCCTACGCTTTTCCAGTGGAGTGTGCACCGTTAGGTACACTTCATTTGATGAGGCAATTAATATGGTTAGGGCTTGCAGTTTGGCGCCGGAGCTAGCAAAATGTGACATTAAATCAGCTTTAGAGAAAAGTTACAAAATGGACCAGATCAGAGGTATTTGTCCCCTTTTTTGGCCAGTGACAGGGTAGATACATGTTCTTTCTCGTGCAAGCTTTGATTCAGTACATCAGAAAAGTACTAGGGACTCTACTATTGCCCTTTTTCTCTCATTATTGGTGCTCCACAAAGAAACACCAGTGCCTGCTGCTCCTGTAGTCTCGTGGCAGATGTAAAAAGAACCAAGTATTTCAAATCAGCCTTTCTGCTCATGTAAGACCTCTCTTGAATTTTGTCATCACTGGGAATGAAATCCTTTTGGTATCTTGCCTGGCTATATTTCTGGAAGCTAGGTTGCCAATTGAGAGAGTCATCTCCACAGCATGTTGATCTCTGGATTCTCTGCCAAGAACTGCCATCCCTTTGCCATTTATAGTGATCTGGCAGGTTATTCCTTTAATTTAACGGTGCCGGGTAAAGCCCCCATTCCACATCCTATCCCTTTGCTGCCCCATTTGCAAGGGAGGGGATAATGTCGACCCAGAACTGTACAAATACCTGCAGGAAACGGGGGACAAAATTGGAACAGGCTACCTCCAAAATGACTTGAAGTGGGCTGGTCCCTAACTGTATGACATATATTTGGATACACAAAGTGTCAGGAGGTGCTTCCTAAGAAGTGTCAGTTGTTTGATTTTTTTTAAAACTATAAATTCCAGAATTCTCTATTCTGGAAGTACTGCCTCACAGCCAAAGACACCTAAATGTGGTTCACCTAGGCAAAAGGCTTAT
This sequence comes from Pogona vitticeps, assembly GCF_051106095.1. NCBI lineage: Eukaryota > Metazoa > Chordata > Lepidosauria > Squamata > Agamidae > Pogona > Pogona vitticeps. The sequence continues at coordinate 108,158,436 of NC_135783.1, read as the reverse complement.
GCTGAAGGACTTTGTGACCTATCTGTGCCTAGCTTTCTGTTCAATAAAGGAAACTGCTCCAGTGCCTTGAAGGGAGCTTCCTTTTTGGAATGGAAAACTAGGCACAGCCTTCCATCTGAGGCCTTTCTTCCAGCTGAGTCACATTTAGGTATCCGTAAGATGTCTGGCTGTCAGGTAGGACTTCCAGAATGGATAATTCTGGGATTTGTGGAAAAAATAAAATAAAATGAATGTCACGCCCCTAGTATTCACACACTCGTACTGAGCACTTAGTGGGCCCTCCAACTGTAGTTCTTTTCTATGCCTCCATTGATATCTCCACAGTATTTGTAGACTAACCTATAAAATGTAGCAAATGGATAATCAGATGAACATATAGTAATTATATCGTAACATATACTATTTGGTTTGATTTTGATGTGGTTTAGTTTGCCCTATTTTCCAGCAACCATATGTATTTTAAGAAAGAGTGAGCCATTCTGCCCCTTTTGTAAGTTGTTTTGCTCCTATCTGGCACAGCGCTGGATGAAGCACTCCTAGTTATTCCATTCTGCAATCTGTGTAGTCACTTAATTTGCTCCGGAATAGAGCCGTAGGTGGCGTTCTCTTTGGTGGCAACCCTATGACATATGCGGTGAGTTGTGACATTAGAAAGGACAGCAGAGGAACCCTCTCTTCTATTTTCTTTTTCTCACCTTTTTAAAATATTACCCTAAGTGACACAGTGCTACTGAAGATGTAACAGAGTACCCATACAAGGTTGATGCATTGCTGAAGCACCATGCCCTTACTAAATTAAGGCCTCAAAAAGGGAAGTCACCGTGGCTTGCAGAATGACAGCATGACAAAAGGAGGGGAAAGGGGCAGAAAAGAGGGTGTCAATAATCAAAAGGGGAAGAAATCTGAAGTGCTATTTGGATCCTTCTCACAGGACAGGACACATTTTTCCTTTATTTTATCTCAAGTGTAAGATAAAATAAATCACACCGAAGATGAGAGCCTTTAAAATACAACCCATGTTGGTCCAAATTCCACCCCCCCATCTAATCATGCCTTTAGTTATGTGCTGTCAAGTCAGAGCCATGGTAAGTGAGATATTTAAGGAGTGGTTTTACCACTTCCACTCCCCCAGTGAGCTTCCATGGCTATGCGAGGATTTGAATCCTGGTCTCCAGGATCCCAGTCTATATCCACTACATCATACTGGGTATTCCACCTATAAAACTAGGGCTGGCTTTGTCAAAACTACAACATTTCCCATGAATTAATAGAGGAGGAGTGTTTAATTTATATATTCATATGTCTCTGTCAATATCTTCACTCTTTGAAAATCTCATCTATGACAAAAGTGGCCAAAGCAGGTTCTTTATGAGCTCAAGTTTCGTTTTGTTTTTTAATGAGAGCTTGGAGTCCAGGCTACATGATGGTCTAAACAGGCACCAAGTGACTTGTCTTAGAATGTGGGTAAAACCTGGCCAATAAGATAATATTGCGGACCCCACTTCCCTCATTCATGTCATGTAAAGAAAGACACTCTGAGAAGATAGTTTCCTCTTCACATGAGCTGGGCCCCACAAAATTATCCTTCCAGATTTCATGAAGGACTCTCATGGATAGAGGAGGCTCTTCTCTTCATGTTATGAGAACAGTAACACAGGGAAGGCCATGCCAGAATACTTCCCATCATGTATGTAATAAACTTGCATATAGAATGCAGGGAAAGTGATTTTATGGTGCATTGTTAACTATGAGCTTGGTTTTTTACAAGTTTGGGCTGGGAGAGATCTAGTCATGCATTTGTGGTACAATATGTGTTTTCAAAATACATTATATTCCTGTGGCATCTTCTTTGGCCATCTTTTATCCTTACATAAAAAAGCAGGGGGGAAAAAGAAATCGTTAAAAAGTACACACGTTTTAGGCAGGGAACCAAGATTCTGAAAAATTTAATTTACCAGAGGTCTAAGTCATACTAGAGATTATCAAATCAAATAGAAACATGGAAGGCTGTGCATATTGAGTTTGGCACTCAGAGTGTATAAGTGTATTATGCCATTCATTCTGTGATCAGTTGAGTTGCGAAAAAGAAGGACACGTTCCTTCTCTAGGATAATTTTCCATTTTTACCCATTTCCAAATGCTGTCAAACAGCTGTCACAAAAGGAAACATTGCCAATTTATCTCTAAAGGCTGAAACTTGTTAAATGCAAATATAAGGTACAATCTACTTATAGCTCCAGTATAGTGGTTGGCTTTTTGCCAACCACTATTCTTTGTAGAGAATATTCTGTAACTGGGCAAAACAGGAGCAGGGAGGCATTTGACTATGGGAGACTAGAGAATGGAAGTGTGGGGTGGCCCTATTTTGATGCTCATGTTACAATATACTCGCCACATGTTCAAGGGGACCACTCTAGTCTCTATCATCACCTCTATCACCCTCTATGCAAAACTGATGATGGAGGAGGATTAGCCCAACACACTTCTCTCAAACTAATGGTAGTACTGCCTAATATGAATGCCTGCATAGAACTGTTGCAGTTATGTAGTCTGTTTTTCTAAAATTATATATATATATTTAGAATGGCTATCAATTATTTTTTTAAAAGGTTTGGTACGGTGAAAAATCTCTCCCTCCAAAGTAGAACTAATAATGGAAAACTCATGCTAGAAGTGCATCAGTTCAAAAATCTAAGAAGGAAATCGTCTAATCCTTTCTACTGCTGATGGAGGGAGGGAGAGGCAGTATATCCACATCCACAATACAGAAAGTGGGTTCTTGGCTTCAGCCAAGAGGCGAGTTCATCAGAACAAAATCACATCAGCAAAGAAAAATAACATGTGCACAGAACAGCCACACAGTCAGGGACATTGTTGTTGGACACAACATAATGTCCAAATAGGTTAGAGAAAAAGACAGAGGCAGACAAAAAAACAGTATGAAAAAGGGTGATAAGCTGATATTTGCAGCCATCAGGAGGGGAAGAAGAGGAGGCAGCTGCACAGACAGGCGGCCAGAAAAGATAAACGAATTGAGCTGGAAATATATACAATAATGGTGACGACCAAGAAAGAGATTACATGGTGCTGCAATTAGATATCTTTGCTCCGCTGCTATTCCTTTTCACTTGAATCTTTTGTTGACTATTGATTGGGTGAGGAAGGAAACTTGCTTTGGCAGAAAGGAGTTGGATGAATGGATATTACTCAGAATGGAAACAAAAGCAACAGTACGAGTCCCCTCCCCTAAACCCAGTGGCTGGAAGCCGCAGGCTCCTCGGCTTCTCTCCTCACAGCAGCCAACCCTTCCTTCACTTTTTATACCTTTCCCTTCTGCTGTTAAAACAGACTGAAACATGAACCTGGAAACTTGCTTTCCATATTTGTTCGATTATTCCTTTTCATCTCTCTAGTAGACCATTCTCTTTGCAGGTTTTTTTTCTCTCTTTCTTCTGTGATCTTTATCCTCCCCCCCCCCCCCCCCGAGCTTGATCCTGGAAACTGTTCCTGGGCCAACTTTTGTAGAGGATTAAGAGTGTGGACCAAATTTAATGTTTAAAATTTGTTTAGGTTTTCTGAACAGCTCTCATAACTGCCTACGAGAGGCCCTCAAGGTACCTTACACAGAAGGAAAACATGCATTTAAAAAAATCTATACTGGCAAACATATAAGCAGCAATGCTAATCCATAAGAACACAACATCCAAAAGGGCAATATCTTTATTAAGACAAACTTATTATACAGAGGTGTGCAAGCTTTCAGATTCTCCGGAACCCTTCATTAGTCTAGGTCTCGGGTGGGCAAGTTCCAGAAGCCGGGGAGTGACATCCATTCCCAGGTTCTCAGAGGTCTCTTGCCACCTTTCAACACCCCTAGGCCTCCCACTCCCAAAGGTTTTTGTTTGTTTGTTTGTTTGTTTGTTTGTTTGTTTGTTTGTTTGTTTGTTTGTTTGTTTTGATCCCATATGGGGTCGATAGGCCACAGGGATTGCCATTTTAGGCTATTTCTCCCTCAGAGGTCTTCTCTTACACAAAGACCGCTAGCAATAGCTCAGTGGTTTAGGTATCTGGGTGTGGAGCCAGAGGCTGAGATTCATTTCCCCCCCCCCCCCTGGTGCCTCCTTGATGACCCCTAGGGTTTCAAACTCCCAGTAAGTTTTCATGGCTGAGTAGGGTTTTGAACCCAGGCCTCCTGAGTCCTAGTCCATCATTCTACCCACTACACCAGACTGTATATCATAACATTAGATTAATAATCATCATCATCATGTGGCCTCAAGTCAATTTTGACTTATGGTGACGCCTTCACAGTTTTCCAGTACAGAACACTCAGAAATGATTTACCGTTTCCTTCTTCATGGGCCACCCTGGGACTGTGCAGTTTTTCCATGGCCACGCAGGCTGGCTGTTCTGGGATGTACAGTGAGGAATGGACTCCCAGCCTCTAGATTTGCTACCAGATGCTTAAACCACTGGGATATCCAGCCAGCTCAAGAACAAATGACCTCTTGTAAATTTTCAGATGGGGAAGTGAGGTTTAAAGAAAAAAAAGAATTTCATGCATCAAATCAAGTTAGTTGATGGCAGCAACAATTCTTATGGAAGCAAATTCTTATTTTATACCAATCTACATATAAAAGTGTTAGTGGAGAAGTAGATTAGAAAAGACTTTTTAAAAAGCCATAGAAAGAGACTAAACATGGGTCAAGGGTAGAGTCCACTTTGGTAAGTTGTTCCAGTCAGTCTTTCTAGGAATGCTCTCAATAAAGAGATTTTCTCAAAATATATTGGAAACCTAACCAAGTGTGCCATAGCCTTCTTATATGTCTAGAAAAGTATTTTGTTAGAAAAGGCTTCTTTCGAAGTAGCTTCTCCAGCCAGCCATTGAATGTAATGCATCTCAGCCAGTTCACATCAACACAGAGGCAAGCCCTGGTCCAAGTGGGGAAGGGGAATATTTCAAGGTGAGGCCCCCTGATCTTGAGCTGTAGGCTGCATGTGGCTGAATTCCTGCTACTGTACGTTCCATAGTGTAAGGCTGATGATGCCATCAGCCAAGAATTCTTTAGGGTAATTAAACCATTTTCTTCTCTGGTCCTTGAGGCCCTCATGGGTTCCACGTAATTCCTTGTACCGTTAGAAACCTGTGATGGACACAGAAAGGGAGAAAGAAGTCTTTTGTCACCAAACATCACCTCTGCTGGCAAAGTCATGCCATTGACAGCAATGTAAAGTAATGAAATACTTCCTCCTCTTCTCTTGCAGCCCCTCCGGCCTCCCAGCAATGAATGAGATGATATGGGACCCAGGGGGACCACAGAATGGGACGAGAAGGGCTTTGATTTCCAGGGAATTCCTCAGCTGATGATGTCATCAGCCTTGTACTGAGGAACCTACATGACCAAGCTTTCAGCTGGCATATCAACATCAACAGAATATATTATCAAAGCGAGAGATGCTCTCCGTTACACATCTCCTTCTGCCTCCATTTTGTTATATAAAGCCTTTCTCATGTGACCTGCTCCTCAAAAAGCCTCTTTTCCCCTCACTCACCTATGCCTCAAATACACATGACACCCGCCTCCAAAAGTTCCATCAGCCTACAAGGGGAGAGTGGGATTGTGTTATCTTGCTACTCAACCTGATGCCAATGTGCTCTGAAGGCACTGACATGTTCAGCATTGGTGAGAAAGTGAATGGGAACACATACGGCTCCCTGCAGTTTCTGAAGGCAGAAAAAAGGCCTAACTCCCCCCCCCATGCCCCTTTTCACCACTAATCAATGCTAATCAGTGGATACTTGTCCATTTGGGCACATGCGGCACTGGCTCACCTCAGGCTCTAACGATCCCTTGCCAGTCCACTCCTACCTGCCTCCTTACCAGAGATGATGGCTGAGGACTCTGCCTCTTTTCTCACCTCATGCTGAGTTGAAAATCTATGCATGTGTGTAAAAGGTCTCCCGTCTGCCTGCTGACTGATACTTATGGAAAGCCAGTATGTGCGTGTGTGTAGGAGCACCCACTTTTCACCCTGGTTCTTTCTGTGATTCCTTATACTGCCTAGTCTTGGCTGCTAGACCTTCCTGCTCTCCCAGAAACAATGGTCGTCACTAAGAGTAATGAATGTCAGCCCAATGGCTATCCAAATATATTTTGCTACCAAAAAAAGCAAGGGACAAGATACGGCCCCTTGCTTGTGTAAAACCCAAACAAAATTGCAGTTTGTTTGTTTGTTTGTTTGTTTGTTTGTTTGTTTGTTTGTTTGTTTGTTTGTTTGTTTGTTTATTTATTTATTTATTTATTTATTTATTTATTTATTTAGGGCATTTATATTCAGCCCTATATCCTGAGATCACAGGCCAGAGTACAACAATAAACCAGTATTAGCAATTCAATAATTTAAAAACCATTTGTTGTAGCCACAACATGCTATCACATTGCCTCTGACCTACAGTATGGCAACACTATGGTTGAGTAACCTCCATAATGTCCTCTACTCAACAGCTGTGCTCTGCTCTTCCAGACTCAAGGCTGAGCCTATCTTGATGGGATCAATCCATCACATATTTGGCCTTCTTTTTTTTTTCCTGCTGCCTCCAATTTTAACAAGCATTATTGCCTCTTTCAGGGAATCTTCTTATGATGTGCCTAAAGTATGACAGCCTCAGGTTCATTATTTTTGCCTCAACAAAAAGATCAGGCTTGATTTGCTCTGTAAGCCTTCTGGCTGTCTAGGATCTCCCCAGCTCCATATTTTAAACAAATCAAAATTTCCTTTTGTTTTTCTTTACAATTCAGTGTTCACAAGTGTACATACTAATCAGGAACACTATAGTGTGGATGACTTTGCTCTCCAATAGCACATCTTTACACTTGGTGATATTTTCTAATTCCTTCACTGCTGCCTTTTCAATTCTCAGTCCTCTTTTCTTAGCAGTAGTCTCAATTTGGTTTAATGGTTGAAACAAAAGGTATACAAAATCTTTAACAATTTTGATTTCTTCATTGTTAGCACTGAAGGTACATAGTTCCTCTGTAGTCATGATTGTTATCTTCTTTAAGTTCAACTACAAACTTCCTTTGGCACCTTCTTCTGCTGCTTTCACCGAAAGTCATTACAAGTAATTACTGCTTTCTGCCAGGAAAATAGTGTCATTTCCACATCTTAAATTGTTGAAGTTTCTTCCACCAGTGTTCACTTCTCCTTCATCTGAATCTAATCCAGCTTTCTGTATGATATGTTCTGCACACAGATTGAACAGATGGAGAGATAAAATGCACCCTTGTCTGATACCATTACCTACAGGAAACCATTCTGTCTCTCCATATTCTGTCCTAACTATGACTTCTTGTCCACAATACAGGTTACTGAGCCACACCCATTTCTTTCAAAACAATCCATAGCTTCTCATGATCCACACAGTCAAAGGCTTTGCTGTTGTCTATTAAGCACCGACTTATTTTAGGAAATTCTTTGGGGCACTCTAATAGCCAGCAAATGTTTGCAATATAATTTTGAGTGTTGTTACTTTTCAGAATCCACCTTGAACATCAAGCTTTTCTTTCTCCATATAAGGTAAAAGTCTTTGTTGCAACACATTGAGCACCATTTTGCTTGCATAGGAAATTAAAGCAATGGCCCTTCTTTCTTGGGAACTGGAATTATTGTATATTGGGCCATTGTTTTGTTTTTCATATTTGTTGACATATTATTGTGAGTATTTGGACAGATTCAGTCTCTGTGGCTTAGTGTAGTTCTGTATCCCATCTACCTCTGGTGATTTATTTTCTTCCAAGTGCATTCAAAGAAGCTTTTACTTTCATTTCTAGAACTAATTCTTTATGTGGACTTTACATTCATCAGACATGTTATTTAAATTACATTTTGGCAGTAGGAGTCTTTTAGTCTTCTTTAGCTTGACTAATGTTGATATTAATAGTTCGTGATTAGTACCACAATCTGCTTTGGTCATGTTTTTGCAGAAAAAAATGCATTTTCTGCACCTCCAGCTTCCAACTATGTAGTCTGTTTGGTTTCTACATTAGCCATCGGGGAGTGTCCATGTGTACAATTCTCTGTTCAGCTGCCCTAAGTATGTATTTGTGATAAATAGATTGTTGGCTTCATAGAATTCGATGAGTTGTTCTCCTACTTTGTTTCCAACCCCTAGACCAAATTTTCCAATGACATTTGGTTCTGCTTTGTTTCCTACTTTTGCATTTGAGTCATTCATGACTATAAACATGTATTGTTTTGGTGTGTGATCAATTTCCTCATCTTCTTCAGCATCTACAGTATAGTAGTAGCATAGATCTGAATGGTGATGTTAACAGATTTCCCTAGTGGTCTAATTGATATTATTTGGTAGGGCCTTATATTATAGTCCCTAACTGTTTGTGCTATATCTTGCCACTCTACTAGAGCCATTCTATTCCTTCTGAGTTTATCATTTCCAGAATAAAACACTTTGTAGTTGTCTGACTGAAAATGTCCCAATCCAGTCCACTTTAGGTCACTCACATCATCACTACAATGTTTAAATGTTGCATTTCTAGCTTTACGGTTTTCAGTTTCCCTTGATTCATACTTCTCATGTTCCATGTTCCAATTGTATATGTTGTGCAGCATTGGACTTTCCTTTGTGCATGTTAGCCACTACACATCCATTTGGCTTTAATCTAGTTGTGTCATTAGTGACAGTGATATTTCTGCTTGTCCTTTGCTCTTCCCCAGTAGTGGATTGAGTGCTTTCCAAGCTGGGAGTCACATTTTCCAGCACGATATCTTTTTTCATTTTGGACTGTTTCATCATAGAGTTTTCAAAGTAAGAAAGTTTCAACAGTGATTTACCATTGCACAGTATTAACAAAAGTTTAAGTTCAGTGTCACCACATTATCTGTGAAAGATCTTCTGCCAGCTTCACCTTTGGCTACCACTACTGCTCAGTAGCTGCCCTTCAGAAGTTTCTCTGCCCCCATCCCCCACTGGAACTATCAATTCTCTTCTGCTGATGTGGCCATCCTTGAAGAGGATGCATGCATCTTAACCTGGTGCCTCAACTGCAGACATTCTGACTTGGGTGATGCTGCTAGAAGTCCAGGTCTGTAATGGAGTCTGGCCTTCTGATAGTATTGCCCTCAGCTTCACTGACACTCTCAAACTCCCTCACTACATTAAGGTATATATCCAAGAAGGGAGATTTACCATTTAAAACTATAATGTCAAAGAATTTTGGGAAACGATACATGAAATGATAGAGAAAATTTTAGGGGTTAAAATTGCTTTGACACCAGAAAGCTTTTTACTGAATATATTACCACCTATACTCAGAAAAAAAAAACAAGACATACTTGACCTTACACCTCATAACGGCAGCTAGAATTGTGTATGCCAGTAAGTGGAAGATGACAGAGATCCCGACAAAGAAGAAATTTATTGAAAAGATTTTGGAACTAGCAGAAATGGATATTTTGACAGATACATTAAATGACAGACTGGATAAGAATAAATGGGAACCTCTTTATACCTGGATGAAATCTACATCAACTTAAGTAGAATAGATTAGATCAATACTATGTTAGAGAGTCTAAGATAAGATTAAATGAATGGAATATATTGTAATAAAGCACTCTTTCGATCCACAACGGATCGAAAAGTAGAAAAAATACAATAAAAATATATATTTAAAAAAAACTCTAAAACTATGTACATTTGAACAACAACAGTAGAAGAGCCTCCACAGCCTGTTGTCATGATTCTTATTCTCCAAACTATGTTTTAACCTGGTGAAGAACTAAGGTTAATGTCATTTCCAGTTGAGCCTCTAAAGGGAGAGCAGTCCATAAATGAATGGCTACAAACAAAAGAAGCCCTGCCGCACATTCTCCATGGCAGGACATGAAGGAGGCCCCTCTAGCAGATATAAACGGTTGGACGGGTGTATATATAGAGAAGTGACCCCTCAGGTATCCCAAGCTGTTCCAAGCTCTTTAACCCTGGCAGCACGTCAGAATCCTCCTCTATACTGACCATAGGCTCTCTGGCACATAATAGTTCTGTCCAGAGATGGAAATTATTTTTGAATTGATTTTTTTTACTACAATTCCCAGAACAGCTATTAAGGCTATTGACCATGTTGGCTGGGATCGTCTGTAATGCCAAAAAAAAAAAATTATGCTTCCCATTTCTGCTTCTGCCCTCCCAAAACTTCAAAGATAGCCCTGCCTCTTAGCATCAGCTGCCTGGAGTAGCCATCCTCTCATGACCCATCAGTATATAAAACCAGTTTCTAGTTGTTCACCACTTCTGACTGTTTTTTGACGGCTTCCTCCTCTGGTTTTATACACCTGGAGAACTGCAGCCTGATTCTCAGCACTACCGTCTGCACTAAATGATCCTGCCTTTTGAACTATTCCACTGATTTTAATTTTGACATAAGATGTCAGATTGCTAAGGCAGCCATCCTATTCCTGATTTACACCGATTGTAAGGCTGGACGTTAGGCACCAAGCACTTAAGTCACCCTGACCTTTTCTACAGGTAACCTAACATGGGTTCTCAAGCACATCACACATATGCTGTATCTCTAGTTGCCTAGCAATGGTTACCATTTGTCCTATGCTTAGGTCAGCAACACCGGTTCTCCTTTATATGCTAGAGAATGCACATAAGTGCCAAAATGTAACCGCCTGAAGCGCAGACAATGCCGTCCATTTTGCTGAAGCATTAAGAGCTTGAAGGGAGGACATGAGGTTTGAATGAGCTGGCTAATGAGGGCCAACTTTTAAAATGAAAATAAAGAAGCAGAATGTTCCTCTGGGGACCACTTCACAGATTATATTTTTAGCTGTACACTGGACATGTTGTAAAGGGTAATTATGCCCACTGCCCAAATCTTCACCATCCTTGCAAGTGCACGTATTGAACAAGTATGCTCGCTGGAAGGCCTAAAGTGGCTGTGGGACTCTCAGCTGTATTTGAATCTGGTGCCAATATCAAGTTACCATTACTTAACACATGAAACAGCACTCAGAGAAGGAAGGAGCAAGCAGCAATTATCTACAAGACAAAGGATACAGAGATTTACAGTGCTATCCTTTACATACCTCTTCAGAGGTATATCCCGTTAGGTTTAATGGGATGGAATGCCAGGAAAGTGGATAAGATATTGCAACTCACATTAATGTGCCCGGTTGTATTTGCATGCATTATAACATCAAAACTTTTACCAATAAATCAGGAAATGAATGCAGAGGTACATACAGTCTGTGGTTTTTATAAACACTTATTTGGCAAGGCTGTCCTATTTATTGAACTTTGCACCTAAGGAGGAAATTGCCCTTTCAAATTTGCGGAGAAAGGAATCCCAGATAGGTTAGAAGTGAATGTTTTAGGTGAAAACTGGAAGAAACAATCAACAGGATCGTTGATTGAAGAATGATGATCTCTGTCCTTATCCCAACTATGCACGTGAGCAGCAGACAGGGCTATGTGGGGAGTTCTTTCAGACATCTGGCAATCATGTCAATTGTTTTTGAACTACAACTCCCAGAATCCCCTAGCCAACATGACTACTGCTATGATACTTGAAGCAGCTTTTCCAAACTATGGCTAAATTCATTTCCAGCTCTGCCAAGCTGAGCAAAACTTCAGCATGCTCATTGACTTTGCTCCAAGAAGCCATACGCACAGTCAGTATTCAGCTAGGGATGTGTACACAAAGAAGTCTTCCTTTCTGAACCACATGGGTTTGTTCTAAACAAGAAGAAATGGCTGCCTTGATAAACCTCTCACACACATTCAGTTCTTCCTTTCACAAACTAGCTTTAAGGTTGTGCTCAGAATTCATAATATTAAAATTTAAGGTGATTTATTCCCGTTGATTTCAATGAGAGAAACTCATCTTAAATCCTACTACTTCAATTTAAATGAACTATAGATCAGCAGGCTAATTGGTCCACCTTGAAAGGATGATGTCCTAAGCCAACGGCTGCTAGCAATTAAACACTCCAGGGTGCCTAATTATAACAAATGTGGTGTTTATACCACTAAGCCATTTCCCTAGTGCTTTAATCAAGGGCTGTAAAGAACATGTTTTTAATCTATAAGATTACATGACACATGGGATAAAGACAAAATAGACAACAATGCCCTGCTGAGAGGATATCATTTGTCTTTCAGGGAACTTGATAATTTGATTATATGCTGCAAGTAATTTAGATAAGAAAGAAAGATAGACATTGGTGTCCTTTGATCTCCAAAAAGCTCTTCTCCTGTAATCTTTCTCAATTTCTTTGCTCGTTCTGGGGCATTTTTGATCAGTTTCAGGAGCTCATGGAAATTACTTGCAGCATATAATCAAATTATCAAGTTCCCTGAAAGACAAGTGAATCCCCTTTGCCATTTTACTTTTTTAACATACAATGTTAGGGGCACTGCGGGGCGAAGGGATTAAAATGGACACCTCTACTATTGCCCTTGTCTGAAAGGCCAGGTTGGTAGATGCCAAGCCTGAAATAGATTCATAACGGTGGGCAGAAGGTGTCACTTGTAACTTTGTCAAAAAGGCAATCTCTCTCTCTCTTTCACACTCACACACTCCACAGATTACTGAGCAGCTGTAGAGACAGCAGGACTACAGGACTTCATGGCGGTGTATGTGCAGGCTATATGAACAACAACCTCCTATGCAGAGGGTGGGAAGCCTGTAATCATGTTACAGTTTTGTACCCTGCTTTCTGTCATGATTATTTCAAAGCAGATTGTAGTGTTCCTATTTGCTTATTGGTCAGTTACATGAGTATGCTGCCTACCCTTAAGATGGTGCATGTGATTCTCCTCTTCCACACGTTAACTCCTTTATTCTTCTTTCTTTATTTGTTAGTTAACTTCCTTTATATCCTACCTTTCCTTCTCACTTTATCCTCACAACAACCTTGTGAGAAAGGTCAGACTAAGAGGAATTGATCAGCTTGAGATAACCCAGGAAATTTCATGGCTAGTGGGAGCTGGCTCTCTCCGGGCAAATGCTCTCTAACCATTTCACCTCACTCTCTCTCATTACAGTGGCTAACTGTCTGTTCCAATAGTAACCACCATGGGTGAACATACCAAAATTCCAGCTAGTGAACTGATTTTATTATTGTCATTTTGTTCTGTTTTGTGAATTGCTTTCTGGGACCCATGAAGAGCTACAAATATAAATCTAAAAAGAGATAAACAAATAGTAATTATCCTATTTCCCAGATGCGTGCCATGATGTAGCCAAACTTTAAGCTTCCTCTTAAGTATCAAAAGTGCATACTGTATATGAGTGATACGGTTAGCAAGCCCAAGCCCCAGCAAAATGGTAAATATTCTCTGACTACCCAGCTGAGATTTGGAAGCGATAAAGGCAACTTCGGAAAGGATGGTTTCATTTTAACTGTTCCTAATGAGTTATTTTCCCCCCACAACTTGCTGCAACATTTGGTTAACTTATGATGTGTCTGACATTTTCTCACAGTTCAGAAGATGCTGTCTCTCATTTGTGTAACTGAAAGTTGACGGGAAGCCCTAGCTTCATTATAACAAGTTTGTGGGTGAAGAAGGCATTTCCCCTTGCAACCTATGTAACAATATGTGAGTGGTGAGGAAGTGGCATCACAAACCTTTTATCAAGGGATAACACCACAACTGACAGGCGTTACTTCATTTCTGCTTCATATTCAAGGCAGGCAACAACAGAGACACTGTTGTCTCGATTCCCTCCGCCTTTCCCCACTCTCAATCACAACACAACATATGTTGCCCAAAGAGAAATTATAGCTACCTGCTCATGACACACACATTCTCAAATGCTAATGTTTGTAACGGTGTGAACAGTTTCCTACTGAATACTGTTTGGCAGCATACCAATCTGCAGTTATTGAATCATGCTACTGAATCACAGCCATTTTGAGAAACTCAGTGGCGCTGTCTAAAACCTGCCACTGCCATTGTGTGATAACATCACATATGACCAGAATTTCTGCTTAGATCAATGTTTCTAAAATGTTAAATACCGGGGGCATAGACTTATTGTTGTTTCCTGAATTAATATTAGATGCAAATTTTCTGTATACTAAGAATGGCCAATATGTGGAGCTGTAGATGTTTCTAGACTGTAACTGCTACCATTACTCCCCGTTGAGTAGGTGTATTAAATAAAAGGTGTGTTTTCCCAGTCACATCCCAAAATAACAGTTCGCTATCTTTCCATCAACTGCAAATTGGCCATGTTATTATTGCTCAGAACCTTGGAGAAATGGGGGATTCTGAGAGCAGCAGTCCATTATTGGCTCCTATACCTATCTATACTGTCCCTGTTTCCATCTGGGAGATTCCCAGGTAAGAATTTTAATACGACATCCACCCTGCATCATTCACAGATTGTTACTGGTGTTCATGCATTGTCACCTTCCATTTGCAACTGTCTGATGTTCGCCCCACAGATTCTGTCAGATTTTCCTTTGGCGGGAAGCACATTAAGGGGGAAATGTTAAGAAGGCCTGAATCTAGAAGCACCCTTCATCATGGCTTTGTTGTGCAAATACTGTTTGGGTAATTATTCTGACTTGCATATTCTCATTCTGTTGTAGTATGGGCTGTTCCTAAGATAATGTTAACATCAGTAGGTACCCAGCGAGAGGGGGGGGGTTCATTGCCCCATGGGATCTCCCCACTCTTAAAGTCCTATTAATGATGCATGCATGCAATATTGGCTACATTTTTCAAGATAAACCTGTCCTTTGTACAGTACATTAAGCATGCCTGTTCCACAACTTGATACCACTTAACCACATTTTCAATCTTTCCTAGGCACTTATTTCTTTCGTAAGAAAACCCTTTCCTCAGAACAAAGTCCACTTTTCAACTGGTGACCCAACTGTTCAAATTTAATCATCTTTCTAATCACAAATATGCAAAGGTTTTGGAAACTATTATAAAACTCCAAGCGGTGTTCAAACAATGCCAAAGGACTAGATTGACATTACTTGTTCATAGATGTGACAGAAACTGAATACACCAGAATTACTAAGTTGTACACTATAGAATTACACTGGTCTACAGCCAAAATATTTCTGAAATAAATGCAGTCAAACTTGACTAATTCTGGTCACTGAGAACCAAAATGATGCTTATAATTGTTGATTGGCTCTAGTTTTCAAGATATGCTGTTGGGTCAGTATATAAAACTCTTGGCTTGGGGATGCCTTGGGATAAGTGAGTTAAAAAGGGAACAGATCGCAACTTAAACCAGAAATAACTAAAATACGTTTATGAATAAATCTACAATGGGGTTCGAACAGTACTTGCTTTTTAGGCAAAATAATGAATGATGCAATTTGAAGCTGGTATTGTGTCATACATTATATGAATTGTATCATGTTATTCTTACAACTCATGGGTGATGCAATCATAATAAAGCTTGTATCATTCTGCTGAACAAATTTCTCTGGGAATCATACAGCTGGTCGTGCACTTTATAGCAGGAAACATATGACAACATGAAACAAGGTTTGAGGTGCATAAACTGTCACCAACATCAGTGGTAACTTAGTGGTGATTTGAATGTTGTTGCTCTCTTCCATGATCTGCAGACTAGATACACAAAGTACTGCTATTTTCTCTGAGAATGGGATAGTCATGCAGGAGATTCCCTCTACATCAAGATAGATTGGCCACTCTGACAGTCCTTGGAACCTGGGAGAAAAAAATGTTCGGTATCCTCCACTTTTTCAATCAAGGAAGATTTTGTTGGCACCCTTCCACATCAAGCTGAGTCTGATGAAGAACTTTGACAAGGCCATGAACAAAACACTAGCAGCTTTCAAGTACCTCCGTGGAAAGCTAAGAAAAGGGAAAATGTCTTTGTTGGTCCTCAGATTCATGAACTTCTTCAAGATGTTTATGCATTTGACCATGACAAGGAAAAGACAGCATGGAAAGCCTTCTAGTTGGTGGTAATAATTTTTTTTCAGAAACAACAAGGCAGAGAACTAGATATTGTTGGTGAAAAATCTCCCCGAAACATACAAAAGCCTTGGTTGCAACATGTCACTAACAATACATATTTTGCATTATCTAGATTTTTTTTTCCACCGAATTGCAGAGCAGTGAAGAATGAGCACAGGGAGCAATTTCACCAGGACATTGCAGCAATGGGGAAACACTATCAGGGCAAATGGAGCCCATCAATGCTTGCCATCTATTGCTGGGCAGTGACAAGAGATGCTCCATTTAATGGATACAAGAGACTAGCCAACAAGCACTGAGTAGACACCGAATAGGGCTAAACTATGTACATAATAGTTTTTTGCCTTTTGTTTCATAATAAAATGTATTTATATAATCATTTTACTTATTTTTACAGTGTTACATAAACAGGATAGGTGAAATATCATATAAAGCAACCATAAGCTCATGAAAAGACCTATGTTTACAATTTATGATTAAAACTTCACTATCTACACAATATACAGTACATACACATAAAATGTAAAAACTTATATATTTTGGAGACAGTAGCTAATTGGTTCTTTTAATTGTCATATTTGAATTCAGCACATCAAAATACGTAATAAATGGTGCATTTTATCTCTGAAGCTGATGACTTCTAACAAATTATAGCCCAGTGTTATAAGTCTAAAATAAATGTATTTTTGTAGTACAATAATATTTACAGCACACAAGTCAACAGAACAGTAACAATCACTAGCAAATATCATGTATCTGTCCTGAGAGAAAAAATATAGGTCTTGAATACATTTTTATATCCAAGCTCTGCAGTGAACTGATCTGGTGGTTTGTCCTTCTGCTTAAAACAAAGGAAGACACACCTGTTTACTTCCCTCTGCCTTCAAATCTTTAAAGTAGGTATGTGAAGAATCCTCACTAAATTTCTTATCCTTGTTGATATTGCTTGTGTTGACATGGAGAGACATGGTGACAAGGTATTTGGGAACCAAGAGCTTCACTAAGGTCTCCATAAGCACACATAGCAAGCCCAGAAGGGCTTGCCAATTGTTAGGAAGGACTCAAACAACTCACCCAAGTTTTCTAACTGGTAAATGTCCATGAAACTAAGCAGCAGCACTCCTTATTTGCTTTGTTATGTTGCTTTATTTTGTGCTTTCAAAAGGTCCGCATGTATGCAAGGAACATTCCAGAGTACAGCATTTCAGGCACTATTCGTGGCTAACGAGAAGAATGGTGCTATTTTGCTGTCCTTTCTAGGATTTACAACACAGTTTTAAACAACCAGACACTATAGTTAGCATTTTATTAGAAAAAGAAAACACATTGGCATTTCAACTAGGCAAACGTCCAGAGTGCAACTATGCCCGTGTTTGACTTCTGCTGACCAATCACAAAACAAAGCGAACTAACGTGGCAAGCTACAGGAGCTGAGGAAACTTGTGGAAGTATTATTGAATTTTTTAAAAAAAACACTTTGGGAAACTGCTGCTTCTTACAACAAGATTTCTGTAGTATTTGGGGAAGTCACAGCAGGAAGGCACCCCCATGTTCCTGCTTGATTATCAAGACTAGGGGAGAGAAGGCTTTCAAGAAGGAAGCCATGATAGTCTGCTTCAGCATGTATCACAAAACCAAAATGAAACCCGAAGAGTTGTGGCAACTTTAAGACCTACAGTTTTATTCCAGTGTTTCCTTTTGTAGATTATAATCCACTTCCACAGACATTTTAAAACTCATACATGTATTCCAGTGGAAGTTATATTGCAGTGTGAAGTGTCTGAGGAAGTAGATTGCAATTCATGAAAGCTCACACCAATCTCAACCTGATAGTATTAAAGGTGACATTCTTGATTGTTTTTGTTTGTTTTTTCCTTTGTTTGTTTTTTTAATACAAGAAAGTGGATGCAAAACCTGGGGTTGCTATTAGGCTGCATTTTGCCCACCCACTTTGTAGAGGATGAGGATTTTGTCTCACTCTTCATGTACAGTAGTATTCAGAGATTACAAGCTTTGTAATACAAGAGAGAGGAGAGTACTTTATGTTTCACCTTTTCTTCTTGAAATCTAGGACTGATATGATGCCAGGGACAACAGAAGATGTTTTTACCAGGGAAATGACATCCTGACACAGAAGGAACCTCCCTGAAGTATGTGAGGGCTGTGAACATATTCAGATGTCCCCAAGGCAATGACAACACCGTCAGCTGATCCTTCTACTTCAAAAGCACCATTGAATTGCTTCTGACATGAACAAAGAAGACATCCTGAATGAGTAAGCCCACATAGAAAATTGGAGAGAAGATTTTGCCTAGTAGCATTTTTCTCTACTCTTGTTTTTCCTCTAACTTCACTAGAAGTTCATAAGAATTATGCAACCTATCTCTGAGTCCTACATGAACAAGTGAAACCTCTTCCTCTATAAGACATGTGAGCAAAGTGGAGCCCAATTACCCCACGGGTCATTTTTAGTGGTCCCCAGTTTTATGAGAGAATGCCAAGTCTCCCAAAGACCCCTAAGGCATAAAAATAAAAACAAAGTGGGGTGTGTGAGAGATATGTCTATTCCTGGAGGTCTCAGACCGATCACGGGATATCCCAAAGCCCATCCTAAATAAATAAATAAATAAAGCTCAAACTAGTTTGAAAGTGACTTGCATATCACAATTACCAAATCAGGAACCATTTGAATTCCACTGCTCCAAGGAATTCATTGCTTTGTAACAAAACAAAGAACAGAAGGCAAGTGTTTGCTCAAAATTGCACATCCTCTAGTTCTTGGGGGAGTGATACGACTTAAACCAATTTCCATGCCCCTTAAAATCTGCAAAGTACAAAAGCCCTATGATTTCACTAGCTTTATAATGGTTAGAATTACCATCCTAATTTTCCTCTAATTTTCTCAAATGAGCCGAGGAGCAAGTGGATATAAAATGGAAAACAGTAGAACAAAAATGGCTGAGTGGGGGGACCCAGAGGCAACATTTATGACTTTTATGCGAGGAAGTCAGAGTCTGTCCTTGGCATACCTAGCTCAGTGCCTCCAATCTGGCAGGCATGCTCTGTTGAGTCCTGGACATACAGTGTAATAGAACTGGTTTGGAAAGCCATTCATTTCAGATATTCATCTGAGCAAAACATATAAGGAAAAAATGTCTTTCCATTTAAATCCTCTGTTTAAAACTGTGATCAGCTGGAAACCAATGCTGGAAGCAAAGTTTGAATCAGGAGCCAATTCCAAGATCCTGCAAAATGTGAAAAGATAACTTAGAGAAATTGACTGAGTGGATTGGAGCTTTCCATTATGCTGAGAGTGTCACATAAATTCCCATGTGGAGGTCATGGACTACATCACAAAGGTAATTCATGTTACAGAAATAAGCGTTACCTTTAAAAGAATGGAGAGAGAAATGGATGAAAGGCAGTAGATGAACATGGACTTACAAGCTAATGACATAATGTAATACTCCTGTGCATATATCTTATTGGCAACCATAGGCATGAGAACAGATACCTTGGAGTATACAGTGGAGATGGGGCAACTCATCATCTTTCACATGTTAGTCTGCAGTTCCTATCATCCCTCAAGTCTGGCTATGCTTGACAAAACTCATGGGAATTATAACGTCTGAAGGGCAATATATTCTCCCCTTAGTTTATAGGGTAGGCCAACTATCCAGCTATTTAGCGTACCAGAACATTCAGGACAATTTGACACATAAGCATACTGATGGGGTGCAAATATGGTTTTGGATTTAGAATGTGATAAGATGGCTTCTTGCTTTCAGTTTTGGCTTCTGGCTTCTTCCTTTGGTTTGAATATGCTGTCACAACTTCTGATTTCATTCAGATTTCTACCCTCTTTGTGGCTCAGTTTTGCCTTCGACACTGTATATAGTAACAGTAACTCTGTAATACTTGCTTTTGTTTATCTGTACTCTGAAATCTGCTTCCTGAAGCGACCCAGCTCATTCTGCCGAACGGCAGGGATGGTTCTGTGTAAGCACGTCTCATTCCTGCTCCATTCCATTCGTGTGTCTCTCTTGAATATTTAGGACAGAATGAATAATTATCAAGCATTAGACATCCAGAAATAATCAGATGACAGCCTACATTCTTCAGCAAGATATTATTGACAATTCGGAGCCAATAGTGGAAAACTGAGAATGATGTCAAATATGGTGCCGGCAGATCCATTCTGGGGCACAGTGTATGGTTAGGTTGATGTGTCCCTTTACGTTCAAATTTGGCTATGATAGAAATGCACTATTATGATAAATACGTATGCCACCTACTCTATTTTGCAGTCCCTTGATATTCCATGGTTGCATGGGATGAGAAAGGTCCCCTACAATAGCAAAAAGATAATGTATTTTCATCTTCAGTGTGTGCATTAAATCATGTAATCATGCAAGTCTGTAAATTAATTCCAGATACACCGTGATCTTATTGCAATTGGACATGCTTTCTGAAAGAAAAGCCTTTAAGTTATTTTATTAAAATGTATGTGTGGCACCATTCAGTGTACCTACCAAGCAGTGAACTATTACCCTAATTCAGTAGCACTCTAAATAGCAATATATCATTCTGTCCATCTGTACAAAATACCAGAGTGTATACACAAGGAGAATGCAAATAATGAGAATTTTTGTGTTATTTCTAAACTGGAATTACAGTTGGATTTTTTTAAAAAATAAAATAAATGTATTTATTTATTTATTGCAAGTTGACTAATGAAAATGCTGTTGGCATGAAAATGGAGATAGATACTGCTCAGAATGTTCCATACTGCTTCTAGCTAAGAAAGTTAAAACAAATCTGCTCCCCTTGTACTCAGCATTCTCTATTGGGGAATCAAGATGCCATTTATTCCCTCATATCATTTAGCAATGCAGGTAAGTATTTTACAAGCATATAACAGCGAACTATAGATTTTGATATATATTTTCCCATGTGTTTATACATTTCTTAAAACCAAAAACAGAGTTCCCAAATTTGGAGAAGTATAATTAGGAAGATAGCTACATTCTACTCTGCATGTTGGTCCAGGCCATTTTGATTCTGGATATGGACCAAAAAGAAATCCTACACTATCATTATCCTAAGTAGATGATTACCACAAGGCAGTTTGGTTACAGAGATATCCCCTGGACCGCCAGACTGTGGCTGAGACAATAAGATTAAATGCTGTGGGGTTTGCTCTGTTTATAAAACAGGTGAATTTGAAATATTTGTTTCTGATCACATGGTGCAAGGGCTGCTTCGAATCGGTCTAGCCTTTTTTTGTTCCCAAAGCAGCTTTTTTAATCTGCTGCTTTTTTTTCTTCAACATTTCCAAGCTGGACTGGCTCAAATGGGCTTTTTCCCATGTGGCTAGCTATAAAATGTTCTTCTACAAAAGTGTATATGCATATACATGTAGATGGTATTTCAGTGATGTAGGCATTGGAGGGGTTTATGTTCAGGACTGGGGGAACACACCCTACATTATTTCCTCTCCCCTGACCATCCTCTGAGTTTTTAATTTTTTTATTTCTTACATATATGAGAAAAGCACTAGATCACTCAATCAGCTTGCTGCTGGGTATCATTATTATTGTTTTCCACATTTATGTCCCATAAAAGGACCAGCAAATGTGGGATCAGAGCTGGAAAGAAGGATTAACAGAGGTGGGACCAGAGGAAGGAAGGAGGGAAGGAATGAAGGAAGGGTATGTATGGGCTGGAATGAGAATCTAGCCTATAGCAGGTGCCAAATATACACCAAATGTGTCTAAGTAATATACAATAACAGTATGTTGTTGTTGTTTAGTCATTAAGTTGTGTCTGACTCTTCATGACCCCATGGACCAGAGCACGCCAGGCCCTCCTATCTTCTACTGCCTCCCAGAGTTGGGTCAAATTCATGTTGGTAGCTTCAATGACACTGTCCAACCATCTCGTCCTCTGTCGTCCCCTTGTCCTCTTGCCTTCACACTTTCCCAACATCAGGGGCTTTTCCAAGGAGACTTCTCTTCTCATGAGATGGCCAAAGTACTGGAGCCTCAGCTTCAGGATCTGTCCTTCCAGCGAGCACTCAGGGTTGATTTCCTTCAGAACAGATAGGTTTGTTCTCCTTGCAGTCCAGGGGACTCTCAAAGGTCTCCTCCAGCACCACAATCCAAAAGCATCAATTCATCGGCAGTCAGCCTTCTTTATGGTCCAGCTCTCACTTCCATACATCGCTACTGGAAAAACCATAGCTTTGACTATGCAGACCTTTGTCAGCAAGGTGATGTCTGCTTTTTAAGATGCTGTCTAGGTTTGTCATCACTTTCCTCCCAAGAAGCAGGCGTCTTTTGATTTTGTGGCTGCTGTCACCATCATAAGACATAAGACATAAGACATAAGAAATTTATTTGTCATTGCGCTCACAAGTGGGTGCAACGAAATGAGGTGCTCTTCCCCAAGGTAAATCTGGACAACACTACAAAAAAAGTTAAAATATACACAACTTTCACCATCCAAATATAGATACCCCGTTTTCTCTCAGCAATTAAAATTCCACCAAAAACCTATGGCCCCGCATTTAAACTCAATACTGCACTTGGGTAAAAACTGTTCTTGAATCTGCTTGTCCTTGCTTTCAATACCCTGAATCTCCTTCCTGATGGTAATAATTTAAAGAGCTGATGTCCCGGATGAGAGGAGTCTTTCAGTATGTTAGATATCTTCCTCTTACATCTGTTCTTACACAATTCTTCCAAAGAGGGGAGTGAACAGCCAATGATGTTTTGGGCCGTCTTAATCACCCTTTGAATTGCCTTTTTCTCTGCCACTGTGCAGCTCGTGAACCATACACAGAGACAGTAGGATAATATGCTCTCAATCGAACTCCGATAGAAGGTGATTAACAAACTCTCAGTCAATTGTTGCTTTCTAAGAATCCTTAGAAAATACAACCGTTGTTGTGCCTTCCTGATTAACGCAGCGGTGTTTGCACTCCAAGTCAGGTCATTTGTTATGATAGTCCCAAGAAACTTACATTCAACCACCTGTTCCACACAAACTCCATCTATATACAGTGGCTGAATGTCTGCTCTTTTTTTCCTATAGTCCAGTATGAATTCCTTGGTTTTTTGGATGTTAAATAAAAGATTGGTTTTTTTTGCACCAGCGGGATAGCTGTAATACCTCGTCCCGATACGCAGACTCATCATCCCCAGAGATAAGTCCTACTAGTGTAGTATCGTCTGCAAATTTGATAATCCTAATACTGGGATGGTTATTGGTGCAATCGGACGAATAAATGGAGAACAGTAGTGGACTAAGGACACAGCCTTGTGGAGTGCCAGTGCTGAGTATCTTGTCAGTAGAGATGTAGTCATTCAGTTTAACCCTTTGTGGACGATTTGTTAAAAAATCCAAAATCCACAGACAGATAGAATCTGGAAAATCAAGATCTTTAAGTTTGTCTATTAATCTGTGGGGTATAATGGTGTTAAAAGCAGAGCTAAAGTCCGCGAACAGCATTCTTACATAATTCCCTTGTGTTTCCAAGTGGGATAAAGCCATATAAAGCACAGTATTGATCGCATCCTCGGTTGATCTATTTTCTTTATAAGCAAACTGAAGCCCATGATCATGCGGTGATCATGGAGCCCAAGAAAGTAAAATTTGTCATTGCCTCAATCTCTTCCCCTTCTATTTGCGACAAGGTGATGGGACCAGTGGCCATGATCTTAGTTTTTTTGATATTGAGCTTCTGATCATTTTTGGTGCTCTCCTCTTTCACCCTCATTAAGAGGTTCTTTAATTCCTCTTCACTTTCTGCCATCAGAATGGTATCATCTGCGTATCAGAGGTTGTTGATATTTCTTCCGGCAATCTTAATTCTGGTTTGGGATTCATCCAGTCCTGCCTTTTGCATGATATATTCTTCATATAAGTTAAATAAGCAGGGAGACAATATACAGCCTTGTCGTACTCCTTTCCCAATTTTGAACCTATCAGTTGTTCCATATCCAGTTCTAACTGTTGCTTCCTGTCCCATATACAGATTTCTCAGGAGATAGATAAGGTGGGCACTCCCATGTCTTTAAGGACTTGCCACAGTTTGCTGTGGTCCACACAGTCAAAGGCTTTTGCATAGTCAATGAAGCAGAAGTAGATGTTTTTCTGGAACTCTCTGGCTTTCTCCGTAATCCAGTGCATGTTGGCAATTTGGTCTCTAGTTCCTCTGCCCCTTTGAAATCCAGCTTGTACTTCTGGGAGTTCTCGGTCCACATACTGCTGAAGCCTACCTTGTAGGATTTTGAGCATAACCTTGCTAGCTTGTGAAATGACCCCTTCATGGATTGCTGCCTTGTCGTAGGGCTTGAGTAATTCAGAGAAGCTATGAGATATGCCATGCAGGGACATCCAAGACGGACAGGTCATAGTGGAGAGCTCTGACTAAACATGATCCTCCTGGAGCAGGAACTGGCAAGCCACTCCAGTATCTTTGCCAAGAAAACTCCATGAACAGAAACAATAACAGTATAGTCTCCCGACTAAATAAATTCTACAAAGCTGTCAGGAAAAGGTAAAGTGCAGGGCAAGTGACTAGAGCGGTCAGCATTCAAGACCTAACATACTTGTCAAAAATACCTTTCCACTGCGTGCTTCAGTTCATCTGTTATCTGAACAAGAAAATCTTCTTCCTTGTCAGGCAGCATTCCAGCTTTATGAGGGCAACACAAACAGATGCATCTTGCCTCTTGCAGCTCCACTGTGTGCCTCCGGCTGTCATTCTGACAGCATATTCAATCCAGCTATGTCCTGCAGAGATTTCCTGGCATTCTTATATCATAGACGCGTCTTCAAAGCTCACCGCATGCACAGAGGGAGCAATTTTTTTTCTCTGAGAATTGCCAATCTTCATAATAATAAGGCGAGGAAAGGTTACACGCTGAAAGGTAGATGTGGTTTTCCAGATTATTTGCTACAAAGATGTCACTCAAGAGCAGTTTGTGTGTAGAATCATGGTCCTCACACACACATCTATGAGTCTGTAGTGAATTTGACAAGAATGATTTTTTCAGCCACTTTACCTGGCTTGAAAATGACTCTTTTTTCCCCCCGCTACATGTTGGGGATGAGGTGAAATTCTTGGGGAGGAAGTATTCACCACCACCATCCCAGAAAGCCATGTTCTGAGATCCTTTTGAATTTTGAGTAATTCAGAATGGCTGCCTGCTTTGCATACACTAGTTGACTAAAAATCATAAACTTTTACAATAGGAAGGTTACCCTGGCACCATATTTTGTTATTCATTAAGTAGCTCTCCCAAGGAAAGGCAACGTATAGGTTTATTTGGACATTCATTTATTTATTTGGTTTGTTGGTCAGTTGTTTAAAATATTTTTACCTCACCTTTTTCCAAAAAAGGACTCAAGGCAGCTTACATCATTAAAAATGCAGTATTAAAAGCTAAAAATAGTGAAATTATTCAAATATAAAAATTGATAAAATTATATTTAAAATGCTAAATAAAAGCATGACTAAAAACAGATTTAGACGTAACGAAATATAAGCCATCCCATTTATTGTCTCCTACACCAGTAGTTCTTAACCTTTTTGAAAGAAACGCCCCCTTGAGCCATTGAGGAAGTTATCATCACCCCCCCTCCCCACGGTGATGATATCTTATTTATTTATTTATTTATTTATTTATTTATTTATTTATTTATTTATTTATTTATTTATTTATTTATTTATTTATTTATTTATTTATTTATTTATTGGACTTATATACCACCCCATAGCGCTACAAGCACTCTCCGGGTGGTTTACAATTTTTTTAATTATACAGGCTACGCATTGCCCCCCCGGCAAGCTGGGTACTCATTTTACCGACCTCGGAAGGATGGAAGGCTGAGTCAACCTTGAGCCGGCTACCTGGGATCTGAACCCCAGGTCGTGAGCACAGTTTTAGCTGCAGTACAGCGTTTTAACCACTGCGCCACGAGGCTTTATTTATTTATTTATTTATTTATTTATTTATTTATTTATTTATTTATTTATTTATTTATTTATTTAAGACACTTAAATCCAATGACCCCTGAAAACAAAATTCAATTGCAAGAAAATGAAATGCCCCCCAAAAAGTAACATTTAATGATTTAGTTGCAAGGGAATTTTAAGACGGAAAAAGAAACATAAAAGGGGTATAAAAACAAACCGCAATGCAGGAATTAAAAATTTCAAGACGAAAACTCTGAAACTAAATTAAGATTGGAGGAAAATATATATTCATGCACACTGTAAAAAGGCTGCAGCCATCTTCACAGGTGTGGCTTGCTCCAGTGCCCCCCTATCGCCCCCCTTCTGCTCCAGCGCCCCCACGCCGCCCCATTTCATTCTACCACCCCCCTGAAAAATGAAATTGCCCCCTGGGGGGCATTATCGCCCACGTTAAGAACCACTGACCTACACAGTCAGTTACTAAGGGAAAGCTAGCCTGAAGAGGAAGGTCTTTGACTGCTTGTGGAAGGACTGCAAAGATGGGGCCAGTCTGGCCTCCTGTGGGAGTGAGTTCTTTTAATCAATTTGAATTGCTCCACCATGTAGACTCTGGACTTCCAGAAAGAACACAGTCCCAAAACTACTTCCAAAACTATTATAAGATGACACTTAGCAGCCCTGAATTGACTTTGTTCAGTAAAATACAAGAGAAAAATTAGTTTGCCAAACACTCAAATGCCAACCTGGAAAAAAAACTTTGTGTACAACATGCCAACTTAAAATATATACTGCATTTTTATTCAGAGGAAGTCAACGAAGTTCTCTGAAAGGGAACATAACTATATCCTCAGCTTATTTATCACAAAAACAGGTAGGTAGCCAGAAGTGTTTCTACAGACCCCAAGTCATCATCTCATTTGTTTTATCCAGACCTGACTGGCAGGAACTGTACCAGACAATAGTTTTAGAGAGAGCACTCTCAAGAAAAACCAAGAGGGAGAGTTAAAAATGCCACTCCTTTGACTGCATCTTTTTTTTAAAAAAAAGCATTGAAAAGTATTTTTAAAAGTATAAAAGCCAGAAGGGGAACAGTCTTCTTCCACCATTCAGTGGGGTTCAGATGGAGTAGGTGAAAGGACAACATGCACTGTACAACCAAGAACTGGGTCAGGCGATGCCTTACACCCTAATCTTCTCTCTTGTCCATTTACAGCCATGTGTGGTTTTCTTCCTCTTGCACACCCTTCCCCACACAGAGGATGCATGTTTGTTCCTTTATTCCCTGGCTCAAAAAAGTCACCCAACAATTCTCACTCTGGCCCTGCACCCAGCTGCACATAAAAATGAAGTACAGGAATTGATCTTAGGCTTACCAGGTATGACACTTCTGATCAGACCTGTATGGATGTGCTTCCCATCTGTGCAACACATCCCTCTTACAAAGGGACAGATAAGCTGTGTAGGTGGGCATATGAATGCAGGAATGTAACAACCATATGTGCCAGAACCACCACATGGTGGGGGAATGTGTGAGCTGAGCTCCACTTCAAAAGACTTACACCTGAGATTTACACCCTATGTGTACCTATCCACTTGGACCAGTACATGTGCTAGCCAATGGAAGTGGATTGCATTCCATGCAAGCTCACACTGAAATAATTCTCCTAGTCTTAAGGATGCCTCAAAACTTTGTAGTAGTAGTAGTAGTAGTAGTAGTAGTAGTAGTAGTAGTAGTAGTAGTAGTAGTTGTTGTTGTTGTTGTTGTTGTTGTTGTTGTTGTTGTTGTTGTTGTTGAAGAGGCTAGTAACCCCTGAAAAGTAGCTGGTAGGGCATATGAAGAGCCTCAACCCAGAGTGTGAGTATAGGCATTGCTTTGGTGAAGCCATGGTTCAAATGATTCAAATCCTGGGATTTGGGAATTATCAGGAATATGTCACTCTGCCACTATCCTCTGCAGACCTCACTTTTCCCCTACCTGGAATCCTCACAGTAGGCTTGGGAGGAATGGATTTCCCCAATGGTTATATATTATTATGAGCTGATCCCCTTGTAATTCAAAATGTATGTGTATGTTTAGGTAAACACACACACACACACAATTCTATAGACAGGAAACAAAAAAACTGCCTGTTTTCAATTTCTCTTTGAGGCCATGCCTATATGGGCACTGTCTTAATGAATGCCTTCACTTCCAAATGTATTTGTAAATCACTGCTTTTAGTTAGATTACATTCTATACTTTGGAGATGAACACAAATGGCTCATATTGATGATTTCCCTAAATGCAAGCCATTGCCCTGATCACATCTTCCGTACCTGGCAGGGATTTTTCCCAGTGTATCTACATTACACTATTACTATGCTTTGATTCCACCATACCTGCAATGGTGCCATTCTTTAGAATCCTGGGATTTTTGGTTTGATAAGGGCCTAAAAATTCTCTTAAAATGAAGTGAAGGGCCTTAAAATTCTCTGTGAGTAAGCTCTAGAGCCCATCTACAGTGGAGAATTCTAAGGGCCTCAACAAACTAAGGATCCCAATATTCTGTGGGACAGGCCCATGGCAACTGAAATCAAACAGCTGTAACTGTATAGCGGAGATACATACTACAACTGTATACATGTTCGACACATATGCTCAGCTACTGAACTATGGCACATTAATGAAGTCTGCCATCTGGAAAATATGCCAGGAGGGCTTCAAAACTGGTTTCATTTAATAGAGGTTATCCATACAAATAAAGGTATGTTAATGGTGTCACTAGCAGCTGCTTCTACCCTCCAGTGCTTTAAAATCAAACATGTTTATTTATTTATTTATTTATTTATTTATTTATTTATTTATTTATTTATTTATTTATTTATTTATTTATTTATTTATTTAATTTATATGTTGTTGCCTTCTGGTTTGAGGAAGCCATGGGAAGATGGGGTCAAAGAGTGGTTCAGGATGTTTCTCTTCCTTTTCCTGTCAAAGAAAGATAAGCAATACTCTCACACACACATGCTTCAAACATGCATCAGTTTTATGTCAGTTTTAATTCTGGCTACTTTCAAAGAATTCTAGGAATCATAGTTTGGTGAAGTTATTAAGAATGGTCTCTCATATGATTTTTCTAATCTGATAACTAAATTATAGTTTCCTAGCTCAGTGAGTTAGATATCTGACCGTGTAACCAAAGGTTGGGAGCATTTCCCCACTGTACAATCCAGAACATCTAGCCTATGTGGCCTTGGGCAAGCTGCACAGTCCCAGGAAGCCCCCAGAAGAAGGGAAGGGTAAATCACTTCTGAGTACTCTCTAGCTAGGAAAGTCTGAATATGGTTGCCATAAGGCAAGATTGACTTCATGGCACTCAATTATTATTAATTGGAGAAAGGAAATAATAACTAAAATAGCCAAAGTTGTAATTCTCTGCACATGTCGCCCAGATTAGTTTCCATTGAACTCAATTGAACTTCTGAATCATCAGGTATGTTCTACGAGTCTGTAGAATAGATGTGGCTTCAGACAAGAGGTTGGAGGCTGTGCCCTTATACACAATCCTACAGACCAATGGCAGTCAGCCCAGATTAGCACAGCCAACCGTCAGGAATGATGAGAGCTTTTGTTTCAGGCCATTTCTAAAGCTATATGCTCCCCATCCCTGCCCTAAGAAACAGTTCCTAAGATGCAGACACACATGTGGGTGCATTAGCCTTAGACCTGATGGCCTGCAGAGTACCCAGATTTCATCAAAGACACAATTAGTCAAGAGGGGGACTGTATGTCCTGCTATACAGTGTACAGTTTTCTGTTCAAATGTTCATCAGAGGACAGTCTTTTGCTTAATTGACTCTCCTACCCAGGTCTTATTATGAACCATAAGAAAGGAGAGCAATTTCAGGATAGCCCAGTCGGGATACTGTTGCATGGAAAACACACACACACACACACACACACACACACAAATGAAAACAAAAGAACATAAAACTTCCATGTACAGTGGACCCTTGACTTACAGACAGCTTGACTTACAGACTTTTTGAGTTACAGACTTCTCTGGCCGCAAAATTTAGGTTTGACTTGCAGCCTGAGAATTGACTTACAGACCAGAAAAAACCCAAAATGGAACAAAAACAGCCTGTTACGAGATTAATCGGTTTTCAATGCACTGTAGGTCAATGGAGACTTGACTTACAGACTTTTTGACTTGAGAACCGCCTTCCAATACGGATTAAGTTCTCAAGTCAAGACCCCACTGTACCCCTGTTTCATAAACACAAATCATTCATGGCAATCACCAAAAGAACACAAAGTATGCAAAAGAGAGCCTCTTTTGTGTTTTGGGCCTTTTGTTTAAACACAAAATGCTGGTCACTACTTCAGACCTGCCATTTCCCCATAACTATATGAAAAGGTGGGGGGAGCAGGCATGTCTGCTTTTGGCTCTAATCCCAATCACCACTGACTTCAGTGCTACCAACTACCCCCCTTATAGCTCCTGACAAAAAACTCCCAAAGGGATGCGGCCCTCAAGACAAAGAAGGTTGCCATCCCTGGCTGAAATTCCACTCTTCTTTCTCCCCTCACCTTGACCTGTTTTTGGTTCGTTTCCTAAACTTCCTTCATCCCCACTCATTCTTCAAAAGTGTCAGTAAATCTCAATGTTGTATTAATAGCCAGCTAAATAACCCAAATGTCTGTCAGAGCTGCTGATTTTTGGCAGTGACCCATCTGCAGTCTCTTACAAGGAAGGAGAGGGGGGGGAAAAACAATAATCAGACTTTAATTGCTCATTGTAAAACAGTGTCTTTTTTCATGAGGTTGTTTAATGGCTCATTCTATGAAAGAATTACCAGGGATGGGAGGGGGCACTCACCAACCTGAGGTCTTCGCCTCGCTACTGGCATTTACCTAGAAAATTCATGAATTCACCAATGATGGTGACAATGAGCTGTTAAAGCACAGGGCCTCGCACCCTGACCTCTATACCCGCCCTCTAGTAAATAAACGGCCTCCTCGGGGAATGACTTTAACATTTGCTCAAGGCTGTCCTGCCCCTGCCAGCAGCTTCAAACACCAGCTTCAAGGGAAGAGAACTCCCTGCTACCAATTTTTTTGCTCCTTTTATATCCTCATAAATGCATAATCCTTATACCTCCTATTGTCTCCAAGTCCAGAATATTCAATATTCAGCCCCTCTGGGAAGATTTAAGAAGTGTTTCATGTTTCATCAGGGCTAGAAACAATTGTTCATAACACTGGAACGAAGAGGTGATGTGCAGCATGGTAATGAGAATGTAACTCCAGACGTTAGACTTTACTGTTGTCGTATTTTTTTAAATGCTGAAAATATGTTCCTGTCCCAGTTTTAGTGTTGTTTTAGATTGATTAGTTTTAATCTTTCTCCCTTTCTGAGCCCTGCATGGTTGGAGCCATGGTAACTACAGTAATCGGCTCTGGAGGGTAGGATACGAAACAAAATCTCAGTAAAATTATTTTCCATGTCTTAGAAAAAGTCTTAAAGAATACATATTCTTGCAAGATATGTGGCATATGGACCAGCACATCCTTAGTCTATGAGGGCATCATCAAGTCTACAGTTGCCCCATCTCTGGGCACTAGCTGAAGTCTTTGGAAATCGCTCTCCTTGCTGTGTCTCCAGTGGAGGGACAAACTTCAGGGCACCAGAGGGGGAGGAGAACATTTTATTTTGGTATGTGAACCCTCTTAAAGCCAGGACACCTTTCTCTATCAGAAGGGTACCCAGTTAATGGCTCAGCATGTGGTACTAGCTTCCCTCCT
Organism: Pogona vitticeps; assembly: GCF_051106095.1. NCBI lineage: Eukaryota > Metazoa > Chordata > Lepidosauria > Squamata > Agamidae > Pogona > Pogona vitticeps. The sequence continues at coordinate 108,126,663 of NC_135783.1, read as the reverse complement.
AAATCTTACCTGCTGTTCCTCTGACATCACAAAAAGCCAACCATGTGACATTACAGTAATCTCATCTCAAGACTTTGACCTTGAGTATGGAAGAGTATGGGATACTGCTGACCTGACAACAGTAATCAGTCAGAACTCCCTGTTCAATGGGCTTTCCTGGATATAGCTAGTGAGGAGGACAAGAGGTGGAGATGGCTTTGCTAACTCCGAACCCCAGCTCTCAGAAATAACAAGCAGAACAGAGCTTGAGGAAATTATGTTTTGGACTACAACTGCCAGCATGGCCACTGGCTAGGGAAATCTGAAGGTTGCAGTTAGTAAAAGTAACTTTTCCAAAGCCAGGCGTCGGAAGCAGGCATGAACCTTATGGCTTTGTTTTCAAGTTCAGCCTGTCTGCTATCTCTGTAACAAGAGGCCAGGGAGGCATTAATTGTTCCGAATTAGTCATGTGGCAAGGCCAGTTCTGTTGTTTTACAGAGCAAAGTGATCACCTCAGGCAGCTCACTTGGCCTGGCAGGAAACAGCAGCAAACATTTAACTAATGGATGTGTTGTTGTTGTCTTTTCTTCCACAAGGCAACAGGGAAGAGGCATTTGGCTTAAATTGCTTAGACTCATTTCCATTCTGTTTGCAGAGCACACTTTTGTATATATATATTTAAAGGAAGGGACACATCACTAAATTAAGTGTCTCCTAGTGATGCTCCTGGCATGCTGACTTTCCTTGGTGCCCTGGTACACTTGCTCTGGGGAAGCAGAGCAGAAGCAAAGCAGGTGCACACCATCCTCCCTGTCCTTGCACGCTTGCTCTGAGTGTGCAGAGCAGACCCACACCATCCTGCATGTCCTGGTGTGCTTACTTTGCAGGTACAGAGCAGGCACACCAGGACATGGAGGGTGGTCTGAACCCATAGAGCGAGTGTGCCAGGGGATGGAGGACAGTTTGGTAATTCTTGAATGTTGGTTCACCTTCTTGCACCTTGCGAGCCCCTTCCTCACTTTCCCTGCCTTGCTTGCACCCCAAAATCCAGATAAGCACAAATTAAAATGACAGCAGCCTTCACATCCACAAAACCGCATTGAATTGAATTGATTTAGAAGTGAGATATTTTTAAAAGCCCCTGCCAGCCAGTTGAAAAGAACTCACTTTGCTGCCCAAATAAATCGATTTCCTCCTTGTGTTGTATGCGTGGGAATTTATAAATCAATTTAAATAATGTTAACATTGAGAAAACTGAGGTTCTTATGGCCCATGTTATTGTGACCTAAGTAAGATGACAGTGTCACTGAACGATTTGACTCACTTGAAATATAGAGTCAGGAAACCTTCAAACTCAAATATGCCTTCATAAAGCTGTAAATCCTAGTTAAATGAATGGGACTTCCTTTTCAATAGAGATCAATCTGACTATGTTGTAAATACCTCACTAGAGATTGAGCTGGAAGTATAAGATTCTCCATCTCAACATATAAAGACCCTACCTAGCTTTGACCTTTGCAGGTACAATATTTCAGCTGCTTTTTTGGTGACCAGGAATTATCAGTTTCTTGTGACTCTGTGGTTCTATTTTTTGGTTGTTGTAGGTTTTTCAGGCTGTTTGGCCATGTTCTGAACACAGCCAAACAGCCTGGAAAACCTACAACAACCATCGGATTCTGGCTGTGAAAGCCTTCGAGAATATGTTCTCTTTTTTGTTGCTATACGTCTCTGGGTACAAGTGTGCATGTGTGTCTTTTTTATTATTTTTTTATTTTATTTTTTGGCAGCATGGGCTACTTTGCATTATTGATGTACGGGTAAAATGGGGATGGGGACCATAGACAGTCCTATATATGTTGTTGCTAAATTGATGCCTTGATCATAAATCAGCTTCATTATAAGGAGCTAACCATCCAGGAATAACATGTTGCAGATATCAGAGTTGCAGAGGGGTCGTAGGGAGAAGGAATCAGATCAGCTAAGGGTAACTTCATCTGAGCCCAATTGTCTTCTATCCCAAAGGCTTTGAGGATTAGAGAAAAGGGTGGCACCAGCTTCCCTTTCACCATCAATCCCACATGGAGAGCACAACTTATAAAAGTAACTGTCTTTCTAGAATTGCTGAAAGTTCAAATATACAGAATTACCAGCCTGAGGGCACATTTCTATTTAGCCTGGTTAATTTTGGAAATACAAGATCTTGGCAATGGGGTTGAAACTCATAGGACATATTTTTTTTTCAGTTTTTCCCCTTTATTCTCAAGGCTTTTTCTCCAGGGCTACATAAATACCAGACAGCATGTCCCCATTCTTTTGAAAATCAGAAACCAAAAAAAAGGCCATTTCATGTATTTTCCAGAACAAACTGTTGGGTGGGCCTGAAGTTGCCCTCTTGTGAGAATAATCACAAGGCAGGATATCAAAGTATTCCTTGAAAATGTTACATGAATAAGCAGATCCTTCAGCAGCAACGAATGCATGATAAAGCCTTTGCTGTGTTTTAAAGGAAAAGCCCCCAGCCCATTTGGTGAAACTCCTAATATGTGTTCCTTGGCAGTCACTCACTGTGGGATGGGTAAGAAATGTGACAGGGGAAGCAAAAAAAAAAAAAAAAAAAAAAAAAAAGCACAGAGACAGCTTTAAATATGTCATTGTGTCAGTTGATGAGCCAAACCTCCTCAGAATATCAGGCTCATTTCTTCTCTTCTTAACTCAGAAAAAGAACATAAAAGATGAAGCGCCAAAATTATTAGCACAAAAGAAGAGCTGATGACTGATGAGAAAAGGGAAACACCACGATGGCTGTATTAAAAGGGAAAGACAAATTAAGAAGGTGGGGCTGAATGAAGGGGAACTGATGAAATCGTGCTGAAATAATGAACAGCCCTGGCAAGGTAAACAGAGGGCTTTCATTTAGCAAGGTTCATATTGCAACAAAGAGAAGCCAGAAAGAGGACATGGTTTTACTTATTCATTTGGGTCATAATACACTTATGACTTACTCATTGCCTCAAAAACTGTGGCTGATTCAGGGAAAATTTAAAAAGTGTGTTTAGACATGGTTTGAAGAAAGCAAGAACTCAAATGTCTTGAGACCCCTATTTTCTGCCCCCCATCCTTGTCCTTTTTTGAGATTATTTCTGACACCTATTCACTGCAATTTCCTGTGCAGCTGCCACCCACAAGTACTATCAGCTGAAGAGATCTTTCTCTGCTACAGTACTTGCCTCAGAAATATTTGCAGGCCAGGGTGTGCGGGGTGGGTGGGACATATATAATCACAAAGTGTGTGAGGTGAAGAACTAAGCAACAATGGCCAAAATTCTGTTATTTGGTTATGCATCCAGAAAATGAACATTCATTTTCTGCGGGGGGGGGGGGGTGTTCACCAACAATTAAGAATCTCCCCCTTGAATTTTTGGGTGCACCCCAAAAATCCAAGCAGAGATTTTTCAATTGTTAGCATGAAGCTGCTGCAAGTTGCTTCAAAGGCCATTCAAAGGCCAATTCTCTCTACCAAACAGTCTCCCTCCTCCTCCTCCTCCTCTTCCTCCTCCTCTCCTCCTCCTCCTCCTCCTTCTCCTCCTCCTCCTGCCTGATCTTCTGTTTTCTGCTCCTGAACAGCCAGTTAGCATTCTGTTGCCATGGAGCATGCTCAGTCATAATTAGGTTGTTATTGGTACCCCTCTTCCAACACTTAGAAGGTTCCACTCTCCCCCCAAAAAACTATTTGTTGTACTTCTGCAAACCTCTGGGCTGCCCCAAACCTGCTAATGCCACTATCTTCTACTTAGATGGTGCTCTTTCAGTTATTTCCACAGTTGGCTCTCAGTGCCTGAATGCAGAAAATGAAGAAATGATATGGCTTCATACCTAGGCAGCTGAAGGACTGCTGGCTCCTACGTAAGCCTGCTTAGTTCCTAAGACCATCATCCATCTCTTTATTGCAGTCAGTGAACAGTCATTGGCAGGAAATTGTAACATAAAAGATATTATCCAAACTTACTGTAAGATACCAGAAAAATGGGATAAAATACTGTGACAACATAATTATTGATAAAGGTGTTAGCATGACAACCAGCGTGTAAGTTACTGGTTTGCTAAAACAGTTCTCTGAATTTTGCAGTCCTCAGCACAAAATATTGCCATGCACAAGGATTCTGGTCTGAGAGACGATAGAAAACACAGAATGCATCCAATCATCCAGGGAATTTCAATAACAAAGGTCCAATATTTTTTCTACATATCACAGCAAAAGAGACAGTTCATAATCATATGAGAGATGGCTTCTACCTCTCCAGAATCACTGGGGCATTTCTGCTGAGACCAGGGAATTTTTTGGAACTTTCCTCCCCAAATTGCACATTTACGCAGGCCAGCATAAAATCCGTGTGGTGATGTGAAAGAGCGAGTGTAGAAAAGTAGTTTGCTGGTTTAAGAAGCAACAAAGCCCTATCAAATAGAGCATTTGAGATTGATTTCAGATGTGTCCATGTTCAATATCTAGGATATGCTGTCTGCAAATAGATTTAGTGATTTTACTTTGCAACAACCACCATCCTCCCTGTTTTCAAAAAAGGCAGGAAGGACAATCTAGCAAATTAGTCTAATTAGTCTGCTAACTATAATCAGAAAGCTCTGTGCCAGACATCTTCATTGGAAATGCCAAGCCTGGATGGAATGGAAAAACATTTGAGGCCTTCTCTTGATACTTTCAAAATCAGGACATATTGGCCCATATTTGTGGAGTTATTTGTATGAAGCAAAGCCCCTTGTTCAAGGCTAATGCAGTCTCAGACAACATTACTTTTGAATACTGGGTTAACACCTTGCGGTTTTATCCTCTTCAACACTTTAAAGTCTAGACATTTTAAAATGTTTAATCCAGAAGAATACTGCACCATTATTATTTTAATCTGCTCTTTATTTTGTTATTTCTTTCCTTTCCCTTATTGTTATTTATTTTCAATTTAAAAGTTGTCTTGGGTATTTTTTATTTTTAAAAAAATTATCCATTTTTAAAACAACAGATAAACAACAGATAACAAAAACCAGATAGCTTTCTTCTATATTCAGGTAAACTAAGTAGGGTAAAATAGAACATGATCCATCATTCAGGTGAAATTGCAAGAATATATTGTACATGCATTTAATCATCATCATCATATGCTGTTGAGTCAATACTAATCCTTTTCAGTTTTTTCCAGGTAGGAAGTACGCAGAAGCAGCTTCCCATTCCCTTCTTCTGAGGGCATCCTGGGACTGTATAAATATTGGCTGGAATCCAGTAGTAAGAAGTGGCTAGAATGAGCCCATTGAATTAGTGAGGATTTGGTGAGTTTTCCATAAGTTCCATTGATTCTATGGGCTTGGCATAGTTGTGATGTATTCCTGGATTTCCACTTTTATGTCACTTATTAAGGTTAGAACTATAGAGAGATCACAGCTTTATACAGGAGAAAATATTTTACTGAGAAACTGCATGGCCCACTTAAAGGAGAGAAGATATAATTTAAACCTCCATGTGTCCTTCCTTACTGAGATGATACATGGTTATTTTGCACTTGGAGACACATTTTCTTTTCAAGCCACTGGCTTTGTCGTCAGTTTTGCACTACAGTTATCTGACACATCATGCTGCTGAAGGATGCAGAAGGAAGATGATTTACAGTATGTGTGATATACTCTTGCAATTCCACCTGAAAGCAGAAGGAAGTTCCATTTTACTCTACTTAGTTTACATGAATACAGAAGAAAGCAATCCGCTTCGTGTTCAATCTCTATAACTTGTTTTTTCATTGTCCAGCGCATTCTATATATTTGATATGTTATTTATTGCCTACTTCCATGGACCTGTGAATAATAACCAAAAAGCAATCCACCACTAGATGGCCCAAAAAACAGGATGATGTTTTGCATGAAATGGCAAGGTTATTGGTTTAATCAATCATACGGGTTTAGTCTGAAAGATGTGCCAGAGTTCATTGCAAAGCATATGGAATGCACATGATGTTTTTGTTAATATGCAAAACTTTGCCTGATGTACCATAGCAAATAAATCTACTTCAGATTGCACTAATCCTATCATGAATTAACATTATAACTTGCACTGGCATATATGCCATCTTTGTTAATTACTGAAGGCAGCATCTTATCAACCCAGGCATTGCTAAGGTGCCCACACCGTTTCAGTGAAGACAGACAGCCACAATGGAGGTGCATTTCACTTGCAGACCATAGAAACCTCCAATTTATTGATATGATATATTGTGCTTCTCTATCCCTGATATAGAGTGCTAGGAAATGACCCAATATTGCTGCACAATATTGGGCCCTCAAGAAAAAGGCTGCCTGGGAGTCAATGCAATGCTGCACGAGTAAAAAAGTTCTATGAGAGCCTCTCTATTTAGATTGTAAGGGGTGGCAAGACTATGCTTCCCAGGCAGCATTGCAGTGACTCCCAGGCAGCCTTCCTATACTGCCAGCAAGCACTAGGGCTCCCTCAATTCTTCAGACCTGAAACATGTAGAGCAGAGTGGAATGGTAGTGGGCAAACTTTTCTTTATTTGTGCTCTTCTGCTTCCAAATTCTACCTGGGAGATTCCATGTGAATTCTGGAGATTGGGGTCCTTGAAATGCAGAAATCCTGCTAGAGAATTGGGCCAGTGCACATGAAGAGAATTTTGTTTCAGTTCTAGAGAAGGGCACGAATCACCAGTTCATCACTTCCCAGTCCTACCTCCTCTAGTGGGCACCCACTCAAGAGGCAGCACCCAAGCTTCCCTGCTCCACCTCCTCCAGACACTTCTTCTGAGTGGGTGTCCGAAGTGGGCCGAGGAAGCACTGAACACCTGTTCGGCTGCTAAACAAACAGGCATGAACTGCAAATTCTTCACACTGAGGACAGGAAGGACTAAAATTAAGAAATGTGGGGTGTAAGGAATTGAGGTTTACTGCGCACTTCTGAGGCCTAGAGGACCTACCTCAGGAAATGAAGATGGTAGTTTTGCGCCCAGAGGCACCCGTGATCAAGTTCTCTTTAGGGAGACAGGATCGTTACATGGGGCAAAGCCAATCTGAGAACTTCTTCCAGCTCATCCAATTTTAGACAATAGACTGGAAATCAGGTGGCAGTTTTGTAGGAAAACTACAGGAGAAGAATTGCAGAGAAGCCACTTTTGCCCCAGCAGAGCTGAAAATATCTACGAAAAGAAATTATGGATAAAATGAGATTGTGTACTTCTAAAGCTGGTATATGAACAGAGATCATGCTTGAAGGATTGCATTTCTTATTTCTGTGATGCCCCTTTGTGTTCTATACCAGCATGATGTAGAAGAGCAAATGGCCTGCAGCCCCCAAAGCTCTACTTAGACCATAATTCTCACTAGTTCCACCCACTGACCATGATGCTTGGGGCTGATGGGTGTTGTCATTTAGAAATACCTAAAGGAGCGCAGATCACCCACCCAGTTTTGCAGCATTTGCTACTGAGCCAGGGGTAGATCCTGGGCCAAGAAAAGACAAAGACAGGATGATTGAGGTTTTTCTGAAGAAGTGAATACACAGCATGCCTTGTTTACTGGTGTGATTAATCAATACCACTTTTTCCTCCTCAGATTGGCCACAATTTCAGAATAAAAAAATGGTTGGAAATCAAATGCCATGCTCAGCTTCGTGGTGCTGTTTTACCATCTCATCCCAGGTAATCGCTGTCATTTTGAAGAAATTCGTTATTGTCTGCTGAACACTTTTTCAAGTGCTTTTGTGACTATCTTGATAATAACAAGAAGATGAGAAGCAGGAAAAGTAGCATTCACCCCAACAGCAATAAAAATCTAACTGTGTGCCCTGAACATCCCCCCCTCCCATGCTCCACAGTAAAGCTGAGTGCATTTTGTCTTCTTTGAGTCTAAAGGATACTCCACTGTTTTCTTCTTTGTAACAGAAAGTATTCTAGAGGCTATTGTTAGGCATTCACAACAAAGACTTCGAATATGACATATGAGACAGAGAGTGACAAACTACAATATATTCTTATCAAATAATCTACTTTCTACCCATTTTTCCATTTATATAGGAATACATGCATTTATTCATGAATGTATTCATCTATAATTGATTGGATTTATTCATTTGTGATGACTGACGGATGGATAAGACCACTTGTAGACTGGCTAATAAAGACCCCCTGAGCAGTTTGCAATATATTCAGAAACAACCATGTCACTAAAATAAGTTTAATGGTTTTAAACAGAATTTGAACACAGAGACTACAGCCAAAGAAGGTGAAGGAGTTCAGACATGTCTACTACAATATCACTGAAAGCCAGACAAAATAAAAGTATTGTTTCTACCCACAAAAAGTAGCGGTACGTGGCAATTTCAGTTCACTTTCAGTTTTATAAGTATTTTTCAAAATGCATGAATTTCTTTATATTAAAATGAAAAGAACCTGAATATTACTTTTAAAAAGACTAATGTTGGGGGGGGGGGAGCCAAAACAGATATCTGTTCAATGATGTCCTAATTCTTAGAAGGTTGGGTTTATATTGGTGAACATCAAGTTTTAGTTCATTTTTTAAGTATTTACCAAAACCTACAAGTTTTAAAAGAATTTAAATGGGTAACAGAGTTAATGTTGTGAATCAGGACCTGCTTTTATGTTATACAGGCACACTGGACAATTCCTTACAAGTGTGTGGACTTGTGAGTTGCAGCCTATGGATTGGATTACTGTTCTATGAAATGGCCTGCCTGTGGAATGGAATTGAGGAAATATTTAGTTTGTTTCATAAACAGCACAATTGACTCTTTCTTGTTGGCAAAGAGAGCTGAGGATTTCTCCCAGCCTGGATTTTTGCATTACGGATTGAGCAAAAAAGACAAGATCTGTTATTACTGTGGCAACAAGGAATTGGCCATGCTGCAAGACAATGGAACAGTAACTACAGACTACAAAGTTTGATATTTTCAACAGTTCCAGACTCAGAGAGTACCTTGATAAGATGCTACAGTCATGTCATGTGTCCAAAGGGATGAGTTGCTTACCAGGAATAAAGAAAGGTGATGAAATGCAATTTTTCTCCCAACATGCCATGTGCCAGTATAGAACTTAATTTTAGGAGTGAAGGTAAAGAAGCCAGCCAGAAAGCAGGAAGATTACAAAATGCAATTGGCTGCTTGGGAAAAGAACTCAAAGTCACACTACACTCACATTCACACTCACGTGCACATGTTTGTCAGTTTCTTTATTTTCATGTAATTTTTACTTTTGCAGATTTTGACTGCTTGTCAGTGGACTCAGCTGGGCAGGTTCTCCACTCAACCTTTGAAACAAGTCAAAAGAAAAGGGGAGAAATCCCCCTAAAGTCCCCTCCTGTGTCCTCCTGTTTCCAGGAGGAAGTTTTTTTTTATTTTTAAAAATGTTTTATAAGTGCTGAAGTGCATCAGCACTGTCCTAATACAGTCTCTTAAAATTTCACTTCCTCTGCCACTCTGTGGAGCAGAGGAAGTATTAATTTGTGAATAATATGAAGTGGCTGTCTTCTTACAACATGGGAAGGACCAGAAGGAACCCAAGTAATCTACAGCTCCAAGTAATCACATGCACTAGAAATGAACCAAAACAGAGCAATCCTATCCACGCTTTTAAAAAAAAATAGCCCCGACAGGGGCACGGAAAAGTGCAGGTAGGAATGCTCTGGGGATGGGCTGGTTCTGTCCAGTGATTATATTGTGTGATTGTTGGAAAAAGGCACAAACCAGTCCATCTGCACAGCAGATCAAACAAAGAACTAAATGCAATCTGATTGCACCCTCCTTTAAGATGAGAATCAGTGCTCAATGGAGCAGAACTTTGAAATACTACTTTTAAAGTATTAATTTCCAGGATCCCCAAGGCAGTACATCCACTGATCATGCAGACTAAAGTACTCTGGGAGTTACCATCTGAAAAACTAACTTGTTCAAAGTGTAGTATGGATCTGGTTTTCATCCTGCTTAGAGTTTACCCAATGAAATTAATACTACTTAAATGACTAACTTATTGATCAGATCTGGGAAGCAGTGCATCAGCACCAATTGTTCGTGTGAGCACTAAGTCCCGGTCTCAGTTCAACGGACCCAGCAGTGAAGCTGAAGAGGTTGCCTGTGAAATGAAATTGTCCTTAAGCCATCTCCCAGGATCTTCTATATCATGTGCAACAGGGCAAAGGCAGAGGGCACATTATATTCTAAAAGAATTTTAAGTGTTCTTTATTACTTCTCAGGATCCTGGCTGCTGTTATCATTGTCATTGCTCTGATTAAACAGGTAATTTGTTGTGTTGCACATTATTAGTGCACTGCCTTGTCAATTTCAGTGAATCAGAAGAACACAGAAGATTACCTTCTGGTTTTCTGCCATGGTGAGCTCTAATATTGCCCCCTGCAAATTTTTATAAAAATACAAAAAATAATAATTAAAGAATAATTTCCTTTCCACTCAGGACAAAAAAAAAAATTAATTTAAAATATGTTTACTTTGCCATTCTCCTTAAAAGGGACCCAACGTGGCTAAAACAAATGGAAAATCCCTATCAAAAAACCCTCTGAAATGACTTAAAATAACTTTTGAAAGTAATTTTGAAATGTAAGTGTTATTCATTACACTTAAGTCATAGGTGTTATGCCTTTAAAAACCTGCATAACATCTAGTTACATTGCTAGTTAGCCACAACATAACTATTTTATATACAGTAATTATATTACTTAACTATTTACTTCCAATCCTGGGTGAGTCTGGCCTTTAGACAAAATCAAGCAGCCACAGAGCTACCTCCGGCAGCAGACTGAGGTAACATGAAAAGGCAGTAAATTCTTCATTATTATTTAATTTGTTATTGTTCAGTCATTACTGGTAGGAAGGGGAAGGAGCAGTTGTGGGATTTATAGAAACATACTCTGAAGCAATTTGACTGGCTTTAAATACTATGGATCTTGTCTTGGGTAATTATTCAGGGTGCCATTTATTGTTTCACCTCAGACACCAGAATGTCTAGAGAATTTGGTGGAAGGTATGCAAAAGTTTTGTCACAGAGAATTCCATATGGGGAAAAAAGATCCTTAGCAGTAAAATGTTTGAAAGCCCTTGAACTAGAAGAGTCAGTACAAATTTAATGAGAACTTTCCTGTCAATACATTATTTGATGTGCCACAGATATTCCATCCTACCATAAAGTTCCTGGAGTCTTTAGAGAAGCAACCTTGAATCCACTTAGTGCGTTCTGTCAAGATGGGCTTGCAGGAAAGGAACTCATGCAGCCTGTACTCCTCACAACAGGATTATAACAAGCAGAGGTACTAAATATAGTCTATATGCTGCATGCATTGGGGATGAACTCATCCAGGAGATGTGTTACAGATTTATGATGCACAGCTCATTAGGTTTTGCTGTCTTAGGCGCTGAGATTTTGGCAAAGACAGATTGCCATATGCGAAGGGAAGGAATGAAATTGAGGCCAAGTTATCCCCATGCAGGAGCCACACTTCCCAGGCAACACACACACGAAGGCAAACCTTTTGAATCAATGTGCGCTCTGATGATTTATGTTGCATAATTTGATCTGATTATATTTCATAAGTTTTCATCATGCAATATTTATTTAATCAAAGAAAAGGAAACCAAAATGTCTGCAGCAATGAGAAGATTCATCACTGAACATAACAAGGTTTGGTCTCTGCAATATTGCATCCAGGGCTACTTGACAGCAAGCTTTTTGTTTTGTCCAGGAGCATCACCCTCTTGGCAGAGTTCAGGGCAAATGTATTTCAGAGAGTTGGACAGAAAATAAATAAGTCTTTTTCTCTCTCCCTCTCAAGATACCATGATTATCCATCTTTCAAAAGACACAAGATCTATAATGGACAAGCATGTGGAGATATAAACATATTCACAGGTTTACTAAGGTATAAAAACAATCCATTTTCCTGGGCAGGATTTAGTATGTCTCACAAAGGCGTGGTGATAATATTTTAAAAAATGCATTTAATTTGCATCGTATTGCCACTTATGGTCAGGGCAAGTACAAAAGATAGATGGGTATGGGGTGGAACTTCAAAGAAATCAGTAATCTAATGGGAAATAAAGAAATAAACAATATAATGGGAATTAATATAATCTTGCTATCTCCCATTCTGGCTGACTGGTTCCTCTCCTAATCACACTTAGGTTTTGGCTAATCATAACACTGACTGACTTGCTGACTGATTTGATGCACCTCACATCTTTCTGACAAAAGATTTATCATCTTTACCTCTCCTCCACTCACCCATATGTGAGCATGCAAGGCTTAAAGAACTCTAAAACTCTCCTCTCTGTCCTTTGAGATATTACGATGGGACCTCATTTAGTTATTGTAGAACAGTTCCTATTGTCAATTTAGTTATTGTAGAACACTTCCTATTAGCTAATGAGTTTGTTTATTTAAGGAGAACATGGTCATATCAAAGGAGGGGTTCAAACATGGCAAAGCCCCGGGTTAGTCCAAACTAAAACAGACTCATCAAGAGCAGATATGTTGTATTCGCGAAGGCTTTCACGGCCGGGATCTAATGGTTGTTGTGGGTTTTTCGGGCTCTTTGGCCGTGTTCTGAAGGTTGTTCTTCCTAACGTTTCACCAGTCTCTGTGGCTGGCATCTTCAGAGGACTGAAGAGACTGGCAAAACGTTAGGAAGAACAACCTTCAGAACACAGCCAAAGAGCCCGAAAAACCCACAACAACCAGCAGATATGTTCCTTGTGACTAACACATTCAATTCATTTGAGAGTTAGATGTAGTTGGGACTAGCAGTGCATTTAACCAAATATGTGTGACATCTCACTAGCTATTGATGGCTGTCATCTGAGTTACATGGAATCATTTTGATATAGCACAACAAATCTCAAAACAGGAAGTAACCAAGTTCTCTTTCCTAATAGTACTGATACCTGACCTAGCTTTCCTGATGGCCCAGATGACAGCCCACAGCTGATGAGCTATAGTGCATATGAAATACTAGAAGCTTATCAGCCCTGCATATTCTGCTGAATTTCCCAAAGAGGTAACTGCAACATCAGATCTCATGATTGTCATTTTAAACAAGTGTCTCCTATGTTACAACACCTTCTAGAACTGACACCAAAGAAAGATGTTCTTGTCATTATAGGTTATTGGAATGCTAAAGTAGAGAAACAAGAGGTAAAAGGAACAACAGGTAAATTTAAAATTGGAGTTCAAAACAAAGCAGCACAAAGGCTAATAGAGTGTTGTCAAGAGAACAAGCTGGTCATCACAAACACTCTTTTCCAAAAACACATGAGGTGACTCTATACATGGACATCACCAGATGGGCAATACCAAAATCAGATTGATTATGATCTCTGCATCCAAAGATGTAGAAGCTCTATACAGTCAGCAAAAACAAGACCTGGAGCTGATTGTGGCTCTGATCATCAGCTTCTTATAGAAAAACTCAAGCTTAAACTGAAGAAAGTAGGAAAAACCACTGGGCTAGTCAGGTTTAATCCAAACCAAATCCGTTATGAATTGGGATCCACACAGTGGAAGTGAAGAACAGATATTAGGAATTCGATTTGGTGGACAGAGTGCCTGAAGAACTATGGATGGAGGCTCGTAATATTGTATAGGAGGCAGCAACAAAAACCATCCCAAAGAAAAGGAAGTGCAAGAATGCAAAGTGGCTGTCCAATGAGGCCTTACAAATAGCAGAAAAGAGAAGGGAAACAAAAAGCAAGGGAGATAGGGAAAGTTAAAGAAAATGGAATGCAGACTTCCAAGGAATAGCAAGGAGAGACAAGAGGGTCTTCTTAAATGAACAGTGCAAAGAAATAGAGGAAAAGAATAGAAAGGGAAAAAAACAGAGATCTGTTCAAGAAAACTGGAGATATTAAAAGAACCTTTTCTGCAAAGACGGACATGATAAAGAACAAAAAACAGAAGCAGAAGACATCAAAAAGAGGTGGCAAGAATACACAGAGGAATTATACCAGAAAAATCTCGACGTCCTGGACAACCCAGATAGTGTGGTTGCTGACCTTGAGCCAGACATCCTGGCAAGTGAAGTCAAGTGGGCCTTAGAAAGCATGGCTAACAAAAAGGCCAGTGGAGGTGATGGCATTCCAGTTGAACTATTTAAAATATTAAAAGATGACGCTGTTAAGGTGCTACACTCAATATAGCAGCAAGTTTGGAAAACTCAGCAGTGGCCAGAGGATTGGAAAAGATCAGTCTACATCCCAATCCCAAAGAAGGGCAGTGTCAAAGAATGCTCCAACTACTGTACAATGGCACTCATTTCATACGCTAGCAAGATTATGCTCAAAATCCTACAAGGTAGGCTTTAGCTGTATGTGGATCGAGAACTCCCAGAAGTACAAACTGGATTTCGAAGGGGCAGAGGAACTAGAGACCAAATTGCTGACATGCGCTGGATTATGGAGAAAGCCAGAGAGTTCCAGAAAAAAAAATCTACTTCTGCTTCATTGACTACAGAAAAGCCTTTGACTGTGCGGGCCACAGCAAACTATGGCAAGTCCTTAAAGAAATGGGAGTGCCTGACTACCTTATCCATCTCCTGAGAAATCTATTTGTGGGACAGGAAGCAACAGTTAGAACTGGATATGGAACAACTGATTGGTTCAAAATTGGAAAAGGAGTATGGAAAAGGAGTACATTGTCCCCCTGCTTATTTAACTTATATGTAGAATACATCATGCAAAAAGCTGGACTGGAGGAATCCCAAATTGGAATTAAGATTGCCGGAAGAAATATCAATAACCTCAGATATGCAGATGATACCACTCTGATGGCAGAAAGTGAAGAGGAATTAAAGAACCTCTTAATGAGGGTGTAAGAGGAGAGCACCAAAAACGGTCTGAAGCTCAACATCAGAAAAACTAAGATCATGGCCACTGGTCCCATCACCTCCTGGCAAATAGAAGGGGAAGATATGGAGGCAGTGACAGATTTTACTTTCTTGGGCTCCATGATCACTGCAGATGGTGACAGCAGCCACAAAATCAAAAGACGCCTGCTTCTTGGGAGGAAAGGGATGACAAACCTAGACAGCATCTTAAAAAGCAGAGACATCACCTTGCCGACAGATGTCCGTATAGTCAAAGCTATGGGTTTTCCTGTAGTGACATATGGAAGTGAGAGCTGGACCATAAAGAAGGCTGACCGCCGAAGAATTGATGCTTTTGAATTGTGGTGCTGCAGGAGACTCTTGAGAGCCCCCTGGACTGCAAGGAGAACAAACCTATCAATTTTGAAGGAAATCAACCCTGAGTGCTCACTGGAAGGACAGATCCTGAAGTTGAGGCTCCAATACTTTGCCCATCTCATGAGAAGACTCCCTGGAAAAGACCCTGATGTTGGGAAAATGTGAAGGCAAGAGGAGAAGGGGATGACAGAGGATGAGATGGTTGGACAGTGTCATCGAAGCAACCAACATGAATTTGACACAACTTCGGGAGGCAGTGGAAGTTAGGAGGGCCTGGCGTGCTCTGATCCATGGGGTCACAAAGAGTCGGACACAATGTAACAACTAAACAAACAAGATAAAAAGGGGGAACCCTCTTCGATTATAGAGTACCAAGTTAACTTTTACTGTGCTTTTGTGTTGAATTTATTTTGACAAGATTCTCCAGAATCAAAACAAGCCTCCCTTACATTAACATGGTTACAGAGCAGTGCTTGTCTGCTCTGGGGTTTCCATTGGTGAGAGATAATTAATTAATTTTAAATATTTTCCCCCACTTTTCTCCTTAAAAAGGA
Organism: Pogona vitticeps; assembly: GCF_051106095.1. Classification (NCBI taxonomy): domain Eukaryota; kingdom Metazoa; phylum Chordata; class Lepidosauria; order Squamata; family Agamidae; genus Pogona; species Pogona vitticeps. The sequence goes on along the minus strand of NC_135783.1, from coordinate 108,110,869 downwards.
CACAAGGTGGCTTAAATAGTTTAAAAAAAAGACATTATTTAAAAGTAAAAAACAGTCAGTATACAAATACTTTTTTAAAAAGTAACAAAACCTAAATAAAAACAATACTAATAACATATTTAAAAACAAGGCAAAAGAATCCATTTAAAAAATCCTCTCAGACAACCAGTCACTAAGAGAAAATCTGCCTGATGAGAAAGGTCTTTGTCTGCTTGTGAAAGGACAGCAAAGATGGGGCCAGCCTGGCCTTCTATGGGAGGGATTTCCAGAGTCTGTGAGTAGCAATAGAGACGGCCTTCTCCTGTATTCCCGACAAATACATTTGTAAGGGTTGTGGGTTGTGGGACCAAGAGAAAAGCCTCTCCAGATGATCTTAACAGCCAGGCAAGCTCATGAAGGGAGAGGTGGTCCTTGATATAGCTTGGGTATCAGCCTAGAGTCCCACAGTCTCAATCCATAGTTTTTCCTCCCCCCACCCGAGACCCTTTTACTTTTAAAAATGGTTTCCTTTCACTTGGTTTCCAGTTCAAAGTGTGATCACTTTGAACCAATGCATTAAGCATCTTCCTCTTGCCTCTTGAGTGAGGACAAAGTACTTGTATTGCACATAGACACAGAAGCAGTGCTAGCATTCACCTCTCTCCACAAAGCTTCCAGGGTGGGCAGTCTTGTTTGTTTGTTTGTTTGTTTGTTTGTTTTTTGTTTTTTGTTTGTTTGTTTGTTTGTTTGTTTGTTCGTTCATTTATTTATTTATTTATAAAAGCTTGACCCAGGGAGAAAGATAAGATAAACAAATGTGTGCTAGAGGGAGGAAAGCCATCTTAAGTCACTTCCTTTGAAGCATGCCACTTATAGGCACGTCCAGTAGAACTGCTATTAGAAGGCTTTTTTCCCCTTCTTCTGCTTCTGTGACCACTTATACTGAAGAGAACTTCACAGCGAGTGAATGAGAATTCACATTTCCCTTGCTGTGTAGTCACACCCTTACTTAAAGTGATATGCTTTCTAATTTAAAAAAACTAATGGTGATAATGATGTCTTCATAACACCTTATGTTATTGATTCTGGGCAAGTAATGCATAACAAGTTACTTGTTACTCCCAAAGAAAAACTTACATGCCAAGCATTATTAGCAAAGTGAAAGATCAGTGACTGATGAGTAACACATTGCTCTCCCTGAGCATTCATTCTGAGCACTGTGCTGTCCTTCATTTACAGTTCTGAGACTGCCAGTTTTCACTGATGGCTCCAGGTCACTTTTAGATAAATGGATTTACACAGGTCAGCTTCTTTGAAATGGCCTGAATGACATCTGCAATCCACATGGAGGCTGTTCTTATCCTGACACTGATCATTAGAAGCAGGTTCAATACAGTGCTGGTGATGGGTGTTGCGGAATGTAAGAGTAAAGTCAGTGATAATGAAATCTTAGCCATTTTCTCTGTGTTGAAATTACTATGAATTCAGTGTGTGAAACAGTATGAATACTAACATTAAGAAACAACAAATAGAATCCAAGCTGGCCCCATCACCACCAGGTATGGGGAAGACAAACTGCTTCTATTCAAACTTAGTATGGGTACAGTGGACCCTCGACTTACAGACGGCTCGACTTACAGACTTTTCGAGTTACCGACTTCTCTGGCTGCAAAATTTAGATTCGACTTGCAGCCAGAGAATCGACTTACAGACCAGAAAAAAAACAAAATGGAATAAAAATAGAATAAAAACCACTGGTTATGGGATTAATCGGTTTTCAGTGCATTGTAGGTCAATGGAGATTCGACTTACAGACTTTTCGACTTGCAGCCACCATTCCAATACGGATTAATTCCTTAAGTAGAGGGTCCACTGTATTGTCTTTCTCCCTGATCATGACCCTCATAGTGTTGTACAATTACTGTACATAAAATTTAATGAGCAAAGCAAAACAGACCAACAGATGGACAGACACACAGAACACACACCTTATTTAAAAGGAAGATGGAGCGATTTTAAAAGTTAAGGCCATGTGAAACAATACAGTTTCCACAGTATTGGGTCTAAAACCCAATGCGCAAAACTATGCATCAACCCGACTTCCCTTTTTCATGACTGAGGTGATACTACAGAACACACCCCATCTCATGTATCACCCTGTAGGTTCATGAGAAGCCTGCTTTGTGGCCTTGCATCCGTCACTCCCTCTTGGCCTTTCCCATCTCCCAGCATTGTTCTGAGGACTGGATGCAAGAGGAGACATCTATCACATGCCTTAGTTCCCTGGAGGGAATAGCAGGATGAAATGTAACCAAAAAAAACACCAAAAAAACCCCACAAAAACAAACAAACAAACAAAAAACACCGCGCAAACATTTCCACATGTATAATGTTGTATACTGTGAGGGTAGTCATCCCCTGATCATGCCCAGCAGACATAGAAGAGTGGAGTGGATTATTCTGTTGGAATGGCTAGGTTAAAGTGAAGACTTAAGGAACTAAGATAGATATTAACTGACCAAGTGACACATGGGGGTACAACTAGATTTCATGTGACCATAAGGTTTGGGAGGAGTATTGTATGGGCAAGCCCTGCCCTTAAGGGTCCCATCACTCTGCTAGTTCTACTCCTATCCTTCCCCCACAGAGTGAAGGGCAGTTCTAACTGTGAAAGTGCTTAGAATCCTGCTTGCAAACTGAATCTTGTTCAGTGGAAAGTGGGATGAACCCAATGGAAAATGGGATGTCGCTGAGGATCAGGTAGGAAGGAGGAAGCCACATTCACTATACACTTTAAACCAAAGTTTGGAGTTATTGAGTTACAGATAACATAATTATTCCACCTAGTTACTTTTGTAGTTAATGAAGGCGTCACATTTGAAGAAACATATAATCTTTAAGAGCAGTGTTGCTTTCTTTTAACAAAAATCATTTTCTAGAAACTTTCCAAAGTAATTTTAAAAAGGCATTTTAAGAGAATTATAGAAACATTTTGAAATGAATTAAGCATGTTCGACATCGTCTGATCAGTCTTCCAAAGTTTTTTCCCCCACCTAAATAAAAGGAGTAGAGAATAATGAAGCAGGAAGCTCAACAAGCTACTGTTTCAATATTGCAAAGGACAAGAGCGACAGATTGCTTTTAAAATGCTACAGAGAATAACAAGAGAATATTATTTTTATAAAGTAATGTTCTAAGGTCTACTTTATAGCCATATTTATTTCTTGAATGCATGGCTTCAGAGGCAACCATATATAAAATATTTCTTTATGAGCTATAGTAATATCTTATTAAGTAACTAAGTTCTGTGGGTGTATTATGGGGAAGACTAAAATTATTACAGTAAAATCCTATGTTATAAGAACAAGAATATGTAAAGCAGAATTAGAAGTTCCAGCAGGAGAAAATAAAACCAGCCTTTTCAAACTCTCAATCAACGTCAACAACAGCAATTGTTATGCCAGTTTCAAAAGTTTTAAATAAATAAATAAAAGTGTAGATGTATAGTCACAGAATTTGAGAGCATAAACAAACATCTTTGTAATCTCCTTTAGGTCATTCTATCTGTGCTATGGTCTAACCAGGACTTTTTTAAAAAATTGAAAACCACCCTTCCAATTTCTTGGTCTGTTTGTTAAAGGAATGTGACATAATTGATGTAAACGTGCTTTCCTGTAGCCTGCAGCCAGGATATTTACTCAGCTAATTCACTAGAACTGCATTACATACCCTCTCTTTCATGGGCTATTAAATTCAGTTCACCTGGCAGAAAGCCAGAATGTATCACAAAGGTATCCAATCTGAACCCTGTATTCACTTCTGCAGTGCCCCTAGGCACATCTATTAGTCCTGCTAATAGGCAGGACTAAGCCAGTCACTTCCTAGAAATGAACTCTAAAATGTCTCCTGCACTTTGATCTGAAATAGGCACCCATGCAGAAAGATTCCACCTATCTCTCCTAATAGCTAGATCTCACAGCTGAACGCTAGAACATACTTGAAAAATCCCAGAAGAGGTGAGCTTTTGATCAGTATTCTGAAGGCAAGAAAACCAGAATATATGTCACTTACAGCAACCTCGGATGGGCCAAAGCAGACATTTGGTGAAATTACATTCTCAACTTGGTGTGATGTTCTCAGTTATCAGTAAACCCTCAGATTCCAGTCTAACTGGAAAGGAAAGTCTTAGCCCTTCTTTCTGGTCACTTTCCTGAGGTAGATTCTGTTGCTTATTGTCCTTTCTCAGGAAGTAAATTCTTGCCTATCTAAAAGCATCAGATGGGTTGTTTGCATCTTTTTGATTAATCAGGTGAATTTGTGAGATATTTTGCATAAATTATGGAAACTAGAGATGGGGGTATTCATATATGAATATAAATACACCCATACATCTGGAGTTAACAAGAGTCTGGCCCCCTGGGGCTGTACCGTGCACTCACTCTCTTCCCTCCAATCGCTCTGGAGTGCCCAGTCGGCTAGCCACTTCTGGCAGGAGAGAAGACAAATCTCCCTGCAAGGCTGATGAGTGGCTAGTCAACTGGGTGATCTGGCGCAATTGGAAGGAAGAGTGGGGCCAGACGCACGAGTGGATGGTTGAGCCCCAGCGGCTGGACCCTCATTAACTCCAGCTGTGTAGGGGTATTCATATTTGTATACAAATACCACCATGTCTAATGGAAAACTCAATGTGGAAAATGGGTTCCTCCTTTTTCTTGCAGCAGAGGTGAGAAACGTCATGTGGAGGTAGTGAATTCCCAATATTATGGAAATTGTTTAGCAGGTGAAGGCAAATCATACATTTTAGTGCCTCAAGAGATTGTAGGTACAAACGATGCCAAGCTCAAATACATGAAGAAAATGAGCCAGTGTGATTTATGTGTGAACAGGTCTTGTAACATACAAATTTTGCTTCATTCATATTTTGATTATTTCAGTGTTGCTTTAGACTGTTTACTTCTTCAATTGACATCCTAGTTTGTATATTATTTGGGGATGTTATGTGGAAGAAGGTGTAATGATAGATAAATAAATGATAGGAGAGACACTGTAATTGTTGCCAAAGTTGAGGTGGCAAAGGTGCCGCTGGAACAATGGGAGAGGCTCCTGGTGTTGCTGTGCCAGTAACTTATTCAATCTGTAACCGCCATTTTGTGGCTGAGGGCAGGTCCAGACAAGCATATTGCTCGTAGTTTGGATTGCTCTTGGTGCCATTTGGTTTGAACCACATTATGGCGTCCATATGTGTTTTGACTTTGAGTGAGTCATCCCACCTCTCTCTCTCTTTTTAGAGCTATCTGCTCCTTTTTGGCTACAGTTTTTGTTTTTTTTTGGGGGGGGGGAGTGATTCAGAGCACTCCTAATCATCCCATTGCGTAGCCTGTGTAGATAGTTAATTCACATCCAAATAGAGCTGTGGGTGGGGTGAGGTGACAACTCTATGACGTATTCTGTGGGTTGTGGCATTGGAAGTGGTGGGGAGAGGAGGGAATTGCTGAAGATATGTGTTGCCTTTTCTTGCCAAGGAACGGAGACCTCTATTTCTGCCTCATCCCCTTTCCCCACTTCAGCTGCTGGCTGTGTACTAATGTCATGCCTGATTGCTTGGAGGGAAGTGAAAATTAAAACAACTTTTTGGAGAAATGATGACAGTGGCAGTGCCTGCCAATGAATGGCTGTAGTAAACTTCCATACCTCTTTTGTACCTTCCAGCTAGGCCCCTTCCCCCTCACTCACTTGCAGTCTGCATAAACAGGCCTGGGAGAGGGTGGAGATTGCCAAGGCTTGGCTCCTCACCTTGTTTGCTTTCGATCTGGACTAATCTCTGCAAAAGAAAAGGGGAAAAAAGGGAAAGGGAGGGGAAGGAGAACAAGAGAGAGAGAGAGAGAGAGAACCCAGAGGGTGAATAACTTTATTTTATGCTCCTTGTTTTCCATTTCGCATTTCTTGGCAACCATGATAACCTTGAAGATTACAGGTAGCATGAGGGTGTGTACTCAAACCCATGCTCAGATCCTGCCACTGCAATTCCCATGCATCCCTAACTCGAAGGTAAGTGGGTTCTGCATAAGACTGAAGCCTGAGTCAGCAAACACGGGGTACATGTTTTCCTGGTCACTCCCAAAGCAACCAAAAGCATTTCTCTCTTTTTAAGATAATAAAACAACCTGAATCCCATGATTCAGTGGGAAACACAACAATGTTGGTGCTAGGATGAAGGCTCAAACCACATGACAATGCATGAATGTTTGTTTCTGGTTGATCCTTGAGCAGGGGACATGCTCTCCCCACAAAAACAAAGCAAAACACACAAAACAAAACAAACCCCCAAACTGCACTGTCAGGATTCAAACACCTTACTTTTAACAGAGCCTTTTTGCATGAAGATCTGAAAGTTAATCAGAGTCTGTGCCATCCCCGGTTGGATAAGACAGACAATGGAGAAACCCTCCCACCTCTATTTTCATCTACTCTACTATTTAATTTTTTAAAATATTTTCCTATAGATGCAACACTTTTCTAGATAAAAGAGATACATTGGCAATATTCTGTATACCATGCCAGAGAGATTAATTGCTATTTTACTACATCACTTATTTTATTTAACAAAAAAGGTAAAGTTGTCACAGTGCTGCACAATGGCTATGGGAAAAATCGGGGAAGGGGGTGAGAAGGGGAGTGTCATTAAACAAAGAGGGGGGGGCAAATTGGAGCAATCCAAAGGCTTATGTGGACCTTTCTCACAAAAGAATGAACATCTCCAGTGTGGACACAAGGATCACTCAAGTGAGAATAAAAAAGATTGCAGCAAAATAAGTACCAGACCAGTCCAACTTCCTCCATCTGGACATGCCCTAGGTTTAACTACAGACCTAAGGTTATAACATCTAGCCCAATTTTTAGATTCTCTTATTTCTCCAACCACTTCTTAGTTTTTGCACTGCTTGATGGAGACTTCTGGAGAACTCAAAAACTTGCACACTTTTGTGAGATTTGAGCTGGTCCCAGTAAAGGTGTTCCTCACTTGTGGATCTGTTTGTTTCTAATGGTGTCCTCTTGTGTTTTCCTGCCATGTGGTACCATTTGCAGGCCATGTAAGACTGAAGTCACTGTGTAAGTCTAGATAACAAATTGCAGGTATGGTCGAGATTTGAAAAAAGAAGGAGAAGAGAAAATCAGTGGTGGCACCTGAGACCCACGAACCACAGTACAGTATATTAATTCAGAGGACATAAGTCAAATGCTTCAGGAGTATTGCCTGGTGCATTTCATTTCCCAGACTGGTTTCTTGTTTTCAAGGTGTTTGAGTGAAACCCAACTTGTTTTCAGAAACAGATCTTGCTTGTAGTCAGGTCACCTATGGATCAGCGCCACAGGTTAGGAAGGTTCCAGTTTGGACTATGACTCCCAGAATCCTAAGACAGGACTTGTTGTCCAAAAACATAGCTTTTAATATAGGTTCAGTCGTTAAGTTGTGTCTGACTCTTCGTGACCTCATGGACCAGAGCATGCCAGGCCCTCCTGTCTTCCACTGCCTCCCTGAGTTTGGCTAAATTCATGTTGGTAGCTTCTATAACACTGTCCAACCATCTTGTCCTCTGTCATCCCCTTCTCCTCTTGCTTTCACACTTTCCTAACACACCTCCTCCTTCCATTTAATTAACTTCTACCCCCCTTTCTCTCTATAATGGCATTCAAAGTGGTTTACAAATGATTTAAAAACACAAATATTAAAACAATTTAAAAATTATAAACTACACTATTTAAAAAACAGTAAAACATACAGATTGCTAAAAGTTATTAAATCAGATTCCTCTAAAAGAATTCCCGTTTTCGTTTAGACGTTTAGTCGTGTCCGACTCTTCGTGACCCCATGGACCAGAGCACGCCAGGCCCTCCTATCTTCCACTGCCTCCCGGAGTTGTGTCAAAATCTTGTTGGTTGCTTCGATGACACTGTCCAACCATCTCATCCTCTGTCGTCCCCTTCTCCTCTTGCCTTCACACTTTCCCAACATCAGGGTCTTTTCCAGGGAGTCTTCTCTTCTCATGAGATGGCCAAAGTATTGGAGCCTCAGCTTCAGGATCTGTCCTTCCAGTGAGCACTCAGGATTGATTTCCTTCAAAATCGATAGGTTTGTTCTCCTTGCAGTCCAGGGGACTCTCAAGAGTCTCCTCCAACACCACAATTCAAAAGCATCAATTCTTCGGCGGTCAACCTTCTTTATGGTCCAGCTCTCACTTCCATACATCACTACTAGAAAAACCATAGCTTTGACTATGCGGACCTTTGCCGGCAAGGTGATGTCTCTGCTTCTTAGGATGCTGTCTAGGTTTGTCATTGCTCTCCTCCCAAGAAGCAGGAGTCTTGTAATTTCGTGGCTGCTGTTCCCATCTGCAGTGATCATGGATTAATCATGCAAAAGGCTGGACTGGAGGAATCCCAAGAAAGTAAAATCTGTCACTGCCTCCATATCTTCCCCTTCTATTTGCCAGGAGGTGATGGGACCAATGGCCATGATCTTAGTTTTTTTGATGTTCAGCTTCAGACCATTTTTGGCACTCTCCTCTTACACCCTCATTAAGAGGTTCTTTAATTCCTCCCTTTCTGCCATCAGAATGGTATCATCTGCATTTCTGAGGTTGCTGATATTTCTTCCAGCAATCTTAATTGGGATTCCTGCAGTCCAGCCTTTCGCATGATGTATTCTGCATATAAGTTAAATAAGCTGGGGGACAATATACAGCCTTGTCGTACTCCTTTCCCAATCAAAGCAGGACTGCAGTTGAACATTAAGAAGACAAAATTATGACTAATGAAGAAATACAGGACATCAGTGCTAACAATGAAGAAATCAAAATTCTTTAAAAATTTATATATGTTGGTTCAATCATCAATCCAAATGAAGACAGCAGGCAAGAAGACAGAAGAAGACTGAGACTTGGAAGGGCAACAAAGATGGATCCAGACTCACCTGGGTCTCGCGTTGTGGCCAGTGCAGTGGTCTGACTCCCAAGTTTCCTGTGGGCTCTGTAATGGTGGTTGCCACATGGCAAGCTGCGAGGGAGCCTGGGAGAATGACAGTGAGGCTAAGGGTTGTGCTGACAGCCAGGGACTGGCTGGCACAACTGGGGGTGGGGCCAACCACACACACCCAGATAAAAGAGGGGCGCTCCCAGGCCAGGGTTGTGGAGGCCTCAGCAGCATTCACCCTCCCCACCCACCCCATGCTTGGTACAGTTAAAGAATTGTTAAGAATGGTTTATTTCGATGTGTGGTTTGTTATTGCAACTCAATTTTTATCCATGTCACAGCTTTGCTGGTGGTTTGGGAGCATTGGGGATGGATCCAGGGGATGATAGAGGGAGGGAGGGGTCCTGCCCATCACTATCACTGAAATCCCCTTTGGGGGGGGTACAGGCAAGGACCAGAGCTGCCCCAGCTTGAGGGTCCAGGGCTTTGGCCTTGCCCTTGGGTGACAGGGAGCTACAGAGTGGCATACGCCTGCGTGGTCTCTAAGAAACTGGGCCATTTTCCACAGAGGTCTGTGAAATGGAGGCTACATTGGTGATGCACTCGGGCCTCCCGGTGGAACCACATCTAACCCCAATGCTTAACCAAGGGAACTGCGGCTGGAATGCAGTTAATAAAGTTGTGGACCTTTTACTTCCAGTTTAAAGTGTACAGTAAGTTTATTGTCTAGGGGAGGTACCGGGCCTGGTTAGCCATAGGCCCACAATGAAGGAACTAGAAAAAACCATCAAGGGTAAGGATGTGTCATGGGGACTAAGACCAAGATCATCCACACTCTTGTATTTCCAGTCACCAGGTGTGAGTGTGAAAGCTGGACAGGACAGAAAGCTGGCAGGAATCAAATACAATTTATCTGAAATGTGGTGCAGGAGAAGGATTTTGTGGATACCCTGGACTGCCAGAAATATGAACATGTAGATCCTAGAGCAAATCAAGCCTGAACCATCTCTGGAGGCAAAAATGATGAAACTGTGGCTGTTCAATTTTGGGCACAACATGGGAAGGCAGGTTTGTCCAGAAAAGACATTCGTGCTGGGAAAGGTTTGAGGCAACAACAACAACAACAAAAAGAGAGAAGGAACAAATATAAGATGGATTGACTCCCTAACGGCACCAGAGGCTTACGTTTACAAGAGCTGAGCAGGACAGTTGAGGAGAAGGACATTTTGTAGATCTCTCATTCATTGGGTAGCCATAAGACAGAGGAGACTTGACAGTAGGTAACAACATTATCATCGTCATCAAGGAAGTAAACATTCTACAAAAAGTCCTGTTTTTTGCTTGCCCTGCAAAGGATCAACACATGTTAAAATTGTTAACATTTCTGCTGCTATGTCATTCCCATACTTACAAGCCAGCTAAGCTTTCCTGTTCTTTTTATTTTTAGTTGAATGCACAGAGCAGACATTAGCATGCACAACTGCATTTGGGTGCAGAAGTAAAATGTTTGTGTCTTGGTTTTAACTTCATCACTCCAGAAACCACAGCTACCACCTCTGAATTTTAAAGAGATGCTCCCATTTAACAAGCAGGCACTAGATTAAATGGCCAACTACCCATTTATGAAGTTATTCATCAGTTAAACCTATATTCACATTTTCTGGCTGAATTATCCGTGTGCCCACCTGACTAGCAAAATTTAGCAAATATAAGTTTGTGTCCAAAGATACTGATACAGGTTCCAGAAAAGCTTGCCGAATTTCTCCTTACCGTTTAGAAAACAGCTCCAGACAACAGTTTGGAGCAGTGCTGTTATTGATGTACATTTGACCTTTGTTTATTTTTTTTAACATTCAATTGCAGCCTACCTGGAAGATGCAGAGTAGCATAGTTCCATTATCAGGAATTCAAACCGCCTGACCCCATGAAACGGTGCCGCTTTCAAGTTCAGGGGCACTGTGCCTCAGAACAGTGGAACCATTAAGAATGGATGGATGTGAAAGTTAGATGGCCATGGGCTCACAGCAGAGGACGTCAAAAGAAATTGAGTACTCTGACTTTCACTCACTCTTTCTCTCACACCCACACCCTGACACCCACGCACCACTTTCCATATAACCAAAAGGACAGGCAGAACAGCAGCAAAAGTACGACTAACACAGGCTTTTTGGCTTTGTTTCTCCTTGAGCAGTGCAACCAGTCACGTCACTGCTGGGTGATCATGGAGGAAAGGCAGAGCTTGAGCCATCAGACAAGCTTTTATTCAAGCACGTATTCTGTTGTCCTTCTGGATTTTAGCAAACTGGTAGCACTGGAAGCAGCAGCAGCACTGCTCAACATGTATGCCTTCCCCTATCGAATGTAGCCTAAAAAATAGCTTCTGAGTTCTGAGTCTTTTCTTTAAAAAGTCACAGGCCAGACTGTAAGTGTGCACAAGTAATTCTCCGTATGATTGACTAAAATAATAGATTATGTTTACATGTCTTTAACTTAGAAGTAAGCTCAGTGGGATTCACTTCTGGGTAAAGAGGTACAGGCTGGTTGCAGGATAAGAAAGGAGGAAAGAGGGGGTGGGAGAGATGAGAGCATTGAATTAATCCTATTGAGATCTTGATGCTACCTTTCTTTCCCTTGCCTTAAATTTTCAGGCATGAGCTTCTCAGTTCTGCATTACAAACAGGCCATAATAGAATGAATGGTCCCCCAAAAGCGAGAGGAGGGATGTTCTGTCCAGTTTTATCTTTACCAGAAAATCAATGGAAAAGTCATACTAGAACTTAAATGTCATGTGCCACATGATGTGCAGAACTGTGAAATGCTACCTGTTGGACTACAGCCCCTGTAGTCCAACTATAGTAGCTTGGGGATTTTGAGAGTTGTAGTAATTCCCCAAGCATTCCTTATCACAACATCTTCACTGGCTACCAGTCTATTTCCAGGCCCAGTTCAAATTCTGCTTACCTATATGGTTCTGGTCCAGCCTATTTGAAGAATTATACCACCCCATATGAGCTTTCTCGGTTGTTAAGATATTCTGGAAAGTCCCCTCTCTTGTTTCCATTACTTTCCCAAGCTCATTTGGCAAGAACACAAGGCAGGGCCTTTTCAGTGGCTGCTCAGGACTGCCCTGCTCTGAGAAGTGAGGATGGCCTCCTCTCTCTCATCTTTCCATCCTTAGGCAAACACCTTCACCTTCAGGCAAGCTTTTAAGCCATAACTTATCTCAGAAATGCTGGTTTTTAACTGACTGGTTTTTAAATATTTTGAATTGTTTTTTAACTTCATTTTTTGTACATCTTACTATATGTTTAATTGTTTTTTAAATATTATATTTCTATAGTTTTTAAAAATCTGTTCTTTTATGTTGTGAGCTTCCTCGGCTCCTCTATGGGGAGAAAAGTGGCATATACATGATTTAAATAAATAAATATTGGGGTCCTTCCCAATAACCCTCTTACTTTGAAAATGCATGTTTAGGGCCATTGGGGTCTGACTTGCAAGCACATTTTCCCTACCCGAAATACCCCTTTAGTTAAACTGTTCACTGGCAGTGGCAGGAAGGACTGCTTACTCACACCACATGGAAGATAGGCTAGCTACAAACTAGCCCATTACAGGAGGTTTCAGCCAAAGCACACTGTTGTTGTCAATGCTTATATTCTTTGGTCAGGAGACATTATTTGCACAGCAAAGAGCTGGCACACCAAGCCAGCAGCGCCCACGCATGCTGTAATGAATTGATGAAGATGGATGGAGAGCAACTTGAAGCAAGAACCTTTAATGAAACAATGAACTTTACCTCAACTGTGATTACTATGCTGGAAAGGTATCTCGCTACTATGCTATTGTCTGCTGCAGTACAGCTTGGAGTCAGTGTGAAATGACTCTCCTCCTATTTTTGCTATAAACCTTGGGGAATTCCCCAAAACAGAAGAGCCTACCAAATTTTAAACATCGAACCATTTCCTCCAGTCCAGACTGGTTTCCAAGGCTGCTTCAGACACAGATTTCCAGGGTGACTTGAATAAGCTTGTTTTCATAAAGTGAGAAGGACAGTAAGCCACCTTACCATGGGTGGAAATGAAATATCAGTTAGAACACACTTTGCAGCTTGAAACAACATCACATCCTGGTGTCAGCCTGCCCATCTTGATCTCCTGAAAGATTTTGGCATTGAAAGTAGAAAAACTGCTTTCTGAAGTTGAGAAGGGTGGTGGAATAATAGACTGAGGGCTCAATCAGACAGACCTTTGTCCCGCTGTTTGGTGCACTGGAGGAGCAAATTCATTTGCTCTTTTTTCCAGCGATCACATGACTGAATTGCTAGAGCAGTCCAATTTGCCCCAAGAGCATCCCTACCTGCACCTTTTCAAGCCCCTGTCAAGGCCTTCTACTTTTTTGGTGCAGGTTGTGGTTCTAGTTCCCATGCAATCACTGTGAATGGACCAAAATTGAGCCTTGTTGAATCTGCCAAGGCTCTTTCCAGTATCAATTTCCACTGTCATGAAATAGCTTAATGAACAAGGCCCTCCTGGGTATCAGTGATTTGAATGCTTCCCCTGCTCTTCTGCAGATGGCAAGGGAAGTTATTATTATTATTATTATTATTATTATTATTATTATTATTATTATTATTATTATTATTATTATTATTATTATTATTATTATTATTATTATTATTATTATTATTATTATTATTATTATTATTATTATTATTATTTTTATTTTTATTTTATTTTATTTTATTTTATTTTATATTATTTTTTTGCTGTGCTAGACCATCCCTGATGTTCTGAATCTCTTACATTCAATTTTTAATATATATATATATATATATATATATTGGCTTATATATATTGCAATATATATATTGCCTTTGGGTGAAGTGCCAGTCAAAACTGCAGGTATTTTCTCAATTGGCACTATGCACAAAGCAAAGATTTTTTTTAAAAAAAAAAATTAATCTAACTGATCCAGCACACCAGAGATAGTATAGCACAGGCAAAATAATAATAATTTCACTTCCTCTCCCGCTCCACAGAGGAGCAGGGGAAGTGATCAATTTGCTGATATCCTGAAATGACTCATTCGGTCACTTCATGATATCCAAACTAGGGTCACTTCAGGTCGATGTGCCATTTGGCTAAAAGGATCTCACGTAGTGGCATATCACTCTTCCCAACAACCTCAAGTGACCCTGTTTAGACTGCACCAGCCCAGACAAAAAAGGGCCTTGGTGGTCCCACCCTGACTTGGGGATCTAGCAATTTTTCTGGCTTTCAAGAGTTTCCTGGCTGTTCTTTCCCTGTTGCAACTGGCTGTGTAGGTAAATATTCCTTCTCTGCACTGCTATACAGAAACACTCTGTCATCTACAGTTGCTACTTTTATCCGGAGCCTCGCCTGAGATGTATCTGCATATCCAGGAGCCTCAAAAAAAAAAAAAAAAAAAAAAAAAAAGGAATAGATAAAAGCCATGTTTAAGAGGTGTGACAGGGAAAGGCTGGGATTGTGTGTGTTAGATAGAGAGCAGATCAACAAGCATTAAGGCCGTTTTCTGGAAAAACAAGTGAGGGGCTTTAGAGGCCTTGGGGAAGCAAGCATATGTGATTTGAGGTATGCAGCAAAGCAGGAGAAAAAGAAAAGAAAATCAGCTACTTATGCAAAGGATTGTACATTTTGAAAGCCACACTTCTAGAAATGACTCATATTAATTCTTCTTCAGGTGATGGGAGGGGAGCACAGCCTTGCAGCCAATCAGTTATAGGAGAAAAGAGGCTTGAAGCTTGCTTCTGCCTTTGATAATCCTCCCCACAACCACCTCTCTATGCCTACTCTATTCGTAATACAGTATACAATAAAAATCCTCATGTAAAAAAAAGATATTATCCTGGTGCAGTCCTGAAACAATTTTGCAAGGCAGGGCTGGAGAACATGAAGCCTTTCCAGACATCACTGCACTCTATTTCCCATCATCCACAGCCTGCTTCACCAATGCAGTTGGATGATGGGAGTTCAAGACTAATGGCATCTGGAGGTTAACATACTCCTCATACCTGCCTTTTGAGGTTCTTGGAAGAACTGCAGCAAGATTGGAGGTGGGAAAAATGAATTTCTTTTAACTCCTAGGCATGGAAACTCACAGCCAGTATGGCTATGGGATTCTTGGGGAGCTGAAGCACCACATAGAACATTTTCCCATAAAGTTAACGCATGAGAAATATTTTAAATATTCATAGCATCTCTAATAACAACTAAAAGTAGTCATATTTCATTGGCTAGAAAATAATACATATCACTAGGTCAAAATAACTGCCTACCCTAACATTAGTAACTCTTTTTCAGGCATGGAAATAGATGCCCGGATGGTGATTTCATGCAATGTACAGACAATTATTTTGCAGAGCCCTGGAAGATACAGTACTTTTCCGTTCCTGCTGCAGCAGCACATACCCTTCTCCACCTGGAGTAGCTGATATGAGAGCAAATATAATAGGGGGACGGTGACATTGCAGGAGTACAGCCTGTGTCCTCTGCTTAATTGCTAATTGCAGCTGGTAGCAGACAATGGGGCTGTGGTGAAATACTAAAATGAAAGGCAAACAGGTCTGGTCCAGCCCACTTCATCATCCAGTTTCACTGTCTCATGGCAGAGCGAATTCTTTCTTTTCTTTTTTTAAGTCTGTGAACTCTAGTGCTGGAGACGGTCAGTGCACCCTCTTCAAAGTAATGTTTGGAGACTACTGAAAGGAAACGCAAAAAATTGTTGTGGGGGGTTGGGAAGCTTAATATTGTTGTGGTGGGTTCCACCCTTTTGTTTCTTTCAGCTTTTGAAGGGCTACAAAACTCTGATATGGATAAGCAATTTCCCTCCATGTGCCATTTTTTAAAAAAAGAATGGTTGTATTAAAATATGTGGCAAAACTCAACATCTGCTGCAGTTAGGGTTGTGGGAAAGGATTTTTTTAAAAAAAATGGGTACAAATAACAGAAATAGCTGTAAGTCTAGATTAGGTGTCTAGCTTTAAGTCTAGATGACGTGTTACCTGAACTTCTTATGCAAAGTACAGTTTGACCAAGGTTTGTAATTCAACCAGTAATCAAGCCTAAGCATGTGTTACTGTGTCAGCTGCCTATCTCTTCCTCATCTGCCCCACCTCCCTTCCTCTCCCCTCTTCTTTTGTTGTTTTAAGTTTCAGACTATAAATTCTGGGGGGGGGGGGAGGTGTCTTCTAATCTGTAAATCATCTTGCATCCTGATGGTGCTATAAAACCTGAACAGAAACAATAGCAGCTAGTTGTTTCCTCACATTAGTATTTTGGTTATAAATGCAGTTTTACTTTATTAATATTAATATTAATACTAATATTAACAATAGTACTCATTGGACAGTTTTCTATAATATTTTTGAAGGTTCCTATAATGATGAGGTGCTGTGCTTTTCCTGGGGTGAGTGATACAACATAAACACAGTCCACAGTTTGATGCGACAGCATTCCCAAATGCAACATGGGTAAGGGTCGTGGTCTTTGCTATTATAAAACCTGTCCACACTGGCATGTAGTCATGGTATATGGTTCCCTGGTAGCACTGTTTGGCATGGGGGTGTGTGAAGACCTTGCCTGCTTGCATTTCTACTTAAATAGCCCATCCTTCCCCTCTGAGATCTGGTCCATATCTTTTTGGCACAGGGCAATCTTTTTGGGACAACTCATTGAGATGAAAAAATATATCTTTGCTCTGCCTTTGATGGGTAAAAAGAGTTAAAATAGTTTGCACTGAAGAGAAAGGCCTTTTAAACATTGGTTGGATTGCACCAGATGTCACAGTATGGACAGGTCACATACTATGCTTTAGGCTTTTTTGACAGCCACACAAGCATGACTTACACATTTGGAAACAGTGGAAGCCCTAGCTGGATTCATGGGAGGAACAACATTTTCTCGACAATATACTAGCACAGGGGAAGTTGATCTGGTTGCAAAAATGTTAGTTTATTGCATCTTTTGAAACAAGGTATCTGGCCCTCCCCGAAACAAATAATGAGGAGCAATAGAACATTTATTGCTATATAAACCAATTGTCTGAAAAAGCCCTAAACTTTCTGGTTAGACTCCAGCACTATCAGAAAGTTATAGCCTCAGTGGTTGTTAAGACCTGTTAATTTACCTGTCAAGGAGCTAGCAGTCAAGCAGCTTGTTTGTACAAGCTGTTTACTGCAAATCAGTGCAGAGCAAAAGTAGACTTAATAGCCTCTAACTTGTAAAGGTATTGCCAGAAATAGCTGAGACTCCATGTAGATACGGTGGGAACCAATTCCAGCAGGAAATGAAGTGGATCAATTTGAAGAAAGGCAAGTGCTTCTACTTGACATGATGAGGCCAGTAATCCTGTTACATACGTGCTACTAATTCAGATGCAATCTTAAATCTAGAACAAAATCCATCTCATTCATGCCACTTCTGGAAACATCCAAATAAAAGTAAGACTCTAAACCTGAGCACCCTTAAAGATGTGTTAGCTATTTGGATGTGGAGGGACACAAGGTGACCCCCAAGAACTGATATTTTAAAATTTCCACCTGGGGAAAAATTTGTGGACAGAGAGTGGAGGGAGACTTTGCAATTGAGAGCCCTAGCTTCCAATTACAATAAATGGCTTCACCAGTCCCAGTACTTGAGGTAAACTATGTGGCAGGCCTGATCCAATGTTATTTCCTTCTCTCAAGAATAGAAAGGATAAATAGCTTTTGATAGAGTCAGTGATTTATTGGAACATGCTCGATATGCTGCTCCTTCTGCCACTGTTACCTCCATATGCATTATCCCTCCCTCTGGCCTGCTGCCCTTTCTGTGATTTTGGTGCTAGCTGAACAGAAGATAAAACAAAACAAAACAAAGCTTTAAATTGTTTTAATTCAGTGAACTCCCTAGCCCTTGAAGCCATCCTTCCAAAATCTGGCAGGTTTCTTATCTGCAGACCCTTCTGGCATATGCAATTTTCATGCAATTTCTTATAAAAAGTATACCACACAAAGCCAGAACATGGATGAAGGCATGCAGAAGCAAATTATACTAACCCTCCAAATTTGCCTGCTCTCTCTGACAGAAATGCTATAAATTTCCTGATTATTTCTCACGTTTCTTAGCTGTAGCTGCCTCTGTGTTGTAGACCATTTTCATCACATTTGCCCACCCTCAAGTACACACAAACCCCACATAGAATGTCTGGCAAGAGGTCCTTTTCTGGGTTCAGAAACAAAGATTATACAAATGAGGGACGTGATTAAAGAGACAGTAGAAGAGAAAGTACAAACAGTAAAGCAGCAAAGTATATAAAAAAGATTCATCTTATAGTCATTCTGCCTGCTGGGAACACATGGAAACCAGACAACATGTGCCCCCTGGGGTCATAAGATGTGCAGCACCTCCTAGGGTCCACACATAAGCAGAGGTACTCTGGACAAAGGCACCTTGTCACTTTATATACTTCAGACATTATAGCAATCAAGTTCATCTGTTTGTTAAGCTTACCTAAGTTCAGCCAAGTTTTCTTATGCTTAGATTTCACCAAACAGTGAAATGACAACAGAGCATATCAGTAATTGGCAAAATGAAAATACAACCAAATATCTAAGTGAAAATACATTCTGTAGCTGTCCCGGTTGGATGCTCTTATCACCAAATAGTGGGACTTGGTAAATGAAGGAACACAATAGAACAGAGCAGAACACGTCCTTCTTAATAAAAATTGATGCAAAAACAGTGGGATGCAATGGACAAACATCAGAACAATATTTTTTAACTTCAAACCTAAAAAAATATTACTCTTTCATTAACAGTTTATCACCACAAAACCTGCCAGAACAGAACACAATGGCCTGGAATGACAACTTCCAAGTAAGATAATCAAACCAAATTTATAACATACGTGTGACTAGATGAGACAGATGCAGCAGGCCATAAATCATTCTCCAGAACAACATTACAGTACCTGTTCCAGGCAAAAAAAATCAATATTGTGTGAAAAACAGCCTGGAACAGTGACTCTGAAGTAGGGCAGGCCAACAAAATTCACCCTTCACCATATGACTAGAGGGGGTGGATGCAACTAGCCCCCAAAGGCCTCCAGGAATAACATTCCAGTCCCTCTTCTAGGCAGAAAATCAATCTTGCAAAAAAAAAAAACAGTCCAACTGTAAAAGCTGCTTTTACATAAAATTATCTACAGCTACTCACTTGAAACCTGGCTCCTTCATTTCCTCAGAAGAGCAACCATGTTTACAAATTTTGTCCAATACTACAAAATATTGAATAAAATAGTCATTACTTCATCTTTTAAAGAAACATCAAAATAGAAAAGTGTGTGGCACAGTCCCTCACAGTATCTATGTTGTTGGTCCTGGAGCACACATAGAACAATTTCTTCTACACACAGCTTCTCTTTCATCATCACTTATGTAAGGGGTAATCCATTAACCTCACGCACAAGTTGAAAAGTCCCGTTGTTTTCAACAACCCAATATGTGGCCCACAAAAATGCAAGCCAGAAATCACTGAGGCAAACATAGTGGTCTGGACAAGGAGATCTTATTAGAGATGACTGGATGCAACTCAGTTTTCTCTGAATGGAGAGGAATAGATAAAGGATCTTCTCAGCTCTCCTAGACTGTCATGTACCTTC
The DNA here is from genome assembly GCF_051106095.1 of Pogona vitticeps. Taxonomy (NCBI): domain Eukaryota; kingdom Metazoa; phylum Chordata; class Lepidosauria; order Squamata; family Agamidae; genus Pogona; species Pogona vitticeps. The sequence continues at coordinate 108,091,237 of NC_135783.1, read as the reverse complement.
TTTGACCTTCTTCAAACCAGATTGATCTTAGGGTTCCTAATGTACTTCCTTCTCATTTTCTTTTTATTGAACCTCTCTGGGAGAAGACAATCTAGCTTGTGCTCTTGACAGGTGAAGGGGCAGCCATGGCTCCTGCAACTCCATGTTAGTCATGGAATTCTTATTATCTTTCTTGCCTCGATGTTTGTTGTTGTTATGTGCCATCAAGTCATCTCTGATTTGTGGCGATCCTATGAATCAGTGACCTCCCAAATAACCTCAGTGTATTTCTCTAATAAGTATTAGTTGTCTTGCCTCTCTAGAATAAGATGGGAGAAATGTGCTCTGTCAGCCATTTCAGGGTCTGAAGACACAAGCTAATGTGGCTGCTGCCTGCTCTGCTACCAGCTCTTATGCCCCACTCTTCTGAACAGGATATGGGCCATAATACCCTCACAGGGGGTTAGTATGCCTCCAGATTTCACTCATTCTGACAAAAAGAAGAAATGTCACCACCTTTTGTTTGTGGGAGCCAATGAGAGGCATAAGGATGTGGATTTCCAAATCAATATTCAGGTTTGAAACCATATGAAATTGAATTGCCTCTGAATCAATCCAATCTGAACAAGGCATTTGTGAACTGTTGAAACCAAATCAGTGTGCATATCATACACACTGCCATGGAGGCATGGGCAAATCCCCTTACCACTGAAGTGAGTTGGAGGGATTTTCCTCATGCTAGTACCATTCTTAGCAATGACTTTCCCCATCATCAGGGTTTTGCACAACACAATGGGCAAATATCTATCTCACATTCCACCAGTGTAGTGAAGTTTCCACCATATCCTCTAGCCCTTCAGGTATTGTATATAAAGGGGAACATTGTATCTTGAAATACTATGCATACATATATATACAAATTTCACATTAAACTAGCATTTCAGCATCTATTAATTTTGTATGGCTGCACTTATTTTTCTCCTTGACCTTCCATGATTTGCCTCCTATGGCTTCCCTCCCCCTCTTCCCTTGACACAAAAGGGTTTGTGCATATGTCAGTGAAAATTATTTTTCCATTTGCTTCATGTTCAGAAAGAGAAGTAGCAGCAAGAAGCAATACATTCCTTATGGAATCAAACACATTTGCAGCACATTATGTTGTTTCATTATGAAGGGAATATATAATCACATACCTTGCCCCAAAGTTAATTTTTAATTTTATAAATTAACAAAAGCAATCATGTTTCTGTGTCTCTGCAGGGACAGACAAGAAAGGTTGTTTGGAATAATACAAAGAGTCTGGATAGTGAAGGGGTGAAAGAGGATTATTTTTTTACATTTCTGTGCATGGAAAGTAGAGACATGAGAGAGAGAGAGAGAGAGAGAGAGAGAGAGAGAGAGAGAGAGAGAGAGCAATTTTCATTATAATTATGGCTCGGGATGCAAATGTCAAATCTCCCTTCTGTACATGCTGTAATTCCAGTAAAAACTGGAGGTGATCACTGTTCCTAATGTGGTGACCAGGTCACCAGCATCTCAGACCTACAACCTAAATTTGAGACTAGGGTAGGCCCTTGCGATGTCCTTGAGGTGGGGCAGGCTAAGGGCAGCAGAACTGTTTTGGACCAGCAAGGTTACCATGCTCCAGTTCTCCAAATTCTGGTAGCCTTGCTTGTATATTATCCAAACTTATAAATTATGCAAACACATTCCTATTGTATTATATTCTGGTTTCAGGGCTGCAAGTACCCAGTGAGCCAGGAGATAATATTAATAAGGGAGAAGTCACCACCAGGATGATGAAAGAGAAATTTAAAGCCAAGTTAAATTGGTCAACAAAGGAGATGCTGGCAAGAGTTTGGGAGCAGGCAAAGAATAATCAAAGTTCAAGCTGAAGTCACACTAAAAATCAAAGCCATGTTGAGTTGACTATCCAGACAGGGAGCAGACAGAAGCAAGGTCAATAGATGGTCTGGCTCAAGTTGGCATAAGATCTAACAAGCCAGGAATGCCCAGAGCCAGGAACAAGACTGCAAAATCAGAAAGTTGTTTTCAGAAAAGATTTGAATAATATTGACTCCAGCCACACAGAGTTCTTCAACTTTCCTTGCACCCATGATACCAGTGCTGCACCCTGGTTTCCACACAACGCAGAGCTCAAACTGGTGTCAACAGAGTCAGAGTGGGACCAAACAACCCCTTGCTTTCTAAGGTTTTTTACACCACTGGTAGTGTATTTGGGTTCCTTTGTGTACTGATTTCCTACAGTCCAGGATCTACTCACATGAATCATATTACTGCATTGTTCCAGGCTAATCTGTGCATTTCATGGGTATTTATTCTTTGATGACATTTCTTTATGGGAATCTTTCTGCTGATTTGTCTCTACCCCTCCATATCCTGTGCATGCGTGAAACAAGGAGGGATGGGAGGGAAGAGTGTAATAGAAAAAGTTGGAGAAGACAGGCAAAATACAACAGCAGTCTCTATACTGGAAGTGACACATCAGGGAGCAATTGTAAATGTGTGTGGATGGGCAATACGAGGACAACCCTGCCACAAACAAATTGCCTGTGTGTAGAAATAAATAGAAGGATAGTTGTTGTGGGTTTTTCGGGCTCTTTGGCCGTGTTCTGAAGGTTGTAAATCTGAGATGCTGGAAATAAATAGAAGGATAATCTGCTCTAATCTGCATTGAAAAATACCAGAACAACCCCAGAATGTCTCGGGACAATGCCACTGTGTGGACAAGCCTGTACTGATCTAAGCTGTATTATGGGTAACTCCCTTCCTTTTAATTTTTTTTCAAACCTGTTTCCAGAAATATATGATTCCCCATGTCTATTAGTCCAATAAACCTCCTCCTCAGAAGCTTCTAATAATATAGTCCTCTTTTTTGCTTTCCCAAGCTGTTTCTTTCTTTAGAGTAATACTTACCTAAAGTCCCAGCAAAGCCCCTAAAATCCGCCAGTAGAAGATAAAATGGAACTAGATTATCCTGGAAGTCAAGTGAAACATATAATATCAGAGCTTGGCAAAGTTCCCTTTTCATGCACCGGCATTTACCAGACATACAGTACATATGAGCACTTTAAACAGTGAGCCCTCACACCACCTCAGAATAAGTGAAGATGGGTGTTGTAGTGCTATTGTGGAAGTACTTTGTCTTAGCAAGGAGATATAATGTGGAATACATCAATACTTCCTCTCTCCCCAATGTTTATGCTATTGCTAGAGACTGGTAGATACCAGAGGTTACTTAAGGGTAACTTATGAAAGTATCAGCTGCTGGAAATTAGTAGGAACCAGTTTTGTCCAGCTGTGTGACTGGAAGACACTTGGGAGAATACAACTTGTTTATTCCAGATGTTCTAGGGTAAGAAGGTCAAAGCTGATCATTTGTTGAAAAGGAGTGCCCAGCTAGACAGTTTTGGAAGATGTATAAGATTTAATGTCTGATTCTGTTACCAGTTTGCTCATTAGTAAGATGCTCCATTATTATTTTGACCATTAGTGAAATGTAAACATAGATGGGTGCACTTAATTGCTATTGTGTCTGAAGGTTTTAAAAAAAAGGGAGTAGGTGCCTTCATTTTAGGAGCCTCACTGTAGGCCTTGATCATAGGAGATACTATGCAACTCCCAGCCAGCAGAAAGGTGATTAGAAAGATTAGACGTTCCTACTTTGCTGTTCATGGTTTCTGTTCCACTGTCTCTTTAACAACTTTCTCACCTTTCCGTTACTGTTCATTGTTTACAAATCCAGAAAGAATATCCTGTCAGCCTTGACAAGACAGGTGTCCAGGCTTTAAAGTTCTCTCACCAAAAGTGGCTTGGCCATTACTGGAGGTGCCACCCCCTACCAACTACTTCCAGGCTGACCACAGCATTTCTCCCATTATCATCTGCCCACCTCCATAGTACAGTTGTCTGACAGCTGGCTTTCTAGTGGATGTCTGGCTCAGAGGCTCCTCACCACCAAGAACAGTTTCCAAAATGCCTTGGCCTGAAGAACCCTCGGGGGCAGCTTTATCCTGAGAACCAGCCAGGGAACAGCGGCACTAAGGGGGCAGGCAGGAGGTGATTCGAAGAAAGAAGGTCCTGTGGCAGTGGCGGCGGCTGCTTCCACTTCCTCTTCCTTTTCCTCAGCTTCCCTTTCCCCTGAGTATTGTTACTTGTGGTAGCATGGGTGGGTGGGTGACAGGATCCATGAGGTGGGGGTGAGATTTTTCTTCCCATCTCAGGCAGTGGAAGAGCTTGAGCCAGCACTACCTATTGACCCACATAATCTTTCTCCTCTTCCAGGACTGCACATCTGGAGGAAAAAGCAATCTTGGTGCCTGCTAGTAAACTTTTAGAAACATGACATTCTTTCTGATGTGTTCAGTGCCATATTGAACTTTGGTGAGAGAACCTAGCTTGGTTCTTGTTTTGTTCTCAGTTCAGTCAGAAGAACGACATAAAGTATATAGCCCAAAGCTATATACACATACAGTATTGGTGTGCAAGGTACTTTGAATGGGCTGGTTTAAATGAACAAAATAAAAGACAAATTCAAATCTTCCCATCCTTAAATCATTATATGTTTTGTCCTGGAACTGTATCATGTACAACCAACAACTGCAGTATAAAAATGGGAAATGTTTCCTTAACTGAACAGGGTGGCTTTGCAAACCCTACATATCACTGCCTGCTGCTTTCCTGGCCCTAGTAAAAGCAATCCTCCCCCATGCAGTTTAAAGGCAGCAACATATAGTACCTTAATGCAGTTATTTAGCAGGAGACAACACATTGTTAACATCAACAGGCCCAAATCACTGCCTTCTGCACCATCATTTATCTCTCTCAACCCCTGCCTTCCCTCCTCCTCACTTTAGCCAACTTTTTACAGTACCAGAGCACCAACTGGGAGCACAAATGCTGCAGTGGAGCCTTTTCTATTTAATCCCTTAATCTGCTGAACATCCTCACATATCAGGACTTCCTTTTCAAGCCCAGCTGGATAGTAACATCTGCACGGTCAAAAAGGAAGGAAAAAGAGAAAGAGAGAGAAAATCCATTAAGACTGAGGTTCTCTCTTACTGAGTAATTTGCTTTCTCTAAGATTTGTTGAAGGCTACAGCCCAAGCAGGACCCAGAAAATGGAATTTCTTGCTTCACCTTTCTCTCCTTCTTCATCTCAGAACTGCATTCCTTCAGGGAGAGATAGGTGTTAAACTGAGAACATATCTAAACATCGACCTGGTCAGGGTGCTCTTCTCCATAAATGTTGGTTCTTTTCTTCTCCTACCCTCTGAAATGACTAGTTCAAATACTAGAGCCCTTTCATTTCCCTTTTGCTCTTTCTATTCACACGCCATCCCAAGGTGCTTTGGTTTGCTTCTCAGTCCCCAAAATTCTTTGAAACCCCTCCTGAGTGGGGTGTAATGTTGGGGTAGGAATTGTGTAACAAGTGCAAAATAATCTGTGTGTACATATGTGCGAATGAGATAGTGAAACAGACAATTTGCCGCACTACCTCCTCAACTAATATGATGTTGTAATACACATATAAACACCGTGGAACTCTGGTACCATTTTGGGAATGGGCTGGAGATGGGCTGTAAAGCTACCCACTCAATAAAATCTGTAATGCAGTTCCTCTCCTCCATAATACTCATCCTGAAAATTTTCTCTCCCATCTAGAGACTCCAGGAAGCATAGTGGTTCCCTGAGACTTCAACCAGCACCTGAGACCTGAATAACTGCAGTGGCGCTAATTCTAGAAAATGTTTTGACAAATTTTCCTTTTATTTTGACTGCATATGTGAATTTGTCCAGGCGGCAAGAAGCTCAAGTCTAACAAAAAACTTAAATACGGTTAGCAAAAAGGGTTATCAGATCACAAAGATAAAATGTAGACAACCCCCAACTTACCTCAGATTTTGTCTGTACATACAGATATGCACAAGCCAACACACCATGAGTTATTAGATTATTTCAGATGAAATGACACACCACATCATCTCAGCAGAATTGAGCTGAGGGCTAACTAGAATCAAGAGACAGGGCCTTTTCTGGGGTGACTCCGTCTGTATGGAACACCCTAGCATGAGATTTGTGCATGACTCCATCCCTGAGTGTTTTTAAACAACTCCTGAAGATTTGGCTATTCCAGGCTGTATTTCACTGAAGGCAGGATAATACTGCAATTTTTACTGTTGTGGCTCTTTCAAAAAGTTTGTGTCGATTTGATTAACAGTATTTTTAAATGCTTTAAATAAACAAATATTTTATATTTTAACATCTTACTCTGTGAAGTGCCTTGGGGGGACTTGGATATTTTAATTAAATTAAATAATACATGATTTAATCATATATTATATATTTTAATAATTAAAATTAATTTAAAAAATACATGAAAAATAAATACTGGAGTCATTAATCAAAGTGAGCAGGGATGGGCAATTTCAGTAGGCCTGATGGGCAACTTTTGCTCCCACAGCCTGCCTGTGGCAACACCCACTTCAGGCCCAGAAGAGGCCAAGAACACAAAACGTATCCAGAGATCCCTTGCATTTCATAGGTTAGGGAGTGGGGCTGAAATGGCACCTTCCCAGCTTGCTTAAAGCAGAAACTGCTGCTCCCAGGGAATTTTTGTTTTTCATACATACAGTATATCCTGATTATAGGAAAACAGAGAATATCCTGATTACAGGAAACAGAGAAAATGAACAGAAATGGAGCCATGCAAAACCAGGTTGAGGAATCAGAAAAGCTCAAAGAGAACCAAAACTGTGGATGAGTGGCTTCAACATCACAATCAAATGGTTTCATCAGAGGACTGTTTTCAGAACAGTTAAAGACTGAGCAACAAATAACTAGAGCTTTGAAAATTTATTTGGGGGGCTACAACTCCCCAAATCCCCCAGCCAGTCAATTGTCTAATAATCACGTATCAAGAAAAAGTAGTCTATAGTATAAAGTAGTCTATAGTCTATACAATGTCTGGGTCTCTCCTCATGCCACAGGATTTTGTCTTCCTCTTCTTTACAGCTTCCCTGCTCTCTGAGAGACTTCTCTGGGAGGTCCCACAACCTTTGCAACAGATTTTGAGGACAGGGGTGCTGTAAGGAGAAAGGGAAATTGCCTCCTTCCAGATGTATCAGCAGGGCAATTTGGTTGGATTTCACCAAATCAATTTAAAGTTAATATAAAGATGCCCTCCTCAAGGAAAACTATAAACAACTATGAAATGTTGGCCACTTTAACTTTGGTCAATGACTGTAGTGTCTTAGATATAAAATGGAAAATATAGGAAAGAACAACGTGAACTGAAAGTCTGGGTTGCTTGAAATTACAGTAGCGGTCAGGATAACTTCAGCTAAAGAAAAAAAATGAAAAGAACATTAGTTTCTTAAGAGAAATGCTAACAGCAAATATCACCTCCAAACCAAGTGTAATTTACTTAGAACTACCAAAAACAAATGCGAGAATTATCTGGAGTAAGAAAGTGAAAGAGGCAGAAAGATACAAAAGCAGTGTCATTTGTTTTATGCAGGGTGATCTGGAGATATGCACAAAGTCAATTAATGCTGAATCATGCCTAGAGAAGGGCATGAAACGAAATACACACACACACACACACACACACACACACACACACACACACACACACACACACACACACACACACACACACACACACACACACACACACACACACACACACACACACACACACACACACACACAAATCAGCCTGGTTCATGGCTTTGGTTCATGAGCAGTTCAGGGATCACGCTTTCAAAGATCTTCGAGCAGACATCAGTGTGGGATCAGATAGCATACAAGTTGGAAATACAACTTAGTACTCTCTAAAAAGTCGAAACACAAAGGGACGTGGTGGCGCTGCGGGCTAAACTGCAAAAGCCTGTGCTGCAGGGTCAGAAGACCAAGCAGTCGTAAGATCGAATCCACGTGATGGAGTGAGCTCCCGTTGCTTGTCCCAGCTCCCGCCAACCTAGTGGTTCGAAAGCATGCAAATGCGAGTGGATAAATAGGGACCACCTCGGTGGGAAGGTAACAGCATTCCGTGTCTAAGTCGCACTGGCCATGTGACCACGGAAAGATTGTCTTCGGACAAAACGCTGGCTCTATGGCTTGGAAACGGGGATGAGCACCGCCCCCTAGAGTCGAACACGACTGGACAAAAATTGTCAAGGGGAACCTTTACCTTTTTACTCTCTAAAAACACTGATATACATTTCCTTTAAGCTGCTACCTTGACAGCTCTCTGGCACTGATGTTACTGCACATTTTCAGGTAAAAGCCAAGGGTGTATTGTGGAGCATTCAGTTTCTTTGATTAATTTTATTAGCAATAACAAACATTTTCATGGCCCTTCTCAATCCTATGCCAAACTAAATGACTTACCCTTGTTTTCCCAGCTCCCTTTGCATAATTGTGTTGACTTTTCTCAATTACCCAACAAATACAACAAATGCTGCTAAAGTCTGCTTAAGGGGTGGGGTGGGGTGGGGATAGAGTGGCCTTTTATAAATACAGGCCCAGGCTGTATGTAGCAGTGTGGAACTAGATATAATGAAATATCATAAATTGCTACCTTTCAAAAGTATTATTTTTATTCAAATTTTACAGGCTTGACAGAGAAATGTTTTATAATGATACCCTTTAAGCCCTGTTAACACAGTCTCTAGAAAAGGCTGATCTGATTTTCTCAGTAACTTTTAAGAAAAATAATAGATATTATTGGAATTTGTTACTTCATTTAAAAACCTCAAAGGGGGGGGGGTATTCAGGATGTCAGAGAGAGGCTTCAGGAGTCAACCTCGAGGCAAAATCCGGAGCTGGAGTCCCGGAGGCAGTTCGTGTCATTCTGGCAACATCACTGGAACCAGTTGTATTGGCTCTTGCCTTTCCATTGGACTATTTCAGTGATGTGGAGAAGGGGGTTTTGCTCCTTGGGTAACAGCCTATCTTCCATATTATTTTACCCAGGTTTCATGCTCTGAAGAGGACTCTCCAGCTTTGCATACAGCGTCGAAACACTAGATGCTGTTCCAAGTCCTCCATACAGAGCACGTTACCATAGTCTCTCGAGACTGAAGGATGCCTATGTATGTAAAAACCTCAGGCATATAATCCACAATTCTCCTAGTGATGTAGACCAGTGGTTCTTAACCTTGGGTTACTTAGGTGTTTTTGAACTGCAGCTCCCAGAAACCCTGGCCAGCACAGCTGGTGGTGAAGGCTTCTGGGAGTTTCAGTCCAAAAACACCTGAGTAACCCAAGGTTAAGAACCACTGATGTAGACAACATGATGCTGGTAAGCAACCAATGTAAGAACATAAAAAGCAGTCTTACAACAGATTTTTCCACATAACATCCAGAGCATCCTGTGTGCACCCCAGGACAGACAGACGTGGCCCTGTTGAGCAGAAATTCCTAGGCGGCATCCCTGGCACACATCTTTCATATAGCCAGTCAGAGAGTGTTTCAGAATTCCATAAAGGCTTGCCCTTACAATGGATCTCATGGCCTTGCCTTTTTTCAGGGAAGTTCTACTTGTAAATGGGATGGTTCCTGAAGAATCAAAGAGGGGTTTTAACAAACAAATACAGAGAGTAATCATATATAGCAACCCTCTGGCACCACCCTTCCACAAATGATTACATACAGGCGTTTCAGAAGATTTCTCTATATAAAAGGGAGCTTCCATATTATGCCATCTTTCAGGTTCTTCCAGGCGTTGTAGTGCTGCAGGTGGCATATTCTCATTGTCAGAATCTGTGCTCATATACTGCTTTCTGAGGTTGGCTGGGGTTTTGGCATCCAGGTCCTTTTGACTTTCAGCCTTTGGGGGGCCCTGGGTACCAGGGAGCAGGTTTTCCTTGTCCTCCATCTTCTCCTAGCTGCACCAGTCTCTGCAAAGAGTGGCAAGGCCCCCAAAGGCCCCCACGCACAGAAGCCCCTCAAAATCACTGCCGTGGCGTTTTAGCAACTTAGTTTCACCTAAGGCGGCCTGCATGCCAAGGCATGCTGTATGGCCCCCCCTTTTCTAGCCAAACCCCTCCAACCTCTCCCCATTAGCCTATAGGGCCGCGGGGATGACACGTCATTTCAGGGGCCAATCCTGAGGCCGCACTCTGGTCACGGGGACCCTGGCATCTATGAACCACTCCTATAGGCCCACAGCAGCCTCAACAACCCCCTACATCACCCTAAAGCTCCTCCCACCCAGGAGGAGGGCCCTGGGTCAATTCTTGACCCTATGTCCCACCTTGCAAGGGTGGCATACCTGTCAAAAGTTACTTTGATGAATGCTAGGTAGTATTACTACTTACTGTTCTCCATCATGCTTCTAAAACACATGTAGAAAACCAGATCTCTCAGTCTCCAGAACTTGTAAGATCCCACTCCAAGAGTTGATAATAAACTTGTCATGTGGAGTGGAGACTCCATGGTACATGCTAGGTACTTGTCCAGTCCCCCACTCTTGATGACAAAAACCTAGCAGGACAGCAATAAACCATCAAAATGAAAGAATATAATTAATCCTGTTCCTAAATTAGTGCAACAGTTTGTGAAAAATGGAAGGAAAGTTGGTGGAGGTTTTCATAATTCCCTACAATTTTCCAGTCAAGATGAAGACAGCTAAGGGCACAGAGGGCATATGATGGCTCAAAGCAAGAGTCTAGATGCTGTCCCTTATTATGTCAAGAAACCAGCCAGACTGTCAGTACAATTGTACTTTAACATCAACAATGGGCCAGAATAATCGAATGTACCTGAAAGTATTAGGATAGGTTATTGGGGACATGAGACACTCTCTGAGGTACAAAGACCTCTGTTTTCCTGTACCTCACCACTGCTCACTATTGCCATATATTCCTTATTTTCCACTGCTATGAAAGGCAATGGAAATTTGCAGCCTCTTACTTTAAATCAGTGTGGAAATCCTTCATAAGAAAAGTACTGAAGACTATCAAGAGATTGACAATTGAAAATTCAAGTGACATTGCCAGATAAACTTTCTCTCGTTATAGGAAAGCAGGTGCCCTCACTCTCAAAAGTGGCATGGAGTTTACCAGGATTTATAATACAATAAAATTAAGCCACACAGATGCTTAGAGTGTCATCCAGAGGGCAGCCTGCCATTAGTTTAATAAGTATCTACTCTCCAGGTTGGGTTCCCAAGGCACTTGCTATAAAAGTCTCTAGTATTTACTAGTATTTGCTAGTATTTACTTTGTTTGCCATTAGGATGCAATAACTGTAGCTTAGAAAGTTAATGAGATAGTTCATAACTTCCAGGATTTGTCACCATATTTTAAGTTGCTTGCAAAGTATATTTCTGCTCTCATTAAAATACTTAAAAGGAGGCTGAAGATAAAAGTGGGGGGGCAGTATTCTAATTTGGAAGATTTTTGAAAGCCTGGTAGATTTGGTAAAAGGGGGTTGTTTAATTTGCATAACATTATGTTTGTGCTACATTATGTTTGCATCTCTGGCTTCTAATTTTTTAAAATGTGTTTTATATTGCAAAACACGGTGTAGTCAATAAATGAATTTAAATGAGGACATAGGGTTGTCTCCGAATCTGTTACATTATTGCAGAAGCCTCTATCAAGTCTTGTCGGGCAGACCCGTGGAAGATGAGCACCAACTCTCATCCTAAGATTTTTCAGAATGTGTTATACTACCATTTCTGCCTACCACCTCAAATGCCTAACTTAGTAGGACTGACCCCAACAGCCTGATCCCTCAGCCTCACAGAATTGTAGGTTACATACAAAAAACACATTTTTCCTTGCAGCAAATTGCTGAGACTTCAACCTGCACCTGAACACCAAGCAGCCTTACTTCATCTAATTAAATGTCTTGACCTAGGTGTGGGCCCCAAATGCTGCTATAGCTGTCCACTGCACACAAGCCTTCCTCTTCTCAGTAACAGGTAGACAGTGTGATTCCCTCTAAATGTTTTGGACTAGAATCCTGAAATGTCTGGCTCTTGGATGGAGTTTATGAGAGTTGTCATAATGGCTGGAAGACATTAGACTAGCTATCCTTGCCTTTGATGCTGATGTGAATGTTTAATTGGGAGAAGAGTACTTACTAGAGGGGACATGGTGGCACTGCGGGTTAAACCGCAGAAGCCTCTGTGCTGCAAGGTCAGAAGACCAGCAGTTGTAAGATGGAATCCACGCAGTGGACTGAGCTCCCATCATTTGTCCCAGCTCCTGCCAACCTAGCAGTTCAAAAGCATGTAAATGCAAGTACAGTGGTGCCTCGCAAGACAAATGCCTTTCGGGGGGCGGGACTCGCAAGACAAATGGTTTTGGCAATGGAGTTGATGACTCGCAAGACAAATGTTCCTATGGCCATGCTTTGCAAGATGAATGTTTTCCGTTTTTTGTTCCTGCCTCGTGTTTGCTGATTTACATGTTTTTCTATGATGTTTAAAAAGTTACGTTTTTTTGATTGAAATTTTTGAAATCATCTGCACAATATGTATGGCTTTAAAGAGCACTTAATAAGCCCTTTGTAAACCAAATTTGACTTTGTTCTGACTTTTTTTGCCGATAGGAACGCATTAATTAGATTTCAATCCATTCCTATGGGAAAACGCGTTTCACAAGACAAATTTTTCTCAAGACAACATTAACCGCGGAACGAATTAAATTCGTCTTGCGAGGCACCACTGTAGATAAATAGGTACCACTACGGTGGGAAGGTAACGGCTTTCTGTGTCTAGTTGTGATGGCCACGTGACCACAGAAACTGTCTTCGGACAAACGCTGGCTCTATGGCTTGAAACAGGGATGAGCACCTCCCCCTCGAGTCCGACACAACTGGACTAAATGTCAAGGGGAACCTTTACCTTACTTACTAGAGATGGGCATGAACCTGAAAAATGGTGGTTCATGATGGATTGTGGTTCATGATTAGCCATGAACCATGAACCATGAACCACCATGAACTGCAGTTCAGTTTTGGTTCATGCCCCGGGATGGGCTTCCTGCTCCTGCTTTGCCACTGCACTGCCACTGCCACATTGCTGAGGCATCTAACCAGCCCTGTCTCTCTTTTTTAAGTCAAACAGTTGTGGGACGAGTCATATTGTAACAAAGATGCAAACCATAGACATAAACTACTGATTCATGGCAGAAAAGATGCGGCATGGCACATCAATTTTGTATGAACTTTAGATGTGAGATCAGTCCCAGCAGCAGACATTCTGAAAGCATTGTTTTGACCATTCCTCTGAAATAATTGATTGTCACCTAGTTACAGTAACTACAGTAGCCTCTGTTTTATACACACACATACACAATATATATATTCATTTTCAGTAAGCATCAGAAAATGGGCACAGGGCACTTCAGAGAGTTATTAGACACTATGCCTTATTTATTTGATTTATATCCCACCTTTCTCTCACTTTTGTGATTCAAGGTGGTTACCTAGTCACAATATTGTGCAATATGGTGAGCAGTAGTACATTTCCTCTTATTTTGTAGGCTTAGCACAGTAAGCCACAACTAAAGTATGCCCATTGAATGAGTGGAACTAACCATATCCTCACTTATTCAATGGGCCTGTTCTAGTTCTGACCTACTAAATTAAGGATTTCAGCACTTCAGCCAACATAATAATGTCTGATGGTGATGATATCTGCATATATTAGTTTAAATTCACATATGTAAGTTTTATGCAAAAAAAATCCTCCTTTTTTGTGAAAAATGTCCTGTGTGTATTGCTGTACCTTGTCCTCCTTTCTAGCAATGGAGAAATGCCTACACCATCCAGGATGCAGTAGCCAGATTTCTGACTGGAACCAGTTACAACAGCTCCATGGCTTCCAGTCTGTTTCTGGACACAATTCAAAGGGCTCGATTTAACATATAAAGCCTTGAATGACTTGGTCCAGGCTATCTGTCTCAGCCAATCTTCTCTCAGTCTCAGCACCATCATAAGCATGCTGGGTGCAGTCACAGGAGAGAGCCTTCTCAGTTGCTACCACATGGCTTTGGAAATCCTTTTCACACGAAAACAGCTCCCCTCCTCCCACAACTATCCTTCTTCCACCAAGAAAGCATATTTCTTTTCAGACAAGCTTTTATAATAACTGCTGCTGGGAAGGAATTTTAAAGCAGATAATTGCCCTTTTTTCTTTTTAAATGTGTTTTTAGAATTGTTTTAGAGGAATCTGATTCAGTAACTTTTAGCAATCTGTATGTTTAACTGTTTTTTTAATAGCGTAGTTTTTATTTTTATTTTTTGTATTTTTTTAATATCTGTGTTTTTAAATCATTTGTAAACCACCTTGAATGCCATTATAGAGAGAAAAGGGGGGGTAGAAGTTAATTAAATGGAATGAGGTTTGTGTGCCCATTCTTCAGCATCAGATGACTAAGTGATTCTGCTAAACTAAAAACATGACTTACGTGACTGCATAAAACATCAAGAGTCACGGAGTCCTGACCCTCGACCATCAGAAAGTAGGTACAATGCAACATTATAGCAAGTCTTGGTCAGTTATCATTATAGGTTTAGGCTCTGCTTTCCATTTTTATACTGCCAGTTCTTGCACAATGACATCACTTTGACCTCCCTTGTGTGTTTTATCTCCATATTTTTAGAGACAAACTGACACATCATTTTTAGCATGCTTGGTTCCTTAGTGGCTCAGTTCCATTGAGAGCTGTAGTCCAAAGCATCCATGTTATATGGAAAAACTGAAAACCGATCAGGCACATCTTTGAACAAACAACCCTTCACAGGAAGCAGAAAAAAATGTTCAGTGGAATTCAATGACTCATTCACTATGTTGGTATGTTTTAATAAACCACATTCATGACCCCCCAAAAATTATATAGCCACCTATGAAGTGCCTTTAGGTTGCTTTTTATGTGTGTATATGTGTGTCCAACATGAAAGATTTGTGTGTACGTTTAGCATGTCCATTAAAATACATGTGATGAATTAGATAACTGCAGCTTCATTAGTTTTAAAATACAGTGGTGCCTCGCACAACGGGCGCCTCGTAGAGCGATGAATTTGCTCTACGGTGACGCTTTTGCGATCACTAAAGCGATCGCAAAACGGTGCCTGCATAGGGTGAAAATCGCAGAGCGAGGGTTGGTAAGCGGTTCGCTTACCGACCTTCGCTTTGCGACCCGCCGATCAGCTGTTCGGCAGCTACAAAATGGCCGCCGGAAGCCCCAAAATGGCCACGCGCAGCGTTTTCGCGCCCTTGTAAAGTGAGGGGAGGGTGCGAAAATGGCTGCCAGCCATCCAGAAGCATCGCTGAACGGTGAGTATTCGGCCCAATGGGTTTTTACATTCCGTTCAACGATCTTTCACACAGCGAGGGTTAATCCAGAACGGATTAACCTCGCTGTGCGAGGCACCACTGTATAGCAACAGTTTCATTCCCCCTCTCCATTATTACCTTCACCAGATGCTAGAAAAGTTCCTTTTTCCAGGACACCAAAACCAGCAGGCTCTCTTCTTTTATGTCTAATGGTTACTACTGACCAATATGCTGTTCAGCACTGATCAGTGCAGAAGCTGACACAGGACTCTGACAAGGTGCAGGTTGTGTTCCTGGTTGCATGCCTCCAGCACCTTGTCAGATCACAGAGGCAGCATCCACAATTGGAGCGCCACGTGCACCATACTGAGCTGCATGTTGACCATTATTTATTGTTGCTATGGGAGTTATGGTCTCATCTCCAATAAGAATGTCTCATCTCCAATAATATCCAAGAATACCCTTCCTTGGATATTAGAGACAGGAGATTCGATGGATGTGGACAGCAATATTCAGTTCCTCAGATGTTGTGGGAAGCAGCCCTCCAGTTCCTGTGCTGTGGACAAAGGCAGCAGTTGAATAAGTAAGAGGGGAAAAATTGCCACTCAATGATCAATGCCCCTTGAGCATTTTTCTTTTAGCAGAAAGGTGGAAGAGAGTAATCCATTGTTCTATCCAGCTTGCGAGGCAGTTAATAAAGAAGGCAGGCCACCTGTGGTTCTGAAAAGGGGATACAAGGCTTCTTCAAATATTTCATGTCACTTGCGGATGTGAGAATATAAAACAAAATTCAGACAAAATGAACAAACATGACCATGTGTCTTCTGTTCTGGCCCATTTGCACTCACTGCCAGTATGCTTCCAGGCCAAATTCAAGGTGTTAATATTGACATACAAAGGCCTGAATGGTTTGGGACCTTGCTGCCTGGCAGATTGACCACCCATCCATTCACCTCCGCCTGTGATAATGCTTCATGCTCTCTTTTAGGTGTCAATTTCTGCTTAGATAACTTTGTCATATGTTCATATGAGGCCTCGGGCATCATTTGATCCAATTATTGCTTCTTACACAGTGAATAAAGTTGTATCACACTGTACTGCTTCTCATCTGTACTTTGTCTATTTTAATCTGCTACTACATTTTTCTTCTGAGGCTTAATATCTTACTCTCATATTCCAAGTGTCAGCAGGTGTTAATGATGAACACATTTTTTCGTCCCTTAACCATTTGTAAGTATGTGGTACTCAAGCATATCCTTGTAAAGGATTATCTGCACCAAAATGAAAATGCTATACACTTCTCCCTTGAATTGCACAGCTCTGAGCAGTATTGTTTTAGTTATGCATGATTTTTTCAATCAATCAATCAATCAGTCAGTCAGTCAATCATTCAAACAATCAGTCAATCAGTCAATCTATCTATCTGTCTGTCTGTCTGTCCGTACGTACGTACGTACGTACGTACGTACATACATACATACATATGTCATAGTGGACTGCTTTCCTTCAGATACAAAATGTCTAATTCAGACTTTAGATCAGGGGGTCATAAGGACCTTTAAGGCTAATTACATACAGCATAGTACTATATGGAAAGGACTGTCAACACTATGAGAGAGAATTCAACAGAGAGAACTCTTCACCCTGATTGTTCTCAGAGCTTCAAGTGAAGAATACACAGCATACATCCTCCTTACCCAATTTTCAGCTAGCTCAATCAAGGTACAGTACAGCAATTTGTTTTTGTTTTTGTTTTTAAAGAAGCACATACAAAAAAAGGCAAGAGGTGCAAGAGAATATCCTCAATTTGTTACAGATCAAGTGCTTGCTGCTGCCAGTGTGAACTTTAACCTCTGCTCAGATAGGATCTGAACTTTTAAGGGCTCCTTGACGCCCCTCAAGAATGGTCTTTAACCATTCTCAGAGGGTGGAAAGACATGGTCCAGCCTTGAGTGCACTCTCCCCATCATTCCTCATTGCTAGGTTTTATTACCGAACTGGCTTCGGCAATGGAACAACATAGATTAGTGCCTGCACAAAAGAACACAGTGTTGCACCTGCCAGCTGGCCCTATTATGGACAATACAGTTTGCAGACCAGACAGAGACAGAACAAAAAGAAGAAAAGATTTGTACCTTGTGATCTGCTCTCATAGAGTAAAAACTTTCAGCTTTTCATTTCCACCGAAAACACCACTGAACCAAGGGCATGACAGTGTGAAATGGGCTTACCTTGCTCTTGCAAGAAGGCCCCATCTGCAGCAGTTTATTAAGGTGGCCAAAATGAGGCAAAACTATTGTCAGGGATTCCAAAGTGAGAGCAAGCACCATTGTTAACAGGTTGAAGAAAGGATATTGGAGTATGAATGAAAAGCCCGGAGACCGCATACAGATGAAACAGGAAAAAAGAGGGGAAAGAAGAAAAGCTATCTTTGTGCAGGGGAGGGGAGATATTGTTGAAAAAAAACACGAAGAGCTTGAAGAACTGGGGTGCAAGAGTGGATGTGGTGAACAAAAGATACCCTCAAAAAAAGCAAGAGAGGAGGAAAGAAAACAGCTTGATAGTGAAATATTAGTAAAAGTCTGGGTAAAATGAACATTGCTATTTAATCATATTTTGGAAGACACACCTTAGCATTAATCCCATCACAATATAGGTACATTATATTTGCTATTTCCAGTGCAAAGCAATTCACATGCATTACCTAGCTGTAATTTATGCAACATTTATGTAAGGAAAATCATGCGTATTATAACTGGCGGGGCTCAGACTGAGAGAAAGAGGCTAACCTACTGGGTAGGAGACAGAGGCAAGATT
Organism: Pogona vitticeps; assembly: GCF_051106095.1. Taxonomy (NCBI): domain Eukaryota; kingdom Metazoa; phylum Chordata; class Lepidosauria; order Squamata; family Agamidae; genus Pogona; species Pogona vitticeps. The sequence goes on along the minus strand of NC_135783.1, from coordinate 108,073,122 downwards.
TCAAACACTTGCTTCCCAATTCAAGTGGTGCTCGGAGGGAAGGTCTGCCTAAATAGCCAGGTTTTAAGTTACTGATACATTCTTAAAGTCTTGGAACCAACGTTGTTACCTTATTGTGCAAAACAGTGATGCGCCCCTGCTTGTAACACATCACAGTGAATGTTACTTGTAATATAGTATAACTAGCAACACATTACTTTTTGGGTAACAAAGGCATACCGGCAATATATTTGCAAAATTGACATAATGCACAGTAACACGGTTACTTTTCAATGTAACAAGCAATGTTTGTAAAATAATGTAGTGAAGGGTCACTGGAAGGTAAGGACATTTGTCTACAATTTTTTAGTATTTGCTTGTAATAGTAAGAACAACAATCCTTAAAAGCAACATGTTAGCAGTGTTAATACATTGCTCACAACATTTTACTTATACATGATAAATAAAGGGATGGCTAGCGTTCACTTTTTATTATTTTACCATAATCAAGGGCCAAACTCTGCAGCTTATTTTTGCAAACTGCATAACAAACAAACAAAGCCATGCTGTAGTCAACTGTGAAGTGCCCTTAGGCTGCCCATCTCAATACTTTTAAAAATAAATGTAAACTATGAAAAATGCATGGGTGACTTTCCCATCTAAAGCATGTGGAACGAGTGGTATAATTGAGGTCTCATTAAATTTATATCATAACACATACATACATGAATACATACATATGTAAATGGCTGGATAGCTCAGTGCAGGATTAGAGCACCAGGAGCCAGGGGTTAAGAGTTCAATTCCCCTGCTGGCGTGCCCTCCCAGGAGAAGAGCCAGATTGTGCAGACCTGGCCAGGCTGCACAGTCCCAGAGCACCCCCAGGAGAAGGTTCTGAGAACCTGATTAACTGAAATCAACTTGATATCACATGATGATGATTGATGATGATGATGATATAAATAAATAAATAAATATTCCATCTAGTTTTTGGATCTTGCCATGTTGTATAAACAGAGCTGCACATTTGTCAATTCCAAATTTCATTTGAATAATATTTAGTGAAGATATTCAGATGAAATTCAGGACTGATAAATGTGCAGCTCAAGGTGGCAAGATCTAACAACTAGATGGCATAGAGTTTAAAAATGGTGATATTATAAAATCACTATCAAGGGATGAAAATTATAAATATCTTGGAATACTAGAAGCAGACAGTATCCTGCACACAAAAGTTAAAGAACTGACAGAAAGGGAATATACCAAAAGACTGCAGAAAATCTTAATATCAAACTTAAATGGTAGAAATACAATCAAAGCTATATACACATTGGCAGTTCCAGTAATTAGATACCCAGCTGAAATAATAAATTGGACTCAAAATGAACGAGAAGAATTGGACTTAAAAACAGAGAAACTAATGAATATGCATCATGCACTACATCCAAAAAGTGATGTGGACAGATTACATGTACCATGAAAAACTGGAGGCCATGGATTACTGCAAATACAGCAGGTAGTAGAGGAGGAAAAAAAGAAGCCTAAATTATATCAGTACAAGTAGAGGAAAAATAACTTAAGGTGGTGAAAATGGAGAATATTTTAAAAACAACAGAAACAAGGGCTCAATATAAGAAACAACAATCTGAAAATAAATGAAGCAGCTGGAAAAATAAACCACTCCATGGACAACATCTCAGAAATATTGATGGAAAGCATGATAATAATTTGACATGGGCATGGCTAAAACTGGGGACCATTACAAAATAAAACAAAGGCTTGATTTTTCCTGTACTAGAACAAGCACTCCAAACCAATGTCATGAAAGCTAAGATTCAAGGAATTGCTGCTAACAGCAAATGTAAACTCTGCCAAGAAAAAGATCAAACTTTGTCACAGCTCATCAGCAAATGTCCAAAGATTGCACAAACAGATTACAAAATTAGACATGATATATTGGTAAAATTAGTGTACTGGTCATTATGCAAAAATTATAACTTGCCAGCCTCCAAAAACCCATGGGAACATCAGGTAGAGAAGGCATCAGGAAATGACAAAGTCAGTATCTTGTGGGATTTCTGGATCTAAACTAATAAACATAAAACACCAGACACAGTAGTAATAGAATAAAGAAATGTCCAGATCACTGACATTGCAATTCCAGAGGATGCCAGAGTTGAAAATAAAGAATTGGAAGAACTAACAAAATACAGAGACCTGGCAATTGAAACATCTTGCCTATGGAAGAAATGCACTTCAGTGGTCCCTGTAGTCATCAGGGCTTTGGGAACAATATCAAGAAATTTTATACAGTTGCAGATCTCAGAAATAACATCATTAGAGCTTAAAAAATCAGAGTATTAGGAACAGCACATATATTGCACCAATATTTAACAGATACTTAGGTTTTTGGTTAAAACTTTTATCTGTTATATAATACCAATCAATGTTTTTATACCAGACTATATCTGGTATTTTTGAATAGAGTAATAATAATATATATGTATGTTGATACACCCTTAATATTTGGTATATAACCCATGGAAGTACAGAAAAGGGTTTTAACGGACAGCAGCATTCTCTCTGCCTTACATTGCGAAAAACAACCCTCCAAACACCAATCCTATGGCCAAGGTGTATCACTGTCTAAATATATGTATGAGTTTACACATAGACACCTCCCTACCACTGTTAAATGCAGTACTAGGGTAAAAATTTGAGCATAAGAATGGACAATCTCTGTTGTCCCTGATTTATTCATTGCGGAATAATTTCTTCCTCATAGAGGTAAGCATGTGGCTTATCTTTATGATGCCTTTGTCTTTCCTCACTCTCTTTATAGCAAGCTTTGAACCTCAAAATTGCCCATCCAACTGGAGCATGCAATCTGAATCCAGACCTCAGTATCATTTCCAGACCTAACCTGGACCCCCCAGATCTTACCTGGATTTCTCTCAGGCTTGTGATTTTGTTTCTTTGAGCCAGTATTTCCTCATTCTGAAGCCAAAGTATTTAATGTCGAGTGATCTGCTTTACTTGCTTATCGTCTGCCATCCATAGAGCTGCACAGTAATATTTGTTGTTACATGTATATTTTGAAACTTGTATGTTCAGTCAAGTTCCCTGCTAAAAAGCTCTGAATGTGAGTTACTGGAACTATTCTATATCTAAATTAAAGGCGGAAAAAAGACAGGAAAAAAGAAGTGGGAAGTCAAAATATTGTGGCACTTTAGAGACTAACGTATTTATTCAGTGAATGCTTTCAAGGGTCAAAATCCACTTCTTCAGGCATAGAGTGGGTTTCAGTCTCCAAAAGTTCACTGTGAAATAAATCTTTCAGTCTTTCAAATACCAAATATTTTTTGCTTTCTTTTCTCCTTTTTTCTCTCTCTGCTTTCTTTTTCACCTGTGACTTTGTGAATATGCTTAGACAGATGTTCACAGCTACTTCTTCAGAAATGGGCCCAATCTGTTTAAGATGTGCAACTGCCAAGGCCCAAAAGACCCTTTACCAGCACGTTCGTACAAGGCATGAGTTCATAACTGTACTCCGACTGCACACCTGGTAACACTTCCATTCTTGAAAGCATCCCTCCAACCGGACACTGCAAGGTACTACCAACAGCTTGGTTCTTTGGGAACTCAGGTTTGCTAAATTTAAGCTTCTACAAGCCCACACTTTGGCATCCCTTTCCCCCCTACATGACAGTTCATTTATCTTCCTCTTGTTTAATACACAGAATTATCTTAAAAAAACACTTTTAATTTATTCTGTTCCCAGCTACTGGCTCTTCTTCGCTTCTTAAACCTTTTTACTTCCAAAGCCTGGGTACATCTGCCTTCTCCCCTTTCACTGTGATGAATTGCCTTAGTATTGTTTCAGTGCCTGTTATCCTCAAGGCAAAAATGTTCTCATCCTTTTCCTTTTTCCTCCAGGCTCTAGAGTTTAATCAAAACTATTTGGTATAATGAAACAAAAATGTATCCCCCTTCAGTTAACTTTGGGAATATGTACAGGTAAGTACTGCTTTATTTATCGTCTGGTGGGGATGTTAATGTTGCAGCTTCTTACTCTCAGGTACTGAAAGAAGGAGGAAACTCTCCTTTCTCTACGCAGTGAGACTTCTCTGTGTGTCATGATTTTTCTTTTCATAATGGACATCTCGGGAAACGCTGCAGGATTTCTGAGATGTTTCCTACACAGAATTTCATCTTTCCTGTACAGGATTTACCTGGAACGGGCAAAATAAATTGTCATGAAAAAGATTTGGGACCTGGGGGTCTAGGCTAGGCAGGGAGGGGCCCAGCACCCCTTTTTCTACAGCCTCCAGGCTCCTTTCTTTCTGAAACCCTGGGTAGTCCTGCTACCACCTCGCTCTTTCTATAAAAGAAATAAAAGACAAAACATCTCAGGTAATTTTGGCCAAGAACAGTCAGATCAGGAGCACTCTGCTTTCCAAACCATGGTGGACAGTTCAAAAAAAAAAATTCGGTTTTCATTAGAAACAAAGCCAAAAGACATTGTCCGAACAGAAAAGGCAATGTCTAAGAAACTAAACAGTAAGAATGATATAGTTTCTTTACCCCTTTCTTAGGCAAGATACAGCTTGGTAAAAGCAACCTACAAACATCCAATGTAACTAAGCTTTCTAGCTGCCATGGTTTGGCTAAGCCAGGCTGTCTACTCACGTACTATGTGTATATGCCATTCTGTGAGGGCTACATTCCTCCTGATCACCTGAAGGTTCCAGGAAGAGTAGCTCCCCCTTTCTTCTCTAGTTGCAGTCTTTAAATACCTTTTTTTTTTGTCCTTCTTGATTCCTGGGAAATCTTTGGCCAATTGTCTCTACAGGCAGAGTTGGATAAATCTGAAATTCAAAAGATTCCAGGCAGCAAGTGCTTCCCTGGTATCCTTAGGCCAAATGTGGTTTACAGTCCATTTTCAAAGAGTGCTTTGAAATGTGCATTTTTATGTGTTGGCCAGCTTCTCCTCAATGTGGGAATTTGATGATATCTTTGATGCTTCAGTCTCTGTATCTCTGACATCCTGACCTGGGGGGCTCCTCCCACCTTTCCTCACAGAAATAGCACACTGTGCACAATTCTTGTACAGAATGGTATCTTTCTTGCATAAGGGTCAGCAGAAAGAGCATTAAACAGTGCAGAATTTGGCAGTTTCCTGCCTACAACAAAAAAGGGGGGGGGGAGATGTTTTGGTGATTTTTTTAAAAAAATTTATTGTTACTTTTCTTTCTCATGTACTATTGCCTGCTTTTGGAGCAGACTGATTTTCCGTTCTCTGCTTTTTTGGAGTAGTTTTCAAGGGTTCTGAAGCGTTGTTTGGGGCTTTTGAAGTGCCAGGAAACGTGAAAGAACCCAAAAGAGATTTTCCCTTTGGAGAAAAAAGAAGGGGTCAGTGAATAAGAAAGACAAAAAGAAAAGATAAATACCCCAAAAAACTAGAAAATGAAAGAAACATCAAAAAAAGTGTTATGCATCCACATCCCTAGCTGTTCTCACACCCCTAAATGGAACTCATCTCCTTGTTCTTCTGAAACAGAATTAAGATTTTGCTCATGCTCTAACCCAGACTGTGTTTCTCAACTGAGTTTTCTATTTTCTAATTATTAGAGCCCAGAACATTTAGCTATTCCTTACAGTAGTCACAAGCTCAGCACCACACTCTAGTAGGCTACCAGTGTAAATACCAAATTTCTACCAACAGCACCACCTACTTATTCCTGATATTGTGCCATCCAGACCCATCTCCTTCACGAACAGCCACACTCACAAGACCTTACAGGCCAACTTTCCACAGTGAGCCAATCAGCAGTTTCCTCTCAACCCTATTGCCACAGAACACTAACAATGGGTTCAGTGACCTTCCCCAGTGGACTTTTTTCTCTACCTCACACCTGAGGTGTAAGTTTTCAGTAGCTATGATCACGTCTGGTCACTGCCAGTGTAATTTGTAAAAATCCGTATTTCTTTTTAGATCCCCCCTAACTGGTCAGCACAAAGATCTTTCCGTAGATCTTAATAGAATTTTTTCCTTGCTTTTGCTTTTCTAACAAGCACCTATTTGGAACCCGACAATTCTCTCTTTTTCTTCTTTCTTCCACAAAAGCCCTCTCTATTATAAAGAAGCATTAGCAACTAACCTCTTTTTTCTTTCCCTTTCCCTTTCTCCTCCCCCAACCCTTAGCACTCTTTTATTTGCTTAAATATCCTTGACTGCAAGACATCTAGTACAGAACGTTCATCAATTTTTAATTCATTTAATCTCCTGGTAACAGTCTACTACTGAACTGAAGGAGCTTTGACAATGGCCTACAGAGAAGGCTTTAGAGACTAGCCTCTTTTGTTGGATTCAGGGATGAGGCTTTGTAGGTACAAAAGACTCAGGCTCCAGTGAATAGTTGTTAACAGGATACCCCCATTCAAAGGAACCAAGACTTTTTTTTTCAACCTGTGAACTAGAAGAAAATGCATCTTATTTTTCAAAAGCACATATACACAAAGGCACCCAGAATATCACCTAATGTTAGGGGCTCAACAGCATCCTAAACCATCTTGCAGCTGAGTTTTAGGCTGCAGCCATAAAAGAAAGAGGGGCCAAGCTGACAAAAAATGAATAAGTAACCATGCTTGCACAACTGACTAGGTGCTTCTCATGGGTGATGGAGGTAAAAGAGATTAGCAAGAATTCCCTCCTGGGATTCTTATCTGTCTTGCCTGTTCTGATGCTTCCTTATCCACCAATTGGGGTGGACAAAGTGTGGCTCAGGAGCTACATCTAACCCATGGGGGTGTAATCATCATCTTAGTACTGAGCAGAGCTGGAAGGGATCCTAGGGATCATCAAGTCTAGCCCCTTGTCAAGGAGGCACAGTAGAGAATCAAACTCCCATCCTCTGGATCTGCAGCCAGAGACCTAAACTACAGAGCTACTCATGTGCTGCCACAGGGCCACTTCAGAACTCTCCTTGTAAAAAGAAAGAGAGGGAGAGGGAGAGAAGTGTGTATGGATGGAGAAAAAAATAGAGAGAAACCTGCTTCTGTGAACAGAGGCCTCAAAAAGTAGTGATTCTTACCTTAATGACCTTGAGGGGCAGCTCCATCCCCCAAAGCCCCAAAATAGAAAGGGGCCTTGCCCAGATGGTTTACTTATTTATTTTCATCACTGAGGATCCTTGGGGTAGAGGGCTCATTATTGCAGCTTTTATGTAGGCCAGAGGTGGGCACAAATCACCCTGTAGGCTATATATGGCTCTTATGAGCTCTTCTGAGACCCACAATCCCTCAAGTTCCCCAGAAGACCTGGGGGGGGGATAGCCCTCAAAAATTATATTCTGCTACTGGAAGCCTCCCAAAGCCATGATTTTTAAGTCAGCTCTCTCCCCCAAAACCCAAAGCCTCCCTAGACCAGAGTGTTCATCAAATGCCTCTCCCCCCACACACACACACACACCAGGCTAAAGTTTTGTGAAGCATCACCTAGGGCTCTGTAGGAAAACAGACATCCCTTCCCTTTGGCCAGTGGGAACCATGGAACTGCCACCTTTGCAGACTCTTCTTTATTTTTTCTCAATTTATTCCTAAGTACCTGCTTTGTCAACACACTAAGCAAGAAGAGATACATGGAATGATACTTAAACCAACCTTAAAATATGGAACTAAGAATGCATGCAGTCTTTTCACATTTAATCAATGATTGCTGTTTGGCCAGAATGAATGCAAACATTGAAATAACTGTCCCTCATCTCTCTCATGTCACTGGAGATCATCCACACTCTTGCATTTCCAGTCACCATGCATGGGTGTGAAAGCTGGACAGGAAAGAAAGCTGACAGGGGAAAAAAATTCACTTGAAATGTGGGGCTGGAGGAGAGCTTGGCAGATACCCTGGACTGCCAGAAAGACGAACATGTGGGTCCTAGAACAAATCAAGCCTGAACTATCTCTGGAGGCAAAAATCTTGATGCTGAGGCTGTCATACTTTGGGCATATCATGAGAAGGCAGGATTTTCTGGAAAAGACAATAATGCTAGGAAAGGTAGACGGCAGCAGGAAAAGAGGAAGACAAAAATGCAAAATGGACTGACTTCCTAAATGAAGCCAGAACAATTGAGGACAAGACATTTTGGAGATTGCTAATTTGCAGGGTTGCCAAAAGTCAGAGACAACTTGATGGCACACAACAAAAAGAAGATGTTCTTAAGGTTTTAAGCATAAAGTGGGGTCTCTACTTAAGAACTTAATCCGTATTGGAAGGTGGTTCTCAAGTTGAAAAGTTCTTATGTTGAATCTGCATTTCCCATAGGAATGCATTGAAAACCATTTAATCCGTATCTGCTCTTTTCCGTCCATAGAAACTACAGTGGAACCTCTACTTCAGAACTTAATCCGTTTTGGAATGGTGTTCTTAAGTTGAAACGTTCTTAAATTGAAGCAAAATTTCCCATAGGAATGGACTGAAAACCAATTAATCCATTCTGGCTGTTTTTTTTGTTATGTAGAGGTGCGTTCGTACATTGAAGCATTAGTTCCCATAGGAACTAATGCAAAGCTGGTTAATACGTATTCTACCACTAGGGGGAGAATTTTTTTTTAACCTAAGATGACCTAAGGTTAAAAAAAGAGCAGGAAAGTTTTTTTTCCCCTGTTCTTATCTTGGATTTCTGTTCTCAAGTAGAAGCAAAATTTAGCAAATGGAGCTGTTCTTAAGTTGGATTGTTCTTAAGTAGAGACGTTCTTAAGTAGAGACCCCACTGTAATATCCTCTATTCTGCTTGGTGGGTCTCTACAGGTTGTCAGGCACCAGGGACTACACCTCCCACCAATAGCTAAGTGGTCTTTTTAATGGAGGACGCCAGGGGCAGACCTTCTGTGTGTGAAGCAGGTTTTCTGCAACACCGCTCATGACAACACTTCTCTGGTTCATTGTTCCACTTACTCTACTTTTCTTTTTTTTAAAGACCCATCTCCCAGGTTTTTTTTCTTTCTTTAAATTCGTCTCCAAGGCTGTAGTGAGGAATGAGTGAGAATAGTAGTGAAGGAAGTGTCTTTGGATCTCATTCCTGTTCGGTGTTATTTTTCCGCCAAAATTCTACCCCTTTCTACCTTTGCCCGCTATACACTTTGATGAGAGAAAAAAAAGATGGAGTACCTTAGAAATGAATAGTTTTCTTTTGCAGAGGCCGTATTTCATGCTCTTAACATGTCCCTTCAGCTGAATGGCACCAATGTGACCAATGGGATACAGAAAACCCTTTGAGTGCATGATCTTCTTACCCATTCTCCTCCCTGATAGAACAACCCCTCTGGCAAACATGATGGATTCTCACTGGAAAATTGTACTGTGTTATCCATCACTCGGTACTTTCGCACATCTACCTCTTAAGCTCTTCGATCGGTTCTTTACCTGGCATATTTGTCAGCTGTCAGTCTGGAGCTCTTTTCCTGCTTTTGTTGGCAACCTTTTCCTTTCAGCCTGTGCCAGAGTCAGACATATTATTTTCCATTCTCTCTGCACAGTGTGTGGAATAAGACAGCAGCCTGGCCTCTTCATCAGGAGTGTTAATCCTGCTCCCCCGCCCCCCCCCCCCCCGCAGCTCTCCCTGGACCAGTGGTGTTAGAATTTTGTTAATAGTATCAGGCTGGTCCCCTTTCTGTCTATCTTTTGTGTGACACTGAAAGAAGTTAGGGTAATCTCTTCTTCGGTTCTTTTCCCCTTAAGGGTCTTATTCATGCTCTTTCTGTCTTTATAATTATTCAGTTATTATCTGATCCTCCCTCACACATTTTCCCTTTCCCTCTCCCTCCCCCCACCTTTTTTTTTTACTGGCACAACAGAGCTTAGAAAAGCTAGACATTCCTGTGAAAGACAGATGAGGGATCTGAAGAATTGTAGACCCCAAAGGTACCTTTTCCAAGTTCCATGTAAGGCAGATCTAATGCTGCAGTTGCAGCAGGGATTGTCTATGGCTACAACTTCAAATTGGGACATTGTGTGAACCAGAATTTGGCAACTGCCTTCTCTCCAGGAAGAGTAGGACCGGGGGAAACACCCAGCACACTATACTATCCCTATTCCCTACTATTGTATTCAGGCAGCAAAGCCAAGAGTTTAAGGAATTCCTCTCTCCCAGAAGTGAAGGATGATCTATCAGAGTAAATGGACACCACCCAACCTCAGGCTACCCTCAGCCAGCCCATTCTTACCTGCCTCCTTAACAGAGGTCAGGGCACCTCCAGTGTTATCTTGCTGAATGTCTACCCTCCTTACATTCTGGCTGAAATCCTGTTGTGTAGCTCCTTGCACAAAATTTGAAGTTACACAAGTAGCACAGAAGATTACAGCAAAGTGGAAGTGATATTCACAAAGGACTTCAGCATGCATGCTACACAATAGCCATGTTATGAAATGTGCAATTATATTGCACAATGCAGATTCCCTGGGTGTTACACTCTGTACAGCTCGATAAGAGTAACTTTATGCCAGCTTCAGGAGAAGCTGGAGGAGGTGGGGCAACAAAGGAAGAAGAAAGAAAATGAGAGAATGAATGTGAGCAAATAGGTCAAGTGCCCAGCTTTGAAACACAGAGGAAATCAATACCAGGTTGGACTGCTTTTATGTACAAGGCTTACTGTATTTTTCCGTGTATAAGACTCCCCCTTGTATAAGACGCTCCCCACTTTTCTAAACCAAAATTAAGAAATCTAAGTGGGGCTTAGCAAGTATAGGGGGAAAGAGATCAAAGCACTGCAGGATCGCTTTGATCCCTGCTTTCCCCTCCACTTGTTTTTTCTCTCCTGAGCTTACTTCTGTGTTTAAGACAACCCTCAATTTTTAGTGTAAAGGTTTTAGACAAAAGTAGAGTCTTATACATGGAAAATACAGTATATTTTGTCCTCACAGCCTGAATGTTGACAACACCAGTGGTAGCAGTCAAGATGGTCTAGGGTAGCCATTCTCAACTTTTTTTTTGTCACACCCCTAAACAATATGAAAGAAATCAAATCAGAATTGTGTGAGTCTCATAAAAAACTTATAAGGTGGTGTACAAAGAATGGTTTCCAATCTGTATCTCCCTTCCAATGGGCCAAGGCCCCTCAGAGTTTTGTTTTTCTTTTTTGCCATAGTTGAGAATGGCTCATTTACAGGATATCCCACATTCAAAAACTAAAGGTTTTTTGAAGAATTAATTTTCTTTTGCACCCTGAATTCTGAGATGTAAGGAACATGTGCCGGAATTCAGAGAATTGAAAGCTTGCAATCTTGGTGGTGGTGTATCATGCTAAATCTTTTAGCGGAAAGAGTGAGAATTTCAGAACTATTTTATTTCACAAATTGCAGTTAATTTTGTTTCAACATTGTGCTGCTTATCAATATGCTCTTAAAGAATGAAATGCAACCTTCTATTTCTGCATCCTATTTATTCAATGAAGTTTCAGCTGCAGAATCTCTTTTCATTAGCTGCTTCACTACTTCAGAAATCACTTTCTTGGAAAAATTATCACTAAGTGTCAGTAGTGTTAAGTTAGCATCACTATACAAGGGCATTTGTATTAACTGATGCTTTATTTGGTATTTGTCGGTCAGACTCAAGTGGTAGTACTATGCCAGACATCACTGAGGATTATTCAAAAAGCCACTGGCACCTCTCATTAATTATGCAAATTCTTGTACTGCCTTCTTTCAAATATTTAAGAAACAACGGGAATTAGTTGTGTTCACTTGAGTTCTAAGTGTCACATAATTAAATGATTGAACTGCCTGTGGCCAAAATGATGGCAAATTGCTCTTGCAATGCAACTCATTTAGCCCCAGTTATATGCCACAATCAGCTATGTAGCTGGATTTTCCCCCTTGGTAAGAAGAGCTGAAAAATATTGATTGACAAAGGCTCTATGCAAGCTGCAAAAGCCAAATTCCATCTCTATGATTCAAGATTCTGTGTGCCTGGAAAAGTGGATTATAATAAATGGAAATTCTGATTACAATCCACTTTTTCAGACACAAAGACTCTAGCATCATAGAGAAGGACTATTCAGGTGCCACGACTCTTTTGTATTTATTTTTTATATAAATTCTTCTCTGTTAGTTCTTCCTGCTGAACAATTTATCTCTTCACTGCCACTTCATCTGGAGTGAAGAAAAAACAAAAACAAAAAAATATTGTGTTTTCCGTTTCTTTCTGGTCTTAAAGGATCAATGTGGTGTTATGACAGTGGATACAGTTATACTGTATATATTGGAAATTATATGGGTTTGGGGTGGATTGATTCACATTTTTCCATTGACCACATGATGCAACAGGAAATGCAAATCAACTCAGAATCTCACACCCCAGTCATGAGCTTTTCCTCCCCACAAGAGGCCCTTCTACTTTTGCTTCAGTTCAAACATGTAATCACTTGAACCAATGCAGAAAAAGAATGTCAGGATGTGAAATCTTGTGTGTGTTGAGTGTTAAAATAATTAAGGGTTGTGTGGAAAAAGTACCCCTGAAAATGAAAGTACTTTTACTCAGCTCTCCAACTGAGTAAGGTCATATCATTCCTGACAGTTGAATGTGTTTTACATATTATTAAAAAGTGTAAACAAAAGAGAGAATTTAAAGTGTATTGAAATAAGTAGAACGGTAATGGCCATCCTTATGAAGAATAACATGATTTATGAGAGCTATATATACTGGAAGAGATCATAGAATAACCTTGTTGGATCAAGGCTTAGATTGGGAACATGAATGGGTTCTTATTGATAACGATAAATGTAAACAAGAAATTGGAAGAAATGTTCTTTCCCGGGCCTCTTTATTATACTTGCTTTTCTGCTTTTCTTGAGCACCCTTTAAGTTTTGCCCTGCTATTTCTAAGAACTTTTGCGGACCCAAGCATTAGAAAGGGCGCAAGATCACTGGCAATGGGCATAGCTTAGCCCTCGTCTTGTCATTTCCCTCGTTTTTGGCAAGTATCACAGCTTTGACAATATGGTTTAACTTGTTTCCCCATCCCGGGTCAATAAAAGTTCTGTGCCACTCTTTCCTTGGTGCAAGAGGTGCCCATGTGTGCCCCAAATACATCTCTGTGTGCCTTTTCTATAATCTTTTCTCTGTATTTAACAGGGACAATTAGCTGTTTGTGGGGTCCTCCCCCCCTTATGAGGAACCATTAAACCCTCTCTATATAATAAATCTTTTTCCACACAATACCTCTCCGGGTGTTCAGGGGTAAGTGGAATGGGATTCTCATTAACTTTTCCAAAGCAATCATTTAAGGTAATATCTTCCTTCTGCTCCTTACTAAAGGAGGAACTACTAGGATTTCTCATTAGCTCTAAATCAGCTGTCTCTTTCATTTTAGGATGTTCATTTAAAGTGGGTCTTTCAACAAGAGTTTCAGCGCTTCCCTCAGAGGCTTCAATTTGCCTCCCCTGAGAGCAAGTTACTTTTAAAGCACTCTGCATATGCTTGGCTAGATCTAAACCAATCAGACAAGGAGCTGGGATTTAGTCTGACAATGCTACTTTCCATATACCAAACCACCCATGGTATTTCACTGCTACTCTAGCCATTGGCAGAACCACCGAGTCTGAGCTAATGCCTTTGAGGGCAATGTTCTGTTCCAACATATTCTCTTTAGGAATGTCTGAGTGACAAATAGTAATCTGGGAACATGTATTTTTTAAAATCTAAATACTTTATGTTGTCAATAAGAATAGGCTCTCCAGAGTTATCAAAAAAATTCTGATCGTACTTGATTAGGAAACATTGTACCACTCTGGCTTCAGGAATTTCTGGGCTCTCTGCCCCATCCATTTCCTTAGCAACAACTCTGCTGCTAACTTCAGCTGCTGAAGACTGAAGAAGAAACACTTTTTAGGCTGAATGTAATTTCCACCTTTAGGCTGACTAAAATCCCTACTCTTTTGAGTTTCACATTGAGCCGAAAAATGTCCCACTTCTCCACAGGAAAAACATTTCTTATTGGCTTTAGGTTCAGAATAAAGGGTTTTATTAACTTTTCCCTCAGGACTGTTTGATTTCAGGGGATTGTACTCTGGGGATGAGAGTTTCACTTTAAAATGGCTTCCCTTAGCGTGAGTCTGACTGAAGTAATTTCCAATGGATTGGGATGTTCTCCTGCTGTTGTCCCATCTTTTTCCGTCAATTTTACCTCAGAGAGTTGAGGATCTCTGATCTCACTAATAGAATCAACATATTCAGACGCCTGTAGCACATTTTTATGATCCTTGTCCTTGAACAAATAATACAATTCCCCTGGCAAAATTGAATAAAATTGTTCTAACCCAAACACATTTTTCATATGGTCTAAGGTAGAGACACGTTCCTGTTCCAGCCATTTATTGAGACACTGCATCAAACGTGCCCCAAGCTGGGTAAAAGGCTCCTCATGTTTCTTTGAAATTGATCTAAATTTCCTTCTGAGGTGCTCTGAATTAATCCCAAATTGGGAATACACCATCTTTCTATAAACCTCAAAATCTCTAGATTGCTCCAGAGGCATCTGTGAATAAAGTTCAGATAAAACTCCACTTATTTGTGATCTTAAAATTATCATCCTCTCATCTTTAACCTCAAAGTCCCAACAAGTTCTCTCAAATGAAATCAGGAAAGATTTAAGAGTCAAGACGCTTCCTCCTCCAACATTGGGGAAATTTCTTTAGGTTGATTTTTGATAGACTTCCCACACTGGAATTATTATTATTATTTCGAGCAGCTAATTCCAATTACTTCATCTCTATTTGAAATTGCATTTCTCTCTCTCTTTGCCTGGTTTCTTGCTCAAATTCCCTTTGCCTGGTTTCTTGCTCAAATTCCCTTTGCCTTTTTCTGTCTTTAATTTCTAGTTCCCTTTCTCTTTCACTTTCTTTAATTTCTAGTTCCTACTCCTTCAGCTTAAATTCTTGTTCTAGTTTCCATTTTTCAAAGTCTCGGGAGCTTTGAATATTTTCTCCCTCTGAGGCAATCAATACAGGTCCTTACTTTCTTCCTCACTCTGAATTTGATGGTTTCCATTTCCCTCAGCACCATGGAGCTCAGTCTGTGCTTCCATAACTGACTTTTTATTTCTTTTGGGCGGCATAAGCAATACAATTTCTTATTAACCTGGACTGGTTCTTTTCCCTCACAAAAGCCAAAAGTACAAGCCTTTTTCTCTCTTTCAGTGGCTTTCTTTCTAACTAGCTTGCGCTTTTCCAAGCAGCTGGCCTCAGCTACTCTCAAGCTCACAACCCTTGCCACAATATTTCTCTGTCTGGATGATTCTACCCTTGCCACAATATTTCTCTGTCTGGACGATTCTTGTCTCTAGACACAAGAAAACTTTCTGCTTAGCTTTCCTTATCACCTCAGATTTATTCTGACTTGGGCTTATACTCCATCCAGAACTGCTCTTTATCCTCAGAGCTCTGTATTTTGAGCTAGCCACTAGGTCTTACAAATCCTGAGGTTTAAAAAAATGGTTTCTCTTGAGTAGGTATCCCTTATCTTAGGATTCCCCAGATCTGAGTTCAGAAGCCCTGAAACTAAGTCTTCACCAAGACTCTAATGGGTAACCACTTCTTACCACAGATCCTAACCCCTTCTAGCTAGGAATACCTTTAAGCTCAAGCTCATTTAACTTTTCACTGGATTGCTTCAGATCCCAGTGCTGTGGCACCAATTGTCACAATTCCCACATGGCCCCTGCTTGTTTCGCCAAACTAGGAGTTCACACTATGTGCCCCTCAGCTGCCACCAGGTGATTACCTCAACATTACCTATTTTTAATAATCATGATCCAGGCCAGGTGTCATTTTAAAAGAACCAAATATAAATTGTTTATTCTTACAGATGCAGATACTTCAAGCAATGTTGTTAATTCTTAACAAACATTCTCCTTCATCCACTCTCAACCACCACTTTCCTGCCCAAATTCCCAAAACTCTCAAAACTCTCAATCTCCTCAATTCTCTATCTCTTTATCTGGAAATTCCCCCTTCTCTTGTTGAGTCTCTTATATCTCATAACTGCGCATCTCCAGCAGTCCCATTGGTCTATGTAGATGGAATATGAATATTCATGACCTGGGTGGACACCACAGCTAGGAGGAAGAGAACATCCCTATTCTGATCCTTCAGTGCTTATGGTTTGTCACCTGAAACAACAGCTGCAAT
Source organism: Pogona vitticeps (assembly GCF_051106095.1). Lineage (NCBI taxonomy): Eukaryota > Metazoa > Chordata > Lepidosauria > Squamata > Agamidae > Pogona > Pogona vitticeps. Next base: position 108,056,960 of record NC_135783.1, on the reverse strand, counting down.
TAATCTCATATGGATGCTTCCTAAATGCCCCTGTTGCTTATGCCCCTTTTTGCCTTCCCTCGTTATTCACTCCATCTAGGAAGGGAAATTCCCTGCACTGAAGATATATTCAATCACAGGGTGGAAATGCTTCCTTGTTATTTATGAAGCTTTCTTTCTCACTCTTGTTGGCTGTCATTCTATCCCTTTCACTTGCAAACTGTGCATTTGACTAATGTACAGAATGGTGTTTCCCACCCACCGTTCAGGTGCAACAGTTGCCATGACAATAAATAATAAACATTCCCTTGCATATAAACTGCCAATGTATGATATGACAATTAATACATAAGACTGAACATAGCACTGAAGCCCACAGCATGCAAAATCAAAATGTATCATTGTTGCATATAAAATAGGTGACAGGACATATAAAAATGAACAAATTTTTGTTCCTCTCTGTGAAGCTCACTGCCAGTATTAAAGAAGTAGGAGGGTATTTGGCTTTTTTTCCCCTTCAACTCTACTAGTTTTCTACTAGCAGGGAGACTGCTGAACAAACAAACAACTTCAGGGAGGGGTGTTTTTTGAATTCCTTCAGCTTGTGCTATTGGAGTGGTATGAACATTCCAAACTGCCCAAGAACCAATTGTGTCAAAAGGTTCACAGAGGGGATAAGAAGCAGTTATGGAGCAGATCATTGTGCTTTAATTTGGGAGGGGCTGTGTGCTATGGGGTGATTTTTACTCATGGCACCTGGCAAAAGGGTTAGGTTGCCCAGAGGAGTGAGCAGAAGAACAAGGATGACAAGAAGATGTTGCCCTTAGAAAAGAAGGTGTTAAGAAGGAAGTGGCTCTAAGGAAAGACATCACATCGAGGGTTTAGTAAAAGCAAGGACTCTGCTATTTGCTGAGGGAAGACAAAGAAGCCTCAAGAGAACTGTGGGACAGCAAGTTTAGATAGCATTGTGATGTTACTCTACAACCTAGCTCTTGATAGCAGAGTTTTGTGGAAGGTTTTTTTCCTGTTAGTTGTGGCTTAGCTGCAGCGATATAACTGGAAAGGGGCTGCAAGGACCAGGAGGCAAAAATCAGGACTATAGAGAGAAGATTAATTTAATCCATTTGATCTAGCTAGCTATTTCCTTCACAGCAGGATTTCCTTTACTATATGATGTCATGTGATCACATTGCTATTTTGCACATGTCATTTTCAAATGAGCTTAGGTGAGCATTCTGAGAGTAGGGGAAAGCCAAAAATGGAGCTCAATGTTTATAATTGTACACAATTGTAGAAAACGAGAACAAATTATGGGTGAGTATCTTTTGCTCAGGCATAGATATAATTTGTGATAGATCAAATGACCCTTTCATAACTCATAATTAGCTAGCAGTGTTGAACAGCTACATTATGAGTCAGAGTTATGAGATTGTTTCAAACATCTTTGAATTTTTATACTTGTGTCAAGGAACTGCATTGTGCAAATGCACTGCCTGCATCACCATGCTGGCACTCTAGTGCAGTCCATCTCTGAATGCCAGATAGCAAAGATGCTTTGTTTACAACAGTGGATTAATATAGAGCCGCAGGCATGGGCAGTGGCAATAGATGCTCAGAAGCACCATAAAAATGCCTCTTTACTACGATGGAGCAGTGTTATGATCAATCATACAGGGCTTATTGTTGTATGATTTCGGATCCAAGTTTTTAATTGGGGAGTTTGCCTGGCAAAGAGTAATTTAAGGGCTAAAGGAAAGTCATTCTGTACATGCACTGTGGATGGGACTTTTAAATTTCCACCACAGACTAACAGTCTGTAACAACAACAAAAAACCAGTTTGGCTGCCAAGGCCCATCACAAGAAGACAAGATGATAGAGGTGGAAAAAGTCTCTCTCTGTCTCTGTCTCTCTTGACGTACCTACCATCTCAGTTGCTGTTGTTGACTGCCATCATGGCATACCTCCACCTTTCTTTTGAGGTGTGGATTGTTTCTTCTCTATTAAGGCCCAGCGAAACTCTGATGTCACTCATTCAAGAAATCTCTCTTCTGTCTCTTCCATGTTTACCCTTGATCTTTTCTTCAAATATTTATTGCTGTATGCTATATTATATATATCATGAGAAACTAAGTATCCATGAAATGCTAGGCTGTGTTTCTTAATAATCAACTCTATTTGTTTTAGTTTTCCTTTCTGATGAAGTACCTTTTCACTTTATGTTATCAATCCATGGGATGTGAACGTTTTTTTTTTAAAAATATATATTTACATTTCAAAAGCATTCACTCTATTCAGTATCTCCTTAATAGTCCAAACCACACACCCATATAGGAAGAGTGACCACATGTAACATTTTATCATTCTCAGTCTCAAAGACATATTAAGATGCTTGTCACATAGCATTTTCTCCAACTTTGTAAAGAATGTGCCACATGTCTCAGTTCTTTGCTTTATGTCTATATTTCAGTCTATCTGGTTGTTAATTAAGCATCCCAGATACACTTATTTATTTAATTGGTCTACATGTGAGCTGTTACACATAGATAGATATTACACCTACTGTACTTGTCACCACTGCTTTTAGTTTTTGGCATTGATTGAGAGTTCCATGTTGTTACTTTCTTTGGTCACCTGCTTTGTCTCAGGTAGCAGGAAAGGAGGAAGACTAAATAATGAGGTGGATTGACTCAACAAATGAAGCTCTCTCCTGGATTTGAAAGAGGCATGAGTTTGAAAGACCTGAGCAGGACTATTGATGACACAACCTGTTTTAGGTCACAAATTCAGAGGGTTGCACAGTGGTGTGACAGTGCTTAAGAAGAACAATAGACTCAGAAAATGTAGTGGTCAGCTCTTAACCAGTCTTTCATTGAATTACAAATAAGTGAGACTTTGTTGGATTGAAGGCTGTGCTCATTATACTTTTGACAATATATTTTAGGCAAAAACAAAATAAAAATGAAAAAAATAAATTAAAAAAATATTGTGACATTTTAAAGCTAACTGCTATATTTTAATGTGATATTTCATGGAAAAGTCAATTTCTTCTGGTCTGAAGAAGTGGACTTGTTCAGAAAAGTAACTGCTCTTATAAAACTTTAAAATGCTCTAATAAAAATCAACATAGTGCTTAAGAGTGGCATAGTAAGAGTGCAACTAAAATGTTACAAATACTTAATAGCAGAAATGTATTACAAAGGCATACCCTCTAAGTTAAAAAAAACTTGATTGCCTCAAGTGACATCTATGAACGTATTTTAAGAGACTATGCAATTATCAACTTTAGTCATGACAATGAAATTGAAATAGAGATGCTGTAGATCTTTGTTCAGTCATCAATCCAAATGGACACTGCAGCCAAGAAATAGGAAGAAGACAGAGACTAGGAAGGGCAGACAGGAAAAAAATGATTGGTTTGTAATGTGGTGCTGAAGGAGTACTTTGTGGATACCCCGGACTTTCAGAAAGACAAACCAATGTTTCCTAGGTCAAATCAAGTCTGAACTATCTGTGTAGTAAAAAATGATTATGCTACTTTGGGCTCATCATGAAATGGCAAGATACTCTGGAAAAGACAATAATACGAAGAAAGGTGGAAGGCAGAGGGGAAAGGAAGAATATCAAATGTAAGATGGACTGATTCCCTAAAGCAGCGGTCTCCAACCTTGGGCCTCCAGATGTTCTTGGACTTCAACTCCCAGAAATCCTGGCCAGCAGAGGTGGTGGTGAAGGCTTCTGGGAGTTGTAGTTCAAGAACATCTGGAGGCCCAAGGTTGGGGATCACTGCCCTAAAGGATGCCAACAGGCTTGAGTCTACATGAGCTGAGCAGGGCAGTTGAAGACAGGACATTTTAGAAATCGCTTCTTTCATATGAGCCATATATCAGATGTGACTTGACAGCATGTAACAACAAACTCCTGTCTGCTCTAATTTATATGGGTGAGATTTCCATTATAGCTATGCTTTATTCAAATATATTAATCACCCTACATCTCTCCAGAAACTTTAACAAATTACAATAAATTTAAATATGTTCAACTAATCAGCTACACATCACCTAGGATAATATACTGCTAATAACAAATACATTCTAACCCCTCCATATTTTCTTATCCTCTGCATTTATTGGGGGGGGGGGAAATCCCTTCAACTTTTCTTTTAAATTTTATCTTTTATTTTCCTTTTAAAGGGCAGACTAAATAACTTAACAGGATATTATTTTGCCAGTTCACATTTCTTCTTACCCATTTCCATTTTATTATCTATCCGCCTGGACTTACCAATATGTCTCTAACTACTCCCAACTGTTTCCTTTATGTTAGTCACCAAATCATACTTATCTACTATAACTTATCCATTATCCATTAACATATCTTCTTCATTTCTTCTTATTGTTATTATATATTTGTCCAGTTGGCACATCTTCCGCTGCACTGATTTGATCCAATATAGTTCCACCAACTGCTCCTTCAAAGTCTTCCCTTTCCATCTCAGAGCTAATATCTTCATCTTGTTTCTTCTCTTCATTCTGTCCCAAGGAAGAGGTACTGATGCTGAGACCCATAAATGGGAGTGCATTGCTGTTAGCATGGTCAAGACTTATGGATTTTGATGGACATGCTAAACACACACACAAATCTTTCATGTTGAACACACATATACACACATAAGAAGCAACCTAAAGGCACTTCATAGGTGGCTATATAATTTTTGGGGGGTCATGAATGTGGTTTATGAAAACATACCAGCATAGTGAATGAGACATATGATCTGGGAATGGAACTAATTGGTCTGAATTGTAGTTCTTAGGAATGTGCCTGTTTCATTGCAATAAAGTAGTCACTGAATTCCACTGAAGATTTTTTTCTGCTTCCTGTGAAGGGTTGTTTGTTCAAAGATGTACCTGATCAGTTTTCAGTTTTTCCATATAACATGGATGCTTTGGACTACAGCTCTCAATGGAACCAAGCCACTAAGGAACCAAACATGCTAGAAATGATGTGTCAGTTTGTCTCTAAAAATATGGAGATAAAACACACAAGGGAGGTCAAAGTGATGTCATTGTGCAAGAACTAGGGCTATAAAAATGGAAAGCAGAGCCTAAACCTATAATGATAACTGACCAAGACTTGCTATAATGTTGTTGCAATGTACCTACTTTCTGATGGTTGAGGGTGAGGGCTCCGTGACTCTTGATGTTTTATGGGGTCAGGTAAATCATGTTTTCATTTTAGCAGAATCACTCAGTCATCTGATGGTGAAGAATGGGCACACAAAACTCCTTCCATTTTATTAATTTCTACCCCATTTTCTCTCTATAATGGTGTTCAAGGTGGTTTACAAATGATTTAAAAACACAAATATTAAAACAAATACATAAAATGTAAACTACACTATTAACATAAACAATTAAACACAGAAATTGCTTTGTTGTTGTTCAGTCATTTAGTCATGTCCGATTCTTCGTGACCCCATGGACCAGAGCACACCAGGCCCTCCTGTCTTCCACGCCTCCCTGAGTTGGGTCAAAGCCATGTTGGTTGCTTTGATGACACTGTCCAGCCATCTCGTCCTCTGTCGTCCCTTTCTCCTCTTTCCTTCACACTTTCCCAACATCAGAGTCTTTTCCAGGGAGTCCTCTCTTCTCATGAGATGGCCAAAGTATTGGAGCCTCAGCTTCAGGATCTGTGCTTCCAGTGAGCACTCAGGGTTGATTTCTTTAGAATTGATAGGTTTGTTCTCCTTGCAGTTCTCGAGAGTCTCCTCCAGCACCATATTTCAAAAGCATCAATTATTTGGCGGTCAGCTTTCTTTATGGTCCAACTCTCACTTCCATACATCACTACAGGAAAAACCATAGCTTTGACTATTCAGACTTTTGTTGGCAAGGTGATGTCTCTGCTTTTTAAGATGCTGTTGAGGTTTGTCATCACTTTCCTCCCAAGAAGCAGGCACCTTTTAATTTTGTGGCTGCTGTCACCATCTGCATGATCTGTTGCTGCCTCCATATCTTCCCTTTCTATTTGCCAGCAGGTAATGGGAGCAGTGGCCATGATCTTAGTTTTTTTGATGTTGAGCTTCAGACCGTTTTTTGCACTCTCCTCTGTCACCCTCATTAAAAGGTTCTTTAATTCCTCCTCACTTTCTGCCATCAGAGTGGTATCATCTGCATATTGGAAGTTGTTGATATTTCTTCCGGCAATCATAATTTTGGTTTGGGATTCCTCCATTCCGGCCTTTCACATGATGTATTCTTTATATAAGTTAAATAAGCCTGGGGACAATATAATGGCTTGTCGTACTTCTTTCCCAGATTGCTAAAAGTTACTAAATCAGATTCCTCTAAAACAATTCTAAAAACACATTTAAAATGAAAAAAGGGGCAATTATCTGCTCTAAAACTCCTTCCCAGCCGCAGTTATCGTAAAAGCTTGTCTGAAAAGAAATTTGCTTTCTTGGTGGAAGAAGGACAGTTGTGGGAGCAGTGAAGCAGTCTTCATGTGAAAAGGATTTCCAAAGCCATGGGGCAGCCACTGAAAAGGCTCTGTCCTGTGACTGCACCAAGCATGCCTATGATGGTGCTGAGACTGAGAGAAGATTGGCTGTGACAGATAGCCTGGATCAAAGTCATTCAAGGCTTTATATGTTAAATTAAGCACTTCGTATTGTGTCCAGAAACCGACTGGAAGCCAGGGAAGCTGTTGTCTCAAAGAGTTTCTGTTCTCCCTATAACTGGCTCCAGTCAGGAATCTGGCTACTGGATCCCGGATAGTGTAGGCATTTCTCCATTACCTGAAAGGAGGACACAGAGGACAAGGTGCAGCAATAAACAGGACATTTTTCCCAAAAAAGGACTTTTTTGCATAATACTTACGTTTGCTAATTTAAACTAATATATGCAGATATCATCACCATCAGACATTATTATGTTGGCTGAAATGCTGAAATCCTTAATCTAGTAGGTCAGAACTAGAGCAGGCCCATTGAATCAGTGAGGATATGGTCAGTTCCACTGATTCAATGGGCCTACTTTAGTTGTGACTTACTCTGCTAAGTAACAGGATTTCAGCCTACAAAATAAGTGGGAATGTACTACTGCTCAGCATATTGCACAATATTGTGACTAGGTAACCACCTTGGAGGGTCGTAGTAGCGCTGCTGGTTAAAGTGGAGAAGCCTCTGTGCTGCAAGGTCAAAAGACCAGCATTCGTAAGATCGAATCCACGCAATGGAGTGAGCTCCCGTCGCTTGTCCCAGCTCCTGCCAACCTAGCAGTTCGAAAGCATGTAAACATGAGTAGATAAATAGGTACCGCCACGTTGGGAAGGTAACGGCATTCCATGTACAGTCACACCTGCCACATGACCATGGAAACTATCTTCGGACAAACACCGGCTCTATGGCTTGGAAATGGGAATGAGCACCGCGTCCTAGAGTCAAACATGACTGGACTAAATGTCAAAGGGAGCCTTTACGTAAGTAATGCAAGAGGTTAATAGGCCTTTATTGATGTAAGAGTAATGTAATGTAGGTAATGTAAATAATGTGATGTAAATAATGTAAGAGGTTAATGTTTATATTCTCCCATAAACCTTTGTTTGTTTATGAGGGCAAACCGTTAAGTTTTCCCTCCTAAAACAAACTTCTTAAGGGGGGAGGAAAGTGCCATCTGCCCAGGTCATGAATATTCATATGCCATCTGCATAGACCAATGGGAGTGCTGGAGGGGCGGAGTCACAAGATATAAGAGACTCAGCAGGAGGAGGGGGAGTTAGAGTCAGGAGATAGAGAGTTGAGAGAGTTTTGGAATTTGGCCAGGAAAGTCGTGGTTGAGAGTGGGTGGAGGAGAATGTTAAGAGTTAACAACATTGTTGTTGCATTTTAAGGAGATTTTCCTCCTTTTAAAAGAAAAACTGTGTCTACTCCTCAACCTCTGCCTTCTAGTCTTAACCAAGGATATCTATTAAAAATTTCACAATAATTTGTTGTTATTCTTTATACTTAATTAAGGTTTTTGTCCTAGGCGCATCTTTCTAGAGGGGAGACCCAGTAAACACGAACTTTCTGGGTAATAAATCCTGCATACACAATTTGATTACATGTACATTATGTAATTATTTGGCAGTTTCCTATAAGAGACTTTGTGGGGCAGGATGGGGGTGTATGGGGGCAGAGCAACAGATCACTCAGTGTTCAGAAGTGACAACCCAAAAGGATATGAGTGGGACTGTTAGGAATATAAAAAGGCACAGAGGGCATAAGAGCCTTGGTCTTGCTTTGAAGAGGAAGAACAGAAGAACAGAAGAAGAAAAATGTCCCAAACAGCCCAGGACCTCAAAACTGACCAGGCATTTCTTTGACCAGCATGAGGGCAAAGATACATTCTCTCAAAGTCAACAACCCTGTTTTCAGTTCACCAAAGAGCAGGTAGTTTGTAAAGCTGGAGGATGTGACTCACCGTTTCTAAGACCCTGAAATATTTTGGATTGTCACAGACACAACCCTCTTCCACACTGCCCTGCATTGTTTAGCCCCACTTTTTAAGCACTTGCTGGTAGAAGTTAATCGTTGTTTGGAAGACCCGCATCAAATGACTACCAAGTAGTAAAACCGACCACTTCTCACCAGTTTGCAAAATATTGCACATGTTTGATGAGAAGATAATAGCAGAGGACCGTATTTCTTCTGGACAATCCTTGTGGACAATCCTCTCTTTGTGCAGACCAGCTCCAATTTAAAAAATAAGAACCACAAGGAAGGAAACTGGAGATTACCCATCCACAGTTACCGACACCTGAACGGCACAAGTCAGCAGGGGAACAGGTCACTTGGTCGCAGTCTTGCTGATCTGGATGAGATATCTTGCAATTCTGCTAAAATATAAAATGTCATTTCTAATTTTGTTTCTGTAAAGATGAATCAGCATGTGGGACTTTATGCATATTGGTATCCTCTTTTTGAGATGTGTGATTTCTTTTGGCGGGGGCGGGGAGATGTAAATGAGTACTCAAGAAAGTGGAGGTAGTGCCTCCCACACAAGTGCTTTTCTGTGCAGCTGAGTTGACCTGAGGCAGTTTGAAAGTTGTGGGTACCATGCCTCGGAACTTGGAGGATGGCAATCGTTTGTTATATTCCCTCAGGTGGCAAGATGTCTCAGACCTGCTATTTATTCTTCTTCTTCACAATGCTTCTTGGTAAATGACATTTTTGTGGGTGCCCCCAGTTTCAATTTTCCTCTCACAGGTGCATTGTCCTTTTACATAATCATTCTGCTAGAAAGCTGTTTGTGTATATCCAAAATCCAGTGGCTCAACACAAAAAGAAAACTGTCTCAATGGGCAATCTGAATCCAACTGACAGTCCCAACAAGAGCAAACCTGTGGAATAAGTGAGATATAAATGTTAACCCACGCATCAGCAGTTGATTCAAAGGGTCTACTCTAGTCAGGGTTGCCAATTAAATTCAGACCGTTGCTTTATACACCAGCCCTCTGTAAATTGAAGGGCAAAAGATGGAGCACCCATTATTCAAAGTACAACCATTTATAATACTAAAATCAGATTTTTGAAAGAGAAGACACGTGCTGAAAAACACTGGCACCACCCAAAATAGATATTTTTGTTTTGAAAAATCAACCTTCACAGATATTTACTGCAGCACTATTCACACTGTTTTCAACAATGATGGATAATGTGGAAAAAGTCTTTTGGAGACACATTTCAACATTTCTACAAGAGTGGCATAAAAATACTCTTCTCAGGTCATTAAGAATTAGCATATTTAATCTATCTCCGGCCATCATAATTTATGCATTTGTAACCACTCAAAAGGAATTATTGAATTTAAGGTGCAGCTGTTCATTGGAACAGTACACTGTTGCATATCTGGATGGCAGGTGCTTGCAGGGGGAATTCCTTCTATTTGAATAATCAGAAGGGAAGGTTCCACAGTGTTACAGGAATGTGAAGCTGCAGGCAAGAAACATACAGTAAAGTCAAGCAGAGATACAAGAAGGCAACTCTCTGATTCAAACCAATTCCCTATCTGAGAGCAGCTTCTGGCACAACGGAGATTGGGGATGTGCTGGGGATCAGGAAGTGCAGGACCCATGTGCTCCCTGTAGCCACACATTTCCATCATGTGTCATGCATCAAATAGAATGTTCACATCTCTCTTCCTACCTCCCAGGCGATGTGCAAGTTTCAGATACAAATGTTCTATTCCTGGTTTCGCAGGGAAATACACAGGCAAGTGATCCAAGCCAAGAGTGCTTCCTTCTTTCATCTTCATTTCCATCATGTCTAAGCTTTCCAGTAGATATGGAGTGGGTATTATAGTGTGTAATGTTTATATTGAGCCCAGAAACTATAAAGATGTTTTGAAGCTTCCTGATTATGAGAAGAATAAGTGGTTAGAGGCCATGGAGGAGGAGATGAATTCCATGAAGGAACATCACGTGTTCACTGAAACCAAACTACCAGCATCATTCACAACAGTGAAAGGCCAGTGCTTCATATCAGACTGGACAACAGCATCATCAAATCTGCGACCAATCAGCCGCTTTGCATCAAAGACCGTGTTTGTGGGGTTCATGGCCACTTGGTTCTTCGCAGCATCTCCAATACGCTACCTTGATATTTATAGACAGGGAGATGTTTGCTGCTTTGATCCAAGTGTAATGCTGATGCCTATCAGTGTACAACACTCCTTAGGGACCACAAGCGCTACATTCTGGCCCTAAAAGAATAAATTCAACAACTAGTTCCAATTTGGGGGCTGCATTTTAATACGAGATTACCCAATTTCTACTTTCCAGCACTCAGTGCAGAACTGAATACAATTTGTGGTCAGAAATTGGTCCCTTTCCAAGTTCACAAAACATTTCTCAATTAAAAGAAAGTGCTTTCAAGAACATGTACACATTTTAAAAAAATAAATTGCCAGGATAGATTAGGATGGACATTAAATAACCCATGTCTTTCAACATTCCCTGGAGCAGAGAAGACACTACTCATTTCAGCATCTTATTCCAAAAGTGGCAAATTAGATATGGGTGGTAATGCTCTGAAATTATTAGATTTAAATTTGTCTTCTTCAAGATCTTGCCAGTTTTTTTCCTTTAAACAGCGATGGCTAAATTAAGTCTGGGACTTTGGGATGCTTTTCTACTCCACCTCCCAGAATTCTACAAGAATCGCACAAGCAGAATTCTAGGAGGTGCAGTCAGAAGCAGAAGACTACAGACCAGTTTACCTTCATCACAGCCTTCTTTGGCCTGTTTCTACTTTCAAAAAGCAGAGATACTCCCCCAGTAGTTCCTGGGAGTTCTTAGATTCTGTGGGAGATGTAGTTTTACTGTTCATTAGGATCTATAAGGTATCTCCCAAAGAACTAGACCTCCAATAGAGAATAATTCTGGATATTGGATCCCACTCCTAGATTCAATTGTTCTTCAAAGAGGCGTTCACCAACATGAGGTCCAGATGCTTAATTCATCCCTGGTCACAAGCTAGGATGGAGAAGAGTCCAAAACCCACAAAATAGGAAGTATCAACCATTGGCAGAGAACCTCACAGTTTGCAGAACTATGAAAATGTTTGGAAACTGTTGGGGGGGGGGGATTCTGGAAACAGCTGAGTGAGTGATGGATGTTTTCAGTGGCTGTAAAATGCTGACTGATAGTGTAGAGCCAGGCTTTTCCATCAAAGAAGAACCAAACATCAATCTGATGCTTCAGAAATAAACTTCAATTCTTATGCATTAAAATGTTGTTCTGTTCTGTTAGGTTGGAATTACTTAGGAGAATCTCATAGGGTTTTCAAAGTAAGTGAGAGATTTAAGAGTGGTTTGGATAGATCAGTGGTTTAGGTATTTGGCTGTGGAGCCAGAGATTGGGAGTTTGATTCCCCAACTGTACCTTCAGGGAGAAGAGGCAGCCTGTGTGGCCTGGGGCAAGCTGCATAGTCCTAGGGTGTCCCCAGAAGAAAGGAACATTAAACCACTTCTGAATATTTTCTACCTAGAAAACCTTGGAAAGTGTCACAATGAGTCAGAGTTGGCTTGGTGGTACATATTATTATTATTATTATTATTATTATTATTATTATTATTATTATTATTATTATTATTATTATTATTATTATTATTATTATTATTATTATTATTATTATTATTAGTAGTAGTAGTAGTAGTAGTAGTAGTAGTAGTAGTAGTAGTAGTAGTGGTAGTGGTAGTGGTAGTAGTAGTAGTAGTAGTAGTAGTAGTAGTAGTAGTAGTAGTAGTAGTAGTAGTAGTAGTAGTAGTAGTAGTAGTAGTAGTAACCAGTCTCATTGTAGCATTCTCTATTTACTAGGTCTATGGTTCGTGTTATATTATGTAACGGTTCATGTGTGTTATGTAAAATAATGCTTCATACATATTCATGTTGCTGAGAGTTAGAGCCGAGAGAGATGCTATAAGAGGGAGCCTGAGTCAGTCAGGGAGTCAGTAAGAGAAATGTAAGTCAGAGTCAGTCAGGCAGTAGAGAAAAGTCAGCAAGAGTAAGAGTCAGAGAGAGTAATAGAGTGTGTAGTTTGGGAAATTCTGAGGTGTGATTAGCTACTGAAGATATTTATGAATCAATCAATGAACCAAAGTTTTATTTAAAAGAACTTGAAGTGTGGACCTGAATCTTTCTGAAGTAATGGTGATTTAGAGATCACCTGGTGGCAGCAAGTGTAAAAGAAGAGAGTGTTTGCCTTCGGGTGCTCTGAGGCTTGAAGGTCAAGCAAAGGGACACGAGGGTGGACACCACACTCATAAATAGGTGTGGAATTATCCCAAGCTGCTAAGGAACAACAAAAAAGATTTCTCCTCTGGCTGAAAAGTGCTCAGTTGCACTGATTGCTCATGTGCCAGAATTCTGATATGCTTATTTTAAAGTTTTAAATGTTTACACCAGTCAAACCCCAGAGGTTTCAAAAGTGACAAAGGCAAGCGTGTAATGGTTGGTCACTATCCCATGAAGTGCTGGTTCAAAGGTCTTCAGTATGCCTCACTTTATGTTCAACTGTGGTCATTGTTTTTGAAAGAGACTCTCCTGTATTCTGGGAAAACATGCCTGAAATCCTTCTCCCAAAAGGTCTGTACCTAAAGGAGCCATCTCATCTCACATGCTCCTTCTACTGTCTTCAAAGCACTGAAGAAGGACCCTTATGTCTACCCCCTGCTGATGCAGTGCTGCTAGTTACAACCAGTCTGTGGCATCACACTCACATTTTGGAAGGAATCTTTGCCACAAGAGGTTCAGCTTCTTCATTATCTCCCTCCACCCCCTGCTTTGCATTTTGACATCTAATTAAAACCTAACTCATACAAACTATTCCTATGAAAGGAACTATAACAGCATATGCAGCCCCAGTGACCCATTTTATGCTGCCCACCCTTGTTTATGCTTATTATTTCTTTTGGGTTTCATTAACCTGTTTTATTATCATGTGAGTATTTCATCTTGTTTTAGTGTGAGCCACTTTGGGGATCTTTCTTGGCTGGAAAATGGGACTTATATTTCCATAATTAATAGATTTGTTGCTAAAAACTCCCCCAAGATTTCACACTGGCAGCAGCCCTGGTCCACCCATGCCTACACTGGAAACCCTCTTCCTTATACGCCACTTCGCCTACTCAAAGGCCTGTGATGCCAACATAAGGATGAGCCCTCCAGATCTATGTAGAAAAGGTGAAATGAGCCTACGTACTTTCCTGTTGCCATGCTGCAATGTATCTCTGTCAGCTAGGACCCAGATTCTCTTAACAGAATTTGTTTGTTTGCCTGCCTTAAGAGAAAGAAGTGTGACATATTTTTCATAGAAGGAGCAGGAACAAGTATTTAAAAGATTTTTAAAAAGAAGAGAAACTCATATTAGATAGTCTATTCTGCCGTTTCCAATAACAAAATAAAATATATCTAGCAAAATAACAACAGCAATAAAAAATAATAATATTGATCAAAACTTACCCAAGGTATACTTTTAATCTTTCTATGTAGTTTTTGGATGTATTTTGGTAGTTTGCAGCTTTTTCACTTGATTGGATTTCAGGCACTGTAAACACAACAGCAATTGCTTGGACAGCACTTTGTGTACCCAAAATAATAAAACTTCTGATCATTACATTCTGCTATGACATTCAAAGCTTTTTTCAATACAGCATTTAATTCATTACCTACTTTGGAAAACTCTTGTTAAATTGCTTACCAATTGTTCAACATGCACCAGTTGAAATGTTCAGAAATTAGCTGTTGAAATGATTATTCTTTTTTCACTGCAGAAAGGTGCATTATTACTGCCTTTCCTACATCCTCAGAGAAAGCATATGAGAGGCTGTTTCCTTTAGTTCCCGGTAATGTCTCTGCCTTTCTTTTATTGTACAGTACAATAGTGTGATACTTCAAAAAAGCATCTAATGGCTTATCACATTAAAATATTCACCTATTTTCATAACAAAGGGTGAATGTGTTGTTTCCTCTCCCCATATCCTCATGGAGGTGTTCTCACATATGTATTTACAAAAAATGAACAAAAGCAAACACTGCCCTCTCTTTTTCGAATTTCTTGCTTAAAATTAAATGCCACAAAGCACATATAACCCAGTGCATTAAGCAGTCCTGCATCTGCTGCAAGACTTCCTGGCTTCCTTCCATCCATCCCTCTGAACCACCCCCACCCCCACCCCCACCCCCAGAGTCCTTTGTTTGTAGCAAGTGGGGGGGGCGGGGAGGAAATACTCTTTGATTTCTGACAACAGCTTTTTCACCTGGATGCTTCCCGCTGTCTCCTGGCTGCTGCCCTTTGCTTCACTAGATAACTCTGACAGCCCCTGGGGTTACTCATCTGCTTCTCAGTCTGACTTGTTTCCCTTTAATAGCACCAGCAAAGCTTGTCCAGGGTCTGAAAGGAAAACCAAAAATTGGTTGACAGAGCCCGGTCTCTCTTTTTTTAGTCCCAAATCAGAAAGAAAGAAAGAAAAAAGCCAGTGGATCAGGAACAGTTCCGAACGGGAAATGTTTATTTATTTATTTATTTATTTATTTAATTTATATCCCGCCTATCTAGTCGTGGTGGACTACTCTAGGCGGCCAACAACAGAGATAAAATACAATAACATAAAACAGCATAATTACAACAACAATTAAAAATAGGGAAACAATAAAGGAGAGAAGAAAATCAAAAGTAATCTGGAGAGAAGGCCTGCCGAAACATCCAAGTCTTTAATAGGTTCTTAAAGGTGCCCAGCGAGGGAGCTCCGCGAATGCCAGGAGGTAAGTTATTCCAAAGGCGAGGAGCCACCGCCGAGAAGGCCCTATTTCTTGTTTTCTCTTTTCGGGCCTCCCTCGGCGTTAAGCTCCTCAGCCTCACCTCCTGGCTCGCCCGTGTGACCCGGGTAGAACTTGATGGGAGTAGGCGTTCCGCCAGGTATCGAGGCCCTAAACCGTTTAGGGCTTTATACGTAAGCGTTAACACTTTGAAGTCGATGCGGAACCTGATGGGCAGCCAATGCAATGCGGCCAGAGTGGGTGAAATATGTTGGAATTTTTTTGCTCCACTGAGTAATCTGGCCGCCGATGTTGTGGTTCAAAGAAGGAAGAAGCCACTCCCGACAGAAGTGGGAAATGCTTCCCTTTCAGATGACAACTCCCAAGCATTTTGCTGGAGGATTGTAGTACAAGCAAAGACCCATCCCAAGCTGAAGAAAGTATGACAGTTTGTGAACTTCAATACGGTATGAATGATCACAACAAAGTCCAGTTTTCCTGGAAATGGTTTCATCTGGCGCACCAGCTGGGAAAGGGCATAACCTGTCACCAATACCTCCTGAATCTCCAAAAGGTGCACTAAGTCCATAAGTGCCCCAAATGTTGGTGCTTGGCCATGGGTAACCCACACAGTCCCAGGGCTCCCCCAGAAGAAGAGAATGGAAAAACCACTTCTGACTATTTTCTGCCTGGAAAACCCTGAAAGGGGTCACCAAAAGTCAGAATTTTCTGACTCAACAGCACATGATGACGAAGATTGGTCCAGAACAGGGTGTGTCTCTAAACCTGCATTAGAAGTTCCTCTCACCATCTATATTTCTGTCTTCTTTGGTTTATGTTTCACTTGTCTGAGGTTAGGAACTAAAACTCACTGAAATGTTTTTTTTAAATGCCACATAATGCATGGTAACACGAAACATGGTATTAATAGTATAAAAAGAACATAAATGAGGTTCTGTGGAAACTTTATTGCTGAAACCCATCCTGATCCCCATAGAGCAGGGTCATGCCTTTCAGAAGAAAATTCCCAATGTTCCTTAATGAATCATTAACAGCAGTACTTCCATATATGACTGGGATAATGTTAATAGGCTGGACAAGAACAACGGGAAGATTTGGCTTCATTTATATCAGCCCTGTTAATTGATGGTGTGGAGATAATGTGTTAGTAGGAAATTGCATTTTTAAATTTTAGAAGCTTTTGAACAGGAAATCAAGTTGTTCTTTGGGAAATGTAGCAAACTGCCTGACCGATCACAAAGACTAATTACTGACACATGCAAATGCATTGTCTAAATTTAGATGCCTAATTACTAACGTTGCTAAATTTCAACTTTCATGATGCACTAGATGGCCACGGGTGTTAGACCATATGGTGGAACAAAGTTCTTGTCTAAACATGTTCTACTTATCTATTTTTTTAAAAAACGGTCTGAAACACTATGAAGAGCTTCCAAGTCCAATCATTTGGATAATGTGTGATTACGATTTTTCTCTCAAAGGTTTTACTGTTCCTTCCACTCAGGGCAGAAGAACAAGAGTCCATGCATTAGCCGCTACACAAAAGTGAAATCCTCATTAATCCTATAGGTTTGAATTAATCTCATACCAGTGAGGGGAAATTTTTGTTTCTTTCAGAAGACCACTCCCAGAACTTCACAGACAATAATTCTGTCACCATACCACCCTGAATATACCTGATCTCACCTGGCTTTTGAAGCTAAGCAGGGTTGAGCTCATTCATCTTTGGATGGAGAGATCAGAAATAAATACCAGGGATCTCCACACAGGGCCAGAAGAAGGATCCTGCCTGAAACTCTGAAGAGCCATTGCTGCGAGTAAGAAAGGACAATACTGGGCTATATGGTTGTAATCTATGGCTGAAATCCTGTTGCACTGCTACACAAAAGGTGTAACTTTTGGAGGTGAATTAATTGCCGCAAGTAAAGAAATCTCCATAGATATCATCTATTGCATGCTGAGTCACATAACTCAGTACAGTATACAACATAACAATGTAGACAGAGATTTCTTGAGGCAATCTGCCTCCAAAAATTATGCCTTTTACGTAGCTACACAACAGGACTTCAGCCACCATAAAGCAGCTTCCTGTGATCCTAAGTCCTGCCTGATATAGGCATAGGCCTACCTACCTTTTTCAAAAAAGAAAGGCTCACATTTTCAAAGGAGGAGGGGTTACAGTTATGGGGGAGAAGCCAGCACAAAAGTCTTTCCTTCTTTGCTCTCACTGCACTTCTTTAATGCACGGAAAGTACTTTCGAGAGGTTTTCTGAGAATCCAGCTCTAAAGTAGAGTGCCATCAAGTTCCAGTTATGGCAAAAACAAGCAGTTTTATCTGCAAAAAAGCGAAGGGGGGAGGAGGAGGAGCAGAAAATTTGCCACACTGTCAAATTTGGAATTCAGGCAGTTTGGAGTCAACTATCCACCACCATGCTGAATTCTTCCACTGGCCCTTCATCTGTGGGTGATATATTAATTAGAGATGGTGCAAGCATTTGAATTAGGGTCTATCCTTAAAAATAAGTGCACACACAAGTACACACACACACACACACACACACACACACACACACACACACACACACACACACACACACACACACACACACACACACACACACACACACACACACCTAAAAGGGTTGCAAGGTAATATAAAGAGAGCTGGGCTTGCCTATAAAATTCCTGTTCTTCAGAATCAGTGTGGTATAGTGATGAAAGTGTTGGGCTAACTCAAGAGACCTGGGTTCAAATTCCCATTGGACCATGAAACAATTCACTGGATGATCTTGGGCCAGACACACCGTCTCAGCCTGACCTGCCTCAGAAGGCTGTTGTGAAGACAAAGTGGGGAGTAGGGCCACCATGTTCCCTGCCTTGGGCTCACTGGAAAAAAGATGGGCTACCAGTGTCACAAACTAATTATTTGCAGTTGTGCACAGTGTCTGGACTTGGAGCTAAAAGAAATTAGCAACTGAGAAGCACCCAGATTGCCATAAAGGACTACCCACCTGTTTATTCCTGATGTAGAAAACAGATTCTGCCGGGGATCGGGGATTCTGGAAGCAGCAGTCCATTTTCATGACATCTGAAAGAAAGATACTTTCTTCTATCACACCCACTGTCCACTTGCTGTAATTAAATAGTTTGGGCTGAGGGGGGGGGAAAGATAGAGGTGGCACCCCAGTCTTTTGATTTCCCAAAATACTTTTGAGTGTTCAGACTAGGTAAATCAAAAGGCATGGATTTTTGCAAGAGCACTGCTTGAGTCCTCAAAAAGCATGATACACACCCCCATTTTGGGATGTCTGTGTGTGTATTACAGCAGGGGAAAAAAACCTATTCTGATTCTGTCATTCTTTTCTCTCCTGCCTTGAGTGTTCTAAAGATATGTGAGACTGAAGTAGTCAGCTTCACACTGTGGAAATGGCATTTTTATTTGATGAATCTATCCTTTGTTTTAGTACCCTTGGTTTATTGGCATGTTGAATGAACTTTCTTATAGACTGTGGTTGGAAAAGACAGCTGGATGAAATTTTATTTTTCAAAAAGTCACAGGATTCAAAACCAAATGTGGACTTCCAGTCACATCTTGTTTCCTTCCTTGGACTTTTTTTTCTTGACATTTTAATGGCTTCCAGACCCACAGAAGGAGCCCACCCCATAGGGGTGGTTGGCATTTTTCAGAAATCGGGAACTGATCCGGACCATTCATCCCCAGACCAACGTCTGTGCTCCCTATTTAGAAACACAGGAACGTTGGAGACCTGTATCCTGAGAAAGTAATGATGCAACTCTCAGAACAGAATCCTGTCTGCAAGCCAGTCCAAGATGGCAGGTGAGAAGCTGTATGTTGCTCCAGCTCTACTGAACTCAAAGAGAGAGACGGGACACTATTTATTAATTTATTATTTATTTATTTAATTTATATGCTGCCCACACTACCCAAAGGTCTCTGGGCGGCTTACAGCATTTAAAATACAATAAAGATATGTAACAGTTAAAATACAATTACTATATATATAAAATTGCCATTGGACCCACAGCTAATATTATTTCAGTTAAAAGCCTTCTGGGACAGGAAGGTTTTGACCTGGAGCCGAAATGTCATCAGTGTCGGTTCCAGACGAATCTCAGTCGGGAGGGCATTCCATAGTCTGGGGGCAGCTGCCGAAAAGGCCCTTTGTCTACAAGCCGTCCCTCTTACCTTCTTGAGGGACGGCTCTTTCAAAAGGGCCCCCTGGCTAGATCTTAACTGCCGGGTAGGCTCATATGGAAGGAGGCGGTCCTTCAGGTATCCAGGGCCCAAGCCGCTTAGGGCTTTATATGTCAAAACAAGCACTTTGAATTGGGCCCGGGAAGCAACTGGTAGCCAATGTAACTTAAACAGAATCGGCTTGATATGTTCCCTGGCAGCCGCACCACTCACCAGCCTCGCAGCTCGATTCTGGACCAGTTGCAGTCACCGGACCGTCTTCAAAGGCAGCTCCACGTAAAGCACATTGCAGTAATCTATGTGGGATGTTACCAGTGCATGTGTGACTGTCATGAGACTCCACTCGTCCAGGTAGGGCCGTAGCTGGTATAGTTTCCGCAGCTGAAGGAAGGCGCCCCTGGCCACCGAGTCCACCTGGGCTTCCAGTGTTAGACTGGGGTCCAGGAGCACCCCCAAGCTGCAGACCCTGTCCCTTAGGGGGAGTGTAACCCCATTCAGGGCAGGGAGATGGCCCTCCAGCCTGTCTGGCGAAGCACCCACTAACAGCACTTCCGTCTTGTCTGGATTGAGTTTCAATTTAATGACCCTCATCCAGTCCATTATCAGGTCCAGACATGAGTTCAGCACAGAAACCGCCTCACCTGGATTGGTGGAAAACGAGAGGTAGAGCTGAGTGTCGTCAGCATATTGCTGACTCCTCAGCCCAAACCTCCTGATGACCTCTCCCAGCGGTTTCATGTAGATGTTGAACAGCATGGGGGACAGTATCGAGCCCTGAGGAACCCCATGACATGAATGCCATGGGGCAGAGCAACTGTCCCCCAGCACCACCCTCTGGACACGGTCAGCCAGGAAGGAGCGGAACCACCGTAGAACAGTGCCCCCAACTCCCAACCCGGCCAGCCTATCCAGAAGGACACCGTGGTCGATGGTGTCGAAAGCTGCTGAGAGGTCCAGGAGTATCAACAGGGTCACACTCCCCCTGTCTCTCTCCCGGCAAAGGTCATCATACAGGGTGACCAAGGCAGTCTCTGTACCAAAACCCGGCCTGAAACCCGATTGAAATGGATCCAGAAAATCCGTTTCATCCAGCAGCGCCTGGAGTTGCCCAGCCACAACCCGCTCCAACACTTTGCCCAAATAAGGGAGGTTCGTTACTGGTCAGTAGTTAGCCACCAGCCTTGGGTCCAGGTTTGGCTTTTTAAGGAGTAATCGAATTACCGCCTCTTTCAAGGTGGTAGGGACCACTCCCTCCCTCAAAGAGGCGTTCACAGCCTCCTGGACCCAGGTGCGAACCCCCCTGGCTGATCTTCTAATTAGCCAGGATAGGCAAGGGTCGAGCGGAGTTGTGGTAGAACAGACAGATCCTAGCACCCTGTCCACATCCTCATCCATTAATACCTGACCAAAGCACTGTGCGCTGGACACATCCTCTGATTCTGCAGTAACTGTGGAGTCCAACCCACTGCGAATCTGAGCGATTTTTTCCTCAAAATGGATGGCAAACTCATCACAGCGAGCTGATGAGCAGTCCAGGACCTCCACCGGATTTCCCGGTTGAAAAAGATCCTGGACCACCCGAAACAGCTCGGCTGGACGACATTCTGAGGAAGCAATATGGCTGGAGAAATATTGCCGTTTCGCCAGCCGTATTGCCACGAAATAGGCCCGATAATGGGCTCTAAGTTGTGTTCGGTCGGACTCCCAGCGGGATTTCCTCCACCTGCGCTCCAGCCGTCTCCCCTCTCGCTTCATCGCCCGCAGTTCAGAAGTATACCAAGGGGCTGTATGGGCTCGGCAAGCAGGGAGAGGGCACTTAGGCGCAATCGTGTCAACAGCCCAGGTCATCTCCTTATTCCGTAGGGTGACCTGAGCTTCGACAGGACCGCCGACCATATCAGACGAATAATCCCCCAGAGCATTCAGGAATCCATCTGGATCCATTAGTCTCCGAGGGCGGATCATCTTAATAGATCCCCCACCCTTGCAGTCAGAAGAAGAAGCTAATAGACTAAACTTGACCAGGAAGTGGTCTGACCATGACAATGGGGTCACAACCAACCCCTCCACATCCAAACCACCATCTTCCAGTCCCGTTGAGAAAACCAGGTCCAAGGTATGGCCCTTCTCATGCGTTGGGCTGATGACACTTTGAGACAGCCCCATGGTTGTCATGGTGGCCATGAAGTCCTGAGCCACCCCAGTCAAGGGAGCCTCGGCATGAATGTTGAGGTCCCCCAGCACCAACAGCCTGGGAGTCCTCAACACCAGGTCCGAGACTACCTCCGTCAGCTCAGGCAGGGAGACTGTTGGTATGCAGCAGGGTGGGTGGTACACCAACAGAATCCCTAACCTGTCTCGTGAGCCCAACACACAATACAGGCCCTCGAGACCTCCTCTCAAAGGGATAGGAAGCCTGGTCAAGGAGATAGAACTCCTATAGACTATAGCAACTCCCCCTCCCCGACCCTCCAAGCGACCTTGGTGCTGGACTGAGTACCCAGGCAGACACAGCTGGGAGAGGGGAACACCACCCTCCTCTCCCACCCAGGTCTCAGTAATGCACGCCAGGTCAGCCCCCTCATCCAGAATTACATCATGGATGAGGGCAGTTTTATTTTGTACTGACCTGGCGTTCATCAACAGCACCATGTGGCCCGAGGGTTTGCTGATATGGTCGCCTGATACCATCTGGTTGGAGGTAGGACTAGAAGAGGGGATAGATGTAAGATAGATGTAATGTTCTGGACAGCAAGAACAGGTACTGGGACTATGTTATCTGTCAGGGCGCCTTTTCCTAATCCAACCCACTAGGTCCTCCCAGATCATGATCCTTCAGGTAGCCACTCCAAAGGAGGCCAATAAATCCTCTACTAGAAGTAGAGCCTTCATTGTGGTGATTCCATTGCTATGAGACTAACGTTCAGTGGAACTGTGCCTGGCCCCTTCCTTTCCCCTCCTTTGAAAGATAATTGAAAACACTGCTTTACAGAAAGGTCTTTTTTGGCAACCCTGCATGTCCCATTCCCTGCTGCTCTATGTGCCCGTGCTGTACTTCATTTTATATTTCTGCCACTTGATGGGTTGACTGTTATTTGGCTGCTTTTATTTTCATTTATTGTTTTAGTTGATTGCAAACCACCCGGAGTAGTGCTTTTGCACTAATGGAGCAGTATACAAAATAAATAAATAAATAAATGAAGTCAGGATTCCTGGATTGGTTAGTTTTGGAGGACCTGCTAAGAGAGCAACACCCATTGAAACCTTGTACCAGCAACTGCCAAGCACAGAATAGAGGTTTAAAAGCAAAGCTGGCATCTCTTCCCGCCTCTATTCATTCATTCGTTCGTTCGTTCGTTTGTTCGTTCATTCATTCATTCATTGGTTCAACAGGCCCTGATCTAAAGCAAAAATAGGTCAGAAACAAAGAGAATGGACAGCTCATCATTAGAACTGAAGGCACTCTTGTGTTAGAGAGGCATGATTGAGGCAGCCTTTCATGTTTGAGAATTCAGACATTAAACAAATCTTGTCCTTGTGCTGAATGCTAATTACAGATGAAAGCAAACTAATTTACAAACTCTAGGAGGTGAGACAAGTTCCTGCTGTGGCAATCATACACACACAAAGCACTTAAGGATATTCCTCTTGATAGCCTATCTGTAATTTTCTTTTTCTGTCCTAATGTTTGCCTCTTCCTTTTAAATGCAGTCAAGGAAAGAAAGCTGTAAGCTGGCTAAATGGGCATTATATCTTCAGTACTGGACATCAGCACAGGCCTGCTGTTGCTTCTGCTCCTGCTGTCCTGAGGGTAGGCAGTTATGGATTAGGAGATGCTACGTGAGTCTTCGAAACTGGAGCCTTCTCAGACAGATTGTCATTTGGGTGGAGCAGCCACAGCCTAGTCCTCAGGGCATGTTGATTCTTTATGATCTAAGAGTGCATGCTGAGCACCATTATAAGATCATGCTCTTCTTTCAAATTCTCCAAAAATGAGTGGAAGTAAACAATTCAAAAAATTACACCAATGTGATGCTCATTGTTCTTGAAGACACCTGTTTTATTCCCAAAAGCTTGTATTGATTGTTTGACTTTTAGTGGTCTGAGAAAGATATCACATTCTTCTACATTTCTACTCAGTAAGATGTCTGAGTTTTATTGCTTTATCATGCCCTTTATTGGTGTTGCATCCTTCTGCTGTGTACACTTTTCAAATAATGGCTGTTTTCCCTTGTTGCATTGAGTTGTACTACTAGAATATATACAGTAGGCTATATCCAATATAACTGCCACACTCTAACATATATGGTTATATCTTAAAGGTATAATGAGGAGGGTTCTCCTCATTTTATCTAGAAAACTGTGGGACAATCTGCATAAACTGGGACCATCTTGCTAAAAATTATCATTATTATCATTATGAGACTAATTGCATTACGTGAATTAAGTGGGATATTGATTTTGGCATTTCTTGCTGTACATGTCAGTCATTCTGATAGGCATCTCTGCCATCAAGAACTAAGTTAGATGAGCTCCTGGTGGGAGTAAGTAATCATCACTGATTTCAAACCCTTTCAGGATAACTTTCATACTGTGGGGAAAAATGCAAAGAGAGGCCCAATTATCTTCATCCAAATTAAACAAAGATAACTCCAGTGCCATATGTCATTAAAACACTATTTAAATAGCAAGTCAACTTATCCCGACTTCTGAACACCTGAAGCTGTATTTCTGTATTTCTAATATACTAGCGGCCCCAATACAAAGTCAGATTCATATAATCAATCTTCTTATATTTTGCACTTGTACTGTATTGCCTTAGCTACAGTTAGCTGCTCTGATATATAGACTAGAAGAGAGAAATGTAAATATTTCTATGACTGACTGACTGACTGAATGAATGAATGAATGAATGAATGCAGGTTGTGTGTGGGTGCTCTGTACTATCATGTCAGAACCAACTTATAACAACCCTAATAGGGTTTACAAGGTAAGTGAGGTATTTAAGGAGTGGTTTTAGCCTAGTGGTTTTAACAGTTCCACTCCCCCAGTAAGTTTCCATGACCAAGTGGAGATCCAAACCCTGTTCTTCAGAGTCCTAGCTCATCACTCTATCTATTACACCACATTCAGTATTACATTTGAGTTAGCTATCAACAAGAATGCAAATTCCCCATTATCCTCCAGAGATGTATTCCTTTTATTCAATATGGCCAGAATAAGCATTGTAGTTTAAAAAGGTGTTGCTGCCCTACTGTATCTCCCTAGTCTGGACCATCTCTCAGTAAAGATTCTGGCTGTGCCATCTTGCAGAAATTTCCTTATAGAAACTGAAATCCTGTTGCGCTGCTACGAAAAAGGCATAATGTTTGGAAGTAAATTGCCTCAAGTTAGGACATCTCTGTGGACATTAACTTTTGAATATTGAGTTGAGTGTCTTGGCATGCAACAGATAATGTCTCTAGAGATTTCTTAATTTGAGGTAATCCATCTCCAAAAATTACACCTTTTGTGTAACAGTGCAACAGGATTTTGGCGATTATGTTAAATTATAAAGTAAAAGAAGTGTACAGTACAGGATCCAGACTGAGTAGGTGCTCAATGCAAAATGCAATCCTTAGATATTTATCACTGCAAACAAATGTGTCTGTACACAAGAAGTAAATGTACACCAAATGTTCTCTTGCAGACTTGATGAAGTCAGATAATGTAGAACAATTTCTCACTCTTTATATTAAAGTGTTTGAATGAGACAGGCTTCTCATTCTGCAAACATTAGGAAGCCATTACCCAAATTGGATATTACATTTCTACTGTCTCTAAAAGCCCCTCTTTTCTTCTCAACATAGAAAGGCCTCCACAGCCTTGTGTTTTCCGATGTACAAATGCATTTCCCAGTTCTAGTACAATTGCTTTAGCAGAAATTGATAACGGGCACAGTAATATGAGCAACTTTGTTTTGTTCCCAATGTTCACCTCAAAAGGAAATGTGTTCCTTCCCTATAATGCAGAGCATAACAGAAAATACTGACAACATGTTTTCTATTCTCATGCACTCTCTAAGAGAGATAATTCACTCCATAATCGTTCTTCTCAAAACACAAGACCTTTATTAACTTGTTATATTTTTCTACTGCTGATGTCTAACAAAACTTTAAAGCTGATTTTAAAAAACATTTTATTGCCACCAGACCATGGTTATATTCAGCATATTTAAGAGAACATCTCCCTCTCCACATTTTTGGGAGAAATTTTTGCTTCTGTTACATTCTCCAGCTACTGAACCATTCAGAATTTCACCAAGTGTAACCAGGTGCTTACACTTGCGGGGGACATAGTAGAATCATGTTTAACATGATTTAAATTGGTATTTTAAAAGGTGATTATATGATGCACAAGTAAGCTCAG
The DNA here is from genome assembly GCF_051106095.1 of Pogona vitticeps. NCBI lineage: Eukaryota > Metazoa > Chordata > Lepidosauria > Squamata > Agamidae > Pogona > Pogona vitticeps. The sequence continues at coordinate 108,031,041 of NC_135783.1, read as the reverse complement.
ATTTTTTTTTTTTGACAGAGAATCAGGTTTTTGGAAAGAAAGCAAGGTATCTTAGTCTTTTGCCAGAGGGTTGTTTAATTTAACACAGATGTCATATCGATTTAGTGTACATCAATTTGCAGTGTTTGAATGTCTCTGTCAGTGTAAAATGTTTCACTTCTCACGGGATGCTGCTCTGAGCTGGAAGGGAGTAGGGGGAAGGGTATCCCGTTGGAGTACCCATAGCTACCTAGCTGATGGGCAGTGAAGTCAGGCTGCTGCTGCAATCCAGCTTCACTGTGATCTAAGATGCAACGGCCAACTTCACTGCTCAGAAGCTGTGGTGCAGCACCAGGAACCAGACTAGAGGAGCGGTAGCAGTGAAACCTAGTCACTGTGGCTGATCAGGCACTGTACCGCCCAGCTAATAGGAGGTAAAGCTGGCTGCAGGATCCTAGAGTGCAAGCACATCTCCTCTCAGTTGGCTCCTAGAGCTGCACCACAGCTTCTGCCAGCAAAGCTAGATCGCAGCAAAGTTGGGTTGCTGCGGCCGCCTGGCTTTACTGCTCAAAAGCTGAGCAGCTGATAACAAAAGGAAACTCTAACAGTGATTTATAATCACTTATCAGTCGTGTGATTATAAACTGAATCAAACAACACTGAGGCACTAGTATAGCTGGGTCCTAAGACAGTAATCCTAACTGGCTAAGATGGCTAAGTATCAACTGAGTATATGTTAAACCATCAGAAGCTGTACTAATCCCCTCCTGGCCTAAGAATGGAAATCACTTAGGGCTATTGTCACCCTGACCTAGATTTGTGCTGGCCTTGAAGTACTGTCCCTGGGTTGGAAAGCATCTGTTCCTGCACACTTAAATGCAGGTGAGATTCAGCAAAAGCATGTGTATGGACCACAACACTGTTTTCAGGCCAATCACACTGGCACTCTACTCTTGCTGTCATCTAGGCAGTAAGTAAAATATTGTACTCCTTTCCCTTGCAAATGAGCCTGTGCCTCTAAAGACATATTGCCCTCCTCTCCTTTGCCTATTCTCTGAAGGGGCCACTGTGGCCATGCTGTCTGGTGGGGTGGGTCTGGGAGTTGTAGTCCAGGCTCTGATGGTTTGTTATGTATGTGACTGCTCTCATACTTTTTTTTGCTAGAGAGAGGTAATGGGATTTTCATAAGAGAATAGCTTGGCTATGTATGTTCCTCCACCTCAGGAAACAAAATGATTTGATTTTACTCCATATTCTCAAAAACCCTCTTAAATCACTGTTGCTGCTATCCAGAGAGAAGAGGTTCCTGTATCCAAAAAGGCTCTCCATATGCTCAAGAGACTCCGCATTTTCCAGGATTTTTGCTCATTTGGTGACCCTATACATCCACAGATTCTTCTTCTCTTTACATACGCTACTTTCCACCTGGCAAAAGCAACAACGCAGAGTTGCATGAGGGCCCAGTAGCTTCTTTCTGAGCAAAGTGCCAAGAATCAGGTACATACCAAGTGAACAGGACAGTTCTTCAAAGTACATGTCAATAGAGACTACTTTCTAAAAGGATGCTCTTTGTGGAAAGGAAAGTGTATATGTGTGCTCTCCAATTAAATGTATATGCAAACTGCAGAGGCAGTCCAGCAGCTGCCTAAGGACACAAGAAAGGACAGGACATAACAGATGGAGGAGCAGCAGGTTCTCCTGTAATTGCTGTGCCATGTCAGCACAAATCATAGCATGGCTGCTTGCTGGTCATATAGTCGACAACCTCCCAAGCACCTGTTCAGGCTAATTGCCCATTATTGCCTCAGAAACATTGGCAGCAGTGAGGTCCCCATCCAGATACTATTCTTCTCGGTAGTGACATTAGTGAGAGCTCTGAAAAGTACTCTGTGTTCATATCAGTCAGACCAAAAGAACAGCCAGTCATGGTAAAGAATTGTACTGTAGAGGGAAAAGACGGTGGAGATGTGACCTCTTGTTGACCTTCCTTTGCTAAGGAGGCCACTTTGCTTGTTAATAACCCATGACAGAAAAGAGCAGGCAATACCTTCCTGTTCCTGTTAAAATGAACAAACTGATTGGTGAAAGGCACTGCCCCTTCCTTGAGATGTCCAATCTGGCCATGGTGACACATGCCTTAGTTATGATTACCGCAAAACACTCTACACAGAGCTGCCTTTGAAGAGTGTTGGGAAAATTCAGCTGGTTGAAAATGCTGCTGTCAGACTGCTAAGCGGCGCTGGATATAAGGAGCATGTGTCTCCCTTATTACAGTAGCTTCACTGACTGCCAGTATGTTTCCAGGCCAATTCAGAGTGCTAGTTACTACCTTTAAAGTCCTATAAGGCTTGGGCCCAGGCTATTTGAAGGATCATACCACCCCATATGAACCTTCTCAGCTTTTAAGATCTGGAGAGGTCCTTCTCTCAGCTCCATCACCTTCCCAAGCTCATTTGGTGAGGACACAAGAGAGGGCCTTCTCCGTGGCTGCTCAGGCTCAGTGAACGCACTGCCTCACAAAGCCAGGCTGGCCCCCTCCCTCTTGCCCTTCAGCCATGAGGCAAAGACCTGCCTCTTCGATAGGCAGGCCTTTAAACAGTAGGTTGTCTCAAGAGTGCTGCCTTTTAACTTACATATTTTCAAATGCCTTTGAATTATTTTTATACTTGATTTTTTAATCATAAATGTATAATTGTTTTTTTAAATGTGATATCTATATAGTCTTTTTGAGAAGTGAGTGAAAGCACTTCAGCACGCAGAGCACCTTTCTTTCTGAGATAGCAGGTCTACCCCCTGCTCCCCTATTTGGCTCATGTTCTTTGCTTTGGCTTATAGCTGACTTGCGTAATGATCAATGAAACAGATCCTACAGACATGACATATGGTGCTTCTCCTCCAAAGGAATTTCAAATCTCAATTATACCGCTCTTCGAAGTCATCACTAAAGATAGAACCAGCAGATGAGGGTATATTGTATGTGATGATATAATATGACTTCAATGCACAGTTTAGAAAAATTGAGTATTCAACTTTTTTTTCCACCCCTGATACTGATTCCTTTCCTGGTGTTGATCTGACACAAGGCTGAAACAGATGTCAACAGTGTCAGAGAGGAATAAATAGCTTTATTTTCTGGGAGTGGGTGGGGTACCCTAACACCATGTGGACCTCAGCTTTTCTTTCTGCATTGTTTTGATTTGCATCAGTACAAGAGCTGCATTGTAGTGAGTTGGTCCATGCTGGTCCATGCTTTGGGGGGAGTGGTGGCTTATGCTGTTCCTTCTGGATGTGTTTCTCCTGTTTCTACCACATCTCCCCATGGGTCAGTACTGCTCCCAATTGTTCTGTATCCACCCTTCTACTGTTTCCCTCTTTTGTCTTCCTTTCTAATTCCTCATAAGAACTGAGAAGCAAACAGAAGCAGCCACACATCCCCCATTCCAAATAATGTCTTGTAACAGCACCAGGATAGTAAATGCTACTTCCTTTTGGTTTTGAGTGTGTTTGTTGAGTAAATTTAGTTTTGTTCTAAAGTACATAAGAGCCATTGTTTCAAACTATCACCACACGTTTTCATTTCTCATTTCTGCAATGTGAATACATGATTTGTAATTATACATTATACATGGTGGCGGGGTGTCATGATTTATCTTGTTCTCTTGTTAGACAGGGTGTTTCCCACATTTTCCCAAAACTTAGTGTCAAAAAACCCATCTTATTTGTCAATAATCTTAGGATATTGAGGTTCTGGTCTTCAAAAGATGAGAGGGACGGTTGTCAAAAATACTCCTCATGTTTCTTCCTCCAAAACAAAAGAAAATGAAATCCAGCAAGAAGAGTCTTTCTGGAGAAGTTGTTCCCCCATGTTTTTCATAGAGTTGGTGTCAAAAACAGCTAATCTCCCAAAGATATTTGGAGGCTATCAAGATTTTTGCTGTCAAGGGAGGCAATCAACGTAAGTTTGTTAAAAACAGCCCTAATTCCTCTCTCCAAAGATCAAAACAAAACAGAATCCAGCAAAGAGGATCTTTGTGACCAGAGTGTTCCCATGTTTTTCAAATAACTGGCATCCAGCACAACTGATTTTGCTTGGAGGGACCAGTGGTGTTTCGCCACCCAAGACTGAGCTGATTTTGCAATGAGTCTCTGCAGTGAGCTGAATGAAGAAACTTGAAATAAGCTTCCAAGATTCACCCAAAGAATCAGACCACCCCCTGTGCAGAATTAACACCAGATTATTATTTAGCAAAAGCAGGTGGCAATGCTCAGAAAGAAATTCACACACAAATCAATTGCTGGGGGTGGGAGCGGATAGATTTACAAAATAAAAATAAGAAGGGAATATTTTTATGCAGTGAAATAGGTGATCCGGCAGGAATGAGAAGATCTGGAGATGGTATAATAATGGAAGTGTGACTTTGGACAAATGGTGTGCAGGTGAAACACAGGGAATAAGGTGAACTGGGTGGAAATGGGGGAAGTGAAATAGGCAAAAGGGAAGGGTTGTAAAGGTTGAGAGCAAATGTTGGGAAATAATTCAAGCAACATGTACCAGTACATCCCAATACAGCCAGTCTTCATGTGTCTAGACAAAAATACTGGGAGGATCAATTCAAAATAGTTCAGATCATCAGAATCAGCAACAACAGGAATGCCCTGGAATGACCAGAAAAAACACCACTGCATGGACAGGCTCGTAATCATATTTTTTTTAAGTTATGCTCCTATTTGGACTGCACATTTTTGTTTAACAGCCTAGGTCCAGAAAAGATTACATAGTTGAGCGGAGTGGTGACAGCAGCTACAGCAGCAGGAGGAGAGAAATAATCCTTCTATGTGTTTGTATATTTCCCCTGGACTCAGAGAATTGAAGAGAGCAGATCCTGGCCATCTCTTCCACATGACTCCAGGCAAGAAGCAATCTTCCCCAAAGCATGCCTAATAAAACAAATATAAGTCTTGGGGCACTTTTTAGACTAAGTCTGTGGTCACACCACCAACATGTTCTTGAGTTACTTCTTGTCAATTTTAGTCCTCTTCTTTTGGGTTAAGATGATGCAAGTCCATTATCGATTCTTTTGTTCCCCCTCCGTCCTGTCTCTGCATCAAATCCAGCCCATTGGGAGGCTACTGCTATAGTTGTTCCGCATTTCATAACACAGTACAATTAACATCCCATTGAGTGTGTGCTCCAAAATGTATTCATTTCCTATGCATCTGGCATGTGGTCCCACCTCCCTCACTTGCTGTCATTCAACTCCCTTTTTTATTATTATTATTAATTTTCAAATGGGAATGTCAGTGGATTGGTACACTTCTGTCAAATATGAAGCATCTATCGCCATACTGTCCTGTCTTTTGACCACCAATGTAGTGTGCTGTGGTTTCTCCTCCATAGTGGGTAACATAGCACAGAAATAGGAAGAAAGGGTTCAGGGTCTTGTTGTTCTGTTGCCTGTCTCTCTTCCCCCCCCAAGTATTATTATTATTATTATTATTATTATTATTATTATTATTATTATTATTATTATTATTATTATTATTATTATTATTATTATTATTATTATTATTATTATTATTATTATTTGTCATGCAAGCATAGGAAAAAGTAAATTTGTTCCTAAGTATCACCCTGCTTTCTCCGGGGCTAGATTTCACAGTCTCCCATAGATTTGGAAGGGTGCTCTCGTAGTATTCCATATGAAGACAAGCCATGCCCCGTGGGAATACAGTAGCCAAATGTTTCACTTATTTCTTTTTTAAAAGATTGCCCACACAGAAAAGAGCATAATAGACTTCCTTGTCCTGTTTTGACAAAATGCCTTGAAAGGCTATTTACATGGGGCGGGGGAAGAGGGTTTATAAGCCAACCAATCACAGAGTCTGTGGCTAAGTTCCTGCTTTCTGTTGTAAGATCTCTTTTGAAAAGGCATTATCCTGTTAAGTGACTATATTCACATAAATATGTGTATTCCTAAGGGTACATTTTATTATCCTGTTCTTGTTGTTGTGTTGTTTTAACTTGGATCAGTGGCTGCACAATAATAAAGTAATAAAAATAAAACTAGTATCTGTGGAGCAAAGCCAGACCTTAATCACTAACCGGAGAGCATGGTGGTGGCTACCTCCTTGCGCTCCAGAGCTTCAGCATCTTTTTCACCAGTGCCAGAGCTGGGCTAGGAAACAGAGGGTGAAAAGCTGTGAGAGAGCATGATGTCTCCTCCCTTTCCCATTTAGCAATGAAAGCTGACCCTCCTTCTGCCCTTTTATTGCTAAACAAGCAGGCATACTTTTAGCAAACATAATATATTTTTCCACTCTCACCAACTGCAAGAAATGTCCATGAGAGAACATGAATTAAATGGGAAATTATGTTGACATAAGTTAAGCCATCTAGAAAAGCACTGCTATTCTAATCAGGGGTGCTCATGAGTCATGTTCATGTCTTGTATTCCATACAAAATCTGGCTCCCTGTTTAGTCTTCAGGCTGCATTAACTAAAGCCCTCACAGTTGACACGTTTTGAGAATCTGTTGCTGGAGAGACCCAATAGGAGTGGGTAAAGGATAAAAGGGAAAGAAACAGAGAGAAAACATGGCGGCAAATATGACAGAAGACGCTTCTTCCAGGATTCTCATTTTCTGATAAAATATTCCAAGTTATGGCATCGATTTTCACAAAGGCAAGCTTTTCCAGGGAAGTAGTGCTAGGATAATGAGCAACAGCTGACAATCTCTTTTGAGATATTTCCTCGTGTGTGGACCATCCGTGAAGGTTTCATGGAAAGAAAAATATTCTACCCTTTCTCCAAAGTACTTTCTCCAAACTAGCAGCACATATGGTTTCCATCTTCTGTCTTCACAACATGTCAGTGACCCAGGCAAAGCTGAGACATCATGACTAGTTCTAGGTCACCCAGTAAGCTTCACAGAGGAGGACTTGAACTCAGGACTATCATAAAGCTAGCACTATGATACAAAGCAAGGCAAGAGAGCTCCCCATCTGGACCCCTACCATTCTTCTTCCACAGGAAAGTATATGCCCTATGTGCCCCATATTCTCCTGTGGTTCTTTAGTGTGGCTGAGGGAAACATCCTGTTGCCAATGTTGGTGCACGATTCAGTTGTAATGTATGTTGGCTTTCATATGTGAATTGGTGAAGAGTGTCATCCTGCCCTTTGCTTCAGGCAGCAAAATATACTGAGTCTAAGCGTCTCTGGGGACCAATTGTTTTTCAAAAGCAGAACAAGATTGCTTTCAGAACTGCCAAAGTTTACTGGTTTTTCTGTGAGCAGGAAATGGGTGAGCATGACCATCCAGCTCTAATGTTTGTAAGAGACTATAAACCAAATAAATAAAGAAAAATGTCTAAACTAAAAGCCTACAGCATGTCAAGACAAACGGGGTGTGTGTGGAAGCCCTGATAGCTTTATAACTGGTCTCCACCTTTTCTCCAATACCGGCACTATCTGAGAGCTTAATTAGGCTCGCCTCTCAATGTAAAGGCCCAAAGTTCAGAGAAATCTTTTCCTTTTAGGCTCACAGTGTGAAATAGCAGGGGGCAGGAGGCAGAAGAGACTGATAGAGAAACAAAATTAAAGCTCTATTTAGCTTTGTCCAAATCATTTCCCCCTTCCTTTTTTAATCTCCAAACCTCTTTTAAACATTTTTGCCTTTCAAGGACCTGGGTTATTTTGTACTTTCCTTTGAAGACATTTAGGCTCTGCCTACCGAACACCAAAGATCAAGGGTGCTAAGATGATAAACCCAAATCATTTCCACCACAAACTTGAGCCTCTAAGGGTGGAGGGAAACATGTAACTGAAACTGGTCTAAAAAGCTGTTTTTGTGTGCGGTGGCAGCGGCATTTCTGAACCAAACTCATGCGACAACCTTCCACTCCTACTTTTCTCTTTGTCAACTGAGAGCCTCTCCCCATCTTTTAATGCAGAGTTTATTTATATGTCTTCTTTAAAATCAGTTCTCAGGCAGGGCTATTTAAAACAGTGTTACATTTATATTCATTCACAGCTTTGATTTAATTCAGCACTAATAATAATAATAAAAAGAAGGCATGCCTGATGAGCTTCTGTCTTTTCCTTATGGTTGGTTAGTTGACAGGGAACAAAAGAAGCATATAGTATATAAACTCAATAGTGCCAGATTTATGACAATGCAAATTTGTAAATCACATCCTCTGACTGCTGCTGTTTTAGCTCTGGAGGGTAATTATGGTGGTTCGATCCACTGCTATTTCCTTGCCTTGCAACAGGAGAGCAGATGATTCTGTGCTTTAGCAAATGAGCAATGACAAGCTGGCAGGTAAAGTATTGCCCAGAGGTGGAGTCATAGCATCATAGAACAGTAGAGTGGGATGGAACCCCCAAGGGTCATCAAGTCCAGCCTCCTGCCAAAGAAGGAAATCTACTGATAATAGGAAGAAGAAGAAGAAGAAGAAGAAGAAGAAGAAGAAGAAGAAGAAGAAGAAGAAGAATGTAGAGGTGGATGGGCTGGTATGCTTCAGTGAGGTTGAGAGCTATGCTGAAGGGGTCTTCCAAGCCAGACAGGTCTCAGCTGAGAAGCCAGACCAACTGTGTCCATCAACCATCAATATTGATGAGAGGAAATAAACAGAAATCCATACCAGATTGATTAATGCCCAGATCAGCAAGGACTGTGTCATGCTATAGCCCCTGGGCATCTGGTGACAAATGGGCTACAGGGCACAATAGACCCTGTTGAGGAACCAGGACAGGCTGCTGCAAAGCTACTGGAATGACGTAAATACAAAACTTGGATTTCTGCCCAAAATTGAGAAATTATGAAATGTTACAAGGCAAATCCAACAGCTCATGGTTTTCAAAAAAGAATGAAGGAAAGTTGGAAAAGGAAACACCCAAACAGTGACACAACTGAATGATTAATAGGCTAGAGAAAGTCCAAAGATTGCACAAATGAATTACTGTACAAAATTAAACACGGTAGAGTGGCAAAGTTAGTGCACTGGTCATTATGCAAAAAATATAACTTGCAAGCCCCCAAAAATCTATGGGAACATCAGATAGAGAAGGTGTCAGAAAATGACAAAGTCAAGATTTTGTGTGATTTCCAGATCCAAACAGACAGACACCTTGAACATAACACACCAGACATGGTAGCTGCCAATTTATTAGCCTATCCTTACATCCACAGTATATCTGAAGTCTAACGAAGTTAGATAATCAGCCATCAAAGGGGGAAAATTGGATTTGGGCTACCTTCCAGGCAGATGATTGGTTCATTGCCTTGTGGCAATATTCTGAGACCATCACATCAAGTATTTGCTACAAGGTTGATCTATACATTAAAATCCAATATTGAAAATCACTTGCAGGGATGCATTGCCTGGAAATACACATGCACACACACACACAATGAGGGAAAGAGAGGAAGAAAGAGAGCTTGGTATTTTCAGGCATGTGCATAGTCTTTGCTAGATTAAGATGGAAATGTGTACTCTGCTGGCAGTGTTTCTTTCTTCTGTCCGTATTTCTTTTCTCAAACCTTTGTGGTCTAGTATAGTGCTGACACCCACTTCTTTTTTGGCATGCTGAAGCAGGCCTTTGGAACTGCAACAGAAAGTATCTATCTCTGGACTAGATCAGATGGAAAGCTCTTTAATCTCTCTAGATTGAGAGCAAAGACCAAAATCCAACTGAAATGCATGTGGGACTTTCTCTTCGCCGGTGATGCAGCCATTGTTGCCCACTCTGCTGAAGACCTCCAACAACACATGAATAATTTTAGCAAGGCCTCCCAAGACTTTGGACTAACAATCAGCCTGAAGAAAACACAAGTCATAGGCCAACACAAGTCATCTCCCTCTATTGCTATCTCCACGCAAGAATTGGAGGTTGTTCATGAATTTGTGTACCTTGGCTCAACAATCTCTGACACTCTCTCCCTAGATGTCGAGTTGGATAAACGCATTGGGAAAACAGCTACCATGTTCTCTAGACTCACAAAGAGAGTATGGCTTAATAAGAAGCTGATGGCATACACTAAAATCCATGTCTATAGAGCCTGTATTCTGAGCACACTCCTGTACTGCAGTGAGTCCTGGACCCTCTGTGCATGGTAGGAGAGGAAGCTGAACACCTTCCATATGTGTTGTATCCGACGTATTTTTGGTATCACCTGGCAGGACAAAGTTCCGAATAGAGTACTCCTAGAACAAGCTGGGATTTTTAGCATGTATACATTACTGAAAGAGCGCCGTTGGCTTGGGCATGTTGTGAGAATGGCTGATGGTCAGATTCCAAAATATCTCCTGTATGGAGAATTAGTGCAGGGAAACCAACAGAGGGAGACCACAGCTGCGATACAAGGACATCTGCAAGCGGGATCTGAAGGTCTTAGGAATGGACCTCAACAGATGGGAAACCTTGACACACCTGAGCGTTCAGCCTGGAGGCAGCCGGTGCATCATGGCCTCTCCCAATTTGAAGAGACCCTTGTCCAGCAGGCCGAGGCAAAGAGGCAGTCCCAGGGAGCTGGACAGGGGATAGATTGTATTTGTCTTCAGTGTGGAAGAGATAGTCACTCTCGAATTGGCCTTCTCAGCCACACTAGATGCTGTTCCAAGACCTCCATACAGAGCATGTTACCATAGTCTCTCGAGACTGAAGGATGCCCACACCTAATAATTACATTTATCAGCTCTGGGGCATCTCTCTGGGAAACCTTCAGTGAGAGAGAGTGAAGCAGAGCATGCTGGCAAGTAGTAAAAGAAGGCATTAGAGAAACTCTAATGAAATCAGAGCCATGCCAGTTTTTAAAACAAACACTTCATTGTTGCCTAGACCCTGCTTTCAGGAAGATTTGTAAAACAGATTTCAGCTGTTGGCAAACCAGCTAGGGTTAGGCTTTCCGAACACTGCAACTTTTACTTATAAATTGATGGGAAATGAATTGCTTTGATTTTTAAATCTATATGATGCTGTCAAACTGTCAATGTTTTCATTCATTGGCTAATCACACTGAAAGGCTCATTTCTAGCAAAACAATAGTTCAAAACAATGACGGTGTATTCTGTTTTGCATCTCAGCTTCTACAAAGACAAGAGTCTTGTCTGTGGCATGAAGAGAATCAGAGTAAAATCCAGTCAACCAGATAATATGGGAAGCTTAACTGTGGAGTCTGGGCCTGACATGAGGCAATGGGTACATGAGCCAAGGACAGCCCTGAATGGGAAATAAAATCAGGTGCCAGATCACACAGAGAGGTGTCAGATGCAGAAGTCATAGTCAGGCCAAAAGGTCAAACAGTGGACTGAATAGACAGGATGAGGTAGAACAAGGCTAGGGAAAGGCATACGTTGTGTTGTTAACCAATAAGAGAATCTGCTCAAGTTGCCAGGACAGTGATGGCGAACCTATGGCGTGTGTGCCACAGCTGGCACGCTGTGGGCACACGAGCCATAAGTCGCCGGATCACTCCCCTCCCCGCAGCCAAACCTCAGGAGGCAGCTGCAGCCACAGAGCCAGCACTTCAACAGACGGCGGGCCAGGATCCGGAGCAGCTGGCGCTGGCAGCAGATTAGAAGTGGGGTCTTGAGGCACGACCGTGCCTGGGATTCCCCCTTCCACCACCACTTCCAGTGCCACAGCGGCCCGCTGTCCACTGGGTGTTTTTTTTTTCCAGTTTAGGTACTCGGGCCATTAATTATTCCACTCACTCAATCTTTTGTTATATGTATTAAATAATTAATTATCATCTGGATGTTTGTATATACTGTATTCCTATCATGTAGGCATCCCATAATTTGAAGGACATCTTCCAGAGTTCCCCAGTCAGAATGGCCATATTTGATACATGATTATGGGAGTTTTTTGAGGAAGGAGCCTTCTGCTGCTGCTGCTGCTGCTGCTGGCATCATTCCTTCTGTGCCGGCGCAGCAATGCAGTAGGATACTGGCCAATATACTACAAGCTGTGTTGAACTCATGTCTGGACCTGATAATGGACTGAATGAGGGTTAATAAATTGAAACTCAATTCAGACAAGATGGAAGTGCTGTTACATACATACATACATACATACATACATACATACATACATACATACATACATACATACATACATACATACATACATACATACATACATACATACATACATACATACATACATACATACACACACACACACATACACACATACATACATACATACATACATACATACATACATACATACATACATACATACATACATAAGCTTAAGAAACTTTTATACAGTAATCGCTGAGTGCAATCTGAGTGCTGGATTTAGAACAAGGAGACACAAGTGATGGAACTTCACATCCCAGCTCGTTCCCAAAGGTTGCTTGGTATCTTCGGGTCAGCCAGGACTTCTCAAACAAACCTACTGCACAGGTATTTTTTTCCCCCAGATAAAATGGGGAAGGGGCATCTGGTAAAGCAGCCATGTAGATTGCTGGTACATATAAATAAATAAGGATCTTTTGTCATTCACATAGGCCTTCTGGTTATCTTCTCATGCGATGGAGGGGGGTTGCTATTAGTTTTTGCTGATAGTGGCAAATCTCCAACAAACCCATGAGAATACCACAGGAATTTTTCAGATCTGTAGGGAAAAAATGCAGAGGAAAGTGAGGGCAAGCTGCAGAAAATGTGTGTGTGTGTGTGTGTCTGTGTGTGTGTGTGTGTGTTTGTTTGTTTGTTTGTTTGTTTGTTTGTTTGTTTGTTTGTTTAACTTGTATACCACTTGATTAGTGCTGGGCACTACTATGAATGGTTTGCACCCAAAGTAAAATGAACATAAAATAAATCTCAAATAATATACAAAAAAAGCTCCATATATAAACAAAACAATCATTTAATAAACCAAATAAAAGCTGTCATTTTCTTCAGAGGGGCAGACCGAACATTTTATTATAACTAGAAAATATCCTGGGTTAACTTTCTTTGTATCTTTGACTTTTCACACACACATACCATTGTGCCACCTGTTTCCTAAGCCTCCACCCCTGTTAGTTATAGTTTTGTTTCGTCGTTTCGTTTAGTCGTTTAGTCGTGTCCGACTCTTCGTGACCCCATGGACCAGAGCACGCCAGGCCCTCCTATCTTCTACTGCCTCCCGGAGTTGTGTCAAATTCATGTTGGTTGCTTCGCAGACACTGTCCAGCCATCTCATCCTCGGTCGTCCCCTTCTCCTCTTGCCATCACACTTTCCCAACATCAGGGTCTTTTCCAGGGAGTCTTTTCTTCTCATTAGATGGCCAAAGTACTGGAGCCTCAGCTTCAGGATCTGTCCTTCCAGTGAGCACTCAGGGTTGATTTCCTTTAGAATTGATAGGTTTGTTCTCCCTGCAGTCCAGGGGATTCTCAAGAGTCTCCTCCAGCACCACAATTCAAAGGCATCAATTCTTCGGTGGTCTGCTTTCTTTATGGTCCAGCTCTCACTTCCATACATCACGACAGGAAAAACCATAGCTTTGACTATTCGGACTTTTGTTGGCAAGGTGATGTCTCTGCTTTTTAAGATGCTGTCAAGATTTGTCATCGCTTTCCTCCCAAGAAGCAGGTGTCTTTTATTTCGTGGCTGCTGTCTCCATCTGCAGTGATCATGGAGCCCAGGAAAATAAAATCTGTCACTGCCTCCATATCTTCCCCTTCTATTTCCCAGAAGGTGATGGGACCAGTGGCCATGATCTTAGTTTTTTTGATGTTGAGTTTCAGACCGTTTTTTGCACTCTCCTCTTTCACCCTCATTACAAGGTTCTTTAATTCCTCCTCACTTTCTGCCATCAGAGTGGTGTCATCTGCATATCGGAGGTTGTTGATATTTCTTCCGGCAATCTTAATTCCGGCTTGGGATTCCTCCAGTCCAGCCTTCCGCATGATGTATTCTGCATATAAGTTAAATAAGCTGGGGGACAATATACAGCCTTGTCGTACTCCTTTCCCAATTTTGAACCAATCAGTTGTTCCATATCCAGTTCTAACTGTTGCTTCTTCTCCCACATATAGGTTTCTCAGTAAATAGATAAGGTGGTCAGGCACTCCCATTTTTTAAGAACTTGCCATAGTTTGTTGTGGTCCACACAGTCAAAGGCTTTTGCATAGTCAATGAAGCAGAAGTAGATATTTTTCTGGAACTCTCTGGCTTTCTCCATAATCCAGCACAAGTTAGCAATTTGGTCTCGAGTGCCTCTGCCTCTTCGGAATCCAGCTTGTACTTCTGGGAGTTCTTGGCCCACATACTGCTGAAGCCTACCTTGGAGGATTTTGAGCATAACCTTGCTAGCGTGTGAAATGAGTGCAATTGTGCAGTAGTTGGAGCATTCTTTGGCACTGCCTTTCTTTGGGATTGGGATGTAGACTGATCTTTTCCAATCCTCTGGCCACTGTTGGGTTTTCCAAACTTGCTGGCATATTGAATGTAGCACCTTAACAGCATCATCTTTCAAGATTTTAAATAGTTCAACTGGAATGCCATCACCTCCACTGGCCTTGTTGTTAGCCAGGCTTTCTAAGGCCCACTTGACTTCACTCTCCAGGATGTCTGGCTCAAGGTCAGCAACTACATTGTCTGGGTTGTCCAGGATATCTACATCTTTCTGATATAATTCCTCTGTGTATTCTTGCCACCTCTTCTTGATGTCTTCTGCTTCTGTTAGGTCCCTCCCATTTTTGTCCATTATCATGTCCATCTTTACGCGAAATGTTCCTCTAATATCTCCACTTTTCCTGAACAGATCTCTGGTTTTTCCTATTCTGTTATTTTCCTCTATTTCTTTGCATTGTTCATTTAAGAAGGCCCTCTTGTCTCTCCTTGCTATTCTTTGGAAGTCTGCATTCAACTTTCTGTAACTTTCCCTATCTCCCTTGCATTTTGCTTCCCTTCTCCTCTCTGCTATTTCTAAGGCCTGGTTGGACAGCCATTTTGCTTTCTTGCATTTCCTTTTCTTTGGGATGGTTTTTGTTGCTGCCTCCTGGACAATGTTACGAGCCTCTGTCCAAAGTTCTTCAGGCACTCTGTCCACCAAATCTAGTTCCTTAAATCTGTTCTTTACTTCCACTGTGTACTCATAGGGGATTTGGTTTAGATTATACCTGAGTGGCCCAGTGGTTTTTCCTACTCTGTTCAGTCTAAGCTTGAATTTTGCTATGAGAAGCTGATGATCAGAGCCGCAGTCAGCTCCAGGTCTTGTTTTTGCTGACTGTATAGAGCTTCTCCATCTTTGGCTGCAGAGAATATAATCAATCTGATTTCGATATTGCCCATCTGGTGATTTCCATGTATAGAGTCGCCTCTTGTGTTGTTGGAAAAGAGTGTTTGTGATGACCAGCTTATTCTCGTGACAAAACTCTATTAGCCTTTGTCCTGCTTCGTTCTGAACTCCAAGGCCAAACTTCCCTGTTGTTCCTTTTATCTCTTGGCTCCCTACTTTAGCATTCCAGTCCCCTAGAATGAGAAGAACGTCTTTCTTTGGTGTCAGTTCTAGAAGGTGTTGTAATTCTTCATAAAACTGTTCAATTTCAGTCTCCTCAGCAGTGGTGGTTGGTGCATAAACTTGGATTATTGTGATGTTGAAAGGTCTGCCTTGGATTCGTATTGACATCATTCTATCATTTTTGAGATTGTATCCCATTACAGCTTTTCCCACTCTTTTGTTGACTATGAGGGCCACTCCATTCCTTCTACGGGATTCTTGCCCACAATAGTAGATATGATAATCATCTGAGCTGAATTCGCCCATTCCTGTCCATTTTAGTTCACTGATGCCCAGGATGTCAATGTTTATTCTTGCCATCTCCTGTTTGACCACCTCCAGCTTCCCAAGGTTCATAGATCTTACATTCCAGGTTCCTATGCAGTATTTTTCTTTGCAGCATTGGATTTTCCTTTCACTTCCAGGCACGTCCACAGCTGAGCGTCCTTTCAGCTTTGGCCCACCCACTTCATTAGCTCTGGAGCTACTTGTACTTGTCCTCCACTCTTCCTCAGTAGCATGTTGGACGCCTTCCGACCTGAGGGTCCCATCTTCCAGCATCATATCTTTTAGCCTTTTGTTTCTGATCATGGGGCATTCTTGGCAAAGATACTGGAGTGGCATTGCCAGTTCCTACTCCAGGTGGATTGCGTTTAGTCGGAACTCTCCACTATGACCTGTCCGTCTTGGGTGTCCCTGCACGGCATAGCCCATAGCTTTTCTAAGTTACTCAAGCTCCTTCGCCACGACAAGGCAGCAATCCATGAAGGGGAGTTTTGTTTCACTGCTATGCTATATGGGAAATGAGATTCATAGCAGAGCTGGAATATATTTTCAGTCAATAAACTGCAAAATCTCTCTGCCAACATAGTCATAAACCATGTTGGCTAAGAAATATTATGAATTACAGTGAAAGAAAGTAACTCTGCTAAAGAAGTTCAAAGAGCCAGATTAAGAGAAATATACATAGAACTGAGTCCTTCATGTTTTCTGAAATGTCCTTCCAGGAATTTAAGATCAAGCAGCCATAAGCATAATCATGACAAAAATAATAACATACAGAGTGGTGTTTTTTTAAAAAATTACAATTTGTACTCACCTCTCTTGCTTTTGTTGCTGCTGTTTTTGCCAACTGTACCTTTTCTCAGGGCAGCACCTCGCTAAGCTCTCGGCTAAGTTCTGAGGGGCCTGTGAGAAATAAACAGGACTTAATATTTCTGGAGGGCTATAGAATCATAGACACATAGGCTAGAGAACCATGGAGCTGAGAGGGACTGCAGGAGTCGCTGAGTTCAACTCACTGACAAAGCAGGAAGAGCAGTAAAATATAACATATCAGAACTTTGAAAAGTTCCTTTGTTCAACTACAGCTCCCATTGTCTCCCAGACAGCATTTCATTGCTATGAATTAATGGCTTTCTATCCATCAGACAGCGCAGGCACCTCCGCCAACTTTTTGCTACAAGCAGATAGACAGGACAACACTGTTGTCTTTCTGTGTATCTGCTTGTAGGTGCCTGTGAGGTTGCCTGAGCGTCGGAACGCTGGTGCCATGTTGGAAGTCCTTTCCTCAGGTCTTCCTTTCTTCATCTGCTCTCGTTTGCCCAACAAAGATGTTTCCCTAGCCGTCCTTCAAGGGTGGAAAATGGCACAGACTGTGTTCTCTTCAGCTTGGACTTCGGTGCTTCTGATCCTGTTTACGAACTCTGAGCCCACTGCTGAGAACTGTGAGTCCTGCCCCTCCAGCAAGAACCACATGTCAGCACCGCCATTAACACCATTAAGTTTAATTACATCAAAAAGGACAAGGCCACATGGCGGAGAAAGACAGTTCAGGGTTATATGTGGGAGATAATCACTGTGGGATTTTCTAATTAGATTTTTTTCTTTCCCCCCCCCCTTCTTTTTAGTATATTATTTATTTATTTATTTTTTAATTCAATTTTGTTACTACACTGTACTGTATTTGGTCTATGTATGCTTACTTTATGTATGTATGTATGTATGTATGTATGTATGATAGATAGATAGATAGATAGATAGATAGATAGATAGATAGATAGATAGATAGATATGTATATGTATGTATGTATGTATGTATGTATGTATGTATGTATGTATGTATGTATGTATGTATGTATGTATGTATGTATGTATGTATGTATGTATGTATGTATGTATGTATGTATGTATGTATATGTGTGTGTGTATGTGTGTATGTGTGTATATATATGTATATGTATATGTATATGTATATGTATATGTATATGTATATGTATATGTATATGTATATGTATATGTATATGTATGTATGTATGTATATGTATATGTATGTATGTATATGTGTGTGTGTGTGTGTGTGTGTGTGTATAATTACACTGTATATGGTTACTTTTTTACTTACTTAATTTGTCTACATTAAGTTAGAAATTTTCTTTTTCTTTCATTCTTTTTTCTCTCTTTTCTCTCTTTTTTCTTCCCCCTCCCCCCTTCTCTCTTTGATATGGAATGGAAGGCCTGCCCTCCCAGCGAGGGGCCCCAAAACATCTCTGTGATCACAGGTAGAGGGAGATATGGCATTGGCACAGTCCCTACTCGTGTCAGAAGAACGATGAACAGATGCTTGAAGGCTGTCCATTGTTCTGAGACTGTGACCACCCCTCAGTATCAAGGTAGTCAGACCAGCCAGCCCTCCACTCTAAAGCTGATGTTGTTGAATGCCAGGTCTGTATCTAATAAGGCCCAGGTGATTTACGACCTTATCCTGGAGGAGGATGCAGACCTGGCATGCATAACCGAAACATGGATTGGCGGAGAGGGGGGTCCTCCCCAGCACTTATTTGCCTGCTCGGTTATGCTGTCCAGCACCAGGGTAGACTGGAGGGGCGGGGGGGGAATAGCCATTATATACAAAAATAGCTTAGAGGTTGCTAGGCACTCTGCAGTGGTAAAGCCGGGTCTAGAGGCTCTCCACGTGTCGATTGGGGCCAGGGATGGTATTGGGATCTTGCTGGGTTACCGCGCTTCCCGCGACCCAGCCATTTCCCTACTGGAGCTGGTGAACTTTGTTTCTGCGGCACTGTTGGGATCTCCAAAGCTACTGGTTTTGGGTGATTTCAACGTGCACATGGGGGCAGAGACTTCTGGGACAGCTCTTGAATTCTTGGAAACCATGGCTTCCTTGAACATGTCCCAACATGTCAATGGCCCCACTCACATGGGTGGTCATACGCTTGACCTGCTTTTTTTCCACTAGTTGGAGCGAGTGTGGTCTGATGGTGACCAACCTTGAGTCGGTCCCCTTGTCATGGTCAGATCACCACCTAATAAAATTCAGCCTCAAAATGGCTCTCCCCCCTCGCAAGGAGCAGGGACCTATTGCTATGGTCCACCCTCGAAGGCTACTGGATCCTGTTGGATTCCAGGATGCCATGAGAGGTGTACGGCTGACCTGGCTGGTGCTCCTGTTGAGCCTCTGGTTGATGGCTGGTTCACTGCTGCCACCGGGGCTGTAAACACGGTCGCGCCTAAACGCCCTCTCTAGCGCCGAGCTCAGCCTGCGCTCTGGTTTAACCGGGACCTATGAGTGATGAAGCAGATTAGGAGAAGGCTAGAGCACAAATGGAGGAAGAACATGATGGATTATAACCGGATAGCTGTTAGGGTCATGACTAATCTTTACCTGGCTAAGGTAAAGGCTGCTGCTCATACATACTTTGCTAACCGGATAAGCGAAGCATCCAACTAGCAGGCGGAGTTATTCCGTATAGTGCGCGACCTATCCAGATTTGGTCTCGGTGAGGGGCCTCCCCCTAGTTTTTCACCGGACCAATTTGCAGCATTTTTAAAATCTAAAGTGGAGGCCATCTGCCGGGAACTCTCTCCTTTTTTGAATACAGTGAGTCGAGCAGAGATGTCCAGCGCACCGCCTTGTCCGGTGATCCTCGATCACTTTCAGCCTGTGACACTGGATACTGTGGACAAAGCGCTTGATCGCTGTCATGCCACCACCTCCTCCCTTGACCCTTGCCCGGCCTGGCTAATCAAAGCAGCCAGGCCGATAACAACAGAATAGGCCACAGCAATAATTAATGGGTCTTTCCTTCAGGGCAGGATTCTTTCTGCCCTCAAGGAGACACTCATTAGGCCCATAAGAAAGAAATGTAATTTGGCGGCAGACAAAATTGGCAATTACAGGCCCGTCGCCAATGTTTCTTTCATTAGCAAAGTGGTGGAGAGGGTGGTGGCTGACCAGCTTAGGACTCTTCTGGATGAAACAGATGCCCTGGATCCATTTCAGTCGGGCTTCAAACCATGCCATGGTACAGAAACTGCATTGGTCGCCCTGCATGATGACCTGTTGGGGGAGATTGACAAGGGTAAAATATCTCTGTTGGTCCTTCTCGACATCTTGGCAGCCTTCGATACTGTCAACCATGATAATCCTCCTGGGGAGGCTCTCAGAGTTGGGAATTGGTGGCCTGGCACTCGCCGGGCTCTGTTCCTTCTTGGAGGACTGTCACCAGAAAGTATAGCTTGGGAGAGTGTCTTGGCCCCGTGGAGTCTCAATTGTGGGGTTCCACAATGGTCGATTATCTCCCCAATGCTGTTTAATATCTATATGAGGCCACTGGGTGGGGTCATCAGGGGGTGTGGGGCATCATGTCATCAGTACGCAGATGACACCCAGCTCTATATCTCCTTTCCACCTACTGCAGGAGATGCCATCCTGTCCCTTCAGCGTTGCCTGGGAGCTGTTCTGCAATGGATGCAGGAAAAATGGGCCGAGGCTGAACCCGGACAAGATGGAGGTTCTGAGGGTGGGTGCCCCCACTGTCAGTGGCTTGGGTGATTCTCTCTCATTTGGGGGGTCACCCTTGCTGCAAAGAGTGGGGTCCGCAGCTTGGGGATCCATCTGGACTCGGCACTCACCATGGAAACCCAGGTGGCGTCGGTGGTCTGTTCCGCCTTCTTCCATCTTTGGTGGATAGCCCGGCTGCGACCCTATCTCAATATGGGGGCCCTCACTACTTTGGTCCATGCGCTCATAATCTCCAGGTTAGACCACTGCAATGCACTCTACTTGGGGCTACCTTTGAGACTGACGCGGAAACTCCAAGTGGTGCAGAATGTGGCGGCCAGACTCCTTAGTGGAGTGAGAAAATTCCATCATATTTCTCCTATTCTGGCTGCGTTGCACTGGCTGCCCATTCGGTTCTGCGCTAACTTCAAAGTATTGATGCTTACGTACAAAGCCCTAAACAGTTTAGGGCCTCGATATTTGGCGGAACGCCTACTCCCACCAAGGTCTACCCATGTCACTTGTGCGAGTCAGGAGGTGAGGCTGAGGAGCCTAACACCGAGGGAGGCCCAGAAGGAAAAAACAAGAAACCGGGCCTTCTCAGCGGTGGCTCCTCGTCTCTGGAACAATCTACCTCTGAAGATTCTCGTGGCCCCCTCGCTGGGTATCTTTAAAAATCAATTACAAACGTGGATGTTTCGGCAGGCCTTCCCTCCAGCTAATTCCTGGTGTTTTCCTTTCCTTTCCTATTGTTTGTCTTCCATCTTGTGGAATTTGTTTATTATGTAATAATCCTTTTTATATTTTTATCTGTGTATTTTATGTTGTAAGCTGCCTAGAGTGGTTGCATTTGACCAGATAAGCAGGATAATTAATAAATAAATAAATAAATAAATAAATAAATAAATAAATAAATAAATAAATAAATAAATACATACATACATACATACATACATACATACATACATACATACATACATACATACATACATACATACATACATACATACATACATACATACATAAATAAATAAATAAATAAATAGAATACTGTAATATTTATCCAGAAAACTGTGGATGGCTTCATTTATTAGCTGATCACACAGAAAAGCTTGTTTCTCACAAACGGGAGCTAAAAACATTGACTCCATTTGCCTTGAATCTCCACTTCTATAAGAGCTAGACAGACACTCAGGATACAATCAGACAGCAGGAAAGATACACATCTGACCACGCTGGAAAGGGTTGCTTTGCCTGGAGCCTTCTCCCTTAAAGCAACTTTCCATCTGTTGGAGATTCACTCCAGCCTTACTGCAAAAGTTGTAGCTCAACCTCTGTACCAAAAAGGTCCAGCCTGGGCATGGATCAGGGTTGAGGGGGAGTTTTATTTGACTTACGAACTTAATCCGCATTGGAACGGCGTTCGTAAGTCGAAATGTTCATAAGTCGAAGCACCATTTCCCATTGAAATGCATGGGAACATGATTAATCCATTCCAGCATTTCAAAAAATTACCAAAAATAAAAATAAACAGAGCAAGTCCCATGCTGGGACTGCAAAAAAAAAAAAAAAAGAAAAAAGAAAAAAAAGAAAGAAAGAAAGAAAAGAAAAGAAAAAAAGACAAATCCAAAAACAAGACAACACAGCACAGAAACATAACCCCCCCAGTCCAAACCCACCCTCCAAAACCCACCCAGAATGGTTTTTAAAAAGGAAAAACGGTTCCTTACCAGTCCTCAGCCTCCTCAACCTCCCAGGCTTCCACTGCTGCTGCAACCACCAGCGGTGGGAGGCTTGAGCCCGGCAGGGGTGCTTCGGCCACTCACCTCCCTGCTCACCTTCCACTTACTCCGTGCCACCCTCCGTGGGCCGATGGCGGGAAATTCAAATGGCAGAGGGTGGCCAGGAGAGAGGCAGGAGGCGAGCCGGGAGGTGAGAAGCCGAAGAAACCCAGCCAGCTCAAGCCTCCCGGCGCTCCACTGCCTCCGCTGCAGCCGGGGGCAAGTGGCCGAAGCACTTGGCCAGCTCAAGCCTCTTGGCTCTGGGTCACTTTCACTCCCGTCGCTGCCACCAGAGCACCCAGGAGGCTCAAGCCTCCTGGCTCTGGGCTCCCCCCACTGCATCCCTTTCCCTAATTGTTGCAGCAAAAGAGCTACAAAGAAGCAGCCTCTTCGCCACCAGTAAATTCGAATTTCCCACCCTTTTCCCCTGCCTTTTTGTGTTCGTAAGTCGAAGCTCCGTTTGCAAGTCGAAGCAAAATTTTGCAAATGGAGCAGTTCATAAGTTGAAATGTTCGTAGGTAGGGACGTTCATAAGTCGAGGTTCCACTGTACATTGTGTGATTGTTGGGAAGTAGCTCACAACAGACTGCACCATAAGCAGTCCAAAATCCAAATTATATTCCTGTGTGATCACAGCCTTATTTGGAAGCTTGAAATACAGCCAGATGATGGTCCAAACAGGCATGAGGCACACCTCTAAAATGTGGGTGCATAAGCAGAAAGGGGAACCAATTCCATTCTAGGAGCAGCACGCTTTTTTTGCTTTTTTTAAAAAAGAGACATTTTCGCAGGAGCTTTTCAGGGTTTTGTGCCATTTTCTTATCAATTTCAGGTGGCAAGAGAAATATTCTTTGGTCTTATATGTTGTTTGTATTTTGAACATCTTTCCAAAGTGCAATATCAGAATTGGCCAGGAGAGGGCTCCAAAAAGTATTTGCTCATCTGGTCTGTTGGCAGTCACAATGGAATGTGTTAACAGTGCACAACACAATAATATTATTTGTGCAATGACAATAACTTCAAACGGCTAATAAAAGATAATAAGTAGTTTAAAATTTGTTCTGCAAACAGGATCTAGTTCCAAGGCTCCCAAAAGTAATTACTTATCAATACACTATTTCTAAAGCAACACTTTGCCATCCTGCTTCTCAAAAGTAACAAAAAAGTTACATTTAGTTGCTTTAAAAAATACTACTACAAGCCACCAGCCGGTAGTACAAAATACACATTCCTACCATCCAGATTTGTTGTTGCCTTGGCTGTCACAACAGAGTGTGAGATGCAGCACAAGCCAGTGTGTGAACCCCATACAGTAATATTCCTCCGCCACCACTTAATGAGCCCATACCCCCCTAACAATCCAAGTAATTTTAAATGTTGTAGTTGTGCCATTCACCAGGTGCAGTTATTCCTTGTTTTTAAAAAAGTGTAATGTAAAATAATTGTACCTCTTTTACTTAGAAAAGGAATTTTTTTCAAGTAAATAGTTATTTTCACCAAGCCACCAAGCTCAAGTAAAGTCAGAGCACCAAGTATGACTCAGTTCAATAAAGTGTAGAAACATCTTATGCCACCTCTTAAGTGTAATGAACTCCCAGGATTATTACTCTGTGCCTTGCTTGGTTTTTTTCTTTAAAAACACCTCCTTCTTCTGAATCTTAAATACCAGCCTCAATCCTCTGTGACTTGAAGATACAAAAACACTCCGTGATTTCCAAATCAACACATGCTAAACAGCAACACTTCTAAAAAGGTTGGATTGAGGGGTATGTGGTTTTTTGCGCTCATTTGAATAATAACTGACTAGTTCATAGTGAACAGCATTTAATAACTTGCCGAAAAGCTTAAATTAGAAAACGTAGCTGCTCCGTTGCTCAACAGGACGCCTATTAGAGATCGTGTTGATTTGCAGCATACAAAAACAAGAAGTGCAAGCTCATTCATATTAACTAGCCTGTTCCCCAAGGGGGGTTGGGTGGGCTGGTTGCATGGATAATGCCTGCATGGTAAAAAGCTCCATGCAAGTTGACATGCAAGAGCCATCAAAAGTGAGAGAGACTGACCCTGCACTGCAGCCCTCTTTGGATTTAATAGGAACAGCTGGTCAGTGAAGCGTTTGCTTAAAATTTAACAAGGCTCCAACATCAAGAGGCATCTGCCAATAAATGAAAAGGGAGAGCCCAGCTAAATGAGATTTAATTTAAATTTGTGTGTGAAGCTGACAGATTAGAACTGGGTTGCTCTTTCCTAGGCTTCAGCTGCCATGGGCTCTAGAAAATCATTTTGGGTTGTTTTGGATTTTTTTTCCAATGTTGGCAGAGCTGTTAGGCTTAAGCGCACACAAACCATATGAAAGTAGCACTCTTATGGTGAAATAGATGATACACCTAGAACTTTTTAAAGATGGCGCACGCTCTCAAATGGTAAAGAATGCAGGCGATTTTCTCAAACACGTACTTTGCTATTAGCTTGCTTTGCTTTGTGATTGGTCACAGAGAGGTAAACCTGGGCTTAATTGACAAGTCTGATCACTGAAAAATGTATATTTGAGGACATCCTGTTTTAGAAAGGAAAATGGATTAACTCTCTTAGCATCCAGTTTGAGACCCTGAGAGAAGGATGGAGTTCCCTGCGTCATAGAAATGAATCAATCAGTTCCAGAGCATTGGCGTATTAGTCACTCTCTGTACCAATGTGACCCTTTGCAGATGGGCTGAACAACAACTCCCACCCAAGCTAGTACAACCATGCTGGCTGGGGATAATGGGAGCTCTAATCCAAAGACCCTTCTCAAAGCTCTCAAGAGGATTCACCTTCACTGCATCTAAAATAGGACACAACCATCCCATAATCAGGCAGAAGTAGAGTTAAAATAAAGGTTACCTAGAAGACCTTAATATCGCACAGGGTTAGCCAGTAATGTCCATCCCCATAGTGAAGATCCTTCTCCAATGAATACTCGCAGGAAAGTTCCTTCCACTAATGGTCCTTTTTCATGACTATCTGAAGTTCCCCATTTGCAGATTCAGCCAATTTTACTGCTTTCTTTTCGTGCATGGGAGGCGGGATTGGAGATGAACTGTTCTCTAATTTCCCCTTATTTAGCATCTTATTTGTTCTACCCAGTAGATGAGGGGACATTAAATTATTAGTTTCTTTCATCTTTGTTCTTTTATCTTTCTCGCTATTGTAGTAAAATAGCCTTAATCATGAACTGAACAAGCGACCAGAATTGTTTTCTGGCAACTTGGTAAGATAGCCTATGGTTGCCTTCCAGTATTGTGAATAACACAGAGTTCTGAGAAGGTTATGATAAGCGGCAACATCTGTTCCCAAAACTTATATAAGGCACACACACGGAAACAACTTTGTTATCGGGAGTCCTCCATCTTGTCCAGCGACTTGGCATCCCATGAACTCTTCCCAAGCTCTGAAATAAATCTTCATCTACTGGTTGGGGAATCTCTAAAACGCATTTAGAAAATGGTGCAATCTTAGGACCACTTCTCTGCAGTGGTCTTGAACTTGATGACAAAGCCAGGCCCTGTTTCATAAACCACAGATTTGTTAAACTCCCACCTACAGTACCTGTTATCATGGAACTCCAGGCACAACGCATGGAGGTCTCAGATGGCCTCTCATCTAGACACAGACTAGATCCAGTGCTGCTTAGCTTCAGCCTGGGGTCCCCATCCTCATGAGATCTTGGACTATGCCTCAAATAATAGCTCTAACACAGTGACGGAGTCAGAGTGGAGTCTTGGAGTGTTGGACTGAGACATGGGATACGCTGGTTCAAGTCTCCACTAAACCATGAAACTTACTGGGTGGTGTTCAGCCAGTCACCTTCTTTACATCTGACCTACCTCACAGGCTTGTTGTAAGGATAAAGGAAAGCCAAGCAGGTTGCTTGAACTTATTAGCAGAAATGTGGAATAAACAAGTGGTTAATAATAATAATATATAGACATAGAACATAGATCTGTGATTAATTTTAAAAAATCTGCACTTATAACACACACTATCCCCTATTGTTCTCAAACATCAGCTATCATTCACACTTGCTTACAGAAATGATTAAAGCAGGAAAAAATACAGTAGTTATTATTTCTTGATGCAGTGTTGTGGAAAGAATCAAGATATGAAGTTTGCCACCCACTCTTTCCAAGGGAAGTGAAGCCTAACTATTTCACTGTGAACAGCAGGTGTAAAATTAGATTAATCCATATTGAGTTTTTCAAACTGTGTCTACTGGGGCAAGCCAATTCAGAGTGATTCAGCTTTGCTGCAGTTTGATTCGTCGCCTATCTTCCACTTCAGTTTGCTGTCAGTGACAGGAGCTGCTGATGGATTCAGAGCCAATGTTCACACACGGATATGGTATGATCCACATTTCAGCCCACCGCCTCTCCCTCCCTCCCTCCCTTCCATGTGTTTCTTGTTCCTGCCTCTGCCAATCCTTTTATGGTTTTAAAAAAAATTGAGAGGCAAGTCCAGCGCATGTGCCCACCCAGCTGGGCTGTAGGAGCCAGCCAGACTGCATTTCAAGATGGCAGCATCAGTGGAGGAGCAGGAGGAGGTGGCAGCAGCAAAAGGTAGGGAGGCAACAGGGCAGGGAATATCTCTAGGTGTCTCTCCCAAAAATATATATATATTTAAATTTGGCAAATTGAAGACCTGAAAATCACTAAAAATTCATCCATTCGTATTTGTTGGGGTCATTGTGTTTGGCAAACACAAGTGGATGAGTTAGCCATTTTCAATGAAATTTCTGATTCGTTTTTTGCTTCAAGCCCATCTCTAGTTAAAGAATTGCACAGCATTAGGGGACAGGTAGCAACTTTCCAAAGTTCTTTATAACGTACACAGAAACATATGCCACAGAGGAATATGTAGTCTTCTGTATTTCGTTGGGGTTGTTTCTATTTGGTAGTGATTTTATTTTTTCTGCATGGAGATGGTGTAGCATTAAACTAGTTTATCGGTGCAGTGACTCGGCTCTAGGCTTGTTTATTAAAAATAAAAATAAAATATTTGGGGACACTCAGCGAACAGAACATGGGGCAAGTGTTCTTGCAGTCCCCAGACATCATGCCCCCCCAAATGCCTACAACACCACAACACAATCTCCAGACATGACTTCCCCCACCCTTTTGCAGGAAAAATTTAAAAAAAGATCACATGGGAGAAAGTCTGTTCAAATCATTCTAGCTTGAAAAAAGTAGAAGTCCCCAGTAGCAGAGAGAAAAACTCTGTGTCAGGAGGAAAAAGGGCCAGGCTGATTCAAATTGGCCTTTGAATCCTGTGATTGGGGTGGGGGGGACTTCATCAATTTTGGAAGTGAAGCAAATCTCACATTATTTGACCATGTAGATGCAGCCTCTGATACATATTTGCAGCTTGAGCATCTTTGACTTTCACTGACAGATGCTCTCAGGCTGATCCAGTGCAGATGGGGCCAAAAAAAATACACAAAAGCGCTCAGCTTTCCTAGTCATCAAGCAGCAGAGAGAAAGAAGAAGGCAGTCTTTTGGTCTTCCAAGTTGTGTAGGTGCAGAACTTGGAAGAGATTGCTTTGTTTTGGTTCGGTTTTTGACTAAAGCTCCCGAATTCCTAGCAGTGCTGGCTGGGGGATTCTAGGAGTTGCACTCCGAAAAAGAAGCTTTGCGGCGTGTGGGTGATCAGAGGAAGCGTGTGCTATTTCTGCCATACCAAGAAATGAAGGCAACACTGCTGCAGAAGAAAATACTCTCATCTCTTGGCTAGACCTCGAAGCCTCACACAAAATCCTGTTTTAATTCATGCTTCTTCCAAACTCCAAGTGTACAAAACAGGGATTTTTCTTTTAAAAGAGCCCCTTCTCAGGGAGCCTTCTGCTTGCTCAGACTCCCAGCTCAAGTCTCCTCATGGACATGGTTTCAGAGGTGTATATAACAGTCAGTGACATTTGAATACTTAGAGGCCTGGCATTCAGCTCAGGCAGGAAGGGAAAATTAAACTTGTGCTTCGTGTAAACAAAAGCAGCCAATTTTTGCCAGAAGGCCTCAGCTTTGCCATCTGAGGAGAAAGAAACAGACCTGTTTGAGTCATGCCATGGAATAAAGCAGTCTGGTAATCAACACTGGGCAAGGAAGAATTGCGACATAGGGTCTATGCAGCCAGAGGCCGCTGAAGGAAGTGTGATCACAAATGGTACAGAATGTTTCCTTGCTGTCTGGAAACGTATTCATTAGTAGCCTGATAGGTAGAAAAAGAAGCAGGTTGCCAGGAATTCCATTGATAGCAATGCCTACCATCCCTTTCGTGATGTCACTGAGGTCTTCCCATTTTTCTCCATAACTGGCAGGAGCAAGCTGTCCCTGGTGATCACATCAGGAAACCCCTTCGAAGCCCTTTCCCAACAACCCACCTATTTAGTCTTCCAGCACTCTCTCGTCGTCCCGTCCCCCCCAGTTACCTTGCTTCTTTGGTATTCCTTATACGAAACTGATAGCAATTTGCTGTGTTTGCCAATGCATGAGAAATATCCCAAGCAAGCAAGGCTGTGCTTGATACATTCTCTCTTTCAGAACTTCAAAAAGTTCCCTTTCTGGACCGTAGTTCCAACAATTCCCCCAACCAGCACAGTCCGTTTTCTTTCATATGCAGCTGCTTTTATATGTCTGTGCCTCTTAGTGGGCCAGAAAAGGATTATATCAGACACATACCTTATGTGCATTTATACCATTTGAAGGGCCTTCTATATATTTTATATTTTTAATACTGTACAGGGCTCATGTTCATTCCTCAATATCTGAGGCTGTGTCTTCTGAAAGTTAGGCATCTTTATTAAAGCTGGACTGTAGTTATCCATTTGTAGTTAATGTGTCATCAATTCATTTCCAACTTATGGAAGTTAACCTATCATATGAATAATGGCACACATACACCCCAAAAAAGTCCTCTCATGAATGTCTCTATTCAGATCTTGTAAACTCAAGACCATGGGTTCCTTTATTGAGGGAGGCAACCTCATTAGCAAACAAATAAAAATGTTGTTCCTGTTGTTGTTGTTGCTGCTGCTGCTGTTGTTTATGACTGTGTGTCCTTCTGTCAGCTGCCCAGAGTAGTAGCTTACCTTCTAGTTGAGTGGAATGAATGAATGAATGAATGAATGAATGAATGAATGAATGAATGAATGCTGTGGTTTTGGGGCACCCTGATTTGCATTTTTCCCCATTGGTCACATGATGAAATGGGAAAGCCTCCATCTATCTGTCATTTTTACTTTCCACAAGGAGGCATATACTTTTTAAAAAGATGAATCCTTTCACATCAGTTCAGGCATGTCATCACTTGAACTGATGCAGAAAGTGAGGAAGAGTATGGTGTATACAGAGAGAGAGAGAGAGAGAGAGAGAGAGAGAGCACGTCCTCCCTAGCTCATGAGGGAACAAGCACATGCACACACAAGGCAACTCCAGCCCACACTTTCCCCAGCAAAGTCTCATTTTCTTCTTAATTCTTTTATTTTATTTTTGAAAACATCTCCCCTGGGAAACACTCCACTTTATTTATTTATTTATTTGTTTGTTTGTTTGTTTGTTTGTTTGTTTGTTTGTTTGCAGATCAACAGATTAAGAACAGAGCAAAGCTCCCTATCAGATGCTGACAACCCTCAAAAAGAAGAAACTTTATCACTGAAGTTCATATTAATGCAGTTCTTTGAATGGCGGCACCTGCAAAGCTGTAAGAAGAAATGCAAGTAATTCAATTTGAGTGTGGCCACTTCAATTAAACAGACCCAAATTCCTCGATGTGACTTCACAGCAAGTGAATGCAAGTGAATTTACATTTCTCTGTGTGCACAGTCACTCTCTGCTGACTCATTCCATCACCTTAAGTTTTCCTCTTTTCCTAATGCTTTCCACTTTTCCTAGCATTATTGTCTTTTCCAGTGAGCCTTCTCTTTTCATGGTATGTCTAAAGTATGTGAGCCTCAGTTTACCCATTTTCATTTGTAGAGAGATTCAGGCTCAATTTGACCTAGAATCCAAGTATTTATCTTTCTGGGAATCCATTATGTCAAGAAAGATCTCCAGCACTTCAAATGAGTAATTTCTCTCCCCCCCCCGCCCCATCAGCTTTGTTTATCACCTAATTTTCACATTGGTAAATAGTGATTGAGAATACCTTAGTTATGGATGTTCTGGGCCTTGGTCTCCAGTGAAACATCTTTACCCTTAAAAAATCTTTCCTAGTTTTTCATAGCTGCCCTTCCAAGTGGTGGGGGACGTGGTGGTGCTGCGGGCTAAACTGCAGAAGCCTGTGCTGCAGGGTCAGAAGACCAGCAGTCGTAAGATCGAATCCACGCAATGGAGTGAGTGTCCATCACTTGTCCCAGCTCCCGCCAACCTCGCGGTTCGAAAGCATGCAAATGCAAGTGGATAAATACCACCTTGGTGGGAAGGTAACAGCGATCTGTGTCTAAGTCGCACTGGCCATGTGACCACGGAAGATTGTCTTTGGACAAAATGCTGACTCTATGGCTTGGAAACAGGGATGAGCACTGCCCCCTAGAGTCGAACACGACTGGAGAAAAAATTGTCAAGGGGAACCTTTATCTTTACCTTTGCCCTTCCAAGTGTCAGTCTTATGATTTGTTGGCTGCAATCTAGATTTAGACTGATGATTAAGCCCAGGTATATAAAATCATTTCATTTTCTTCCCTATCAACATTAAAGTTTTGCACCTTTTTGTAGTCAATATTTTTTCTTTATAGTATTTTTTCGCTATAGTCCTGCTTTTGCATTTTCTTCTTTCATCATCACCACTTCTCAAGGGCAGGGTATGGGTACTGAAGTTCTAACAAAAATAACACATTCTGCAATCAGCATGCAGAAGGCACATTGGTTTTCCACAGAAGGGAAACTTACCTGTTTCCTAAAGATACAACAATGATATTCCATTGAATACAGAATGCAAGACAGGATGAGTGACTCCAGGATTCCTTCCAGATCTAGAATTGTTAAGACTTGAGTCCATCTTGCCACTCATCTTCTCCATACCAGATGCAGGATTCTCCCAAACAGATGTCATGTGACTACTTTCAAAAGCAACTAAAATAAAACATAAGACGCAGCAAGACTTTATAGCACATTTCTGAGTTGTTTTTCTCTGCATTTATTTTTGCATACGGGATGAGTCATTTGGTGCGCTTGATAAAATCAAGAACAATTAAACTAAATTGAGCTTTAATTTCAGACTGAGAGCATCTCTTTTTACGGCTGAGCACTCTCTCCTCTGACATCATATCAATGATAAGCAAGTCAAAAGTAGGGATGGTAGAACACGATAAGCATGAACTTATTGATCTATCAGACCAGAGGTAGGGAGAACCTGGATATGGGCCTGCATTATGAGGTTGACCTCTGCTTATTATAATTGTAAGTAGCTTCTTGACTAAACAGAAAGTGAAACAATAGTTACCTCAGCCAATTAGTATCTGATCAAAGTGTTAAGTGATTGCCAGAGAGTTCTGTTAAACAGCATACTCTTAACCACAGTTCTCAGCGACAAAATTGAATCAATTTCAGTTCATCTCAATCCCTCCAAAAGGCATAATCATTGACTATTACAGAGGCAAAAATCTATATTTCTTCCTTTCACTGTGTTTCTTTGAATCCCATCAACATCCCATGTTCCATTATGGATTATAATATTTTTAATTTCTTTTCTTTCCTGTACAGAAAATTAGGTATATTTTTGTGTGCACACACACCTATGTGAACTGAATTCATTTTAAAGAACATTTTAGAAGTGTATTCCTCATGAATACACAGAATAGTAAGGCAAGACGTACCATGTTCTGTTGCTAATATCACAAGGTGTGAAATGAATATTTCCATACAAAAAAGCTCATCCAACAAACTCTCTCTCTCTCTCTCTCTCTCTCTCTCTCACACACACACACACACACACACACACACACACACACACACACACACACACACACACACACACACACACACACACACACACACACACACACACACACACACACACACACACACACACACTTTTGGTGAACATACTGTTCAAAGAATGTAGAGAAACACACACACATACATATCAAGGACTGTCAGTCTGTGGAACTCTTCTATGGACCTGAAGTCAGCTATTTTTCTTTTTCTTGAGCTTTTCTGACATTCCCACCCGGCCACTTTTATTTCTTCTTTGGGAGGGATTATAGAAATGCTTTTTCTGGAAAACTAATGGACAAGAGATTCTTCATACAAAAGCCTTGCAGCTGAAGGCAGATGTTCTGCCTCCATGTTAACTCTCAATCTATTTTTCTCTTCAGAAAGCTCCCCAGCTCCAGCAGCTTTCATGCAAGGCCTGGGACTTAAACGGCATATAAGGGAGTCTTGATCTTGTGCTTACATTCAAACTTACACACAAGCACATGAACCACCCAAACCTGGTTAGAAGAACAAAGCCTTTTTAGGAGCATACAGCTCAGAAGAGCGCTTACAGAAAAAGTGCTATTTGAGAAAGGATAATCACAAGAAGTGCTCTCCGAGCTAATGGCTCTTTTAAAGCTCTCCCCAAAACCAATGCTTTCAAGAACCAAACCCTGACCAGAAAGAGAGTGTGGGGAGGGGAGGGGAGATACAGACAATGGAACTTCTTTGCACTGCGTTAATAGATGTGAATCAGTCAGAGAGCCATTAGAGCACCTGGGTACAAAAAAAAATAATAATCAAATTTTCCTCTCCTTTTCTTTTCCAGAGATTCTGGATACGTTAAAATAAAATAAAATCTGGAGAACTAAAAAGGCATCTGAGCCTATTGAACCATCATGAATCATTTAATTAGAGGCCACACAGAGCTAGAAGGAAAGAATTTCACATCTATAAAAACTGCCTGTTATCTCAGGAAGCCACAATGTCAGTTGTTACCCAACTTAGAAAAATTAATAAATCAAACTCTTTTATACAGTGCTCTACTCATCAGTTATGAGCCAGCATTTCTTCCTGCAGCACAATAGTTAAATGATCAGCAGGTAATTATTCATGTCATTTTTATCTACTGAAGATTCTGCTCTACCTCACAAAGCATAAGAACATCTCACTACAATTTTATGGAATTATTTATCCATGTATTGAAGCCTTAAAGGATCAGAAATCCTTTTTTTTAAAAAAAATCTAGAATGACCTAACTGAGGGTCAAGCACTGAAGTCAAACTCCTTTGTTTTTCAGAGACTGATTTTTAACATGAATTTTTAAGTAAAAATTGAAGAGCACAACCTTACTCTCACAATATGCAGGCTGAAAAGTCTTTGGACTAGACAGATGCTCTCTAACACTGGTGGAATATAAAGCAATGTTTATGCTGCAATAGGTGGTGGAACATCTCAGACTCAAGATGGGCACGAGCCAGAAAAAAAAAAACCAGTGGTTTGTAATGGCCATGCCTGTCATGCCTACCTCTGAGGACAGCAGTAGAGGCTGTGGAGGTGGTGATGGCAGAGAGGAGGAGGAGGAGGTAGGGCGACGATGAGGTAGTGGGAAGGGGGCAGGTAGGCATTCCCTTTTGTTGAAGCAAACAAAACAGGAAAGGTAAAACAGGTTCAGTGCCAAAGCAAAAGAGGATCCCCGAACCGGGCCATGAACCAAGCCATGACCCAGTTTATTATTTTTTCCTGGTTCTCAGTTGGGTTCATGCCCATCTTTTACCTCAGACCCTCCTGTGAGACATTCAATGAGCTGAGCCATTCTACATCAAAGATACATCAATGGAAGGCTAAAACAGGGGAAAGCTGTGGGAAAGGTGAAAGCAGCACAAGGAAGGGGAACTCATCCAGAGCAGCCTCTGTGGCCACCGATGATGCTGGCTTAAGATTCAGGGAGTTGTAGTTCCCTACATGTTTCCCAAGGTCTAGTGTGATGTGATGGCATTATAATCATGGCACTGGAAGGCTTTAAGGACACGTTCCCCCTTGAACAAAAAGCAGCTTCTTTGAGATTTCCTATTGCCTTTTAAGGGACAAGACCAAAAGGCCTCAGTGCCTCAAAACTGCAAGATATCAGCTCATCCACATTCGCCCATTAGTGCTCTTTCCCACTGCCAGCTGTAATATACAAGAACATTCACTACAGTTTTTGCCCCATAATGTTTTTGGACTCCCTCCGCAACCCCTACTCTAAAAGAATTGCTGCCAGTGTTCTGTTGGCACAGAATTCTTGAATGAGTTTGCTGATTTGTCCTACAAACTGAAGTGATTATTTCTCATCATACAGAGGTTAGCTTCTAACCTCATTCACAAATGTCATCTTACAAATGCCAGCTTAGGCAATAATAAATGTTGGAAATCTTTTGCACAGAGAAGTTTTTTGGGGAAGAATCAGCTTCTGAATGGAGTGTGGCAAAACTAGAACATGAATATAGATGGCCAAAGCCTAGAGATGGAGAGAGAGATTGAGAGAAAGAGAGATAGGAGAGAGAGAGAGAAGAAAATTGATACTTAGCCAGGAGCTTAGAGTACAGAATTATTGCTTTGCAAATCACAGGCCGGAGGCTTCTAAAGACACCAACTCTGTGGTGAAAATACGCAGCCACCTGAGTATCACTAAAATTTTCAGTCCAGGTAGATTGTCAAGTTATTAAATTATACAGGACACCCAAGAAAGCCTGAAAAATAACCATCTGCTAAAGATTTGTTTAAGCAACATCAAAGCAGCTAAATTTAATCACATAGAGCTTAGTCTGGTATTCTCTTTCATTTTCAGCAAGTTTAGAAAATTAATAATGTTATTGGCAAACATTTATTCAGATCAGCCATGCTCTAACACTGCGCTGCTTATAGTTAGAGACCTCTGTAAATGAATATTTTAGCCGTTTTCCAGCCAATTTGGATTCTGAGGGATGAGGATGGATGTGCTTCTGAAAGATAAGACACCAGAAGCAATGGGAAATTTTAGAGCCTATGAAAACACACACCAGGATCACCACAGAGATCTCTTTTGAATGAAATCAAGTTGTGCACGGTGTATTTGTGGATATGGCTCCAAAGTTATCTAGAGGGCCCATGCATGCCTCAGCTGAGTAATATCCAATGAACTCCTGCACTGGATTTCTCCCAGAGTCCTTTTGCTAACACTTCTCCACGGATCCCAGCAGCGAAGGTGAGCTGCGGCACTTGGGATCCCACTAAAATTTCTGGGGTAATTTTACTCCTTTTTGAAAATGGGCCAATGCTAAAGTTATAAAGCATCCTTCTCCCACCTAGCATTTTTCAGCTATTTTGAACTGTAATCCCCATCAGCTACAGCTAATGTGGTGATGGATAGAAGTCTAAAGGATAAAGAGAGCACTTGGTTAGAAATGGCATTGTTTTTAATGGGAAGCTGTTGTTAGCAGCTTGCAAACAGCATTCATTCGTTTGTTTGTTTGTTTGTTCATGCCTTGTCCCCTACCCATGTTTAAAATCCTGACGTCACAGTGCAATTCAAAAAAAAAAAACTGTGAAAACTCTGTGGAGCTACTTTCAACAGCCTTAAGGCAATTTAAACAATCTGGCACAATCAAAAACAAGACCCATCATCCAATACAGCAAAGGCCCAGCTACAGTCATTGAGCCCCCCCAAAAAAGCTGAGTGAGCATCAACCTGAGTCTCACCCTGGCACCTGTGGGGCTTCCAAAGACAAGGCATTCCACAACTTGGGTGCCACCAGGAGGGGGGCCCTGTCCCATACATTGCACTGCCCCAGTTATAAGGCATAGAGAGGATGGGCCCTTGGCAGATCTTAATGCTCAAGGCATTACAGAGAAAAGTGCTTCTTTGGTATTCAGGTCCCAAGATATTCAGCGTGGGGCGTTCACCCTAAGTTATGCATTGTAAGTTATGCATTATTCATGTTATATGTTAATGTGGTTAAGAGGCGGGGCCGAAAGGCAGAGCCTGAGAGGAGAGAGAAGGAGTCTGGAATCAGTGAGAGAAGGATAGTTTGGGGGGGGGGTGTCTAAGGAGTGATTAGTCCGAATGTAACCTGTGATAATTAATATAGAAGGTTAATATTTTTGATTGATGACTCTTGAAGAATGCGCTTATGAATCATTCCAGAAACCACCTGTAATTAATAAACCTGTTTTGTTGAAAAGTCAGTACTGGATGGACCTTCATCTTTTCTAACTAAACTAGGTTGATAAAAGAGATCAACTGGTGGCAGCGTATCAGAGAGCGTGCTGAGGTACCTTGTGAGCTCTGTGTTTGGGGAAACAAGCAGGGGTCACGAGGGCAAACGCAACACAATGCTTTCAATGAGACTGTTAATATTTGGAACTCAGGCTGGATGATTTGTCATACATACATTCGTTGATCAAAGGGGGAAAAAACTACAGGGTTTCAGTCAAGCTTGAAAAAGCAGCAATACAGTATTTTTTATTTCTTCTCTTTATCTTTTGCTGGGGGTCAGTCCATCCCAGCCAATCTAAGGAAGGTTCTAGCCCCCATGACACACCATTTAACAGGTCCATAAACAACAAGCCCCTCAAGCTATCATGTTCTGGAACTAGTTCTCTAGGGTTCCAACCCATCAAAGAACAGGTAACTTAGAAAAGAAATCCAGAATTACCTACCTGAGGGTTAAAAGCAGAGAAAGTACAAGTAGGGTTAGCCACAGTGTATTTCGAATTAAGCCTCACAATGGCCTCAGCAGATTGCACATCAAAGTCTGTCTTCCCTATTGATGCTATTTTGAATTCCCAGCAAATTTTAAATTGGTTTTCTGCTTATTTTTTTCCTCCCACAGTGGTAGAAATTAGAAATGTGGGTGGTGGTGGTGGAAGAACTATCCTAATTGCAGTGAGGTTAACTCTGTTCCATTCCGTCTTGTGCCAGTTCGCTAGTTAGTGCTAGCAGAAAGCAACAGAGGCCCCACGTGTATGGTTCTTGGACGCAGAAGGCATGTTTTGCAACATAGCCTATAAAACCTCCATGTACTAAAAGCAATTCTCTCTCTTGTCTAAAACGCTGTCTGCAAGCTACATGACAGCTAAACATTATCAAAGGAGTCTGCCTCTCCCCCTGTACAAATGACAGGTGATGACAGAGAAACCTTACAAAGAGAAAAAGAAGCTCTGGCTGTCTCTATATTTTGGATTTCATCTCTGAAAAGCCCCATCTGTCATGATGAATGGTAAAGAACTGTTGTGTGTTGCACACCTCTAAAACAGAGCATAGAATGTAAGCTTTGTGAAAATATAGTCCCAAGTATCCCCACGGATACTCAAAAACACGGATTATAATAAACACTGTACATAGCATTATATTTGGCTCCCGCTTGTGGACAATTCTGTAATGACATCAAGGAAATATAGTTTGCAAGCTTGCAAACTATATTTCCTTGATGTCATTACAGAACTGTCCACAAGAGGACAGTATATTATGGTCTCCGGCCCCATCTAGTGCCCAGTTCTGGTAATATTGTTAGAAATATATATTTATGGGATTTTTCTTTTAATATTTCTAATATTTTCAGAGTTTGGATAAGCGAATCAGCAGATACTGATCCTGTGGATAAAAAGGGTCCTACTGTAGACATCTATCTATCTACCCAGCCACAAAAGAGTCCATGGTATCTCAGACATGGCTATGATCTGAAAGCCTATCCCTTTCAGCACAAGCCCCCACATCTATTAAGATCCCTTAGTCCTATCACTCTCATAGACATGTTTGGATGAAGAGAGGATGTTTTCTATGGTTGCTCCTAGATTATGGAACTCTCTCACTCATGAAGTTTGGCTATTCCCTTTCCTTGCACTGGCAAATTGAAAACCTACCTCTTTAGAGAGGCTTTCAAGGGGTCGGCAGGCAATTAAGATAGAAAGGCATTTTCAAACCTGGTTTATAGGTTTTATATAATATTTTAAAATATTTATATATTATAGTTTCAAAAATTGATCAGCATGTGTTAGCTATTTGTGGGTTTAAAATATTTCTATACATGGCCTTGCTTCCCAGCTATGGAAGAAGAGTGGGATGGAAATGAAAGAAACAATAAACATACAAACAAATCAGTCTCGCTGTGCTAAACCAGACCAGCTTGTCCCATCCTATTGAACTTATACTCACATCTGCAAAATAACAATGAGTTATGAAACCTTCTGTCCTGCTGAGTGGATGGTTTTCTCAACAAGAGAATCTACTAACTAGGAAATCTAGCAATTGGGGGTGCAAGAAATGAAGAGGGGAAGAATACTGATGTTATGGTGACCGTGCAGCCTGCTATTTCAGAGGCAGCTACGGTATGTGGCAAATTGCAGGGCTCTGATGACTATGCTTCCATCCTGGGACTGACCACAGGTTAAACCAGCCACATGAATGAAGCAGGGGCAGAATAAGGAAAGCACAGGGAAAACAGAATCATTGTCATAAATCTACCTCACATTTTGCAAAAACTGCATTTAAAAAAAAAGAACAAAGAGTGTCACCTTAGATATACAATGGCACAAGTTTTTGTGGTTTTGTCCCCTTCATCAGGTGCGTGAAGCATTTGCCTTAAGTGGCGGTGCTGTGGGTTTTTTGGGCTCTTTGGCCATGTTCTGAAGGTTGTTCTTCCTAATGTTTAACCAGTCTGTGGCCGGCATCTTCAGAGGATAGCACTCTGTGCTCTGTTGTAGTTTGTTTGGGAGTATTTATGGCTGTGAGATCAGCTTTTGTCCTTTTTCAGGAGATGGGTGATTAGTGTGTCTTGTTGTGGGTGTATTGTTGTGATAAGGAGGAGAGATTATCTGTCACTGTGATTGATGGGTGTCCTTTGTGTGTAGTGATCCCCGGTCCTTGTGGCTGGGTAGAGTTCATTGACCTTTTGCACGCAGTATTTTTCAGAGCTGGGATCCAAGTTTTGTTGAGTTTCAAACTTTCCTCTTTTTTGTTGAAGTTCTGCTGGTGCTTGTGGATTTCAATGGCTTCCCTGTGCAGTCTAACATAATGATTGCTGTTGTTGTCCAGTATTTCAGTATTTTGAAATAGAATTTCATGTCCAGATTGTTTTAGGACATGTTCAGCTACTGCCGATTTTTCTGGTTGTTTTAGTCTGCAGTGTCTCTCATGTTCTTTGATTCTGGTGTGGATGCTTCGTTTTGTGGTTCCAATATACACCTGTCCACAACTGCAAGTAATCCGCTATACTCCTGCAGTGGTGAGAGGGTACCTTCTGTCCTTTGCTGACTGCAAAGGACAGAAGGGACCCTCTCTCATTTGCCTTAAATTAGCAGATACTGTATATACTCATGTTTAGGTGGGTGGAGGAATTCTAAGCAATGAGTTGAAAGGGAACTAGAAGACAGAAAAGACGGATTATGATGATTGCCTTAACAGTGGACAATGGACATCAACCAAACAAAACACAGACATCCTTGCTGTTTAAGACATGTAGACTGAAGTCCTGTTGTTTAATGTAGTAAGTTGCAACTAGAGAAGGCACACTGAATTAATGAAACTTACAGAGGAGCTCACTCTCCAAATACCAGTGATTCAATGGGCCTACTCTAGTTGCAACTTACTGTGCCAAGCAACATTATTTCAATCATAGTATGATATATAGATTTTCCCCCTGTTCAGGTCACAGAAAGTAAGAGTTGAATCTCTTCATAGATTTCTGTTTAGTTATTTCAAATGGAAATCCAATAAATTCTTCATTTATAGCATACAGTTCACATTTTTTTTAAAAAAAGTACAAGGTTTTGAAAGGGGCAGTTACAGCCCTACCAGAATTCCCACACATCTGTATCCTCACAAGATGCTTTGAGCTACCAGCTTAGCACCTCAGATGCATCCTGCATCCTCATGAAGTCTGTCCCTTTTCAAAGCAGTCTCTATATTTGAAGTAACATTACTAATGTATTGAATCAATGATATAATTTTCCAAAACAATCTACCACAATATCTCATATCTTCCAAGTTCCTAAGCAGTATATTTTCCAAATTATTGAGGTGAGAAATTATACATAACCGGAAGGCAGATAGTTGTTTAATGTTAGGCAGGGAGAGATTATGGGATAGAAAGACTATACAGTACATTTACATCAGAGGGAGGGAGGGAAAATTCATCTCTCTAGATGTTTGTTGAACTGCAGCCCTGGTCAGCCTTAGCTAACACAGCCATTGGTAAGGAACGCTGGACATTGGAGTCCACAATATCTGGAGGGCTGTGATTTGGCCATGCCTGATTTAAAGAATATAATAAGCATCAAGAGACAACTAACTAAACTGATATTTATCTTTCAGACAATACCAATGTTGTTAAAGCAAACACTTCTACAGGATTTCAATAGAAAAAGAATGAAATTTGTTTGGCAGGGGAAAAACGAGGATCAAAGTGAAGGCATTACAAGACTCTAAACAAAGGGTGAGCTTTGGTCTTCCAGATTGGGAAATTTATTATAGGGTTTATGTACTGGTATGGATTAAGGAATGGATTACTCTGAATAATGAGAGACTGCTTAAATTGGAGGGACACGATCTTAACCTAGGGTGCCATGCTTTTCTTTGGTATCAAAAAGCTAAAGAGTATAATGTCTTTAAGAAAGTCTTTGTTATGGATTTGGAATAAGATATAAAAACAAATATATAATAAAAATCCGGGCTGGGTGTCACCATTTGATGCATTTACACAGCCTGCTTTAATGGACTCTATGAGAATTGTGAGGTACAGAGACTTGCTTACGAAAGAGGGGACAAAGACTAGAGAAGAGTTAGAGGAGCAGTAAATTTTTTTTAGCTCAGTGGACGAAATTATAATTAGACTCCACGTATGCAAAAGACAAAATAATGAGGTTTTATGAAGACCAAACGACGTTTGATAAACTACTGTTAGAGGCAAATGATAAAATAATTTCTAAAATGTATGAATATCTCTTAAATATGAAAATGGAAGATGAAGTGGTGAAAAACTGTATGATAAAATGGGGACAAAATGTTGATTGTAGTATTGATTTAAAACAGTGGGCACAAATTTGGCAGAATAATATTAAACTTACAAAATCAGTAAATTTTAAAAATATATATATATATAAGATGTTTTTAGATGGCATATGACTCCAACTAAATTGTCTAAAATGTATGAAAATACCTCCAACAAATGCTGGAAATGTAAAATACAGGAGGGTACTTTTTACCATATCTCGTGAACATGCAGGGAAGCAAAAAATTATTGGAGATCAATAAATGAAATGTTACCCCTAAAATTATCTTATGTGATATCATTTAAACCGGAATTGTTTCTATTGAATATTATGACTGAAACTGTAGATA
The DNA here is from genome assembly GCF_051106095.1 of Pogona vitticeps. Taxonomy (NCBI): domain Eukaryota; kingdom Metazoa; phylum Chordata; class Lepidosauria; order Squamata; family Agamidae; genus Pogona; species Pogona vitticeps. Next base: position 107,989,683 of record NC_135783.1, on the reverse strand, counting down.
AAGAAATGAAATATTTGATAATACATGGAATTAAGGCAGCGAGGATATTATATGGAAAATATTGGAAGAAAGAAGAAGTACCATCTCTTGAGGAATTGATAGAAAAGATATTAGAAGTGGTGGAGATGGATGTACTAACAGAAGCATTAAATGAAAGGTCATCTTAAAAAGGACTCAAAAAATGGGAACACAATCCAAAACATGGATTGGAAAGTATAGATAAAAAAAAAGAATGAGCAAGTCCAAAGGAATGGAGAGAGTGGTAACTGTAGATATTCTGGAAAAAATGTTATATTGTTTCCTTGTATGATTTCCCTTTTTAGAATAACTAAGTTAGTGAATGTAAGAATACTTTTTTGTTCTTTGGAATTTTACCCTTTCCCCATCCTTACTCATCCCCTTCTTATTCCCCTGTATCTACAGCCAACCCTTATTCCTATTGCAAATGAATAAAAACTTGGAAAAAAAGGGGGGGAATAGTCAACTAAGATCTACAGATTCTACGTACATGCAGATTTAGCCCGAGATTTTAACTTTGTTCTGTCACTGATTATTTTTTTAAAACCCCAGGAGATACTCATTTGTGTATGTGAATAAGTACTAACTGCCTGGAAAATTACCATTGATTTAAAAGAATTGATTTTTCTGACCAAGGTATGCATTAAATCTATTGTAAGGAATATATTTTCTGTGGCGCAGAGAACAAAATATAACTTGACTTTTTGAAAAAACAGCAACTTGTAGAATCTCTTCTGTGTTGCTGACATCTTCATTCCATCATTCAATCCATACATATTTATTTTCAGATATTTTATGGGTTGTGTGTGATTAGGCAGGCAGGCAGGCAGGCAGAATTTATCAGGTTTGCAAATATCAATACTTGAGGCTTAATATAGCAAGTAATATAGATGCAGAAACAGGTTTGAGAAACATGGTTGGTCTCTTGGGTTCCCATGCCTTGAACTGAGTTTTAAAAGCAACATCTGGAGGGCCACCCATTCCCCCTAGAGCATACATAAGGATCCTCGATTACAGCTTGAAGAGCCAAGAAGTGACAATAATCAGACACTGACATGTGTAAACCAATCAGTATGGAAGGGATATTTTACTTTGAATGATGCAAAACTTACTTTATATTTATAACAGAATGTACACATTGTTGTCAAACTACGTTCTTTCCACATCTACTGGGTTTTTTAAAGGGACCCAGTATTTGAAGGAACAGTGCTAATTTACTTAGTCACAGTACAGAACTGTGTTTTCCCTTATAGCTAAATCAGATTTAGAATGCTTTTACAAAGGTGAAAGGTCAAAGTGTTGTTTTTTAAAAATCAATGCTTGCTAGTTAAATAATGCTAATGACCTGAGACATCACTGTGCGGACAAAGGTCTGCATAGTCAAAGCTATGGTTTTTCCAGTAGTAATGCATGGAAGTGAGAGCTTCATGGATTGCTGCCTTGTCGTGGCGAAGGGGCTTGAGTAACTCAGAGAAGCTATGGGCTATGCCGTGCAGGGACACCCAAGACGGACAGGACATAGTGGAGAGTTCCGACTAAACGCAGTCCACCTGGAGTAGGAAATGGCAATGCAAGGTATCCGGTATACTCCTGCAGAGAAGAGAAGACTCCCTGGAAAAGACTCTGATGTTGGGAAAATGTGAAGGCAAGAGGAGAAGGGGGCGACGGAGGATGAGATGGTTGGACAGTGTCATTGAAGCTACCAATATGAATTTGACCAAACTCTGGGAGGCAGTGGAAGACAGGAGGGCCTGGCATGCTCTGGTCCATGGGGTAACAAAGAGTCAGACATGACTAAACAACTAAACAACAACAACAACGACCTGGATATGACAGCATGGCTTGGATTTGCTGTAATGCCTTGTGTTTGCCCCAAAGACCTGTGAAAATATGACTTTTATTCACCAAAAAAAGGGAATTAATAAAATATGGGTTCTGGTATTTTACATTCTTTTTGCAGTTGCAGTTTCCAGTAATGTGCAGAAGTGGTTCTCTCTGTCTCTCTGTGTGTTCTTGTTGTTGTTGTTGTTGTTGTTGTTGGTGGTGGTGGTGGTGGTGGTGTGAAGGGGCTACTGAGTTAAAGCACTGAATTGAAGCACTCAGCCACTGATCTCTCCTGGAGGAACATTGAAGCAGCATCTGCCCCTTCCAGGGAAGACTTCCAGTGACTCCAGACCACAACAACAGCTTAACTGATCAAGAAATGCCCCACCCTAAAGACAGCAAGCAACTCTAAATGATGGAGAAAAGAGAGGGTGAATCTCTGCAGTGAATAACTAGGACACATGGAGCCAGAAAAGCCAGGGACAAGGGAAGCCACGGGCCTAAAGTACACTCATACTAGGCACACTCAGCCTCCCGGAAGGAACATATTAGAAAGCATCCTTTGCCTTGCATCAGCCTGAGCTCCTGTCTGTTGACCATCTGCTCCTCTTTGCCAGCTTCTGGCCTTGATAGACTGGTAGGTGCATGACTCCCAGTTTGGCCACTGACTCTCAGGTATAACTTTGTTCTTACATGTTCCTTGAAACATGGCTGTAACTACTCAGTGGTTGACCCAGATTTGAATGTGGACCTTCTCTTGCTTCCTGACTCTAAATGCAACACTGGGATTAGTGCAGGAACTCTAAGAAGGGAGCCGAGTTTGATTTTCCTCTGCAGGAACAATATCGATTCAGGGTAACTGTTTCTCTTGCTTCCTCTTCCTTGTTATTAGAAAGGAGGGCAGACTATTATACCAATTAATGTGACAGCAGAGAATCATAATGTTGGAATGAACCATTTTGACTTCAAGCCTTATTACTGGCCCACAGATGTGCTCTGAATGATCAACTTTATTCTGCAATTTGGTTTTCAGATTCACTACTTCAGAAAAATACTTCCTACATCAACCTAGCTCTAAAAGAAACATCTGGGTATATCCTTGTAGAACATGCTGAGATGCAGTCTAGAGGGGACAGTTGGCCCCTATTGGCCACAAGCTAGAATGTTATGCCCCTATAGGATTGGCTGCAGCCCATGTGACTGGAGAGAGAGAGCAACTGAGCACAGAGGCTACCGACATTAGAAAGGTAAAATGGTGATGCCTAACTAGGGCCCATGGACAACACCCAAAGGGATCAGGAGCAAAGCTTAGAAAATTCTTTTTGAAAAACAGCTACCATTCCTCCTCTCCCTCCCCCTAAATGGCTAGTTACTATTACAGTTGCAGTTTTTTTTTAAAAAAAATTTACTCCCCTACAAATATATACTTGTAATTTAATCTGAACACTACAAGATTTCAGTTATCACTTGACAAGTTGAAAACAAAATAAAATTTACTTCTACTTTTGTTATGAATTAATTGAGAGTAACTGGGTAATCTATAAAATGTTACTTCCAAGCTCTGGTCAGGAGCAAAACCTTGGAGAGGAGGGGATAATGACTTTTTGCTTAAGAGATTGCTCTTTGTTTCAAGTCTTCTGCTAACAAGTAGTGATGTTTCCTGAATTTGCTCTTATGTGGTTTAGACTCTTAATGTTGAAATATATGACAAATCAAAAACCTATTTTTCCCTGAGAAGTGTGTCTACAACTTGGAATATGAGATGCTGAGCATGTGTAGAAAATTTAATTTTTTGTTCTGGACAGTAATCACAGCTTATTAAAACAGAACAAAGGAAAGGCCTCCCCCTGCTCCAAGTTCATAGCACATCATATTAACAGTGTGAAAAATGCCATAGGCATTCCAGGACATGTGGGTTACCGCCTCCCATAGCTCTTCAACTATGTAGTTGTTGCAGAAGAAAGAGCGGTGTCTCCTGCTCCCATGAGCGCCACAGGATTTTATATACAAGCTGGTAATCAAACAGAACAACCATGCGCGGGCGCACAATATACACATATCTACAGTGTATCTTAAATAATCAAAGATAACCAATGACAAAAACCTAATGAATAATCTAAGAACAAAGTAATCGCTTATTTCCAAAACACAAGCAACGTTAGTATGAGTTGCCTGTTGAGGAGAGTAATGAGTAATGCCACTAGTTACTTTTGAAAAGTCTCTGGCCTCTACCACTGTGTTTGAGCGCGGCAGGCTATACTTTTACAGGGCCCACTGATAAATAATGCTCAGGAAAGAGGGGAGAAAGTGAATGTATTATTCATTTTTTAAATCTTCCAATTGCTTAATTTTTTTAAAAAAAGGCAAATTGAGAATTTATTCAGTTGAAACAAACAAACAGATGTGTACGGTTACGGAGTTTCAAAAGAACATAGGAGCTCTTTGTGATTAAGTTGTTTTCTGCCATTTTTATCATGCATAATTGATTAAATGCTTATATTTCAGAGCAGCTGGCACAGTCGTCCGAAACGTAGCATGAGGAATCACGCATGGGCAATTAAAGAAAGAGAAGGCGGCCCCTTGCTGCGATGATGGCAAGTTTCTACTGTGAAATCATTTGAAATCTGTGTTAAGGAAAGCATTAGCATTAATATAGTCCTGAATGATGCAAGACAACTCACCCATGTTAAAATTGAGCAGAAGCCAAAAGTACTGACTATCTATAATATGACAAGATTAACTCAGGCCCTGGTCCCATGAGGGAAACATCTTCTAATTCTTCTGATACTTTCCATATCTCTGTTGTACTGAATTGTGGTCACATGGTTTATATCCTGGGATGAACGTCCCAAGACGTTTGAGCAGTACCAATTTATTTCCTCCTGTTTGGATCATTATGCCCGGCTATACCATGGCACCAGTTTATTTTCTCTCTTGCTTCAAGGGGCGATTGTTTCCAGCCCCTTTCGTTCTGGGACAATGGAACTTGTGCATGCAGCTGAGCAGACGTGTGCATGAAGGGATGTAGCCCTACCCAGCGGAACTGAAAGTTAGAGGGAATGTTGATCAGGAAGAGGTTTCTGTTTAGGAAAGTGTCCTCTGTCACACTGGCTGCTCCTGCGGAAATGCATTGCACACAACGAACATGGGATATCCACGCAGCAGTACTGGAGATCACCCCCACCTCCCAATGACATTGGCATATCAACAGTTCAATGTATCTTCCCACAGAAATACAAATATGATTACTCACCAGTAAGATAAAGGGGGGGGTGACATACTTTTACCAATGTATTGATGTATTGGGCATGAAAAATAAAATAAAAAACAAAGAAATGTGCATCACAGTACCAGCAGCCACTTTCCTGGCTTCAATTCTGAAAAGAAGTGGGGCAGGTTGTGCACACAGGCAATCCCAGTAAGGAATGCACTAGAACACCAAAGGTACAAGATAACACAACCTTCCTGGTGATGGGGAAATGTTCCGCAGTTACACTGCTGGCCGAGAAAATGTCTCAATCTTGACTGTACGTTGCGTGACCAGAAAAAAAAAGTAACAGACTAACTGGGGAATAACTAGAGAACATTTCCCTTGTATGATCAGGGCTTCAGAGGAGCATTTGGGGTTCATTATGGGTAGTTCATGGCTGTTGAGTCATGGCTTTGTGGAAGAGCTAGGATCATGCCACACTATCCACTGGCCATGCTTTCCTGGCACCCCCATGCTGGCAGGGAATTTGGCTTGAGACTAGCATACATAAGCTTAAAATGCATGTATCCAAGGCCTGATCCATTATATTGTTGTTATGATGTACCATCAAGTCACAACCAACTTATAGCCACCCTAGTAGGGGCCTTCAAAGCGAGATATTTAAGGCGTGGTTTTAGCAGATCCATTTCCCCAATGAGTTTCCATGGCCAAGTGGGGATTCAAGCCAAGGTCTTCTTCTCCTGAGACCTCATCCATTGTTTTGTTCACTACACCACATTGAGTTTCCTAATCCATTCCATAGCATTGCCAAAATTCTATTGGGAAAAACTGCAAGTATGGACAACTACACAAGTGATTTTCCTCCTTTACTCACCACCCATTCTATGGCCAGACATACCTTCATGTGCTGTACTGGTGGATGCAGAGGACAGCAACAGATTGTTTATCTGATTTTCCTTTGTCAGTCATTTAGAACAGTGGTTCTTAACCTTTGTTACTCAGGTGTTTTTGAACTGCAACTCCCAGAAACCTCAGCCAGCAGAGCTGATGGTGAAGGCTTCTGGGAGCTGCAGTCCAAAAACATCTGAGTAACAAAGGTTAAGAACCAGTGATTTAGAACAACAGGATTCTGCCCCACATGCGGGTAGCAGGAAACCACATGCATCATCCAGAGTAGTCCTGCTCTACCACCAGGCACATGCTCTGTTGGGAGTTTCTCTCCAATGATACGTCTATCTCACAGTCTTGCAACAAGCAACTGAAACTGGAAGGATCTGGATTACACTGAAGAAAAACTGACTAACAAATATGGAAGCATGGATTCTAGATCTATGGGGGAAAGGCACCACAGTTCCAACCCATATCTGTGGGCACCCTTGCTTGTGCCAGGATTTCATATGGCGTCAATCTACCCATCTTGAAATGGGCAATGAACAAATCAACAAGAGCACCAGAGAAATAAACATCACTTCCCTTCTTGCCACAGTAGAGAGCGAGTTAATAACAATTATGTGTGGTCAAGTCAATTCCAAGTTATGGTGACTCTCTCAAGTTGTCCAGGTAGAGAGTACTCTGGTTTACCAGTATCTCCTTCTGAGGAGTTCCCTGGGACTGTGCAGCTTGCTGAAGGCTACACAGACTGGCTGTTTTTTGCAGGAGGCATAAGAGGAATTCCTGGCCTGCAACCAGAGATCTAAGTCACTGGGTTATTCACCACTGGAAGGCAGGTTAAGCAGAAAATCATGTTAAAAATCCACACTTCCTGCTGTGGATTAACTGCTGAGCTGACAAATTTCCAATAATCTAGATTTTGCAATCTGATTGCAGAGAAAAAGAAGCAGGGAATGTGTAGTAGGAAAGGAAGCAGGGAATGTGTAGTAGGAAATTAGAGTCCCACATTTAAGCACCAATTGAAATTATGGAAAGGGAACTATCAATAAGGCTAATTATTGAAACTGACGTTTGAAAGCATCTTTCACCCCACTTAAAAGGCAGGTTAGTTTAGGCTGTGTATTTTATGGCTGTGTTTGAAATGCAGCTCTGTCTGTCCTTGAAAGGGAGGAAATGCTGAGGAGATACCTGCCATTTTCCTTTCCACACTGCACCAAGTACCTAATACCTAAGAGAAGTCATTCTGTCCAATGGTAGGGCCAGCACATCTCAGGCGGCAGCGTTTTCTTCAGGCTGGGTTTAACAATCCATGTGCAAACCTGCCACCATAGTCTCTAAACATTATAGTGCCACGATAGATGCAGAAAACATGATTTCCAAACCTCTACAGAAATGGCAACATGAATAATTGAGGCAACAATATTGTTTGCTGTAGGCAATTGTTTTCCAAAAGGTACAGTACTTAATTTCTAAACCACTGCACTCCTATTTCTTCTCATGTTGTTTAAAGATATTTCAAATCTCCAATAGGAATGTATAAGAAACTATCCTCAATCATCCTCTAGATAGTTCTTCACAACTTTCCTTTCTATGCAGAAATTGTTTCCCATTACCATGCATCTTTGAATCCCCCTCCCTTTCCAGAATGTGTTAGGTACATCTGATATAATGGAAAATCTCACAAGTTTATCCATTTATACGTACAAACAGAAAGATAGATAAAACAAGCAAGTATTCATGGACATATTGAATTTATCCAAATACATTAACTTCCAGAGAGTACTTTTTCAACATTTCCTCTTCCAGAACTTGTAATTTGAAACACTGAGTTTTTAAACTTCCCTCAATTCTTTAACTGTCTTCTTTTCTGATCCTCTATTAAAAAACAAGCACCATAGTATTTTTCTCCAAGGCATAAAGGGAATAGGAACACTTTTTCATAAGTACATTCTGAATTGTTTTTCTAAACAGATGGATTTTTTATCTGCTTGTACGGTATGTATTTATAACTTTGCTTCTATTCATTTTCTCCAGTATCTCGTTTCCACATCTGTCCTTGTGTACCTTCTATATCCAATTACTTTTGTATCCTGGTTTTTTAAGTATCAAGCATCCAAAGAATGAGATTTCAGTTTATGGCATAGTTTTTCATAGTTTCCATTACCATTTTGCTGAAGCTTTGCTGAATTCTTTCCTGCTCTGCACTGAGAAACTAATGTCATTCAGCAGCTGACATTTTATCTTAGATTCATATATCCCTGATCACATTTGATCATTGTAACTTTTTCATAGAATGCATCTCAGATGTGATCCAGATTGGTAGGGCAAATACTGGAGCTGATGTGTGACCATTTATGTTTCATTTTTTTTAAAAAAAATATTTCACTAGGAGGGCTGAAAATGCTCCAAAGCAAAGTGCTAACCCACCCTGCAACCACACAGCATCTTCATATTCTCATCCAATTAGTATATCCTACAAAATTCTGATTTCTGATTTTGAAAAACACTGCTTACTATTTGCCTTTGTAAATGGTGCTTTGTTTGCCTCTTGACTGCAGGACAGGCAATTCATTTTTTTGCAAGTACCCTTAGAAACTATATCCTGCCTCTGACATTATTCACCCATTTTTATTAATTTCAGTAGGATAGGGTTCTGGCAGCTTTAAATATACAACCAAAGTCATCAATAGTTATTTGGCTCCAAAGCCAGAGGTTGAGAGTTCAGTTTCCCAGGGTGGCTCCTGCAAAGTAGAGCCAGCCTGTGTGGCCTTGGGCAAGCTGCACAGTCCCAGGGCACCCCCAGAATGAGGGATTAGTAAAACACTTCTGAGTATTCTATTTTATACATATAAGCTAGCAGCCAAGAGTTTAAGTGAAATGTTCTTCGAAACATTTCATCACCCTTTTGTCAGTCTCTGTATAAGGCACTGATGATTGGCCATTACTAAGAATGGACCTATTTTTAATCTTTTTCTTTAAGCAGGCAACTTAATTCATTCCTCATTTTGTCTGCTAGGAGGCAATTTTATCAGCTGGAATCTGTCAGCTCTCTTCAGTCTCTCTTCTGCAATCTTCTCTGAAAATGAGCTCGACCAATGCAAATGCCTCTTGGAGTATAGTCTGTGGCTATAGATTGGCCTAGTTCATTTTATCTATTTAAGCTGCTATGATTTCCACCATTATCCTTACAGAGAATGGAATTATTTTACCAGATTGCTTGCTGGTCATTTTTTTTCTAGACTACGGTATGTTCTACGGGCACACAAATCAGCACGTATGAAAATGACTGGAATAAATTAAGACCTCACTTTGCTTTAGAGAAAGCTTTGCCTTTCAATGACAAAGGATGGGAGGCAGCATAAAGTCTCACTCAACTGCACTGCAAAAGCTCTTGTGAAAACAGATTTGCTAACACTCCCTTTTCAATAATTTGCTTTCTTTCTGAAGGAGGGCATTGAGAAATTTTTAAGGGGCATGTGAATTGAAAAATAGGTCATCCATACCTTTAAATACAAGATGGCAGAGTAGGGTTTCTTTCACACTTAACACCAAAAAAGCCTTGCTGCCACTTTGACCTCTATGGGAATGATGTTTGAGTAATGACATAGTATCACTCCTAATGATATTCTTGTAGCTGGGAAAAGACAGGTATTCAATTATTACCTAGACCATAACCACTACACGAAGAGTGGCAGGCCTTTTTACTGTATGAATTAAAGAATTAAAAACAGAAAAGTCTTCAGCCTGCTGAAGTTCCCACTCCATAGAACTCAGAGATAACTTCTTGGCCTAACAGTTTTGTCTGCCACTAGTTTCAAACATTGAAAAGTATAATTTTGGTTCCACTGTGATTCAGGTGCTTATTCAATATAATACATCTACTCAAAGGGCAGTGTTTCTCCTAGCTCATTTCTGTTCATCGTTCTTTGCGGCATCACTTTAGATTACACTGCAAACTGAGAGGGGATGTGGTAGAAAGACTTCTCACTGCAACGTCATCTTGGCTTTTTGATTTGGAAGGCAATGATTCTTATGCTTAGGCTACTCAGTTATATCCACTTCTCCACCGAGAAGAGACCATGCTGGCTTCAAGGCAAAGGGGGATGTGGTAAATAGCGACAGGTGGAACACCCTCTGCTCCCAGCCATTTTACAGCACTAGCAGCTGCAATGTGCCATACTGCTGGTGGCATGGCTGACTTGCATCCAGGCTGCACACCAACACTCTCTTAAGTCAGGTGTGGGCAAAGTGCAGCCCTCCAGATATTGCTGGATACTGACTCCCAGCATCCACAGCCATTATAGGCAATGGTGAGGAATACTCACGAAGAGCAGTCTAACAACATGTGAACAGCCACACTTTGCCCACCCCATCTTAAAATCACTGGCATCATTAAAATAGTTTAAACATATTTAGCACTAGAATGTAATGATACCTTAGAATGTAATTGAATGGTCCACATTATTTAATGCACTGCATTATCTGTAATTCCATACTCTTATGCTTAAAAAAAATCAACTTGAGCTAAAAAAAATTGACAGATTTTTTGTTTCATGAGGCCAGTCTCAGACAAAAGGAAGCCCTTTATCTGCTGCAGTTAAGCCAGGCTAGTCTGACTAAAATAATGGATTAAGTAGTTCTTCCGTTCCTCAAAGTACCTTTGTGTCTTTTACCATTTCAGCTGAGTCAGTTTTTGCCCGTTAAATGAAAAACTGAAACAACTATTCTATTCCCAACCTCCAAACCCCACAGGAAGGGTGAAGGGACATTTCAAACTGTCCCTTCAAATGTGAGATCTTGTCTTCCCAAGGTAAAATACATACCAATATAAGACACAAAGTAAATGGGCAGAATCTGTCAAAGGAATGAACACCCTGGTGACAGGACACAATGCCAGAGCACTTAAGAATAACTAGTTGTTATATCATGACAGAATGTTGAAGGGCACAAAAATATTCTTAACCCAAATTTAAAACTTAGAGTTACAATTTACTACATTATATAAACCTTATATTACCATAATTATCCCAATAGTAGCAAAGAGCTTTCAAATCAAATTGTTATGCTATACCAGTGGGCCCTCGACTTACAAACAGCCCTAGTTGCGAACGTTTCGGGTTATGAACCCGATCTTACAGGAAACTATAGACCCTACTTGCGAACGCAGAATCCAGTTACGAACACAAAAAAAAAAGGAAAAAAGGGGGGGGGGGAAGGAAAAGAAAAAAGAAACAATTCTGCCACTAATGGTAGGAACGAAATACACAGCTTTGCATTAGTTCCTATGGGAACTAATGAATCGACTTGCGAACCGCCCCTCGACTTAAGAACCAAAAACAGCCGGAATGGATTAAATGGTTTTCAGTGCATTCCTATGGGAAATGCTGATTCGAGTTACGAACTTTTCGGGTTACGAATTGACTTCCGGAACAGATTAAGTTCCTAAATCAAGGGCCCACTGTATCTGTATAATGGGTCTTCAAAATATTAGACCAGGCAATTTTACTTATTTGGAAGACTACATTTTACCAATGAGTGCAGTGTGATTGCATAGAAACTTTTCATGCACATTTTTATATGACTGCTGGCAAGCTACTATACAGTACTGCCTAAGTGGATCCTCTTTTCTATACTAAAATAGGTGGTAGAGGTGGTGTTTTCCTATACATATAAAGATCAGCATATTCCATCCTTTCAGAGACTAGAAGGATCATGTTAACATTTTAATTGACAGACTTCAGAATGGTTACTGAACAAAGTACAAGCTGCACTTTCATTTATAAAATCAGAAAAAAAATAAAACTTTAAACATATGAATACTAAATATTTCCTAATGAACATTATTTTGTAACCATTACACAGCTAATAAAATTATCCAGCTAAATGGGTATGAATTATATATACCAATAAGTACAAACGGTCAAAATACTATTTATTTATTTATAGTTAACATCTGAAAATGCTTATTATCACATTTTACATTTTAAGCATATAACAACAGCTCAGTGTCCATAAAAAGCAGCAGTGAAAGAACAACTATTTATTGTTGTAATCTAACAAAATCCAACAAGATTACCTGATTCATATTTTTCAAAAACAAAAATAAAACAGTGGATAACAATGCTATTGCCATTCTTTTAATCTGCTTCTTAATTTGTAAATCTTAAGAGGATGTTTGGGGCCCCATAGTAGTACATTTATCAAAATATGGTCTTTTCTATGCATTTTTGTAACAGACTGCTCTCTCTGTAATAGAGGCTACATGCTACTTCTGTCTGTCATCCAAAACATCTTTCACCATTCGTTTTCAACGGTATTAATACAATGTCATTAACATGGTCTTTTAAGTACATTAACATGATGCACAACTTCTGATACCCATTTACAACTATTTGTACAAAATACTAAACTTTTCTTTTCAAATCAAGCATTGTTCTTATCTACCAGTATGCAAAACCTAAAATACAAGATTAAAACTGATTCAGCAGATGAATTTGTTCAAACTAAAAACCCACCTAAAAGGGCATTTACCTGTGACTTGTATAACATCTTTAATATAAATAGGTTGTTTCTTCAAATGGTTAAACTTTGATAAACAATTCACTGCATGACCATTTGCTGCTTTTTAAACATGACGCTAAGATACACAGAACTATGCTAAATGAAACAAAACACAACTTTTAATTGGTTAAAAGGAACACCACTGTATTTGAAACATCACTTGTAAAAAAAACGGGAAGCATCTGTTGTGGCTTCACAGTTCCAAATTGCTAGTATAAAACATTAAATTTAGAAAATGCCTATCAAACAAGCCGTCTTTCTACTGATTTCACAGTTATCTAACCCTTTGGATTAAATCTTTTCAAATTCTGCAACACAATGTTCAACTTGTTAAGAACAGAACAAATCCAAGTCCATAAGGTGGCATTCCAAAAAAATGCACTTAAGTATTTACAAAATATTTATAATATCTTCTTCCAGATTTTTTTTAATCCACACCCACCATCTTGTAAAAGTGTAAACAATATGCTAATATCTTGGTCTTCAGTAGCAGATTATGGTAATGGTCTTTTAGGAGGTGGTGGTGGCATAAGTACAGTGTCGGGATCCATATGACGTTTACGTATCTGTTCTGGAGTTGCCGCTGTACACTTGTCAATGAATTCAAACAGGATTTCCTTTGTCACAGGATATCGTATGCTGTTGCACACAGCTGTGGGGAGCAGGAGAAAAACACACACACTTGAATGATGATCTGACAGATTACAGCCAATTTTTTTCCTAATTTTAACTATTATTTGTCAGTGTATTGCACACTAATGACTATAAAATAAAGAGTAATACTACTGTATTTTCATTATATGTGCCTGGCTCATTTTTGCTCTAGTGAGAGTTCAGGCTTCACTTGATTGAGCACCCACTTTTCTCCTTTTCTGGCTGTCATTCTTATCTCTCCTCCAACACCACATTTCAAATGTTGATTTTTGGTCCTTTCTTCACTGTCTTTCTTTCACACAGTATGGATGATTTTAACTTTGGTTTCCAGTGACAATGTTTGCTAACTCCAACCTATCCCTGTTTTTTTAATTTCAAAAGGCAAAGGGACATCTTTGGGGTGGTGGAGGAGCACGCAACATGTCATAAAGCTTTTGGTCTGATACAACTTTTCTTCCTCAGCTCACCTAACTCAAAGAAAGGGTTTGGAAATGGGAAGATAGCTTTCTAGTCTGCATTCTGTGGAATGGCATGGCAACGTAAGTTTACCTGTGAGGTCTAAGAAGTTGTACGTTTCTCTATTGTATGTGTTGTACATAATCACATCTTTGCTTCACTATTTCATTAAGTCCAAAACAGGCCTTCAAAATATTTTGGCGTGGAGGGACTGCAGCCACATCCTGGGTGTCGTTGCCTCTGTCCTCTCCCAGCAACCATCTCATCTTGTGCTCATCTTCTAGGATCCCTAGCACTGGGTAATTATACATGAGGGAAGGTTCTGCTGAAATTTGTGTGTAGTGTATATATATTTAAACTTCCATTTTAAGAAGCCAGGAAATTCAATTCTACTGAAAACCTCTGATTAATGAATATGGGATAGTGTGCTTCTATACCCACAATTTAAAATGCAAGAAATTCCCTGATATTGCTGCACAACATCATGTCCACGTTGCCAGAAGGAAAAACAATGCCAAGTTTCACATAGCAAAGAGCAGTCTAAATGTTGGCAGCAGACAAGAAGGTCCACACAATACCCTCTTGTGCTCACTACTATTCTCACTTGTTGAAAAACAGCCCTGACAATTGCTTTGTGTTTGAGTGAGAAATGCTTAACTGATGAAAAAAAGAGTCAGTTTCTGGGATTTTCCCTCGTGCGGTATCACTCTGTGAATGGTAGACTCGATCCATATAAACTTCAAAGTTGTGTTGTCTTGAGAAAGTTAGGCTCATATATCTGTTGGTCTGAAATGCCTTCAAATCTCAATTATGTCCAACAGTTTAAAACAAATTAACAAATTATCTTCATTTTTGCTCTAGTGAGATTGTTAGAGTCTTTCCTTCTACAATTAGCAGAATGGCAAATGGTATTACCCTAGCAATTGTTGTTATGAATGGTGCCCAATGCTCTTAGCCTATTTACCTTTAGGCTCTGCCCAATGTGACAGCACCACTTCTCTGGTGCAAACAAATCTGCAAAGGTTGAGGGAGGGGGGTATGTGTTTACAAACTCCCTGTCTATTCATGTACTTATGTGTATATCAGTTATTTCAAGTTAATTCTGATTTCTAGTACCCCATTCCAGGCATGCACTGTTCATGCACTTTCCATTCCCTTTTTCTAGGAGTGTTCTTGGACCATGTAGCTTGCCCAAGGCTACTGTACATAAGCTGGCTCTTCTCCTGGGAGGAAAAGGGAGGAATTGAACTCCAGACCTCTGGCTCTACAGACAGGTATCCAACTATCTGATCCAGCCAACTACATACCTGTATGTAAATATGAGTAAGCTCTCTAGTCAATGAACAATTAATCTTTATGCCACAGACTGAGTCTATTTTGTGCCCAAGGACTTGTCATTGTTTTAGTTACAACAGACAAATATGGCTAGGCTACCCAAATGAAAATTGTCTTTAATGACTTCAATAGTATTTGAACCGTGCAGAACTGAAATACGTTATGAAAGAGTTGAAACAATGGCCATCCTATGTGCCTATTTGCATATTCAGCACTGGCAGGAACATTTGATATCTATATCACAGAAACTTGCATTAAATTTTATATTCTTATATTTGCCAAGCCAGCCCACCCCACCCCCATCCCAAAGCTGCAGCATTGCATTTTTCATCATGTTCTCTTCGTTATTTGAAGAAGAATTAGAATGTGTCACAAGCCCACACAGGACGTAGTTTCTCCATAGCTTTCATTTGTTTTCTTTCTCCATTGTCTGCATACTATTTTAAGATCTGGAAATTACAATTTTCTCCTCCTAATTTGGCGTCCATCTGGTGAACAATGATTGCGCCATTTTGAATAGAGCTGAAATTATCAAGGATTTTTGTTCCAGAAATTCAACTTGCATAGCCCATCCATGTGCCAAACTACCTTTTCTCTGCACATCAATACGACGCAACATGACATTGTTAATGTCCTTCATCAGTTCTAGACAGACAAAAGGGTTTATTTTAAAACATTCACATATGAAGTTCAAGTTCTGAAATCATTTGATGGCCTCAGAAGGTTAAATTCTGTTTAATCCCAGTAACTCTCTACTCAAGTTGATCATAATATGCATATGAAACATAAATATAAAACAAATTTATTAAACTCACCTATTGCAGTGCTGTAAGCATTTGGAAAACTTTTATCTATCCTTTGCCTCATGAAGACCCAGCTGTTGTTCTCAAACTTGCACTCTATAATCTTATTGTCATATTGCTTTAAGTCTTTCGTTACCTGTAATAAATAAGCAAATGTTTTTTAAAGACCATGGAAAGTAAAGTATTTTCTTCCTCTGTCAAGATGCTCAAGTTAGCTTTGAATCTGTGCTCTAATGTGCCTTAACATATTGCACACAACCACCTCACAAACTCTTAGGAAACCTGGAGAAGTTAAAGGAATAACCATTCTGGCATCTGCTAGGAAATGCAATGTAGGCCTTAAGACTAAAAAAGCACAATCTTGGCTGTAAATTGAGCTTATGTTCAAACAATTAAGTGGATAGGAAAACAGTCACTTTTGTGCAGATACTCCCAAGTCACTGTTTCCTATGTATATCAAGCAAGTACTCCAAGATGGACACTGAGGTGATACCTAACAATGGTATATAATTTGCCTCATGCTAATCTATTTTCATTATTTAAGTTCATTAATTCAACCCAACCATCCAGAGCTCCCATTATCAGAAATTCTGGGCAAAACCCAATCAGAGCACTGGAAATAATTAAGTTAAATTAATCCTTCCATTTTCTGTTTCCAAGGCTCCCTAGGCTTTGGGGAAGCCTTTGGGAACCTCATGGCAGACGGGAGCTTTTAATAGTTTAAAAAAAAAGCCACTGGATGGCCACCTCCAGGATTGTGACTTCCTGTTTATTTAGTGGGATACAGCTTTAATTTTAAAAAAACCTCTCCCAAAAAAATTCTCATATTAAGCATTTATTCTGATGCAAAAACAGATATTACTTTTACAATTCTGTGGTAATGAGTCCCTTCCCTCTTCAAGAAATACAATATTAATTCACTTGCAATTTATTGTAACAACTATATTTCATTCTGGAAAGGAAAATTGTGGAAGTTTCTCTTTCTAGCAGAGGTGACATCATGAGAAGTGATTGGTTTTTAATGCAACCATACAGGCACGACTGAGCCGATTTTTATATCATTCCCATCTTGTTTGCCTCATTAACTTCCTGATGGGTCGATCTTTCCGCTTTCTATAATCCTCTTTAGTACAGCACGTTACACATTTCTCTATGTGTGAGAAAAGCATTTCTCAAACAGATGTTTCACAACCATGGACTCAGACAGCATCGTCACACTCAGGAAAACACAACATCCTTTTATAATCCACAGTGAATATCTTTAAACACAGGAAGAAACTTTGCATTGTGTAATGATTTGGAAATGAATATTAACTGGCAGTAGCTGCCAAGGAAAACGGTATTACTATTGTTGCAGCAGGAAAAGGTTGTTAGCAAACCACCTGCTCAAGGGAGAGAAAAGGGAGAAGAGACTTTGCCGTAGCCAATGACTTTCACAAACCAGCACTCTTGGCAAGGCAGTGCCATGGTTTGGTCATCCTTTTATAGTTCAGCAGATGAATATAACATAAAATTATGTGTCTGTTTTATTAGACTGTGGCAATTAAACAGTACTATCTATATACTTTTTTGGACATGCTCTCTCTCTCTCTCTCTCTCTCTCTCTCTCTCTCTCTATATATATATATATATATATATATATATATATATATATGCAAAAAACCAGCTATTTTCAGAAAAGACTAACATGACCAAAATGCTTCTTCCTTGCAGAATTTGTCAATCAATTTAAACACTGCCATCTATTTAAATATGAAAGAAGAAAAAGGAAGAAACACCAAAATTCTTACTTTCTGACCAACTCACAACCTCTAGTTTACAGGCAGTGAAATCATGGAACCAATTAACTTGAGAGGTGGTGGGTGCTCCAACACTGGAGCCACCTGAGAGAAATTTAAGACAACCACCTGGCAGATATCCTTTGATTTGTATTCCTGCACTGAGCAGGGGGTTGGACTCAATGCCTTATAGGCCCCTTCGAACCATGATTCTATGTAAGGTAATAAGATACTAACAGCACAATCCAATATATGGTTACTAAGAAGTAAGTCCTATTAGAGTCAATCGGGCTTATCTCATGTAAGCAGATAGAGGTCTGTAGACAAAGCAACACATGAATGAGCATTTCATACATGCTTAGAACCACTTTAGCCTGCCTCCAGATAAGGGGAAAAATCCGAATAATTCCCTTCTCTTGGTTCTGTCATCTTCCCAAGCTCACTTGGTGAGGACACGAAAGAGGGCCTTCTTAGTGGCTGCTCCCGCTACACTGGAATACACAACCCTAAAGAGCAAGGTTGACACCCTCCCTCTTGTCCTTCCCTCATCAGGCAAAATCCTTTCTTTTCAGGTTGGCTTTTAAGCAGTAAAATCTCTTAGGAATGTTTTGTTCATTAAACATAGATTTTTTAAAAATGTTCATAAAATGTTTAAAAATTGCTTTTAATTTTGGCCTTAAATCTTAGCTTTAAGCTTGATATATGCTTAATTGTTTTTATTGTCGTATTTATATGGTATTTTAATACTGTTAATTTTTATATAGTTTTAGCTGTTCGGAGCTGCATGGGAAAGGCAGCGTATAAATAATATCAGTCAGTCAATCAATCAATCCATTAAAGGTAAGTGCGGGTGACTTAAATCTGCAAAACAACATGCCTTGACTCAAATTGTGTGTTACTACATCGTAATAAACCTTTGTTACATTTGTAAAGGACAACAGGTCTAATATTTTCTTGGGCAAAAAAGCTGCTAGCATAACCTGCATATTGCAAAGGTAATCTCAGTAATTCTTATAATTACTTTTCATCAAAAAAGTACCCTTTTTATTTCTTCCTATGATTTTTAATACTAATTGTTTATTTTTACAAGAACAGAAAGGTAATTCTATGATCTCCTATTGCTTCTGCTCTGGTGAAACCAATCTAAGGAAACCTGAATTGAAGAGGATATCAAAATTGCAGTTATAGTGTAGGATGCCATTTGGGATATGCACATTTCCCCCCTTTCATTGGGTGTCATTTTCATTTCATTCATGCACCAGTCCTTTTGTTCATTATGAAAAGGACGGTTCTTTTGTTTCATTTTCCCTATTCATCTTTCTGTCACCAAAGCCCTGAAAGAACCCTTCAAAAAAGTGATGATAAAGAAGGGATATTTCGAAGTACTACATGACTGTTTTTGGAAAGATGGGTTAAATTAAAATGGAGGGTTGAAAATGGGTGGAAGAAACATCAGTACATTAGTATTTTAAGATATGCAGATAACACCATCTTATTGGCAGAAAGCAGCAGTGAGCTGAAACAGCTGCTAAAGGTGGTTATAGAAGAAGAAAATGCAAAAGCAGGATTGCAAGTCCTGAGCAGTGCTGCTAATTAGAGGGTTTGATGTCACTCACTCAAAGGGTCACCACGAGCTGAAGTGACCTGACCGCACATGACAACAACAACAGCAGCACATAACAGCAGGATTTAGGCAATAAGAGTTGGAAACAATCTTCAATGAAATAGATGCGATTTACTGTAAGTAATTATTTGTAACTGCTTCTTGATCAATTTAGGATTTGTGTATAAAGGCAGCAAATAAATATATAATTTGTCTGATTAACTTCAACTATAGAAGAACATCAGAAGGTGTTCCACTTTAACAGAATTTATTGCAGCCTTAACATTTTAGCACACTAGCAAAGTATCCCTGTCCACTGTACAGTATAACTTTTAGTTAAAAATCACACATAAGCGAACTTGGGTGATCAGATACTCATTTCCACAAAACTCAGTGGGTGATCTTAGGGCAGTTACTATCTCTCAGCCTGAGTTACTTAGGGTTGTTAAAAGGATGAAGTGAGAAAGTAGCAAGCTGTATATGCAGACTTTGGAGGTCACAGGAAGAAAGGCGGAATATAAATGCAATAAACCAACAAACAAGAGTGCCCAACAAGAGTTTCCATAATACTGTAACTCAAATAATGCTTTGTTTTAAAAAGGATGCATACACAAATACGGAATTATTAATTACTGTAAGGATCTGCCCTCTGCAACCAGGAAGGGAGCTGGGTAACAAGGCCCTTAGTTTTTAATGCCTCCTCACAAAAACCATATGCCTTTGATTCTTCTATTAAACCCTTTTAGTTAAACCAATACGTTGCTTCTAAGCCTCCTCATTTTGACAGCATGGTCTCCACTGGTGCAGACTTTACAATTTTTCAGAAATTAATGGCCACACATTACATGTTAGAACAAGGTGAAGACTTGGTTCTTCCGGCAGGGCTTCCCCCCCCCTCCCATTACATAGCTTCCTTATCCTATCTTGGATCCTGTTTTCTTTATTGATCTTTCTTGCTTTTATGAACAAAGTTATTTGAATGCTGTTTTTATCTTTATATTCTATAAGCCACCCAGAGTAGTTTCCTGAATCTAGACGGGAGGGGTAAAAATGGAACAAACAAACAAACAAATATGCCAAACTCATACTTGCAAATCCAAGCATTACTCACTTGTGTGCTTCTTAAGACCAGGGACACTATGATACCATGTGATATTAATCATTAGTTTGTGGTGTATTCCACATGAAACTTCTTTTGTAAAATATGCAGAATAACTCTGTATTTTTTAAAAGGTTAGTTACCACAAAGGAGCAATTATTTGAGACATAGACCAAAACATGTAATAATTACACCATTATTTTGACAAAACGTCCTTACTAAGACACATAACAGTGAAACACACAACACACCATACAACAGTAAAACATTATCTGCTTCAAAACATATCTTTCCATTCTGCCTAGCTTCTTAACAGCTAGTTTTATACAAGTTTTAAAAATTTAAATGAGAATTCAACACTGGGAACAATTATGCTAGAAAATGTGTTTGCTTTGCTAAATTGAGCTTCAAAAGCATTTCAATTGAACACACATTTGTGATTGCAAGTAAGGCCCATTCTTATATCCATCCAAAATGTTTACTTTATTACAGCTTATTACAAATATGCTGTCTAAAATGCAACAGCATGACTCTTCAATTTCTAGCCCACAATTTTATGATAATGATATGTAACAGTATGCATGGGTTGCCTTCTTTGCCTAGCAAAGCCCCAGATTGGTGTGATAGCAGCTCTGCATTCCCCATGGCACAATATTCCCTGTACAAGAACATTCTTCAATAAAAAGAGGGAGATTTAATGACATATTTTTAGATTATTTTGTATTTTCTCATCTAGGTTGCAGTACCCTCAAAGAACAAATGTGATCTCAAAAGACTGAGTGTGATATATTTCTAATGCTCACAACTAAGAAATGTGAATTTTATTAAATAGCTAATCATGTAAATGTTATTAGGAGACAGAGCTTTTGTGCAGGATTGTTACTTTAAAATGATGCTGTCTGTAGTAATCTCCATTCAGCCAAAATCCAAATGATATTTTAAATTAAGTAAATTACTATTCTCATCTTCTATTTTAATTTTTTTTTTTACCATTTCTGCCTTTCACAAAGCCAGCCCATTTTTATCTTAATTCCACCAGATTTCTCACTTTTCACATAAATGAAATTACTTTGAGACTTTCACTGTAACAATGTGAAAGGCAGCATATGGAAAGGCCCAAATTATCAGTTATATAAAGCTCCCTTGGGTATCTAAATGTGTTTTTTTTTAACAATAACCTCTGTGATCCTTGAAAGAATCTTTTCTGAATGAGGGGCATTTGAGTGGCATTTGTGTTGTGTCATAAAAGTCAAACATTCAGACAACTTCCATGAAAACAAATACAGATTTTTCCAGCTTGGCTTGTATGTAAATTACTTTCTGAAGATCGTGGTTTTAGAAGCTACCCTGAACCGCGAAAGAAAAGTTTTCCTTTGAAAACAAACAACTCAAATACTGCAGGATATTGCACCATATGACTTCCAGTCTCCTCCTGTCACCCAGCCAACTAAACATTTTGTTGTAAAACAAAACAAAACATTTTGCTTTTAAAACAAAATGCCAACTACATAAGAAGAGAGCCAGTGTGGTGTAGTAGACAAAATGGCAGACTCTTGAGACCTAGGTTCAAATCCCTACTCTGCCATGGAAACCCACTGGGGAGTGGCAATGTAAAACCACTTCTTAAACATCTTACATACGTTGGAAACCGGATCAAGGTCCATATAAGTTGGATGAGGCTTGATGGCACATAAGAGCGATCATCATGACAACAAAACAAGGCCACATATCTAAAGACCTAGTTTTAAAATTTTCAAAGGGTCAGGTCAGTCACTTTAAAAAAATACAAAACACACACACAAACCCTATTTTGTTTTTGTTTTTTTCTAGGTTTGGAATTTGTCT
This sequence comes from Pogona vitticeps, assembly GCF_051106095.1. NCBI lineage: Eukaryota > Metazoa > Chordata > Lepidosauria > Squamata > Agamidae > Pogona > Pogona vitticeps. Next base: position 107,967,605 of record NC_135783.1, on the reverse strand, counting down.
CCAAACTAAACTGGACTGTTTTCCACATGGCCAAAGAGGTTCTGAACCAGAGTGGGGAGAGGGAAAGGCTTTGGGAATGCCTGATGGGTAGATCTACTTTGCTGGGATCTTACCAAAGATGAGGAAATGTAAAACACTACACACATTTTTGCAACATGTCAATCTATACAATCGGCCTTATCTTCATGAGACATCTACTTTGGTCCGGGATTTAGGGGACCAGCATTGTATATTATTCCCAAGAGGACTGAAAAGCAAACCAAACTCAGCTATTTGAGTTGAAAAGCATAGCACTCTATGGGGAGCAGAGTTATTCCTCCGCACACCCATGAACCATGATTTCCAGATCATAGGTTTTCATTTTCTCAAAAAGCTGGTTACTCTCATTTGTAGACCAAGATGTGAAACATGTAGGCCTTATTCTGCAGCTTTGTATTGTAAGCAACATACCAACATTTTGGAATACACAAGCCCTTATTAAGCCATTTTGATTTTTAGAAACATATTTTCATTTTAATGCACAAATCACAAACCTCTGCATACCAAGCATTCCTAGTGCTAAAGATATGGAAACTACTCCTTCTGTGTCTGTCTTTTGCCACCAAACTGACAGACACACAAACTTCTGAATTTGCTGCTAGAATGAATGAAAGTAACACTGCAACAGTTATAAGCGGGAAGTTATTAACTCTTAACCTGTTTATATCAGCCCCATTTGGACAGTCCCCTTATCTGTGAGCTCAATATGCGAAGGGAGGAGATGGATCATACACAAGCCCCACCTCCCCTTCCTTTCTGTGCCTGTCATCTCTACACCTGGATGGCAAATGTCCTTTAACCATAGAGGATCTCCTTGATATGTTCAGTTCTGAAGGCAGGATTCTAAAATCCCTACAACTTTTCCTTTGCAAACCGTCACCCTCTGCATGTTGAAGGCAAGACAAATTGTGAAAGCCAGACACTGATCCTCACTGTCAAACTCACAAGTAGAGTTTACACAGAAGAACACTTGGATAGAGTTAAGAAGAGCCCTGGTGGATGAAATGGAAGACTCTCTAATGTAACGCCTTATCTCCCATACTGGCAGAACAATGTAAGGAAGGAGCACACAAGCAGGACAAGAGGAAACTGGTTGTCACCCAGTGTTGTTCTCCAGCAACTAATATTCAGAGGTATGCTGCCTACAGGCAGGATATAGCACAAAGATCACTAGTTAGCTACTGATAGCCTCATCCTGCAGTACCACTTTAAAAACATCCATAACAATCTTTTATCTTTAAATCATTCCCCCTCCCATTTCACAGCTCCCAAAGGATTCCCCGTGATGAAGGGGACTCCAAGAGACCCACAAAACCTAGAGAGGGAGCTTCCAGGAAGCTTTTTATTGCCTTGAGATGAGCACAGCTGGTGCCATCCTCATTGTACAACTCAGCTTTGTCAACATAAGATTTCGGCCACTGAGTTATCCACTATAATCATCTTTCTAGTAAATAACTGCCAATTCAACCCCCTCCCCTCATCTATTCTGCAAAGTTGATTACCTCAATGTGCATCACTTTACATTTACCTATACTATGCTATATTGTCTGTTCCACTGCCAGTCCGCACTGTTTTGAGAGGTTATCTCAGCTCTTCACAATTTGTTTACCACTCTGAATAATTTGGTGTCATCTGTAATCTGTAAACTTGTTTATGACAGTTTACCCCCTTCCCATGGCATTGTACAGTACTTACGCTGTGCAACATAAAATACATAAAACCATTTGAAAGTGATTTTAATACGTTTTGCAACTGAGGGAAATAAGAAAATATTTTCCACAGAAACCAGTATTGGCCATAAACTGCAAGGTTAGAACTGTACAAGTCAGCAAGAATTGAACACTTCTAAGGCAATAAAGCTGATGACTGTTTGCAAATATCCATCTGTTGAAGCACTGGAAAAGATATACATCTCAAAATGTTTTGCAAATGTTAAATTGCTAACATATTCTATGGATAATGGCTGGGTAATGATTGGTGTCTATGAGAAATACAAGCAAATGGGACTACCCTAAAGCTATGGTGCTACGTTAAACCTAAAAGCACATTTGCATGTAAGGAAAACATCTAAATCGAATTTGTTGGGACCAGATTAATTGGTTCATTGACTTTTTGGAAAGAAACTCTAGCCATTTCTGATTTTTGCTGGGTAGACAATTGCATAGGGCTACCCCAGGTCTGAGGGGGCTACCAGGCCCCCTCAGGATCACATCTGGATGGTTTGTTCTTGCACTGGTAAGGAACCAGATGATTGCTCACACTACACTCACTTCACAGGGGGAAAACAACCTATTCTGTCAAAAATTGGTGCCTCTCACACAGTGTTATTTTCTCAAGGATCATAATAGATCTGCATGTTTTAAGAGCTTTTTCTGTGTTTTTGAAATATTTCCTCTGTTGAGAAAAAGTATTTATCCCTTTCTGTTTGATGTGGAGGCTAGCAGCATCTCTCACAGTTTATTAATAAGCCAACAGAACTGAGCCAAGCAAGCAAATTTGGAAGGATGTCCTCTTTTTCTACCTATTTTATTGCTTATGGGACTATCACGGTGCAGTGATATCTGGAAATAACTCCTTGTCAAGAATGTGATGATGGCATTTGGCCTAGATGCCTTTAAAAGGGGATTGGACAGATTTCTGGAGGAAAAGTCCATAGCAGGTTTCAAGCCATGATGGGGATGTATAATCTCCAGGCTTAAAAGGAAGGTACCTCCAAATGCCAGGTGAGGGGCATCAGGAGACAGGTACAGTGGTGTCTTGACTTATGAATGTCCCGACTTACAACCATTTCGAGTTATGACCAGCTCCGGCAGCAAAATTTTGCTTCGACTTGCGGCTGGAGCTTCCAGTTACAAACAGAAAAGGGCAGGGGGAAAAAAAGCAGAAAATTCAAATTGCTAACTGTTGGTAGGGAAAGAGGTTGCTTCTTTGTAGCTCTTTCGCACCAGAGGTTAGAGAGTGTGCGTTCGGAGGAGGCTTTGGACTGCCTGATAAAGTAAGGTGCTGCTTTCTGTTTTTTAAAAACTGTTCTGGGTGAGTTTTGCTGGGCTGGGAGGGTTATGTTTCTGTGCTGTGATGGGTCTTGGGGGGTTTGTTTTTGGTTTTTTTCCCCCCATTTCCAATGGGTCTCTGGGGGGTTTGCTTGCTTTTTGGAGGTTTTCCCCCCACATTTCTGATGGGTCTTGGGGGTCTGTTTGTTTTTGGTTAGTTTTTTCCCCATTTCCAATAGGTCTTGGGGGGTTTGCTTGCTTTTTGGAGCTTCCTGCTCCAATTTCCAATGGGACTTGGGGGGGTTGGTTTTTTCCCCATTTCCGATGGGTCTTGGGGAGTTTGCTTGCTTTTTGGAGTTGTTTACCCCCATTTCTGATGGGTCTTGGGGGGTTTGTTTGTTTTGTGGGTTCCTCTCCCCATTTCTGATGGGTCTTGCACGCTTGGCTTGATTTCTGCTTTGCTTTTTCTGCATTTCTGATGGGCCTTGCACCCTTGGCTTGCTTTCTGCTTCACTTTTTCTGCATTTCCGATGGATCTTGCACGTTTAGCTTGCTTTCCGCTTTCCTTTTTTTGCACTTCTGATGGGTCTTGTACGCTTGCCTTGCTTTTCTCCGCCCCCCCTTTGGCCGGAATGGATTAATCGTGTTTCCAATCGGTCTTGCAGTGGGGTTTTTTTGGTGATTTTTTTCATGGATTAATTGCATTTCAATGGGAAATGGTGCTTCAACTTATGACCATTTCCAGTTACAACCATCTTCCGGAACAGATTAAGTACGTAAGTCAAGGCACCACTGTATCTAGTTGTCTCATGTGATCCCAGAGGCCAGAGGTAGGACCACTATGAGATACAGGAAGCTGGATTAGATGAGCCCTTGGCCTGATCCAGCAAGGCTCTTCTTATGTTCTTATGGAGGTACCAGGTGGAGACTGCTACCCCCCTTCCCCCCCCCAAGAGGGGGTAAGCTCAACATATATGTGTTATTTGTTATTCTCCAATATTTTATACTTGGTAATGGGAACCAGTAATATTGTATAGTCAGCTTCATTATTTTCCAATTGGGAGTTCTGCTTTACTGGTTTGAGGGTTTGAAGCTCTGGGACCATGCCTAATAACGCCTTAAGAAGATTAAACAGATGAGTCATTTCTAGAAGTCTGTAACTGATATTACAGCAGGAATAGACTTTTTCACACTGAAGTATTAACAAAAAATTGGGCCCTGGTGATAGTTGGAAACTATGAAGATGCGGAAAATTAAAATTAAAATACCCAGGAACTTATACAGAGATGAAAATGCACTGCTACCAGATATTAAACAGAGAATAGTGAATAAACATTTTTCTTTATCTGCAAGTAAATGTAGTTCTGGGGAACTGATTACACCACCTAAGAATCAATTTGACCCATTACACCAGTGAATCTGTAAACTCCAAATGGTGCTGAGAGAACTAGTAAGCAATCAGCAAATCAACCCCCTCTAATAACTGACATGACTAGAAATTTTGATGATCAAATGAAATTACTTCGAGAGCAGTGTATGCCAACTAGCTAGATTGTCAAATCCAATTGTAAATAGTTTTGCTGCACAGCTGGGAAACTAGATGGGCTGGTGGATAGGATAAGCTGCTGCCACATACAATGGGGTCTCTACTTAAGAACGTCTCTACTTAAGAACAATCCAACTTAAGAACAGCTCCATTTGCTAAATTTTGCTTCTACTTGAGAATAGAAATCCAAGATAAGAACAGGAAAAAAACCTTTCCTGCTCTTTTTTTAACCTTAGGTCATCTTAGGTTAAAAAAAATTCTCCCCCTAGTGGTAGAGTACGTATTAACCAGCTTTGCATTAGTTCCTATGGGAACAAATGCTTCAATGTACGAACGCACCTCTACATAACAAAAAAACAGCCAGAACGGATTAAAACAGCCAGAGTGGTCCGTGCGGACCAGATAGGCGGGGTATAAATCAAATAAATAAATAAATAAATAAATTGGTTTTCAGTCCATTCCTATGGGAAATTTTGCTTCAACTTAAGAACGTTTCAACTTAAGAACACCATTCCAAAACGGATTAAGTTCTTAAGTAGAGGTTCCACTGTAGTTTCTATGGATGGAAAAGAGCAGATATGGATTAAATGGTTTTCAATGCATTCCTATGGGAAATGCAGATTCAACATAAGAACTTTTCAACTTGAGAATCACCTTCCAATACGGATTAAGTTCTTAAGTAGAGACCCCACTGTAACTATCAAATTGAAGATGAGCAAATTAATGATAACAGTAATTCACGTTCCTATAATAATATCAAAGCAAAGAAAGCTCTCAGGCAAATGATTAGGCTGAGATTGAGGCCATGTGATATTATTATTTTTCATGTACAATCTGACAGGGGGGTGATTCCCAACCGGGGATCTCTATTCCACCCCTGAAGTTATTGTTGGGCCCTTTATCAAGCAATATAGACTGAAAACCAGTGCAGAGGATTTTTAAGAACGCACAACACCTAAGAACTGTCCACACCAAAGTTTCCATCCTTAATTATGAAAAGAAAAAGACACTTATAGCAGAAAGGAGTGGCATTTTGACAGTAATAAGACCTCTCCTCTCCTCTTGCATGGAAGAAGTAGAAAGAAAGGAGAATTTCAAGGGAAATGAATGCCCATTTAGATTAGTAACCTGGCTGGACAGAGATAGTGAATGTCTTGAACAGAGAGGAAAATCTCAGGGAAAGATGGGAAATATACCTACTTAGGAAAGTTCCCCAACCATTTACAGACAGATTCAAGTAAGATAGACAGCAAAAGGTCAGCCTCTAATCTGCCAGACTGTTCAGACTCAGTGGAAGAACTGATGTGTTCCTCTGTTAATATTCCCAAAAAGGAAAGGAAAGCAAAGTATGCCACTCATATATCATCCCACAGTGCTTAAGCACAAGTTAATTACGCAGACTACACATTAGCGCCCCCCCCCCGAGAGCTGGGTACTCATTTTACCAACCTCGGAAGGATAGAAGGCCGAGTCAACCTTGAGTTGTCTACCTGGGATTTGAACCCCAGGCCGTGAGCACAGTTTGGCTGCAGTACAGCAGTTTAACCACTGCGCCACAAGGAACACAGCATATTATTGGAATTGCAAAATAGGTGAGTCAAACTGAGCAACACAGTTATCAAGAAGTACAAGGGAGAAAAGTCAATGGAGTATCCTCATGGAAACTTATTTCCCCTAGATTCATAGTAAAAGAAGGATGCGTAGGGAGTTTTAAGGCCAAAGATGTGGACTTGCAAATACTATCTCTTCTAGAACATGGTTCAGCAAAAAGGAGACTCCAAATACTGGCTGAGTTACCAAGTCCTAACACCATCAGACCTAGAAAGCTCCCCCCGATAAGACGTAATGTAAAGCAACTAGATAACGCCATTCCAAATAAAATAAATGTAGCCATGAACCACCCCAATTTATTATTTTTCCTGTTTGTGCCCATCTCTAGTTACCAGTATTGGATCTTGTGCTGACTCAATACTGCAGACTGAGGAATATACGAAGGCCCAAAATGCCATTTTCACTGCCAACAATGCTGCTGAAGCAATACAACAATTTCAAACTCTGACTCCCAGGAGTCTTTTGAGTATTTAGGCATGATTTTTCAGGAATTAGGAATATGGACAGCTCAGCAAAAATATGCTGTAGAAAAGGGTTCACAGGCATAAAAATCTTGAGACTGTTTCATCCACAATAATGGTCACAGTTTTACATTTATATCTGTAATACCACACTGTACTCCAAATTCTTTAAAGTAGGAAAGCAGTCTTCCTTCAGTGTGTACACAAACCTGGCTCAGGACATTTAACTTTCGGCTGTATGGATGAATTTAGCTCCGTCCATTCTGATTTCTTTCGTTATGCAGGACTCACATGAGAGCAAATGGATGAAAGATATTAAGTACAAAATACTGATTACAGTATAGGGTTGAAAGGACTTACAGTCTAAGGGGGACAGCCTACCCTAACAATTCACTTGATCAATAATTGTTGTCTGAATTATTCAGAAAGGGCTCCATATTTGGCACAATTAAACTTAAATGAATGTGAAGACCATCAATGTGAATTACTTGTATCTAAAGAAAAGACACAAAACATATTGGGGTCTAGTGTCAACAGTCCATCCAATTCATGTTGTTTTGGATAATATGTATTGTGGGATATTTATCCACAATCAGCAGAAAATCTGTTACCAACAGTTTGTTTCTATTTTCTGTGAACATAGAAATATATTTCTGAATCACCTTCAATCAATATTTCAAAATGTGTTTGTAAATAATGTGCTTTTAGAAAACGAAGAAAGATAGCAAGTGTGCTTTTATAAAAAGAAAGAAACCGAGACTGTATTCCTTATACTACCGACGATGCTTGGAGATAAAAAAATTAGAAGCGAAAGAATCCAGCAACATACAAAAAACAGACACACAAAATGTTCTTACCTTAATTTGTGCAAAAGGTCTATCAAAATTTCCAACATAAAGCAATCCAACATTCTGTGGGAGAAGCCTAAAAAGAAAAAGAAAAGAAAAATAAGAATTATCTGTGCATTACCACACTGAAAGAGCAGACATGGCTAAATACATTTAAGGCTTGCTGCTTTGTACATCAAGCAAAAGACCAACTAAATGCAGGGCCATTTTTTAAATACTGAAATGTTCGCTACATTTATTACTTGATATGTTTTATGCTATTTTAATTAACTGTGTTTCATATTTTCTTGTGCTGACTTCCTTATTTTGTGACATGCCCTTGAAGGTCTTTATAGGGCATTTTCCTCTCCCCTGGACCTTGGCATCGAGAGATGCCACCCAGAGATGCCATAAAGCAGATTGGCGTTGGAACAATACTTCAAGTTTGTTATAACCTTATAAATATTAGCTATTAAATTTTAAACCATTCATTCTTTTTCAAGCTTTTTCCTATAACATGAAATGTCCTGCACAGAAGCAAAATAATAGTTCACGGAAATATATACAAAACAGTTTGAAAGGGCTTTATAAAGATTTGGATGCTTCATTTTGTGATAGAATCACTACAGCACATTTGAGTATTTTCTTGACCTGTCTTCATTCTGCCCAGCAATTTAGTAAGTTGCATTTTTGACTAAGCAAGCATCAAAACTAACATGGCCAACTGCAATAATGACTAATTCAAATTACGTAATAAACTGAATGTTGAAAAGCAGCAGCAAGTTGCCGGACAAACCTGTTACAATCCACATCTCAATAAATTAAGATTTCAAGAGCTATTACAGAAGGCGGTATTTTACTGAAATGGCGCATTTATGTTAGGTAACAGATATTTTACTTTTTTGTATGACCACTTCATTCAGCATGGTCCAGCATAACATTAAATACTATCAGATAAGCAAAACACAAGGTTTTCCCATAAATTACAATGGCTATCCTTTCAGTTCAGGGTAGCACTGGGCAAAGTGTGACCAAGGCAAATATACCAGGGTATTTTTAACACCCCTCTTCCCCCCACAAAGAGAGAGAGAGAGAGAGAGAGAAGGCTGCAAAAGTTCATTTTCTGCTCTTGAAAGCCCTTGCAAATAGCAGGAACCCTCTGAAAATGGAACTGGAAGTGGATACACACTCATTTCCCATTTAGATCTCTCCATTTTTTTTAAACCTTTTAAAAGATAATGTGGCTACAATGGGTCATGGGGATGGACTAGCCTCCCCACCTTTACTTCAAAATAAATTTTACTGGAGTTCAGCATCGGTGCTCATACTGAAAGTGCCATTCATTTAGGGCCACAATTAAAGGGGACAGCAAAGTTTTTGTTTGTCACAGAGCTATACAAGCATCAGTTGCTTCTATTTAGATAGATTCTTGCACAGTTGCGTACTGTTAGCAAGAAGAAAATAGGTATGTGTTACAATTAGGGTTATTTTTCTGGAATACTTTTTTTTAACTAAATGTCATTTGAAATGACATACTCTGTATGGATACATGTCCCCTGACTACACTTCAGGTCACAGTACTTCATGTATATAACTATACATATAATTAAAAAAATTAAAAGATACTTGAATAAATAGCTTAGCATGTCTTTACCCACAATTGCCAGTTTCCCTATAGCCTGTTAGATACTTTGTCCAGCCCTTTTATAAATAATGCAAGTAACTGATCTTATTTCAATCCTGTGGGAGACTATTATCCAGTGTAACAGGCATTACTATTAGAATCTGCCACTCTCCCTCCCCCACGACT